>NC_089842.1:141465033-142099676 GCF_035609145.1 Eleutherodactylus coqui | reverse complement strand
GTAATCGCGGCTTATCTCCTCCCTCTCTTTGTACAACCCATGAGACTGCTGTAAATCAAAATTCTAAATGCTGTTAACTGCCTCCATAGTCATATACAAGCAATAGAATTTAAAAATTCTACAATCGGGAAATATAAACAGATTAGAAAAATGGAATGTGTGTCGCTATCTGGTTTTAATTAGTAAAAAAAATCTAGGTGATGGCAGTTTTTATTAAAAGCCACGTAACCCCCCTGCTGGCTTGTAGGTCATAAGAGACTTCATATTGTATAACTTTTAGATGTCTTTTTTATGTCCTAGAGGTTCCCCCATGGCTGCTGTAAACTTTGAAGAGTTCTCTGTCCCGCCTGGATCTGAACTCGCTCTTCCACCTCTGTTCGGTGGTAACATTTTAGAAAGTGAATTGGAAACAGAGGTTGAGTTTGTAGACGGCGGCCTAAGTGGCGATAACATCCAAGATGAGGAGGAAGAGGAGGCTCAACAGCGCACGAGAGAACTCAACAAGAAAAAGTTTCTAACCTTGAATCGCCGCTGCAAAGAAATTGAACAGGTCTGTACATGGCGAGACTATGGCTGCCATCATCTGTGTGTCCCAATGAGGCGAGTGCCCAATGATGGGACATGCCGCAATTTGTTTTCCACATCGCAATGTGGGGGAAAAAAATTGCTCATGCATATGACTCGCAGCGCACAAATCTCACACTATTTTCTCGTCTGTGTGAAAACTGCCTTAGTCTGGTATCTGAAAAACAGTTCTGATCCAATCTGGCTCCCAAACCTGCGTAAGCGTTAGATTTTCAGGATTGGTTTTCTGCCAGCAAGAAATATTTCCATTCACTGATAGCATGCAGAGGTCTTCTGAGGAATAGAATAGAGTACATCAGCAACATGCGATTGGTGGGCATCTGTCTCCTGACATCCCAGTTGATTAGCTGATTGAAGATGCCATCCATAGATTTTGTAGTGGCTGTGCCTGATAAGCAATGCGGTCAGCTGGATGCCTTGGCTCCTTGCATCTGCTGATTGGTGGGGGTGCCGGTTGTTGGCTGCTCACCAGTCTTATATTGATGGCCTTTGCTAAGGATAGGCCATCAATATTAAAACCCTTTTAGTATATTCACAATGGTTGCAATCATGGCACTAGCTCATGGGTAGAACTATATAAGTGTATTAGAATTTCGTAGATAAAGCTTCTCGTATCTATTGACCAAACAGTCATCCGTTTAGATAGTGTGAAAGTATTAAGGTGATTGTTACACTTGTCATCCATGGGTTAACACAACTTCAGCGTCTTCAGCACAGATATAAGCGCAGCCAAGCAAGCTGATAATGCCAGAACTGAAAAAACATGGTAACCACATTCAGCAGCGCTGAAAACGCGCCATATTCATTTCATTTCGCAAAGCATTGCGTTTTAAAACGCATAAAAATAGAACAGACAGCGCTTGAAAATGAGTGGTAGCGTTTGACAGCATTTAGCGCTGTGCTGAAAATGCAGCGGTAACGCTGCAAAAAATGCAATGTTAGGCCGGCTGCACACGGCCGTGACGGGCTCCGCCGCGTGAATTCCGCGGCGGAGCCCGTCATGGCGCCCCCCCCAGAGACCCTAAACTTACCTGCGGATCCGGCATTCTCGCTCCTGCATGACACTTCGGCGTGACGCGCAGCAGCGTCATGTGACACGCCGGCCACGTCACATGACACGCCCACCGCGTCGCATGACGTGGCCAGCCGTGTCATATGACGCGCCGGCGGTAGGCAGAGAGGCGATTTCACGCTATCTTCCGCTGTGCTACAGCGGAAGATGGCGTGAACGGACGGCTTCCATTGACTTCAATGGAAGCCGTCCGCGCGTACACCCGCGGCAAATAGAGCATGCCGCGGGTGAGGACGGGAGATTTTACGGTGCGGAATTCCGCTGTGGAATTCCGCACCGTAAGCATTGAGCTATTAGGTTCAATAGAACCTAATAGCTGCGGGCAACGCAGCGGAAATCCGTCCGTGGGAAGGAGGCCTTAGACTTTTGTAGGATTTGTTACTTTACAGCAATAAGATGTAACTTAGGGTGTTGGCCCACTGTGAATGGACACTGTACTTTCTTCTGCTTTACATAATAAATAAAGCTCAATGGGCTAGGCTCCTTAGAAAGAGCACAGTGGTCACTTTACACAGTTAATGTCTCTTGTTCTTTCTCCAGTGATCATTATTAATTAATTTGGACAGAAGAGAACTCCGATCCTGGTAGCCTTATTACCGATTTTAAATTTAAAGAAGTACTCCAACAATAGTAAGATGCAAGTTTTTTTTTTTTTTTTTTTTCCTTTTCAGGTCAATGAGAGAATACTAAACAGACTTCACCAAGTTCAAAAGATAACTCGAAGGCTAAAACAAGAAAGAAGGTTGGTAACTTACCTCCTCTGTGATGAATTGTCCGAGCACAATGTAAGATACCTCTAATGTGATGCCCTTTAAGGTGGGACAAATGTCAGGCAAATTATCCTCGACACTCGTCCCTGTGTGTCCTCTCTCCCATGCTCCTGCACGGGAGCTAGTAGTGCTGGCTCACTCACAGAGCGGCCAGCAGGGGGGCGGGAAGGCTAGAGGAGATTTCACTCCTCGCGCTCTCCCGCCCCTCTCCATTGACTTAACATAGCGGCCGTTCAGAACTGAACGGCCGCTATTTACACTGAATGATGAGCGATCAGCTCATTGTCCATCGCTTATGCTGCGTAAACGATGGACGATGAGCTGATCGTTCCGTGTAAATTGCAGCCGTTCAGTACTAAACAGCCGCTATGTTAAGTCAATGGAGAGGGGCAGGGAAGCGAGAGGAGAGAAATCTCCTCCAGCTGCCCCACTGTGAGCTAACGATACTAGCTCCTGTGCTGCACGATACTAGCTCCTGTGCAGCAGCACAGAAGCTAGTATGTGCGGGATGAGTGTCTGGCATCGTTTGCCCAACAGTCGTCCTGTCTGAAATTCCCTATAATTCAGTAATGGGCGAGAATACAGTCGTACTAGCATGTAAATTGGCTGACGGATCCAACATAGGAGCACTGGGAAAGTGTTGGGTAACATGGCAATCAATGGAGATTTACTTCCGGCACACAGTTGGCCTGGGTTAGTCTTTCCATGGCATCCATTGGTCTATAAGACTTTTCCCAAGGGTGCTGAATTACTGTATTTCTACTGTAGAGTGGCATGATCATTTTGCCCATTTAAGTGGTGGTGATTACACACCAAGTATGTGATCGTTTGGTCATGTAGGTGAAGTACCAGATTGCACACATCTGATTATCTAATGCCTACTATTTCTTTTAGATGCCTGATGAAAATCTTGGACTCTTACGGAGATGAATACAGAAAGAGCCACCTAACCTTCTTACTGGAGGTAAAATCTAGTCTAAAAAAAAAAGAAAAGAATTAAAGACTCGATTTTTGGGACCCCTTATGGCTTATTCAGATGACCATATTTATGCAGGGATTTCGCTACATAAAAAAATCACTCAAAAACATGACCATACGAAGCATTGGATTCCAATGGGTTCATTCAGGCGAACAATTTTTTTTTTTTTACCGCATGAAATAATCTCCCTGGGAAAAATAAAAAATAGCACCTACGCAATCGTTTTCGGTCGCCAGTTTTATGACGTGTGAAAAGAGAGGTCTTGCCCTATCTTTTGACATGATATGCAGCAAGTTCCCATAGACTGCTATGGCAGCAGAAAAAAAGGGAGGGGCAGGGAATTACCCTGCGTACAACGCTGGGAAAAGAAGACCGCCAGCTCTATTGAAGCATTATTGGTCATTCCGAGCATTTTCTTTGTTGCTTGCATATTATTTTTTCACGCAGCGCCCCGTGTGAGGAGCATGAAATACGTGAATGAAGATCGGGACTCGATCGCGTCAAATTTTCATTCATGCGCTTTATACAGTGCGTACAGGCCAATGTAAAAACGCATAGGGTCGTGTGAAGGAGGCCTATGGTTGTTGGACAAATTATTTTTTGTAAGGAGTCCCCTGATGATACCCTGGTCAGATGGAAGTCGGTCGCTAGGATCTCTAGTGATTGGCTGTAATTTGCGAGGGATCTTGATGTCAATAGATGCCCTGTACAAGATAAAGATGGATGGAGCGGATGCTTTCCAGGAGCAGGCCTTAAAGGGGTTGTCCCGCGAAACAAAGTGGGGGTAAGCACTTCTGTATGGCCATATTAATGCACTTTGTAATGTACATTGTGCATTAATTATGAGCCATACAGAAGTTATCAGAAGTTATTCACTTACCTGTTCCGTTGCTAGCATCCTCGTCTCCATGGTGCCGTCTAATTTTCAGCGTCTAATCGCCCGATTAGACGCGCTTGCGCAGTCCGGTCTTCTTCTTTTCTGAATGGGGCCGCTCGTGCCGGAGAGCGGCTCCTCGTAGCTCCGCCCCGTCACGTGCCGATTCCAGCCAATCAGGAGGCTGGAATCGGCAATGGACCGCACAGAAGCCCTGCGGTCCACCGAGGGTGAAGATCCCAGCGGCCATCTTCACCAGGTAAGTAAGAAGTCACCGGAGCGCGGGGATTCAGGTAAGCACTGTCCGGTTTTCTTTTTTAACCCCTGCATCGGGTTTGTCTCGCGCCGAACAGGGGGGGCTATTGAAAAAAAAAACCCCCCGTTTCGGCGCGGGACAACCCCTTTAAGCAATCTTCTCATTAGGGACCTTTTACTTGGGGCGATTATCGCTCAAATAATTGCTGGAAACCGCGTGTTTTTGTTTTTTAGTAATAGTCATACTGTGTACACAAAGCCAGCTCGTTGAAATGACTTCCTGCTCAGTGTAAACAGAGGTCCTTCAGTCTTTGACTGACTGCCTGTTCCATATGAATGGAAGTGGGTGGTTGGAAGAGACCACTTCCATTCACTGAATGACTATAATTTGCATGAAAGCACAGGACCAATAGTCGTTGGGAAGGCTGTTGGGCACTTGTCGCATGCAGAGGTACCTTTTACTTAGCTCCCTATCCTATGACAGCTTAGTTTGTGGAATGTAGGGATGAAGTTTAATATGACCTCTCAATAATACTTGAATAATTAGGTGTCCATTTGTATTTAATTAAAATCAAAAACGTTTATGTATATCATTCTTTAAAATTAGATTACAGTCAAACCTCTAGTTTTGTTGGTAATCCATCCGAAAGCAATCGGCCAAACTTGAAACCAATGAAACCCGAGGCAATTATTTCCATTTTTGTACAGCGTTTAGCGCTGCTTTTTCACCGCTACGATAAACGCTGTAGAACGCTCCCATTCATTTCAATGGGGCTGCTCACACACGCATCAAAGCGCAGCATTTCCAACGCTGTGCTTCGACAGCGATGCATGTTCTATCTTTGGCTGTTTTCAACCCTGTGTTGCCCACTGAAATGAATGGGCAGCAGTTTCAGCGCTGCTGAAAACGCAGCACAACTTAGTACTGCATTTTTGGCAATGCTAAATGTCCTAGCTACACTATCTAAGATAAAAAATAAAATCAATACTCACCTTACAGGTGCAGTCTGTGTCCCGGGGGCCGCTCCCCGGACCTCCGTGCAGGCTGCTGGGCACTTGTCAAGTCGGCAAAACTGGAAACCGAGGAAAGTAAAAGACAACGAAACTAGAGGTTTGACTGTATTTTATTTTTTACAGGATGAAGGCACCCAAGCATGTAATACACCGACCCCAGCAAACTCTGAAAATGAACCCCCAGAAAATGAGGACATATCAAGGTGTCTAACAGGAACTGCCCTCGGCTTAGACCCTTCTAGTCCAGAAAGCCAATCTCTTGTAGAAGGGCCACCAGCCAAAAAGAGAAAAAAGTTCAAAGAGGAGAAAGACCATGGAAAAAAGATAAGCCCATCTCTTCTTCCATCAGAACCACTTCTAGCACAGGTAAGGCAATGCAGCCACCATAAGCTAAACAGAGCTTTTGTAATAATTAAAGGGTCTCTCTGGAACTTTGATATTAATGGTCTATCTTTATCAGATCAGTTGGGGTACCAAGGGTCTGACGCTCTCCAATCTGATATTGATAGCCTATCCAAAAGTTCCACTGACTGAAGGGGCAGTGATGCTCCGAGGAGTGTTGCTTCCCCTTTATTGTTTAGCAGTCACAGCTGTCTACATTATGTTGTGATTGCAGCTTGGTTCTATTCAAGTGAATGGGCCTGAGCTTCAGTACCAGACAGTCACTGCAAAATTTTCAGAGCTGTGCCTGTCACAAATTAAAGGGGATCTGATGCTTCCTGGGATGCCATGTTCTCCTCATTTGATCAGTGGAGGTGCCAGGTGCCCTAGCCCACCAATTTGATATTTATGGCCTGTCCTTATCATGCACCATGTAATGTCAAAGTCTGGAAAACCCCTTTTAAAACCTATGTCAATTGACATGTATTGGTAGAGTTCTGGCAGCTGCAACCTTCACCCAGGCTCAAAACCATTATGTCCCATCTCCATTTCAATGTGGTTGCATGGGATGAGATATGGCTTCCATTTATCTCAATGAAGACATTTTGCATGAGCATCCACTGCTACGGTGAAGTAGAAGGCAAAAACCATGCCAGGGTATTCAAGCGCACTGCCAATACCTAGTAAATTGATGAATGTGGTATAGACGTAGGTAAATGTCATGTCCGATTATGGAATGTAGATAAGAGACACATATTTCAAGGTTGGTTTGACCTCTTCTTTAGACAAACTCTTGATTACATAGTGATACACCTATTGGGATCCTGAAGCCGCAGCTTCTAGTATCAACCTGCTAATCTGACATATAACATGTCTAAGGCTGCCTTCACATGAGCATTAAAATTGTGCGAGACACACAAATATGAGCCCCATTCTTTTGAATAGGGTCATATACATGACGATGTTTTACTGCATGGCACCGCAATGCTATCTAGCTGTGTGATCTAGCATCGCAGCACCCATTTTTAGCAGTGGGGCTGGCAGCAGCAGCGCACCACGTGATCGGTGCATGCGATGTGAGGTCTCCCATTGAAAACAATGGGAGAAACACCACAATCCTCCGCTCTGGCAGGGGGATTCCCTTCATCCCCAAAGTGGTGTGTGGCTGTTTTTTGACATGAAACTACCTTGCATTCTTGGGGACTTCACATGGCGGGGATTCACGGCTCTATATCGCACTCACCTGTGTGAAGTTAGCCTAACCCCTTGAGTCTGTACATCCTTTCTACATTGCTCATATACATATTGCTTTATTGCAGGTTAAGATCGAAGAGGATTATTTATGTGACGGAGATGAGGAACTTAATCTTAGTTGGCGTCCTCTGAGCCCCCGCGACAAGATTCTGCAGTACACGAAGTTCTCCAGCCCTGGACCATGCCCTGACTTTGATTGATACATGAAGCACATGCGATTACTGCAGCTATGCCCATCGACATTCCCAATTTATAGACTAATATAATGGTGGTGTATGAAATAACACTCCTTTCTAGAAACATCAATGGCTTCCGTGAAACTCGTGGCGATGCATCAGCCCAGATATCTATAAGAGGAAGCACTATTGTAACATCAGTCTTACCTTACATAAGGCGTTTTTGGTGATTCCCAATAACTTAGGGTCTTGTCAAGTCTAAACCATTTCACCCTCCTCATACAGGGAGGTTACCTATTATTTGGAGCCTTTATCTGTCCAGGCCTCATTTCTATGTTATACCAGTGAAGTACAAGTCCGTATTTTATACTCGTGGTGTTTTGCTTAAAATATATTGAAAAGGTTTACTGTTGTGTAACTGTGCAATGCTGCTGTGTGTTCTATAGGTGTTTCTGTTTGAAGAGCATTTCAAAGTTATATTACTTATTATTTTGTCATTGAAGTTTGAAGGAGTCCCATGAATCTACGAGGGGAGCATAGCTGAGGATTTTCTTACAATGTTGTCTGCACCCATAGAGGTCTTCTTAAGGGTGGCTTCATGTGGACTGTATCCACTTCAGGCTTTCCGGAGGGGGACTATCCACACCAACATGACGTGGTTTTTGTTGTGGACCTGCTGCAGATTTTAACTTCTGTATTTCAAGGGTTGAAAGCTACAGCATCAATAGGCATGCCCCGGATTAAGAATCCACAGCGATAGTCAAAACTACTACAGATTTGTTGTAGAAAGTTTCCATTGCAGTGGTAGATGCTAGAAGTCTCTTCTACATAACATATACAGGAATGTTTTGGGTTTTTTGGCCTGTGTCGCAGGTAAAACTTACAGCACGTCCTATCTTTGGCCGTTCGCTGGGACTGCCTCACATTGGCCTTTGTTTTTAATGGGGCTGGCACAGTATTGCACAGCGTGTGACGTTTACCCATTGGGAAGCATTCTAAGGTCGCATTGACAAATTACCTACGACCTGGGCTGTTCTGACCAGACTCTGTTAAAGGGGTTGTCCCGCGCCGAAACGGGTTTTTTTTTTTTTTTTAACCCCCCCACCCCCGTTCGGCGCGAGACAACCCCGATGCAGGGGTTAAAAAAACAAACCGCACAGCGCTTACCTGAATCCCGGCGGTCCGGCGTCTTCATACTCACCTGCTGAAGATGGCCGCCGGGGTCCGCTCCCTCCGTGGACCGCAGCTCTTCTGTGCGGTCCATTGCTGATTCCAGCCTCCTGATTGGCTGGAATCAGCACGTGACGGGGCGGAGCTACACGGAGCCGGCATTCTGCACGAGCGGCCCCATAGAAGACAGCAGAAGACCCGGACTGCGCAAGCGCGGCTAATTTGGCCATCGGAGGCCGAAAATAAGTCGGCACCATGGAGACGAGGACGCCAGCAACGGAGCAGGTAAGTATAAAACTTTTGATAACTTCTGTATGGCTCATAATTAATGCACAATGTACATTACAAAGTGCATTAATATGGCCATACAGAAGTGTATAGACCCACTTGCTGCCGCGGGACAACCCCTTTAAGGCTGGTTTAGAAAAAACTATTATCGCTTGAGCGATTTTTGAGCAATAATCTTTGTGTGCTTTTTTGCGCAAGGCGATCGCTCAAACGTTGAGCGATCACCTTGCGCTCTGAGCGGGGGGATGCAGAAGACAAGCAAGACCACTTGTGTTTTGCATCCAGCTGTTCCCTGCTTGGAGCACCTGGCTTTTATACAACCAAGCGCTCAGGGCAGGGGATGAAGAACACAGCTGTGTTCTTCATAACCCGCCTGTCTTCAGGGAGGAGCATACAGCTGGAACAATAGTATTCCACTGTGGATTCCTGATAACTGATCTTTCAACATTCTGAAAGATCAGCAACGGCTTAACGAAAACTGCACGATGTCAGTGCAGTTAGACACAACGATTATCGCTTAAAAGATGGCTTTGAGCGAAAATCGTGTCTAAAAGGGCCTTTAGGAGCTGTTGGGACGGACCAGTGGTTGTAGGAGGGCACAAACACAAGCTGGCCGGGCTCAGGACACCTTCGACAGATCACCAGTAGAGAGGATCGTCTGATAGTCTAACAAGCACGAGCCGCAACAACTGTTTTGTTGTTAATCATCCAGAGACAGGTGCCACCATTGTGTCTGTCTGAACCATTTCCAGGCACTTGGCTGAAGGACATTTAGTCTTATGGCATCCATTACATGTACTGTCTTTGACACCCACGCACCACCGCCACCGCCTGTGTGCAGTGGTGTGAACAATTTAACCGGACTACTACGGAGTGGAACCAGGCTGTCTTCAGCGATGAATCCAGATTCTGTTTGAACACGGATGACAGCCGTGTTTATACCTGCAGACTTATGGGTGAGCACCTCAATCCTGCCTTTGCTGTGGGATGGCACACTGCCCCTACTGTTGGTGTGATGGTCTGGGGGGCTATCACATACACCAGTCGGTCACCCCTATTAGTGGTACGGGGGACAATGACAGCTCAGCGATATGTTCAGGACATCCTGCAGCCACATGTGTTCCTCATGGCATTTTCCATCAGGATAATGTTTGGCTGCATACACAAGGATATCACAGGAATGCCACCACAACATTGTCACACTTCGGTGGCTGACCAGTCACCAGATTTATTACCAATAATTACCAGGATATCTTTCATCTCACATGCTATGTGTAATATGATGCCTCGGTTTTTAAAATGAAGGCGTATGATGAGGATAGGACATGGTGGAGATGGTCTCCTCATGGCGGGCTCTTTTTACCGCGAACAGTGATCTTGTACAAATATATTCAGCAGCCATTCTTCCAAGTCTGAGGGGTTGGTCACACTTACTGGCAGATTTGATACATCCATGCATTACATGGATGGCCATTTATTTAAATAACCAGCGCATTAGGCTACATTCTCCCTGCAGCGGCTGCTACTTCCCCCCATAACTGCCGATCCGTGCACTTAGGAAAGTGACACTGCAAGAACTAGCGCATAATGGAGAGAAATGAAGAGCCCATTGTGTAGGGAAAGTACACTTTATTGTCAACAAGATGATACCACAAGGTCGTTCTGAAAGAACCTTATATCACAGCCATCCTTCTCCCATCACCTTGCCAGAAGAATAATGTAGTCCTACATCTGCAGTACAACACCTGACCAGTCCATACAGGATAGGACACAAACTGACAGTGGGGCTTTAGTTACAATTTCTTCAGCCAATCCAAGTTTGGCCCAACTTTATCACCGGGATGGCTGGGGATATCCGGCATGTTTCCATCATCTCGAACTGGAACTGATAGCAAAAAAACATTCATTTAGATTTGTCAATTAAACAGCTCAAAACATATACGTGTCTGAAAGTGGCGTGTTTGACTCTTTATCCTCGATGCCTCTAGTCTAAAAATCTTGTTATGGAACACCATGGAACCTATGTCATAAACCCCCCCACTGCTGGATCCTGCTTTCTTGCAGTGAGTTTTCTTTTAACCCCTTAGGGAGGCGACCCCTACCCCACATTTTCAGTTTTTACTTCCCCCTCTTTTAAAAAATCGTAACTCTTATTTATCCATTGACGTACATGCCTGGGAGCTTGTTTTTTGTATTTCTCAATAATACCGTTTAATGTGCCATATAATGTACTAAACAACTTTTTAAAAATGTTAAGTGGTCTGAAAGGGGGGGGAGGGGAGGGGGGGGGGAATGAAATTCCACCATCTTTTGGTGCGTCTTGTTTCTTGTTTTATTATTTAGATTCTTAAATTATAAATATGGCAAAAGGTTTGTTTTTTAAAAAACTTATTTTAATAATTAGTAAAACTTTTTAAAACTTATTTTAACTTTTTTTTTTTTAGTCCCCAGAGGAAACAAGAACATGCGATGGATGCTTTGATTGCTCCGGCACTATGATGCAATGCCATAGCTTCTGACAGGCATGGCTTTCATAAGCATTCCGGCTGCCATGGCAACCGCACAGCAACCTGCAATCTTATCGCGGGGTGCAGTGGGACCCCCAAACATAGGTTGGACCATTTAAATGCCACTGTTAGGATTGACTGCGCCATTTAAAGGGTTAACAGCTCTGCTGAGCAGTGTGGCTTGTCGGGGCTGCAGCAGGCAGGTGCCAGCTTTAAGAAACACCTACGATCTTCCTTCATACATACTCCAAAGCTGCAGGACATACATGTATGCCCTGCAGCGTTAAGGGGTATTCCGGCGATTCAAAATTAAAGTTTTATTCTTCATAAGAAGAAAACATTATATTGAAAAACGACATGTTATCATTTGTTTTACAAAGCTGCAGAAATGTTCCTTCACCTGTGCCCCCCCCCCCCCTCCCTCTCCGCCTTTAATTAGTTCTGCATTGGTTTCTAGTAGCTATGACCTGTATGCTCCATTGCTTTACTGGTCAGGCATGTTCAGTGCCGCAAAATTCTGTAATGATGACACAGTTTGTAGTCATGAACGTGCACTCATCAGTAAGTGCCAATGGGGCATTGTGGGAAATGTAGTTTTTGCACTTCCCAGCAGTTCTTTTAAATAAAAATGCTGCTTTATAATATAGTCACATGTCGTGGAATTGGTGCGGATTTTCCACAGTGAAAAATCCATAGAGATTAAAACACACACACCAAAATCTGTATCATTGCATGGATTTTGACACAGAGCTGCAGCAAACCTCACCATGAAATCTGTTGCGAATTTCATGGTTACATGTGAATGTTGCCTTGAAGCTGTATTTACACGGGCGAATTTCACGAGAGAGTTCTGTGCGATAGTGATATGGCCGGAACTGAAAACACCACATTAATTTCAGTAGGAGTAGTTACATAAGCCATCTCTCTCTCAGGGTGGACACCTACTAGCGTTTTTTTTTCTTGCGCTGCAAGGGCGAGTGAAAACACTCGCCCCACAGAAAAAATGCTGCGGTATCGCGAAATGCTTTCAATGGGGCCGGCAGCAGCAGCAGCGCTAGTCCCATTGAAAGCATAGGGAGTATATCACAGACTTCTGCCACAGCTTTTGCCTCTGGCTGGCTCCCCTGCACTGCTGTCAGGCTCTTTCAGCAGGCGGGGATTTAAAAATCCCTGCCTCCTGAAAGGGCTGTGCTGACTGGCTGAGTGCTCAGCCAATTACAGGCAGCACTTAGCCATTCATTGGCTGTGGCATAAGTCTGTGATATACTCCCTGTGTTTTCAAAGGGGCTAGCGCTGCTGCTGCCGGCCCCATTGAAAACACTGAGCAGATTTCTTCTCTGCGATGCAAAGCTGTACTGAAAAATCGCAAAGGAGTATGAAACCATTAAAAATCATTGGTTTTATAATCATCGCTGTCGCATCGCAGGAATAAAATATCGCTAGTTGGGTGTCCACCCTCAGACCGATAGCCAGAGATAGAAAAATCACAGCATGTCCTATTTTTGGGCAATTCCGTTCAGGAATCGCCCATTAGTCACATGGGAGCAAAAAAATAAAAATAAAATCACGCTCGCATAGTTCATGTGAGTGAGATGTGATTTTTCTATTTTTACTATTAAAACAACATGTGATTTTAATGCACGAGAAAAAATAAATAAAATCGCACGTGTAGTAAAACTTATCACAATCGCAGGAAAAAGAGGAAAAAAAATAAAATTTGATCTACAAGTGTGATATCAGTCTGAGTTTCTGGGGCAGATATCGCACTGGCCTGTGTAAATACAGCCTAGTGGCAGCTTAAGATAAGTGATTCCAGCATACAGCCGACACATTTACAGAGCTTCAGGCAGGTTTGTACGAGACTTTCATTGTAGGCTTCGGCTGCCTGTCCACGGGCGTTGCAAAGTCCCGTGGTGAATCTCCGCCACGAGAACCACCGTCCGGGAACAGCGGCCAGCAGACGGATCTCCGTGGTGAGCCTATCTGACAGATAGGCTCACCGCGGAGAATCGTGGCAGATCGCAGCATGCTGCGAATTGCCGTCCGCGAGCGGAGAGTCGCAATGATTCTCCACCTGTGGACGGGGGGCTGCGCTTCCATAGCAACGCAGTGAAAATTTGCCTGTGGACAGGAGCCCTTAGTGTCCCTTTAACACTGCCCATCAGTTCCCAGAACTGGCGCCGGTACAAACATGCTCACCTGGGTAGTTGTATGGAATAACTTCATTGTACATGGAGGTGTATTTTGTATAAGGGCTGAAAATAGGAACTAAAAACGCTAGAAAAAGAACAAAGATACACAGTTTAGATTAAACATTTGTCTAATAGCATTTAGTGAGCGACAATTCTAACAAAGTGTCTATGGTGGGCCTCGTGTGGTGCAGAGGGTTAAGGCAGCAGTACTAAGCTCTCGCTCATGACCTGAAGGTTCAATCCCCACATGGTTCATGTAGCCGGCTCAGCCTTCCGAGATCAGTAACATGAGTATGCTTGCTGGGGGGGGGGGGGGGTATGTGTAAAAAAAAATGACAAACCACCCTGCAAAAACACTCACCCTAGGAGTGAGTCATGACACAGTGCTTGACTAGGGGACTTTACCTATATAACCTTACCCGTGCTGTGCTACCATCAGTCATGTACAGCTACTATACCTGCAGCTATATAACCATCTTCCCTGACTGTATACTTATGGACTTAGGAGAATATAGATGGTAATAATAAAAATAATAAGAACACCACCACCGTCCTTCCAGCAGGCAGAGATGGTACAGGCTGTACCTTGCATGAAATGATGTACTGATGCATCAAGCACAGCACAGAGGAAGAGAAAATAGGAAGAAATCTAAACATCAAAATGGTGTCAGATAAGCATGGGATAGGAGGCTGCGCTGCACAGAAGTGACAGCAATATAAGTAGGAGGCATTTAGAGTATGACAGGCAATCGGGTGAGGCGGGCAGAGATGGAAAAACATGTTTTCTATGGAGTGGCCCTTTGTCTGCTTTAGTAAATACTTGTATATCCCATTAATTCTACATTGTGCCAATCCTCTGTTATTCCTCCTGGAAATGTATGAAAAAAAATTGACACCTGGACAGTCTGACACGATCAGTAGGGATTGGATGGTGTCAGCGTCTGCAGGGTCTAGAAAGCACAGCTATGTTACCATGAAATCTTACCCAGAATGCCAATGCCGGCAGACGCCGTTATGACGGGTTCTTTTTGCCAGGCATTTTTCAGGAACGCACCAACTCCTGTAGTAAACAAGAAAGGATGAAAATAAGACGATGAGGCAATTAAGACTATTTGCGGCAATATTAGTAGTCGTTACAGCAATTGTCAATGAGGCCGCCGGCTTATACGGGATTCACCAACAAACCGGCAAACACTCCCCATATTTGCTGCCATGAAAAACAAGGACCTCCCCCTGCGCCAAAAAGACAATAAATATACCCAATGCCTGGCATCTGCATCACCAGGTGAGAAGACTCCGGCATGTCCCGTGGGGTTCCGATGTAGAAACCCCGGCAGGCTTACAGGACGTGAAGGGTTTGTAAACAGAAGACCGCAGCACCACGAGCAGCGGCACAGGACCATTGCGGGGCGAGTACTGGGTTTACTTATATATATACACTGCATCCCCCACTGCCACCGAATATGTAGGAAAACCCCTTTAAATATCGAAGGACAACTTAAGGGATGTTTCTATCCACAAGCTATGCCTGCCCCACAGAAATCAATGGCCCGGTGGCTATGCTTGCACACAATTCCCTCCAGGGACTTCTGGGAGTGACACCGAGCCAAAGATGGCAGCATATTAGTGGAATATCAGCACGTCGCCAACAAACATGGAAAAGAGTCTGAGGGCATTTACCATTAGAAAAAATACGCAGAAATGGGTGCCGATATTAGCAGAAATGTTATTGCGCAAATGAATATGTTTTGCGGGGCAAAAAGTACAGCAAAATATGCTGATGCGGGTGCAAAAAAAACGCACTTGGGCATGCGCAAATACGTTTACGCCCGCGTCAAGCCGCCTTAGGGTGCTAAGCTGGGACATCATCACGTTACAATTATTCGGCCACCGCTCGGGTACGGACCCCCCTCTATGACCCGTGTGCAGCCATAACCCCCACTCACTGGCTGGAGGATTTTGCTAGTAAAAGGGCAATATTCCCGGCCATCCTCCAGCCATCGGCCGCAGGGAGGTTCGGTTTCAGCTGCACGTGGTTTAGATGCCGATGACGCACCCTTACTTATATTATTCTTCTATATGGGGTCTGCAGAATTCACATTTTCTTGGACCCTCTTTTAAGGGTTAAAGGAGTATCATAGGCACTTAACCCCTTGGAGTACTGATGACTCTCGAGCATAGGTCATCAGTGCTGCAAAGGGTTAAATGCCTAGAATACCCCTTTAAGCTTGCAACAGTCATAAAAACACCCATACATGTGCAGAACATGCTATATATGTCACCTAGTGTCAGCACCATGACAGAGGGACCTACTACAGACAGTAGTCCCGGCCGGTACCTGCTCTCTGCACTACAACGACCATTACCGACCAATCACATCAGTCTCCTTGACTCACTTACTTGAGAACACAGCCATCTTTCCCCCCGGAAGTGGAAATCCGCGCCGCTATGTCTGCCGGGAACTGTAGTTTTGTGCGCGGTGGAGCGCCGGAAGCTGACATTTCACTTCCGGTTTGAGCTCAGCCTGCGGTCCAACGCTTATAATAGTCTGCGCCCTCCTCCTGCAGAGTGCATGAGCTTCCACCATGTAGTGTTACGAAGTTACCCCTGTAGCAACTGCCTGCCGTTATCAGAAAGGCTGGAAGTCACATTCCTCCCCTGCAGCCTAAGATATGGCAGTACTGACAGTAGTTTGTAGAGACATGTATCAGACAGGTCTGTAGGAGGCGCCGTCCTCATAATAGTAGCAGTTGTGGGAATTGTGCAGTCCACGGCTGAACAGTACAATGGGCGGTCCTAGCAGTGATGGACAGCTGTGTGCGGCTGGTAATGCAGGGAAGGTCCAATAACAAATGGTAGAGGCAGCAGCCCTCCTCTGGAATCCACCAATAGGGGTGAGGGGTGGGGCTGGTATGTGCAAAGCTCAGAAAAGTCCTGACTCCTAGGACTATAAAGTTCATGCAAGTAAGATAGAAATTGACAAAGACTCCGTAAGGGGCTGAAACGTGGCTGCTGTTTTATGGATTAATAAAGCTGGAATTTTTTTGAAAGCTGGCTGTGCTGCTCAATTTATATCTTACATACAGGGAAGGTCATTTTAACCCTTTAGTAGCAAAGCGTGTTTGCGCCTTAATGACCAACTAATTTTTAAATTTATTTAATTGGCTTATTTCAGAAGCCGTAACTTTAATTTTTTGGCCGCCGGATGTATGAGGGCTTGGTTTTTTTTTTGCGGGAAAAGTTGTATTTTTTTATTGACATTATTTTTGGGTACATATAATGTATAACTTATTTTTTTTATAATTTTTTTTTAAAGAGGGATTTGGGGTAGAGTGGGGGGCAGGGGTGTGGAAAAACTCTGCCATTTGTTTTTTGGATTTCATTTTTATAGCATATAGTGTGCAAAATAAATAATATTATTCTCTACACGATTCCAGCGACATCAAGTTTAGGCTGCATTCAGACGACCGTATATTGGCTCGGTTTTCACGCCGAGCCGATATACGTTGTATCTCTCTGGAGGGGGGGAGGATGGAAGAGCCAGGAGCAGGAACTGAGCTCCCGCCCCCTCTCTGCCTCCTCTCCGCCCCTCTGCACTATTTGCAATGAAAGGAGGCGGGGCGGGGGTGGGGCTAAGTGCTGCAAATTAGCCCCGGCCCCTGTCCCGCCTCTCCTCATTGCAAATAGTGCAGAGGGGCGGAGAGGAGGCAGAGAGGGGGCGGGAGCTCCTCTCATGAGGACGACGTATATCGGCTCGGTGTGAAAACCGAGCCGACATACGTTCGTGGGAATGCAGCCTTACACAGGTTATTATAGTTTACTATTTTTGTGTGTGTGTGTGTGTATATATATATATATATATATATATGTGCATATATTAGAGATGAGCGAACGTACTCGGTAAGGGCGATTTCGCAATCGAGCACCGCGATTTTCGAGTACTTCACTACTCGGGTGAAAAGTACTTGGATGCGCTGTGGGGCGGGGGGTTGCAGAGGGGAGTGGGGGGTAGCAGCGAGGAACAGGGGGGAGCCCTCTCTCTCTCTCTCCCCCCCCCACACTCCCCTCTGCAACCCCCCGCTCACCCACAGCGCACCCGAGTACTTTTCACCCGAGTAGTAAACTACTCGAAAATCGCGGTGCTCGATTGCGAAATCGCCCTTACCGAGTACGTTCGCTCATCTCTATATAATATTTGTTTTGAAGAGTTGCTTCTCTTTGACCGCATTCCAAGAGCCATAACGTTTTTATTTGTCCATCCACGGAGCTCCTATGAGGGCTTGTTTTATTGCAGAAGAAGCTCTAGTCTTCATTTACCCACTTTTTGGGAGAACACAACATTTTGATTGCTTTTTATTCTGTTGTTTTCTAAAGGCAAGATGAACGAAAACTACAATTCTTGTGTGTTTTTTTTTATCTTTAATGGCATTCACCATGCAGTATAAAGAGGCAGATCAGTATGATTATGTAAATACCAAATTAATGGAGGGGAGGGTTACACTTTTTTTTAAAATGTATTTTTTGTTAATTGCTGCATTCCAAGACCCCTAACATTTTTCTTTTCTTGTCAACAGTGCTGTGAAGGGTTGGTTTTTTTTTGCAGGAGGAGTTGCACTTTTTAATAGTATCATTTGTTGATCCATGCAACATTTTGATCACTTTCTATCCATTTTTTGCAAGGCGAGATAGGCAAAACTACCTATTTTCCCGAGGATCATGATTTCACAGAAGTGTGATGCAAGGCGTTTTTGAATCAAAAATGGTTCACATTGCCTTGAACGATGTATGTTGGTAAGTGTTATATCGGACCCACCCATGTGAATGTAGCCTTACCCATTTTTCCTGCTTCCAACACATCAACTTCAGGAACTTGTAGGTACTTGGTCCTTACTATATCCCACCCCCTAAGGGCTCCTTCCCACGCACGGATTTCCGCCGCATAATTCACGGCGGAAATCCGCTGCGTTGCCCACAGCTTTTAGGTTCTATTGAACCTAATAGCTCAGTGCTCACGGTGCGGAATGCCACACCGTGAAATCACCCGACCTCAGCTGCGGCATGCTCTATTTGCTGCGGGTGTACGCGCGGGCGGCTTCCATTGCAGTCAATGGAAGCCGTCCGTCATGCTATCTTCCGCTGTAGCACAGCAGAAGATAGCGTGAAACCGCTTCCCCGCCTACGGCCGGAGCGTCATGTGACGTGGCCAGTGTGTCACATGTCGCTGCGGCGCGTCACGCGGAAGCGAGGACACCGGATCCGCAGGTAAGTTTGGGGGTCTCTGGGGGGCGCCGTGACGGGCTCCGCCGCGGAATTCCGCGGTGGAGCCCGTCAAGGCCGTGTGCAGCCGGCTTAACAGGTGCCATTTCCATGATCAATGTTATTTCCTTTACTTGTGTGACAATAGGGGATTAATCACTACTCAGGATCGCCATCTTTCCTCCACCTAGATGGGTGGCCACACCTCAGAAACTCAGGTCTATGCCAGATTTGGTGGTAAAACTCAGGTAGTCCATTTATTTTGGCAGCAATAATAGATAACAAAGGTAACAATCTTCGCACTATTGTGTTAGTCACCAGTACAAACTTGCACTGCATAACAGAATCCACGTCATTTGGCTGCTAGCCTCACATAGGCTTTTAGACCTATATCAACATGACATAGCAATGGCCAAACACCGTACCCAACCAGGGTGTCAATCTAGGGGGCGTCCTCCACTGTCAGACTCATGATATTCTCACTGTTTGGTCTGCACTGAACTCGGGGTTGCAGCCCTCTCACCTCCTTCTCTGTACTTTCAGGGAGTAGCTCCCCACAGCAGTGTGGCTGGAGGTTTTAACTCCTTAAGGGTGGACATCCACTGGTGTTTTTTTCTCCACTGCGCTGCGAGAGCAAGTGAAAAGTCTCGCAGCGCAGTTCGAGAAAAACGCTGGTAAATCGCTGGAACATCGCCAGTGTTTTCAACGGGGCCAGCTGCAGCAGCTGTGGCAGAAGTGCAGAATAATATCCCATTGCTTTCAAGATCCCATTGAAAGCAGTGCTTTCTGGCAAGCCCCGCAGTATGATTATCTGGGAAGGGCTTGAAATATAAGCCCTTCCCTGAAAATCATCATTAACTGTTTAGAAAAAAAATCTTTACTCACCTCTCCGCCACTCAGACGCGTCCTCCGGCTGGCTCCCCGACACTGCTGTCCAGCACTTTCAGCAGCAGGGATTTAAAAAACCCTGCCTCCTGAAAGGGCTGTGCTGATTGGCTGAGCGCTCAGCCAAGAGCAGTTAGTGCTTAGCTATTGGCTGAGCGCTCAGCCAATTACAGATAGTGCTTAGCTATTCATTCATGAGCCCTTCCGCGAAAATCATACTGCAGGGGTTGCTACAAACCACTGCTTTCAATGAGACCGGCAGCAGCGCCGATCCCATTGAAAGCAATGGGATAGCATGTTGCACTTCTGCCACAGCTGTCACAGCTGTGGCAGAGGTTTCCTTCATCCCCACGGTCCCCACGAGGATGAAGGAAACTCCTGCCACAGCTGTGACAGCTGTGGCAGAAGTCCAGGGCATTCTCCATTGAAAACACTGGCGATATGCCGGTCTTATTTCGGCGTCTTTCTTGCGCTGCGAGAGCTTTCACATGCTTTCGCAGCGCAAGAAAGAAAGTATCGCCAGTGGGTGTCAGCCCTAAGTCAGAAGCGTAGCTTCAAACTTCTGGGCCCCAGTGCGAAAAACTGTAACAGGGCCTCCAACTAAGCCTGCTATATGGAGAGGAGAGATCCCCTATAGTTAAGCCCCTGCCTCCAATCACACCCATACAGCTGTCCCAGGTAATTTGCAGTCAGTCTGCCTGTTCTTCGCCCCCCTGCAGGCTATCTGTGTTTTGCATTACCACACTTTTCAGTGGGTGTAATATTATGGCTGTAGATTAATATTTATTTTATCTGCATGTATCCAGGACTGGGTTGGGCCCATTTCATCCTTTAGAGTGTTTCCAGTGTATCACGACTGGCAATATATACCTCATATATCCTTTCTTTTGTAAATCGCTACATTTTCTATTTTTTAGGGCGGCTTCAGACGACCGTTTATCGGCCGGGTATTTACGCCGGGGGGAGGAGGCTGGAAGAGCCGGGAGCAGTGCTCTGAGCTCCCGCCCCTCTCTGCCTCCTCTTCACCCCCTCTCCGCCCCTCTGCACTATTTGTAATGAGAGGAGGCGGAGTGGGGGCAAGGCTAAGTGGGGGGAATTAGCTCCGCCCCTGTTCTGCCTCTCTTCATTGAAAATAGTGCAGGGGGGTGGAGAGGGGGCGGGAGCTCAGTACACTGCTCCCGGCTCTTCCAGCCTCCTCCCCCTACAGAGAGAGATGCCGTATATCGGCTGGGCGTGAAAACCCAGCCGATATGCGGTCGTCTGAATGCACCATTAGAGAGTATTTGGTGGTATGACCATATTGTGCACAACCCATCAACTTGGGGTTACCAATTTTTGCACCCCAAAATACTGGATTATGTTTTGGGTCTAATGTGGCAGTTTTTGTGGCACAAGTCATGGTATAAACCCCCACAAAACCAGCACTTGTACATTCACACAAACGTGAGTATAATATAGGTGTGGGATTTTTCAGACAAACCTAAAAGGATTTACCTTCCCAATCTAGTGATCCTACTGAAAATTACAGTCAGGGGCTGCTCCACGTGTTGTACCAATACCTATATTGATTGGATTGATATGTGGTACTCATGATGATAGTACGATCACGGAAAACGGGTTTTGGGGTGTGAGAATATTTGGCTTCCATCTGTTAACCGATTCCCCTCCTCACTTTAAATATATGTTTCAGTCTGTCCAGTAATTAGGTTTTTAATGATATTCAATAAAGTTAGTCGCTTTAATTAATTTTTTTTTGGTGAATAGTTCTAATACAATCAAAGAAATACACTGTCTCGGTGAATATCAGTAGGGCAGTATAGAGTAGTATGGGATGGTCAGAATACTGCTGTGATACATTTCACCACTAGATGTCACCATTTCTTACATTTCTATTGTACAGAAAAAAATAGTGCGGCTAACCAGAAAAATGTTATTTGTAAACTTTCAGCGCTCAGAGGCCCCATCATCAGGCAGGTAGCAAATGATCAGCGGAGAGAAGCACACAATAATTGACATATTACATCCGGACTCTGTGCATGAAGTGATGCATCATCAAGATAAGCGGAGCCATAAAACTAAGATCCCTTTTATACAGCACGATTATCATGCAAACCACTGGTTTCATCAAGCGGTATACACAATTATTGTGCATGAAAGAGTGAGCAGTGATAAACTGCTGATCGGATCTTTCATGGAGACCATAAAATGATCGTTGCTCTGGAGCGGCATCTGCCCGGCTCATCTAGGAACGGCTGCCTGTGCTCTGTGAATGGCGGCAAAATCTGTCACAAAATCCACAGCAAATCCAATTTCAAACGCAGAAAAAAGTGCATGAAAAGGGGCACCAAACTGCCAAGTGACATGGTCCAACAACAGTCATTCTCTTTCAGATGCTTTCCACTGCTGCTCCAGCATATGTATATGGTAGATTACCCCACTGATTGCAATTGGGAATACACAAAGGGAAAGAACATCCAAACAATCCACATCTGTAGCTTTATACACGCACTATTGCACGCGCAGGAAACACTTTTACGATCTTTAGGAACATTTCCAAAATCGCTTTCCAAAAAACAAAGTGCACTATCCCATATACTGTTCAGGGGTGGATTCAACAGACCCTGAGCTGGTCACAAAATTTACTTTGTTCGGGGTCCCTTATGCAGCAGGGCTCTGCCAGGGAACTACCAGCAGGGCTAAGCTGCCTTTCACATGGGCACGTGCTCCTTTCACCGACACTTGCGCCATTCGCAGCTTATATGTTGGCTTCTTTTCTGCTACTGCCCCCAAGGGTGAGTGAGGAGCTAGCCATATCACTGCTTGTCATCTAAGGGGGCTGGCATCCCCTGTTCTTTACTCTGCTGGTCTTTTTACAGAAAAGTCTCTTAGGGCTCCTTCACACTAACGTATTACTAGAGCTTATTCTGTGCACGGAATACTCTGTACCAATCTGCCACATATTGCGCTACATAGGCACGCAATAAAGATTGCAGGATATTCTATCTTGGCAAATATGTGTGGATGCATGCCAAAATAGTGCATGGCGATTGGCAGCCCGCAGCAAGTACGCAATGTCATTGCTGTATGCCGCATGACTGTCATATGTGGGCAGCACACAGTGAATTACGCTCGTGTGCAGCAGCACCATCTAGGGGTCAGTGTAGATAACAACGGTGCCGCAACTTTCAGCAGGGATAGTGCCCCACTACAGTGGCAGAAACGTGTATGGTTGAAGAGTTTGTGGTGCTGCAGTGACCGTGGCCACCACTTGGGGGCTGATGTGTATCAGCAAGTGCAGTGAATACTTTTACATCTGTAATAAAGAACGCCACAGGGTTATCAAGTGTTTATATTCCAAATAGTTTATGGTGCTGCTTTCATGGAAAACCTCATGTAATGGAAGTTGCACTTTAATATACACTGATGTCTGCCTTAATCTTAGCGCCACGACTGATTCGGCGCTGGTTTAGTCTATTATTCTCATTACACAATAAAACTTTGCTGCTGCTGTGCCAAAAGCATAACTTCGGAAGCGAGTTTTGTGCTTTTCCTAGGCACACAATGTCACGAGGATATTTCCTCCTCAACAAGAGCGGCTGGTCCGCAGGATCGCTTTGATGCATTTGTTCACAGCTTGTGGCCAGTACAAGCTCTGCAAGGCTCCATGTGTGGTAACGAAGCCCCGCTGGGGGGAAAGCCCAGGGTCAAAAGAACATTAGATTATTTATTACATAACGGAAATAAAACCTGGAAGAACAGTAAACAGGCTGATTAAAGCCGTCACATGCAATGTTCAGAATAAAAGATCACAAAATAATATCATCGCAACATTAAAAAAACAATACAATGGAGGCAACGATAAATGATCACAAGAAATGTGGCCATTGGCTCATGCAGATGGATGAGAAGTGACCCAGAAGGGTCCTACACAGAGCTATCGCTATATTAGGGTAGTTCAAACATTTACCCAGGGCTTGAAATGGTTAACTATAGGTTAATCTGCCTAGTAACAGGGTTAGGTATAATCTGCCCAGCAACCAGCCTTTTTGGCCAGTCTGTCTGATGAGAAGGACTCGGGGATTGGATGAGAGACATTGAGGCGACAGGGAGAGAGAGCCTGTGATTGGAGGAGGGAGAGAGCGAAGGAAAAGTGCCACACGGTAAGGCAGAAAGTGGCAGTTAGTGGATGGAGAGCAGTGCAGACTCACGTGAGGAGGGTTAGTAAGAGCAGCAGCGAGGAGAGGACGGGAAGTAGAGACTGAGCGAAGAGTGGACGGCAGAGAGATCCCGCAGCAGGGGAGCAGATCCGAGGAAGGAAGTGCAGGAGCCCTTCTTCCGGAGTCCACAGCGCACCTGTAACTGAGACGTGAAGAGCCTGACGCCGGGTATAGTCACCTGGGGTGCGGTTCTTCTGTTATTCCTCTTAGAAATGTATGAATAAATTGACAACAGGGCGTTAACATTCCTCTAGTCAAAGAGGTGTGTCAATACAAAGTCTAATACTGTCAGAAATGATTGGACAATGCTAGAGTGCGCTGGAACATCCCCAACTAGTAACACCCACTTGACAATTTACTCATTAATTTCAAGGAGAAATTACAGAGGAACGGCACAGCGGTGAGTTATGAGAAAAGAGGCTTCAAAATTGTTGCAAGGAATACAAGCATTTACTAAGACAGACATGTCAGAACAGGTGACGGGTCCTCTTTAAGATATAACCAAAACCTTAAACCCCTTTCACACCTGTGTTAGGGCTCAGTTCAGGTTTTCCATCTCTCTGCTTTGTTTTGGGGGGAAAACTAAAATAAAACGGAAAAAAATGGATCCATTTTTTCCCCATGGATTTTCAAAAATAATGGAAGGCAAACAAAAACCGTCAGGGTTTTTTTTGGACATAAGCATAGCACAGACTGCAGCCTGATTTTTCCGTCAGAGGGAATCTGACATAATGGAAGAAAACGGAAGCCACTTTGTTCGCCTTCCATTTTTTTGAAAACCCATTGAAATCAATAGGGAAAAAAACGGATCAATTTTTTTCAATTTTATTTTGGTTTCTCTCCTCTAAAAACGGAACAGAGGTGCTTTCTAAATGGTTCGACCTGTCAGGCCCAGATGCCCACCAGATCGTCCCAGTGATAATAGTTCCTGTGCTTTTACATAGGAATGAGCATTAATAATAATAATAAACTTTATTTGTATAGCGCCAACATATTCCGCAGCGCTTACATAGACAGGGGGAATACAGAAAGACAAAAGTACAAACATTACAGAACCACGGTTACATATAGTAATCAGTTGATGGAAACAATAGGGGTGAGGGTCCTGCTCCAACGAGCTTACATACTACAAGTAATGGGGTGATACAGAAGGTAAAGGGGCTGGAGATGTGCACGGTATGGCGAGGTGGAGAGTGAGGGATGCTATACACATAAACAATGGTCAGACATTTAGCCGTGTGACGGCAGAAACAGTATGACTGCAGGAGCGGTTTATGATGGCTAGCAGGGATTGCAGTCAGTAGGTCAGGCAGCATGTTATCAGGCGGCGTACAGAGGGGTTTGTTTAGGGAATGCGGTATGCCTCCCTGAAGAGGTGCATTTTTAGAGCATGCCTGAAGTTCTGCGAGTCCTGGATTGCTCGGGTAGCCTTTGGTAGTGCATTCCAGAGGACTTGTGCTGCTCTGGAGAAGTCTTGGAGGCGGAAATGAGAAGTTCGAATTAAAGGGGCGCTCAGTCTGGTTTCATTAGCAGAGCGGAGAGCCCGGGCTGGGTGATGGATTGAGATGAGGGAGGCAATATAGGGGGGGCGCTGCGCTGTGGAGGGCTTTGTGGATGAAGTTAATGAGTTTGAATTGAATTCTGTATTTTACGGGCAGCCAGTGCAGTGACCGGCACAGGGCAGAGGCGTCTGAGTAGCGGCTGGACAGGAAGATGAGCCTGGCTTCCACATTCAGGATGGATTGGAGAGGGTAGAATCTGGTGCAGGGGAGGCCGATCAGCAACCAGTTGCAATAATCGAGCCGGGAGTGGATGAGGGCGACAGTAAGCGTTTTGAACGTGTCCACAGTGAGAAAAGAGCATTGCTAGTGAATGGAGGCAGAGCGGCCTGTTTAGACGTCCCGATCTGTCGTTCTGTTTTATGCATGCAGAAACTGAACAACGAACAAGAAAATAACGAATTTTCATTCATCGCTCAGTCGGGACATTCAGTTACACTGAACAATAATCATTCAGATTCCTACTGGATGTGGGAAGCTGAAAGGTTTATCAGTCCATGTAAAAAACCCTTAGTCACCCTTCCATTGACTTTGCAGAATGTGTGGTCATTGGGTTCTCACATGATGCGAACTGAGAACACTCAGCAGACAGACACGGCATGTGGTGTCCCCCCTGAGTCTTCTCTGGAAGTGGAAGTGATTTGTTGTCATATGTAAATATTGTGCAATCCAAACTCCCGATTAAGCATTTTCTACTATGATTGTCCACTCAGCCAATCCAAAAAAACAGAGAAAGTGCTTACAACTTCTTAGTCTCGTATCCTTGACGCCTCTGGATCAAGACAAAGGAGAAGTTAGAAATTCACAAACAGCATGAGAAAATAAAAAATCCATTTACATAACTTTCTAGGCAATTTTCTGCAACCAGTTTCAAAAATAGAGACTTGGATTCAGTAATTGCCCTTACTGACCAGAAGCTACAACTGTTTACTCCCTGTATATGTTTACGTACATAATCAGCCCCTCATATTATACCTATCAATAGCACTAAATATATTTGGCAGAACAAAGATGTGGTGATCTGGACAGCGCCTCTATGTAGCCAAATAGGCCTATAGTGCTTTGCAGTGTATGACGGTGAGGATATGCAGAGCAGTAAGGGTGGTGTAGATAGAGGAGACCCTGTCCCATTGTGGGGACATCAGATGAGATCATGCATGGAATAAAATCTGGGAGGCCAATGCAATATGACAAGAGACTTATACATCGGCACTGCTGGGTCAACATATATTTGGCACAGCCTTTATCGTTGAGTTACCATGTAATTTATACACCAAATAACAAATATATTTAGTGATAGAGAAAGACAAAAATCCTGTGCTCAGGGTAACCTTAGAAAGAAACACCTTTCATAAGACCAAACAGAAGGTCTAGTGTGGTTTACTGTCTCCTAGAATGAGGCAGACAATACATCAATGGTGACGTGAAATAGTGTTTTATTGAACAGAACGAGGTAGTGCAACGCGTTTCGGAGCTCGCATGGCTCCTTTCTCAAACACAAAGAAACCAGATAGATGCTGCTCTTGTGTTGACAATGGTCGGGGAGGGGCGGAAGCTTAGCCCCACCCCTGCCCCGCCCCCTTCCATTGCAAACAGCCAGATAGGAGGAGAGAGGAGGTGAGGCGGCGAGGGGGAGGAAAGGGGGAGACAGTTTAGCAGAGCTCGTTTGAATAAGCCCTTAGTATGTGAGATGGAGACGTCTTTGGTCTTCATTTTACATGTTTTCCACCCTTGTTAGTCTTTTAAGCTGCACAGAAAAGTGTAGAGGATGGCATTTTTCTATTCAGCTAAAAAGACCTAAGGGATGGAAACCATGTGAAACGTAGACCAAAAAGGTCTCCGTCTCACATATCAAAACCTATGGTTCCATCCTGGTTCTGTCCTGGTTTCCATCCCTATGCAGTTTTCTTCATAGAAGACTGCAACCCAAGGTGCATCTGTTGATGGAAGGAAGAATGTAATGTGAAAAGCGCCTAGGGAAGGAGAACTATATATGCTATAGCAGTATATGGACTGCAGTCATATCTTTCACAGTTGGTTACTGTTTCTTTGTTGACGTGATTAGTTACTGTATCTGAGAGACTGCTCAGTAGTTCAGTTGAAATTGCCCTGTGTGTATGTAATTCTATATACAATATGTTATTTTAGATACTCTTGTTTTGCAAGTTGCCAAAGCACCATAATTATAACAAATTAGTACAAAATAGTAATAAAATACAATAAAACTATAAATTTTACAAACAATGTAACAAATATAACTTTACAGTAAAAATACATTCATGTCATTCTGCTCATTCAATCCCAGGGGCCCCTTGTATAAATTGGGCAGTAGTGTGGATCACGTGAGGCACCTGGATGAGGCATACTTCACATGTGATGTGAAACGTCCATCATGTTTGCACTCGGAGTAGGAGCCCTGCTATTCCTTTGGGACTATATGTGTTAGTTCCCAATATGGTTTAAAAGTAAATGAAGCTTAGAAGAGAAGTTGGTGAATGCTGGGCCTCTTATGTCTCTCATGGATTATTTATGACTTTTCTCTGTATTTACACTGTAAAACACTGAATGACTGATCACCACACTTGGACTTTGCATGTCTTGCCAGAATGCTGGTCTATTGGTATGGATGGTGTGGCGCCAATTGAACTTCTATTGGAAGAGACAGCCATGCCTGATATTTGCTGTACATTTTACTGCTAAGTATGTCACAGCTCTGAAAGTCATGTAAACCAACTGAATGGTTATCCAGCTGACAGAGAGAATGCTAAACTGCAGTACTGTAATGCAGTAACAGTGTGGCGATCTGCAACCTCATTACCAATGCGTCTGAATGTACTCTGATTCTAGTTTTTCACTTCTGACCCATTTATAAATGTAACAAACCCCAAAATAAATGTCCAAGACAGGACTGCAGAGATATATCATTAAACAATAGTTTATTGAGAATTACAAATCTAATAAAAGCATTTAAAAAACAGAACTTAAAGGAAACGTATCACCTCAGGTCACACATATAGGAAGTTCCCAAAGAAAATCATGCTTATATAAACCTACAATAGGCACAATCAATCTCAATTTTAGGGCTTATTCACATGAGCATATATCGGCCGCCGTTTTCCCGGCTAAGCTCTCACCCCTTGTCCGCTAGCAATGGGAGGGAGCAGTAAGGGGGGCTAAGCTCCGCCCCACCATGCCCCCTCCCATTGCAAACAGCCGGAGGGGAGGAGAGAGGCTGAGAGTCATGGAGGTAAGATAATAGACAGCTCAGATGGAAGCGCATATTGGCCGGCCGTAAAAAAGGCGGCCGATATACACTCATGTGAATAAGCCCTCATGCATATAGTAAAGTGTTACCACATAACCGAGGATCTGGAAATTTCTGCGCCCCGCTGCACACGTTTTGCCCATTTATAAATCTCCAGTATCAGTAATACTACATGACTGATTTTAATTATCTTGAAAGTTTCTGTAACTTTATATTTTCATACCAGCATGCAAGAATAAGTACGGTTATCATAAGACCGGTATAATGAACAAGGAAGTGAAACTAGACTTTACTATGCCAAGGTATTACTAAATTATTGAGAATATTAGACTTTCTCGTGTACTCTATTTTACATCATGCTAACTCCTTGTATAAGTGAGCCCTTCTATCTTATAAGCTTCAGCAGAAAGCTGAGCTATAACACTGGATTCAAGAAACATTACCTAGCTACCTAGAGCCACCACTAGCTTGTGCATAAAAGCTTCATGTATAATTAATTATAGAGTTCAATGCGGTCTGTATTAGTAAAAATGGAGTATATTTTCCCTAGTGGTGACTTCAAAAAGCCAGAATTTTGTCTTTTAACAGTATCTACCGTATGCAGAGAATACCAAACATATGCATGGATTGTATGTCTTGATTGGTCTGGAAAAAATCAGCAAAGCAAGAAATTCATCTTACATTGCATAAAAATGTCAGTTCTCCCTGATACAGTCACTCCATATATAGAGAAGCTTGGTGGATAAGAGCACAATTCATGTGGAATTACCAAATTCCAACTGCAGATGTGAGCTGCTTTGCGGTCAGGCTTCAGATGGATGGATACAATTCGGACAGGTAGATAAATGACATAATTGTTGTGGTAATTAGTCTAATAGCTTAAAGCATACTTGACTTTTCAGAATAAGCTGCTGTGTTTGTACAGGAGGAATAACACTATTTCTTACTATTATAAGACTTGTATACTGCATTTTCTCATATACTGCATATAGAGAAAACTGCAGATTTTTCTTCTTAAGGGCCCATTTACCCGCAGGCGTTTTACGTGCGCCCGCCGGCGCCATAAAAACACCTGAACGTCAAAGGCCCCGGCACATATACCTGGGAAGACATTCCCCCTTCCCTCCCCCTCGTTGGCTCACCTCCTCTCTCCTCCCCTCCGGCTGTTTTCAATGGGATGGGGTGGAGCTAAGCTCCCGCCCCTTGTCTGCAGCGAGCAATGGTAGAGGGGAAAGCTGAGCTCTGCCCCCATCCCGCCCCTAGGATTGCAAACAGCGGCAAGGGGCGGAGAGGAGAAGAGAGAGGGAGTTTAGCAGTCACACTGCTAAACTCCTTTCCACCTCCCTTCTCCAGCAGCTAGCATAGGCTCCCATAGGAATCTATGCAGTTGCCGCCGCCGGCGTGGAGGCGCCCAGTCAAGAGCTTTCACGCCGCGGAAATATGCCCCTGTGCACTGATGCTTTGTAAGCCAATGCATCAGAGAGGCAGCGTACATCGGCCAGGTGTGAAAACCCGGTCGATATATGAATAAGCCCTAACTCTGTAGCATATGCAGAAATAACCTCAGCATCAAGAACACTACAGACATACTAACGAGTGTAGATGTAATTTCAGTAGCTGTTATACAGCGGAGTGCTCCAAGCAGGGTATGAAGAACACAGCTGGACAACTCTGTTCTTCATAAGCAGCCTGTGATAAGGAAGCGGGATACAGCTGAAACAATAGTATCAGCTGTATGCCGCTGAGAATCCCTGATAAGGCTCATCGTCGTCTTTCAGCCTGCTGAAAGATCAGCGATGGCTTAACGAAAACTGCTTGATGTCAATTATCGCTCAAAAGCCGTGTCTAAATGGGTCTTAATCCATAAACTTGATTACTTTAAAGTGAATATCCATGACACATGATGCCCCTTTTATTTACTTAAAGGGGTTGTATGAGATTAGAAAAAATGTCTATTTTTTAGGATTTTTGCAGCTCAGTTCCACTTGACTTGTAATGCTAGACACAACCTCTGAGCAAGAGGGGTGCTGTTTCTGGAAGAAAAGCAATATTATATTTCTAATCTCGTATGTCTTGATTTTATGCATCCCACTTTTGTGTTTAGGATTATATTACATTATTGTTGCTCTTCCTACTTTTGCCAGTGGCACAAATTACCCAGGCTGCAATTATTTGATTATCTCTGAAGTGTAGATTCTTCTCCTTATTAGCAGCCCTACCCTTGTTCCTAGAATTAGTGAAGAATTTTATATAAGAATATCAGTGCTTATTTTCTGAGTAAATGTTCTTCCATTTCACACTTCTTTCTTACTCTACATTAGTGCTGATTGTAGAAAAATCCAGGGTGTAGACAGTATCTTTCATTGCCGCATGATAGAGGATAACTACTGTGTTTCCCCAAAAATAAGACCCTGTCTTATATCAATTTTTGACCCAAAAGAGGCTCTAGGTCTTATTTTCAGGGAAGGTCTTATTATACTTACAGACTTACAGGCTCAGTCCCAGTCCATCCCACTGCTCTCCACAGTTCCGAAATGCTTCCCACAGTCCTGGCCGCTCATACAACATTACTTCCTAGTTACAGGATGAATAAATCCAGCCTCCAGGAAGCAATGGCTGTGATTGGTTCTTTGACCACTGCTCAGCCAATCAATGCAGCGCTGGTTGAATCAATGCGATGGCTGTGATTGGTTTATCCAGTGCTGCATTGATTGTCTGAGGAGCAGTGGAAGACCCAATCAACAGCCATCACGTTGTAAAGGTGGGATTTATGAATTGGCGCATCCAGCGCTGCATTGATTGTCTGAACAGTGGTCGAAGAACCAATCACAGACATCGCTTCCTGCAGGTGGTATTTATGAATCCTGTAACCACATAGTGATGTACGAGTGGCTGAGGACTGCAGGAACCGCACCGAACCCCTAGAGAGCAGCAGGAGGGACCTCGACCGAGCCTGCTAGGTAATGTGTTTTTTAATGTAGTGTAACTAGGGCTTATTTTCAGGGTAGGTCTTATTTTCCGGGAAACAGGGTAGTTGATTCATGGGGGTCTGATTGCTGTGGATTTTGGCAGAGCTAAATCTATTTGTGAATCCACAGCAGAAATATGCAGTTTAGCTGTGATTTTAGAGGCGGAAAAATCCATGCTGAAATCCGCCACTTAAACATATCATGGGGTCTATTCACATGTCGCTGTCATGAACCAATTTTTACAGCTGTTTTGTAAAAAAAATTGCTGAGAAATCCACAATACGACAGCAATGTGAATAGGTTCTTGGCTCCACAGTCTTGTTCATCTCTGCAGATTCTCAGCATCTAGTACTCTATACTGCCCTCATCTGGATTATCAACTACACTACATGCTGTACGTATGTTCATGATTACTTTATTGTAGAGGTCATTAGAGTCGTAAGTTTACATTTTTTTCAGCATAGGTAACAAGAGGCATATTCATTTTCACATTATTGGATTACTCCCAGAGTACTCTGTGACATCATAGAGTGAATCATGTGACATGCTGGAGCGCACAGCGCTCATGATCCATCTGATACAATGATGAACAGCCAGTGGAGGGAGGATCTCCTTCAACCCCCACTATTCTAGCAGGCTCAGTACAGGCCACACCATATAATTATCACACGGAGAACTGGCTTTACACTTACTTTCCTGCTACATCCTTGCAGTTTCTGCATCCATTTCTATGCTGCACAAATGTCCGACCCAGAATAATCTGCACAAGAGTTTTTGCACTGGGTGCCGCCATCTTGATGCTCCGCTTTCAGCCCTGCTTTTGGATGGAGCACAGCCAGCACAATCTGAGTATGCTCTGTGGAGTAACGATGAACAGCTAGAGAATTATATGCTAGTGCACCACCTCCTGTTGTAGTGCATACAACAGAAGACTAGGCAAGAGGGGCGCACAATGCGTGTGGGAGCTTTCAACGCTACAAGTGCTGACATTGGCACAAAGGGGACTGGCAGCGAGAGGCTAAAAAGGCCAGGTTTGCTAAGTGATGTCCTGACTGTGAGTGATAATGGTGCCACCTTCTTGACTTGAGGCGATGCACTAGCATAATGGGTGCACTACAACTAAAGTATGATTTTGTGGTAAATGGCTTCCTTCAACTTCAAACATGTCTGTAATGCTTTTACTATGCCCATTTACATTGTGGTGCCAGCTTATATACCTATTTTCTGGTGTCAGGTTCCTTATCAGTCGTATCAGGGTTGATGTGTTGGCCATTAATGTTGTGCGTAACAATTTAGGAAATATTTAGGCCTGACAAGAAAAAAAAAACACCTTAAGAAATCTCTCTGTTCTTCTCCAGCTCCCTGTAGCTTTACAAGAATAGATTTTTAATCTTATCTCGTCCTTGTTACAATAGCTCTCTATCACTGATATCTCAGATCATTGTCTACTTGCTATTACAATAGGCGGTGTGGATCCTCAGAGAAGAGCTGGCTTCTGGAGGTTTCCAGCACTCCTCTGTAATTCGGATGATTTTAGAGAATATCTACAAATACATTGGGCAAGGTTCCTAACTGACAACCTGACACACATAGATAACAGCGTCTCCTTCTGGGCTGCGTCCAATGCAGTGCTATCAGACCATGTCATCAATTACATATCACTCAAATACAAGTAAACAAAGTCACAACTTGCAAAAACAAACTTTACGGTCTGCACAACCCTTATATGTGCATGACCCCTCAACATTAATAAGGAAACCTATCGAAAACTAAACAATTTGTTCAAATCCAGGCGGTATACCTTATAACCATGGGGTGCAGAAAAATCCTTGACTTTGTGTTTTTGGTAAATGGCTTCAACTTCATACAGTACATGTTGCTAGGCTCGATCACACTGTGGTGCCAGCATATGTACCCATTTTCTCGTGACAGGTTCTTTTTAAAACTGTTTAACTGTAGTTACCAACTTTGGTCAGGTTCTGCGGAGTTTCTAGATCTAGTGCCAACCACAAGGTGAAAAATCCTGTTTCCTCCATAATGTATGCCTCATTGCCCCTTAAATCCACTGCATATTAAAACTACTCCTTATCAAAATCCTGCTTTTGTTAATAACAGAGCTTTTGTGTCCCCATAAAGTGTAGTGCCACATAAATCGTGTACGGCATCAGGGGTCATAATCCACGACGTGAGGTTATATCTTTGTTCTGAGTGTAGCAGGCAACATAATCTCAGTTACACCGTCCATTACTGCTATTTTTCCATTTCATGGAATGAGGGAGGCACCATTTCAAGCCACATATCTTCCTGTCCAGTCGCTACTCGGACGCCTCTGCCCTGTGCCAGTCACTGCACTGGCTGCCCGTCAAGTACAGAATACAATTTAAACTCACTACCCTCATCCACAAAGCGCTCCACAGCACCGCCTCCCTCATCTCAATTCACCACCCAGCCCACGCCCTCCGCTCTGCTAATGAAATCAGACTGAGTGCCCCTTTAATTCGAACCTCTCATTCCTGCCTCCAAGACTTCTCCAGAGCAGCACCAGTCCTCTGGAACGCGCTACCAAAAAATATCCGGGCAATCACTGACACATTAAACTTCAGGCGTGCTCTAAAAACGCACCTCTTTAGGGAGGCATACCATATCCCCTAAATCAAACCCCTCTGTACTCCACCTGATAACATGCTCCCTGTCCCACAGACTGCAATCCCTGCTAGCCGTAATCAACCGGCACCTGCAGTCATCCCGATTCCGCCAATATACGGCTCAGTCTGACCATTGTCTGTGTGTATAGCATCCCTCACTCTCCACCTCGCCATACGGTGCACATCTCCAGACCCTTTACCTTCTGTATCACGCCACTATTTGTAGTATGTAAGCTCATTGGAGCAGGACCCTCACCCCTACTGTTTCCATTAATTGATTACTATTTCACTTTTTGTCTCCTGAACGCCCGAAGGGTATATAATGTCCCCCCTAAACGGTGCTCCAGGCAGAGTACATAGATCCATAAACTGTTCCAGTCAACACATGGAAAGCTATGCTGGTAGGTCTCCGTGAAGCATCTCCGACAAGTACTGACATTTCTAGCATGCTTATACCATTTTAGTGGTGACACATAGTATATTACCGGCTGCCAGAGACCAGCCTAACATTAACAAAATCATAGCATGCAAGTTTGTGACAGACCTATAATGATTATTTTTCCCTTAAGTATTTCTGGAAGTAGTAACGAAAATCATTATTTCCCACGAGCTACTGTGATTGCACTTGACAAACGTTTTGCTCATGCAATGATTATATGACCACCATTGTTAGCCATGTACTACAGAGCACATATTTGGTTTAGTGAAATATATATAGAATGGGACAAGTCAAAGTTCTTTGTTTCCTGTTACAGCTATAGAAATTAAATGGCAAAATCCTGACAGCAAGACCCCCACGGGATGGACTTTTGTCGCATTTCTTATGGCTAGGTGATGAAGGTAAACTGGGGTACAACCCCTTTAATTGCTAACGAGAAGCTGATTTTAACAATGCTGTGTGCATCCCAGCCTACTTATGACAGCCGTTTTCCATATGTTGTAGTATGTCATATGTACGCCACTTACAAAGAGCACCCCATACTCTGGCGTATTCGATCTGTTCATGCATTATATAGCTGACTGTTCATGTAATACTACATTTCCTTTGCACTGTTTCTTGCAAGATCAGAGATACGACATATTTGGCGGACAGCTATCTAAGGTGCATGGCTACTTTTTTTCATGCAGTGCCCATAAAGCTAAATCCTACCCAGGTTGGCCAAAAATTTATAGGGGTTGTCCAGTTGTAAACTGTTGAGGGTCTATGCTCAGGATGGGCCATCAATAGTGGATCGTTGGGGGTCAGCCACCTAGGATCCTGCAGATCGGTTGTTTGCCAAGTCAGTGTGCTCTTAAAATTGGCTGATTTCTGCAGGGGGCGGATGGTTCTGTTTCCGCTGCAGTGGCTGGGCTTTGTGTTGCAGGCCAAGTTCCTGTGCACTTCAATATGAACTTTGCCCTAAGAGAATGAGCCCTAAGTAATGTAATGTTTTTACATAGTGGCTCCACCAGCAGAATAGTGAGTGCAGCTCTGGAGTATGATACAGGATGTAACGCAGGATTGGTACAAGATGTAACAACTACAGAAGGAAACCCAGAGACTCTGGTGAAGTCCCAGTGATATAGCAGCTGTGTCACGTTGTGCTCCTGGGACCTGTAGTACCATGTAGGTGTGGTTGATTTGGTTGGCTGTGTGTGTGGATTGCCCCAGCCAGGCAATCACCATGGGTCTGTGCACATAAATACCAGCCGGCTCACTAGACGTTGCTGGTCATTATATATACCTTTACATCTCCTAACGAATTCCGGGTGTTAGGATGCATGGTGTTGTTTCTGTCTTGTTATGTCCATCTGGTTTGCATGCATGCGATTTAGTTCAGGTTTTGTCTAATGTCCCTTGTCTAAACATTGTCCTGTCTGATCCATCCGTCCATTGGTAGTTGGACGCCTGTTCTATGTTTGTTTGTCCTACCTGCCCGCTAGTGGGCGTATGTGCGAACCATGTCTGTTGATAGGTAGATGCTGGAGCCTTGTCGTGTCTATCCATCTGCAGGTGTGCAGGCGTATTATGTGAACAATGCCCTATGTTTGTATTCCCCTTAGTTTGTATGTCTGCAGATGTTTGTTGTGTGTTACATCCTTGTCTGGTGTTCCTACCTGTTACCATCTAGGGCGAGCCAGGTTTCCTGAGGTTCGTGTGGAACTGTCCTTATTGGAGCAATCACCCTGCTTGTAAGCAGAGTTCCCTTGTGGTTTAGTTGTCTTGTTAGTGTAGGGACTCACAAGACAATGAGGATCCTTGACGTGGGCTTGTGAGCTTACGTGTTTTGGCCAAAATGCAAATCAATGCCTTGTACGTATTCCTATTATCATCTGCTTGTGTATTGGTACATTTGGTAAGTATTTTGCCGGGTGTTGTTGTCGTTTGCACTTTCAGTGTATGTTTTGGTGTGTATGGTGTCTGTTCATACATTCCCTTTTGGTTCCTCGTTCAGCCAGCTAGAGATTGCGTTTATGTAGGTTGCTGTGTATGGCCTGCAGGAACGTAAAAAGCTGGTAAGCATCCAAAGAGCTGTATGACTGTTGATGTGGATGAGGCTGAGCGGTGCTTCGGCCTCCTCTTACCTCCTCTTGCTACGGCTCGAGAGAGACAGACTGCACCGTGCAATAGTCGCAGACACACTACATTGCATTGGATGAGACAGACACATTATATGCCACATATATACAGGTACTGTGCACCTCGCTTCGTAATATGAACGCTAATTACTTATGAGAATTTACAATTATGGGTGTAACCCTCCGAAAAATACAGAATCAGCTGACCAAATGCATCAGATTTATCAAGAGACCTATGCAAATCACTCCAACTATCCTCTTGCTGTAGAATAGCATAAAATATACCCATCTTCGGGTGCCTTTACAGTTTGCGCGTTCACTCGGGCGGTCAGTTTAAACACAAGGATAAATGTTTTGGTTTTTTTAAGCAGGATTGTTCAGTCGTTCAGTTCGCTGCACCAGTGAATGAGAATGACGGAACGATCAGTGTTTAAACCAAACATCTCTAGCAAACGAGCCAACAATGATTTTTATACTTGCATAAAATTAACAATGAACAATAAGTGAATGAATTATCATTTATTGTTCAATCGTTGGCCATGTTTACACTGAACCATGATCGTTCCGTGTAAAAGCGTCCTTAGTAAATGTGTGCCATTACTTGCTACTACCAGTCCTTGCTGAGTGGCGCTCCTTTCCATGATTTATTAGGCTACCCTGACTACTTTTTGCACCTCTGCGAATGACACCTCTTTAGTCTGTCTCCTATTTTTTATACAAGACCCCCTGTGTTTCTGTACTCAGTTGCTCTTTTTGTCACAGTCTTCAGCCTTTTTCAGGTATTCTGTTGTGTAGTCTTGAGGACACAGACAATGTTAGCGCCCCCATCAGAGACTGCACCCCATAACACTTGTAACTGGAGGTAAGAGCTAACATGATGACATCCCTATAAGTGGAGTTATATGTTCTCTGCTCTCTATATGGAGCCTCTATAGTTCCTACTCTGCAGCAGCTGTCTCCGTGTCTTTGGGAGATGATATACTATATTCTATGTAGAATAAGACTGCTTCTGGAATATTGAGCTGCAGCGATCACTCCTATCATGGTTGCTGCTGTGTAAGGAGAATTCCAGACAAAAGACAAACACCACAATGTATATGTATAAAATTCTGTTTTATTAGAAGAGCAATAAGCAACATTGTAATTAAATATTACAAGGTCAATAAATTACATAATGATCACAGTGACTCTCAGGTTAGGACCTGTGGAGACCACAGAACTTGCTGCGGTCCTTCTGATATGATCCAGTTCACCAATGTCCTAAGATTAGAGCCACCGGACCCAAAGATCCAGAGGAAGAAAACCTCCCCCCGGAGAGTTCTACCTCAAGGGGGCAAAAAAATTCCTTCCTCACCCCAAATGTGTCGATCGGATATCACCCTGGATCTAATCTGTCCTGCTGCATATTGCTGTATATATGTTGTATGGCTGTGCAGACGTACAACGTGCTCCAAGGCGCTTATAATCTATATATATAAAGACGAAAGCCCTCACTGACTCACTGACTCACTCACTCACTGACTAACTGACTCGCCAAAAGTTCTCCAACTTCCCGATGTCGTAGAAACATGAAATTTGGCGCGAGCATAGATTATCTCCAAAATAGGAAAAGTAATTGGGTCCCAACTCGATTATTCAATTCTAGCGCAAAAGAATTGGCGTCGAAATTTTACGTACATAATCTAAATCTGTCACTTCCCAATGCCATAGAAACTTAAAATTTGGCACGGGCATTGATTATGTCATAAATAGGAAAAGCTAATGGGTCCCAACTCGATTATTCAATAATATGCGCAAAAGAATTAGCGTCCAAATTGTACGTACGGCATCTAATTCTCTCACTTCCCGGTGTTATAGAAACTCGAAATTTGGCAGGAGCATTGATTATGTCATAAATAGGAAAAGCTAATGGGTCCCAACTCGATTAATCATTTCTATGCGCAAAAGAATTAGCGTCCAAATTTTACGTACGGAATCTAATTTTCTTACTTTCCGGTGTCATAGAAACGTGAAATTTGGCAGAAGCATTGATTATGTCATAAATAGGAAAAGTTCATAGGTCCCAACTCCATTATTCAATTCTATGCGCAAAAGAATTAGCGTCCAAATTTTACGTACAGAATGTAATTTCTTCACTTTCCGGTGTCATAGAAACAGGAAATTTGGCACGAGCATTGATTATGTCATAAATAGTAAAAGCTAATGGGTCCCAACTTGATTATTCAATTCTATGCGCAAAAGAATTAGCATCCAAATTTTACGTACGGAATCTAATTTTCTCACTTTCCGGTGTCATAGAAACGTGAAATTTGGCACGAGCATTCATTATGTCATAAATAGGAAAAGTTTATAGGTCCCAACTCAATTATTCAATTCTATGCGCAAAAGAATTAGCGTCCAAATTTTACGTACAGAATCTAATTTTCTCACTTTCCGGTGTCATAGAAACGGGAAATTTGGCACGAGCATTGATTATGTCATAAATAGGAAAAGCTAATGGGTCCCAACTCGATTATTCAATTCTATGCGCAAAAGAATTAGCGTCCAAATTTTACGTGTGGAATGTCATTTTCTCACTTTCCGGTGTCATAGAAACAGGAAATTTGGCACGAGCATTGATTATGTCATAAATAGGAAAAGCTAATGGGTCCCAACTCCATTATTCAATTCTACGCGCAAAAGAATTAGCGTCCAAATTTTACGTACATAATCTAAATCTCTCACTTCCCAATGTGATAGAAACATGAAATTTGGCACGGGCATTGATTATGTCATAAATAGGAAAAGTTAATAGGTCCCAACTCGATTATTCAATTCTATGCGCAAAAGAATTAGCGTCCAAATTTTACGTACGGAATCTAATTTCTCACTTTCCGGTGTCATAGAAATGTGAAATTTGGCACGAGCATTGATTATGTCATAAATAGGAAAAGTTCATAGGTCCCAACTTGATTATTCATTTCTAGCGCAAAAGAATTGGCGTCGAAATTTTACATGCGGAATGTAATTTTTTCACTTTCCGGTGTCATAGGAACGGGAAATTTGGCACGAGCATTGATAATGTCATAAATAGGAAAAGCTAATGGGTCCCAACTCCATTATTCAATTCTATGCGCAAAAGAATTAGCGTCCAAATTTTACGTGCAGAATGTAATTTTCTCACTTTCCGGTGTCATAGAAACGGGAAACTTGGCACGAGCATTGAATATGTCATAAATAGGAAAAGCTAATGGGTCCCAACTCGATTATTCAATTCTAAGCGCAAACGAATTAGTGTCCAAATTTTATGTACGGAATCTAATTCTCTCACTTCCTGATGTCATTTTATATAAAGGAAACGTCGCATGGTTACCTCCCCGTGGTGTTTCCTGGGTAACGCAGAGAACTATGCAAAATGGTGAACATATTTTTTTCCTCAGTATCTCTAAAGTAAGCACGACTTCATAAGATTTTCCGTGTGAACACCAGTACCAAATTAACTCGGGCGAAGCCGGGTATATCAGCTAGTCTAATATACAATTAAAAAAATATATCCTCATGCTACCACTACAAACTTCCAGCTTACAACTGACACCCTCTGTACCCGTCTTCAGGCTGCCTTTCTCCGCCCATAGGCCTTCTCGCTGCCTCCCTCCACCCACAGGCCCCGGCTTCAGGCTGCCTCCCTTCGGCCTTTAGGCCCCAGCTTCAGGCTGCCTCCCTTCGGCCTTTAGGCCCCAGCTTCAGGCTGCCTCCCTTCGGCCTTTAGGCCCCAGCTTCAGGCTGCCTCCCTCCGCCCTCAGGCCCCGGCTTCAGGCTGCCTCCCTCAGGCCCCGGCTTCAGGCTGCCTCCCTCAGGCCCCGGCTTCAGGCTGCCTCCCTCTGCCCTCAGGCCCCGACTTCAGGCTGCCTCCCTGCACCCTCAGGCCCCGGCTTCAGGCTGCCTCCCTGCACCCTCAGGCCCCAGCTTCAGGCTGCCTCCCTGCACCCACAGGCCCCGGCTTCAGGCTTCCTCCCTGCACCCACAGGCCCCGGCTTCAGGCTGCCTCCCTGAACCCTCAGGCCCCGGCTTCAGGTTGCCTCCCTGCACCCTCAGGCCCCGGCTTCAGGTTGCCTCCCTGCACCCTCAGGCCCTGGCTTCAGGTTGCCTCCCTGCACCCTCAGGCCCCGGCTTCAGGTTGCCTTCCTGCACCCTCAGGCCCCGGCTTCAGGTTGCCTCCCTGCACCCTCAGGCCCCGGCTTCAGGTTGCCTCCCTGCACCCTCAGGCCCCGGCTTCAGGTTGCCTCCCTGCACCCTCAGGCCCCGGCTTCAGGCTGCCTCCCTGCACCCTCAGGCCCCGGCTTCAGGCTGCCTCCCTTCGGCCTTCAGACCCCGGCTTCAGGCTGCCTCCCTCTGCCCTCAGGCCCCGGCTTCAGGCTGCCTCCCTCTGCCCTCAGGCCCTGGCTTCAGGCTGCCTCCCTGCACCCTCAGGCCCCGGCTTCAGGCTGCCTCCCTGCACCCTCAGGCCCCGGCTTCAGGCTGCCTCCCTGCACCCTCAGGCCCCGGCTTCAGGCTCCCTCCCTGCGCCCTCAGGCCCCGGCTTCAGGCTGCCTCCCTGCGCCCTCAGGCCCCGGCTTCAGGCCGCCTCCCTGCGCCCTCAGGCCCCGGCTTCAGGCTGCCTCCCTGCGCCCTCAGGCCCCGGCTTCAGGCTGCCTCCCTGCGCCCTCAGGCCCCGGCTTCAGGCTGCCTCCCTGCGCTCTCAGGCCCCGGCTTCAGGCTGCCTCCCTGCGCCCTCAGGCCCCGGCTTCAGGCTGCCTCCCTGCGCCATCAGGCCCCGGCTTCAGGCTGCCTCCCTGCGCCCTCAGGCCCCGGCTTCAGGCTGCCTCCCTGCGCCCTCAGGCCCCGGCTTCAGGCTGCCTCCCTGCGCCCTCAGGCCCCGGCTTCAGGCTGCCTCCCTGCGCCCTCAGGCCCCGGCTTCAGGCTGCCTCCCTGCGCCCTCAGGCCCCGGCTTCAGGCTGCCTCCCTGCGCCCTCAGGCCCCGGCTTCAGGCTGCCTCCCTGCGCCCTCAGGACCCGGCTTCAGGCTGCCTCCCTGCGCCCTCAGGACCCGGCTTCAGGCTGCCTCCCTGCGCCCTCAGGCCCCGGCTTCAGGCTGCCTCCCTGCGCCCTCAGGCTCCGGCTTCAGGCTGCCTCCCTGCGCCCTCAGGCCGCCTCCCTGCGCCCTCAGACCCCAGCTTTAGGCTGCCTCCCTGCGCCCTCAGGCTGCCTCCCTGCGCCCTCAGGCCCCGGCTTCAGGCTGCCTCCCTGCGCCCTCAGGCCGCCTCCCTGCGCCCTCAGGCCCCGGCTTCAGGCTGCCTCCCTGCGCCCTCAGGCCGCCTCCCTCCGCCCTCAGGCCCCGGCTTCAGGTTGCCTCCCTGCGCCCTCAGGCCCCGGCTTCAGGCTGCCTCTCTGCGCCCTCAGGCCCCGGCTTCAGGCTGCCTCCCTGCGCTCTCAGGCCCCGGCTTCAGGCTGCCTCCCTGCGCCCTCAGGCCCCGGCTTCAGGCCGCCTCCCTGCGCCCTCAGGCCCCGGCTTCAGGTTGCCTCCCTGCGCCCTTAGGCCCCGGCTTCAGGCTGCCTCCCTCCACCCTCAGGCCCCGGCTTCAGGCTGCCTCCCTGCGCCCTCAGGCCCCGGCTTCAGGCTGCCTCCCTCCGCCCTCAGGCCCCGGCTTCAGGCTGCCTCCCTCCGCCCTCAGGCCCCGCTTCAGGCTGCCTCCCTCCGCCCTCAGGCCCCGTCTTCAGGCTGCCTCTCTCCGCCCTCAGGCCCCGGCTTCAGGCTGCCTCCCTCCGCCCTCAGGCCCCGGCTTCAGGCTGCCTCCCTCCGCCCTCAGGCCCCGGCTTCAGGCTGCCTCCCTCCGCCCTCAGGCCCCGGCTTCAGGCTGCCTCCCTCCGCCCTCAGGCCCCAGCTTCAGGCTGCCTCCCTCCGCCCTCAGGCCCCGGCTTCAGGCTGCCTCCCTCCGCCCTCAGGCCCCGGCTTCAGGCTGCCTCCCTCCGCCCTCAGGCCCCAGCTTCAGGCTGCCTCCCTCCGCCCTCAGGCCCCGGCTTCAGGCTGCCTCCCTCCGCCCTCAGGCCCCGGCTTCAGGCTGCCTCCCTCCGCCCTCAGGTCCAGGCTTTAGGCTGCCTCCCTCCGCCCTCAGGTCCAGGCTTTAGGCTGCCTCCCTCAGCCCTCAGCTTCAAGCTGCCTCCCTCCGCCCCCAGGCCCCAGCGTCAGGCTGCCTCCCTGCCCACTCAGGCCCCAGCATCAGGCTGCCCCCCTCTGTCCTCAGGCCTCAGCTTCAGGCTGCCTCCCTCCCCATCAGGCCCCGGCTTCAGGCTGCCTACCTCTGCCCTCAGACCCTGGCTTCAGGCTGCCTCCCTCCGCTCTCAGGCCCTGGCCTTAGGCTGCCTCCCTCCGCCCTCAGGCCCCGGTTTCAAGCTGCCTCCCTCTGCCCTCAGGCCCCAGCGTCAGGCTGGCTCCCTCTGCTCTCCGGCCCCAGCGTCAGGCTGCCTCCCTCCCCACTCAGGCCCCGCCTTCTGGCTGCCCCCTCCGCTTTCAGGCCTCAGCTTCAGGCTGCCTCCCTCTGCCCTCAGGCCCCAGCTTCTGGCTGTTTGAACGAGTTTTGAGCAAAAAGGTGACACACGTTTGCACACAAAATTGACATTGGTGCGGGTTTTGATGCAGAATTTCAGCTGTGGATCTGCTACAGAAATTCCACAGCAAATCTGCCCAGTGTGAAAATGCCCTTATGCAAAGCAGTTAGAAGTTTTTTCCATAGCTATAAATGTATTTTATGCTTTTTTTTGTGCCGCTGACACTACACCCCCTTCTTACCACTCCTAGAAGAGATATTGAGATATGTCACCATCTACCCTAAATACAATTCATCCCCCCACCCCCGCAGTACACGGCACAATGTACAATGATTCTATAGACTTGGCATAAATGAACGGATGGCGGTCTGAAAAGAGGCAGATTTTCAGACCATGCTTGGACCTCACCGGCAGACACTGCGGAATAGGAGAGCTGGTGAGTATAAACATATATACCCCAGCTGCCTGCCCTCCATAACTTAGTTTAAGGTGCTGTATAGAGGTAACGAGTTCCCTTTAAAGGTGTATTCCACTTGTGAAGGAAATTTTCAAAATTTCCAGATATAAAAGGTGCTTGCACCATGTTTATGGGTATAAATCACACAGCTGTTACTTTCTTATCCTATCCCCTATTTCTGATGTTTTCCCACCTCACTATTTTCCAAGATGGCTGCGGCATCCCTGCTGACATGCAGCTTGAGACGACATTTATCACAATTCCCTGTGAATCAGGCTGGTGGTAATATTCGGTGTCGCTAGTGCAAGATGGTGCAGCGGTGACAGACAGAGGCGGCACATGCTTACAAAAATATGCTTTTACTGACCATAAACTGATTAAACATGGTTTCTCTCCACAACAGGGTTTTCGTCCTTTAACCCCTTAAGGACCAGAGACTTTTTAGGGATTTTACCCATGTGGCGGTTTTACTGCTCCATTTTTTTTCCTTTAGCTACCAAAATTATTTTTGCTGCGTTTTTTTTTCCCGTGACATATAGGACAATTTTTTAGATATGTTTTTCACTGACTTTTTTTCCCGTTTTTTAGTTTTATTGGGGCTAAAATGCTAAAAAAAAAAATGATTTTTTAACATTTAAAGTTTTTTAAAAATTATTTTTACATTTACACTAAAATAAAGTATGGAAATGGGTTCCTCTATTTATTTCGGACATTTTGATATATAGTATGTATGGTTTTGGTTTATAGGGCGCATACGGCGACGGTTTTTGTTGGCGTCTGCTTTGTGTTATTCTCTTTCTTATGTATGTATTGTTTTATTCAGTAATTTTGTTTTACTTATTTATGTAATTGTGTTTTTTACTATCTGTGTCCCCCATGACGTCATATAAGACCTCTGGGGGACATTCATTTTTTTTTTTTTTTAACTTTCCCACTGTAGCTGGGGCGTCCATAGGAGCCCTAGTTACAGGGAAAAGCAACCCCTGTGGTGACATTAGTCACCTGCAGAGCTGCGAGGGTCTAGTCTGACCCTCCAGCTCTGCAGTAGCAGGGAATCTCAGGAGGTAACATGACCCCCCGAGGCTCCCGTAGTGAAAGTAAATGTTACTTTCACTTTCCTCATACAGTGATCATTGAGCACTGTATATCGGGGAAGCAGAAGGCAGGAAGGATTAAAAACCCTCCTGCCTTCTGCTCTGGGTTATCAGCTGTCACTAACAGCTGATAACCCGTTCCTGCGTCTGACTGATTGCAGAGCAGGAGACTTGGAGCACCGCCGTAATTTTACTATCGGCGGTGCTCTAAGCCCTGGACCAGCCGCCATTAATTTACTGTGGCTGGTCCTAAACTGGTTAACGTTACGTTATAAACTTGTGGTCTAAACTCTGCAAAAGTGACAGAACTCTACATACATCTGTAACTCAAAATACACTCCTCATCAAACAGCGCCCCTCGCTGACCGTCTCTTCCCACCATCTCTTGGCAGCAGCGAGGCTCATGACTACACAACTATCAGTATTTTGTCTGCGGCATTACCGCTACGCGTATCCTCATACTTTATGGGTGAAGGCTCGAACTTCAGAAGCCCCATATGGAGTAGCGTCCTTACTGACAGAGCACTACGCATGTCGTATGCATCACTTATCCAGAGGTTGTCACATCACTAATGACACTTCAATCCTTGCGTTCCATTTTATTGGAATCCGTAATTCCATTACTCCGGGTTTTAATGAAATTAGGTATTGTGACACACAGACCCTTGTTTCTTATATTTAAGGACTCTATAGTGACGGGGTCTGTTCCACTGGATTGGCGCGTAGCAAATGTGGTACCAATATTCAAAAGGGGTTCAAAAAGCGAACCTGGAAACTACAGGCCAGTAAGTCTTACTTCTAGTGTGGGTATAATGTTTGAAGAGTTTCTAAGAGATGCTATCCTGGAGTACCTCAAGGAAAATATCTGTATAACTCCATATCAGTATGGGTTAATGAGGGGCTGCGGCTGTCAAACCAACCTGATCAGCTTCTATAAGGAGGTAAGTTGTAGATTGGACCGGGGAGAGTCATCGGATCTTGTGTATCTGGACTTTTCCAAAGTGTTTGATATTGTGCCGCATTAAAGGTTGGTATATAAAATGAGAATGCTTGGTCTGGGTAAGTATGTGTGTAAGTGGGTAAGTAACTGGTCAGTGATAGAAAGCAGAGGGTGGTTATAAATGGTACATACTATGAATGGGTCACCATTACTAGAAGAGTACCACAGGGGGCAGTACTGGGCCCTATTCTTTTTAATATATTTATTAATGACCTGGTAGAAGGATTGTACAGAAAAATATCAATATTTGCAGATGATACAAAACTATAAAGAAATTAACACAAGAGAGGACAGAATGTGGTTACAAATGGACCTGGATAAATTAGGGGCAAAAAAGGCAAATGAGGTTTAACATTGATAAATGTAAGGTTCTGCACATGGGCAGGGGAAATACATGTCACCATTACACACTAAATGGGGAACCACTGGGCAAAACTAACATGGAAAAGGACTTGGGGAGTTTAGGTAACTGGAAGCTTAACTGGAGCAACTAGTGTCAGGCAGCTTCTGTCAAGGCAAATAGGATCATGGGGTGCATCAAAAGAGGTCTAGGGGCACATGATAGAACATGGTTCTTCCTCTTTACAAGTCACTGGTCAGACTACACATGGAACATTATGGACAGTTTTGGGCACCAGTACTCAAAAAGGATATATCAGAGCTTGAGCGAGTACAAAGGTGGGCAATTGAAGTAATAAATGGAATGGGCGGACTACAATACCCAGAGAGGTTATCCAGATTGGGCTTATTTAGTATAGAAAGAAAGATGGCTGAGGGGCGACCTAATAACTATGTATAAATATATCAGGGGACAATACAGAGATCTATCCCATGATCTGTTTATACCCAGGACTATGACTGTAACAAGAGGGCGCCCTCTGCATCTAGAGGAAAGAAGGTTTCTACACCGACATAAAAGGGCAGTGAGACTATGGCACTCTTTGCCTGAGGACATAGTTATGCCAAATTTGATAAGAGTACAAGAGGGGCCTGGACATCTTTCTTAAGCGATACAATATCTGGGGGTCGGTGATCCGGGGATTATTCCGATTTGCCAGATTGAAGTCGGGAAGCAATTCTTTCCCATAAATGTTGAAAATTGGTTTCTACTTCTTTGTGTTCTTTTTGCCTTCCTCTGGATAAACATTGGAGATTCATAGGCTGAACTGGATGGACATGTGTCTTTTTTTGGCCTTACAAACTCTGTTACTGCACTTCCATCCGCCATTAGGGCAAGCTCATTTCATACATATGTATAAAGCACCCATTGAAGACGTACCTGTGCAGCAAGCACCCCTAGTGGTAGCTTCCAATAACTGCCTATTGCCATCTTCCAGCTTCCAGCAAGCTGGAAAATCACCCCCATGTCAGGAAAATCCTGGAAAATCTGGTGTAACTGCAACCCCCACAATCCCTTGTGTCTGATGACAAAGTTAAAAGTCCAGCAGCACAATTAAATTTTACTCCCATCATAATGATACTTATTTTTGCCTCCAAAAGTTATATTTAACAGGTTTACTTCAATATTCAAGGATCAGACCTCATTTTTATATTTGCCATATATGTTGAACATATTCATAACCTTTATGAACTTGATGTATGCCAAAGGAATGTTCTTTTTGGCATTTCTTTGGATAGTATGTGTCAGCATATATTTTTTCTAACTCTACTGAAAAGCCTATAAAAAGTATTTTACACTGCAAGTCAGTGTGTGACATATGCAACTCAACGGTACTGTATGTCATACAGCTGCAGATGTCAGGGATCTACATTCTGCAGCTTTCCCCACTTACATGCCAAACATCATTATCCCCTTAAGCACAGGGGCTATTTTGGCCCTGAGGCCTCGTTCATACGGGCGACAAAGTCTGGCAATTTTGTCGCGTTGCTACAATGCTACAAATCACATGTACGTGAAGCCGATGCTTTCCTATGGGTTCCTTCACACATGCAATGTTTTGTAGGATGTGACAACCCGACACAAAAACCTTGTGGGTCCCGCGATATGCCCGCGACTCGTGAGGTTTTGTAGCCCATGTTTCCCTATCGAGCCTTCCTCTCTGTTGCATCGCATGAAAACGCGGTTTTTGTGCGGTGCGATGCAAATTTGACAGCAGGAAATCCTACTGTCAAAGTTATAATCTAAGCCATTGCTGCAGAAAAAACATAAAAAATACAAATACATCACCTTACAAGCGCCCTCCGCCGCAGCAGCTTCTCCCTGGGTCCCGGGAATGTTTCTCTTCATCAACTTCTGGCCGGGGATTGAAAAATCCCCGCCTTCTCGAAGTGTTGGCTGTGATTGGCTGATGCTTAGCCAATCATAGCCAGCACTCGATGAATAGCTGTGATTGGCTAAGCATCAGCCAATCATAGCCAGCGCTTCCAGGCCTATTTCCTTTGACACACCTCTTGTAGTGCCACCTAGGTAGTCATCTCTGAGCCTACTTCCTGGCAGAAGAGGATCCCCTCTCTCCCACTGGTGGCACCCACCCAGAACCAGGAGTCACAGAAAGTGGAGGAAAATTCCATTATTGAATCTGCAAAATGACTCAGATGTGAGCCAGGGGTAACTTCTACCACTGCGGTCACCCAATGCATGAATAAATGGTTGCTCTGCAACAGCTTAAGCCAGAGTGGTAATTTAAAGGGAATCTGTCATCTGCCTAAAGCACCATAGACTAACTTTTGGTGCTGCTAGGGCAGGTGACAGGGAGCCTGATGCTGTAATTTTCATACTCACCCGCTTCCACTGCTGAAGTACGCATACCAGCTAGAGATCTAACTCTTTTCAGAATCCCGTTCTCTTCTATAGAAGTCTATGGGAGAGTGTGCACACGGGACTCTGAAAAGAGTCGGATTTTCAGCCGGCATGCAGACTTCAGCACACCCAATAGCACCATAGGTTAGTTTATGATGTTTTAGGCAGGTGACAGGTTCCCTTTAAGTTTGCTGGGCTGCAATCCAAAATTTGTAAGAGGCCCTTCGACTATGATGCATTAGTTATGCAGACAAGCCTTTTTTGCTCCTCATGGCTCCAGGCCATTGTGAGACTGAGTTTAGGGTTGGCAACAGGCCAGTATTTTTACTGGGAGCCAGTGCCAGTAAAATCTCTGCAGTGTATACAGAGCAGATACTGTACTGTTTATCCACTGAGATACGTGCTAATATAGAGTGAAATCACTCTGTGTTAAGCCACTCCCCCAAACACGCCATTTTTTTTACCTTGGCAGATATATTTTTGGGGAGCCCACCATACTGCTATATGGGAATATTACCTGTTAATCTTTAGGCATCATGCACATGAATGTGTACATTTTAGCATAAAATGCAGTTTGTTCTCCCTCAGTAATCATGCGGTCACCATAATGTCAGATTGCACCAACTATATAAGGCCCCTGTTATACCAGAGTATTTTTATTCCTTTTCAAATGCAATTTATAATAAAATCCTGCCCCCACTACCCCCCAAAATAAGCAAATACATACCTAATAGAGATGAGCGAACATACTCGTTAAGGGCGAATTCGCAATCGAGCATTGCTATTTTTGAGTACCTGGCTACTCGGGTGAAAAGATTCGGGGGGCGGCGTGGGAGCTCTCTCTCTCCCCCCACTCCCCTCTGCAACGCCCCCGCTCACCCCTGGTGCCCCCTGAATATTTTCACCCGAGTAGTCAGGTACTCGAAAATAGCAATGCTCGATTGCGAAATCGCCCTTAACGAGTATGTTCGCTCATCTCTAATAACTAACTCAAACAATAGAGCATGCACTGGAGTACATGTATTTTACTATTTAACCTTATACATTCTTTTTCTTGTGTGTGGGGGGTTGGGGCTCAAAATATTCTTTATATCCACAGGATATGGCATAAATACCTGATTGCCACCTCCCAGTGGTCATATTCTCTATGCACATCAACAGAGGTCAGCAGCACTTGTGTGCAGCAATATGCATTCAAATACTGTATTTGGCCACACTTGGCACTTTCCATAGCTATTGCATTCAATATAGGAGCACACACAAACATGGCCACCTCTCCATTGACATGTACAGAGAAGGAGGCAGATGGTAATAGCTGCACAGGGATCAAAGGACCTCCATTTTCCTGATAGGTGAAAGTGCCAGAGAGGGTATTTTTGATATTTCCTTTGAATGGGAACACCCCTTAACCCCCTCATGCAATTTGACGTTAATAAACAGATGTGTACAGGGTTAGAATGGAGCGGACTCCGGTGCTAAGCTTGCTCCATACACGGTGGGTGTCAGCTGTTGAATACAGCTGATACCTGGCCACGGTGCTGACCACAGCATTTAAATGGATTGACAGAGGGAGGAGCTCCGTCTGTCCACTGAATGGCCCCAATGCATCGAGATTTCAGAGTGCTGTTTAGTTGCGGGCCTTGTAAAGGCTTCTTGGGTTGTCATAAACTTCAGCCTATTAAGCTCTGCCTGTGGCAGGACTTAAAAGGATGCTAGAAAATACTCAATTTACTGCAATGCAAAAGTATTTCAGCATATTGTGAAAGTGATCAAACGATCGCAGGTTCAAGAAAAAATGTAAAAATAAGTTTAATAAAGTTTTTGAAATTAGAAAAAAAATATTAAAAGTTAAATAACCCTTTTACTGATATAGGCATAAAAAATAAACCCAATAGAAATTTACATAATTGGTATTGTTATATCTGTAGAAGTCCAATCTATTACAATATTGCATTATTTATCATGTACAGTGAACGGCATCAGAAAAAATACACAATACCAGAACTGCCATGTATTATAAATAGTATATTATCTATATTACCCTTAGGTGTTGTAGTTACTGTTGACTGGTAGCTGGGGGGATTTAAAGGCTGGAATCATAGTAACCCTTGATCCCAGACGTTGGAGTGGAATGTAAGCCTAAGGGCTCCCACACACTTGCGACTGCGTTTTTTGTTAAGGCGATTGTCAATGGGACTTTCTATTGTAAAAAACAAAACGCAACACACGCAACAGCGTTTTTGGTGCATTGCGTTGCGTTGCATTTATAACATTAGAAAGTCCCATTGACAATCGCGTTAACAAAAAACCCAATCGCAAGTGTGTGGGAGCCCTTACAGACACCCTGAGCACTTGGTGTGGTGACAGGAGCTATGCTCATGCACTATCATCACTGCATCGTAACGGTGGTTCCCAGGAATAAACCGCAAACCTGGAGTAAAATAAATGAATGTAGATTACGGTAAATGTACCTACCGTATGTTTCGCACTATAAGACGCACCTGATGACAGGATGCACCCAGATTTAACATAACAAAAAAAGGAAAAATATTTCTTGTTAATTAAAATGTCTTTGGTGATTTAAAGAAGTGGAGGGATTAACATCACTAACTGTAATTTCATGGTTCAGATTCAATGCAATGGCAGGCAGTGGGTTTTGATGGGGGTTTTTAAGGACAGAACACTTGAAACTTGAAAGTTAGAACGATGAATTATAATATATTTTACTAGAGAAAAGAAGAAAGAACCCTGGAGGAGTCTTGTGGGGAGGTCTGCTAATAATTACTCTGAAAAGTTATGATAAGTCATAATTAACGTATGTGGCAGACCTCCTAGGTAAACAAGTGGGGTGGGGGTTCCTGGGGGCCTGCGCTGTCTGTATATTGCTCCATAGTATGCTATGGGGCGATAGATAATTCAGCGCTGGTTACATGAGAGCAAGAAGCTGACCCACAGGCAGAGGCGTAACTTGAAGCTCCTGGGCCCCAATGCAAAACTGTAACAGGGCCCCCAACTATAATGCTTTACTCATAGTACTGGGCTCCTTATATGGAGAAGAGAGGCCTTATGGGCCCCCTAAGGCTCCTGGGCCCAGGTGCAACCACATCCCCTGCATCCCCTATAGTTACGCCAGTGCCCACAGTGTAACAATCTGAAAAACTTGGAACCTATTGATTTCAATGGATGCGTTCACATTTCCTTTTTTTGGTATGCATTTTGCGCTTGAAAAAATGCAGTATGCTCTACTTTTAAGCGCATTTGCACAAGGTCCCATAGAAGTCTGCGCAATTCTACAGAAAAAAGAACACATCTGGAAGTCGTCAGACAAATTAGCTATTTAAATCAGAGGGGGTTGTGTTTCATGTGCAAAGACCCATGCCCTGCGAGTGCAAATGGTACAGTAAAATACACTGAAAAGCGCAAAAAAATTGTTTATATTGCAAACATGTTGCACTCAAATGCACATACGCCCGTGTGAAGGAGCCCTTATGCTGTAGATTTTTTTCATAGCTTGTAGATGCGACAGTAAGGCCCCCTATCCACGGGCGAGGCAGAATATCACTAGCCATATTCCACCGCCTGGGAGCAAGGTTAGAACTGTCAGTTCTCTGCAGTAAGCCTATCTGACAGATAGGCTCACCGCAGAGAATCGCGGCATGCTGTGATTTGAGTTATGATTCTCCGCTCGTGGAAAGGGTCTGCGCTTTCTATGGAAAGCATGCACTGTGTTACCCGCGGCCAGATTATCGCCGCAAGTAATGCAATGCACAATCCCCCATGGTCAGGAGCCCTAAGGCCTCATGTCCACAGGGAAAATCAGGCCCGCCGCAGATTCTCCATGCAGGATCCCGCAGCGGGTCCCTTCTTTCCCGCGGACATGAGGCCTAAAAAGAAGATTTACTTACCTGTCCTGACGCTGCGGGTCTTCCCTCCGTCACGGCCGAATCTTCTTTCTTCGGCCCGGCGGATGTGCTCGGCACGCTGGCAGCATGCCGCGTGCATGCGCCGCACACTCTTTTTTTTTTAACTCCTGCTCTCCCGCGCCGGAGAGCAGGAATTCTGCTACAGATGTGCCGCGGATTCGGACGGCTTCTATAGGCTTCAATAGAAGTCTGAGGGAGACCCGCACTAATATGGAGCATGCTGCGTGTATTTTCCCGCACACGGAATCCACGCCTTAGGGGAAAATCGCATCTGCAGGTATTTAACTACCTGTGGGTGTCCAATGCATCCCTATGGGGTGCAGATCACACGTGCGGGACATCCATTGCGGATCTGTCCCCGTGGACATGAGGCCTAATAGAATCTCATCCACTATGATGCTACTGTAAGGCTACTTTCACACCGAACATTTTATCTGCAGAAATCTGCTGCGTAATTACTGTTGCTTCTCTGAAGATGGCGAGAGTTTATGAGCTGCACCAGAATTTACTTTATTCACAGAAAAAGCCAAAAATACAATACCTGAAGGTCTGCAAAGCAGACACGGTCGCCATAGGCATGATCGCCATAAGGCAGGCACGATCGCCACCGGCGCAATTGCCATAGGGCAGGCGCAATGGCCGTAAGCCCTGGAGATATGTAGTCAGCCAGACAATAATGTGGAGGAGCAGCTTGTTCATTGCAGGCTAATATGCAGTCACCCACTCAGCCTAGCCCAGATTGGGGAGGAGTGACTGCATATACTAATAGCCTGCACATGTGAACGATACCAAAGATGCCAGCCACAGATGGGTGGTGACCCACCATACAGGATATCAACCCTGGCTGATATAACAGCGGGTTGCCCTGTATCTCAAAAGTGGGCCACACTGGCTGACATCTTGGGCTCCCCCACCAACTAGCAAACTGCATACAAAAGTACTAATGCATACTAATAAAATGCGGGTGTTGGTACTGCATTTTGGCCAAAACGCATAGGCTGATGGGCCGCGCCGAGGCCACACCGCGTCCGTCAGTACCTACGCTAACTCACTATAAATTACATAAAAGTTTTTTTGTTGCAGATTTTGTATACATACTTGAGTTTTTAGGGCCTATTTACACAGCCATAGGCGTCTTACGTGCGCCCGCCTGCGTCGTACAAACATCTGCACGGCAAAGGGCCCGGCGCTTATACGCCGAGGCTGCAATGCCATAGGCCCTGTGGATACATTCCCCCTCCCCTCCCCCTCACCGGCTCACATCCTCTCTACTCCCCTCCGGCCGTTTGCAATGGGAGGGGGCAGGACAGGAGTGAAGCTAAGCTCCTGCCCCCTCCCCACCCCTTGTCTGCAGCCAGCAATGGGAGGGGGCAGAGTGGGTGGAGCTTAGCTCCGCCCCACCCTCTCTCGTTGCAAACAGCAGCAAGAGTCGGAGAGGAGAAGAGAAGGGGGAGGGAGTTTAGAAGTCACGCTACTAAACTCCCTCCCACCTCCCTTCTCCGGAAGCTAGCATAGGCTCCTATAGGAATCTATGCAGCAGACATAAAAATATGCCCCTGTACACTGATGCATTGTAAGTAGAGATGAGCGAGCGTATTTGGATAAGCACTACTCGCTCGAGTAATGTGCTTTATCCGAGTATCGCTGTGCTCGGGTCTAAAGATTCGGGTGCCGCTGCGGCTGACAGGTGAGTCGCAGCTGGGAGCAGGGGAGAGCGGGCGGGAGAGAAGGAGAGAAAGATCTTACCTCCGTTCCTCCCGGCTCTCCCCTGCAGCTCCCCGCTCCGTGCCGGCACCCGAATCTTTAGCCCCGAGTACAGCGATACTCGGATAAAGCACATTACTCGAGCGAGTAGTGCTTATCCGAGTACGCTCGCTCATCTCTAATTGTAAGCCAATGCATCAGAGAGACAGCGTATATCGGCCAGGCGTGAAAACCCGGTCGGTATACGCCCTTGTGAATAAGCTCTTCGGTGCATTTATTATTAACAAACATCAAACAGGGAATTTTAAGTGGATTCAAAGTGTTTCTGCAGTGGAAAATCTACAACTGCAACAATATTTGCGGATTATGGTGTCGTTTTTATGATACTCATTGATCTCTATGGCAGATCCACACGACATGAATAAGACCTGCTGCGGATTTGCAAACTGCAGCGTTTTTCTAATTTCACGCTTTTCCACAGCAGAAAAAAAATCTGCGGAGGGGATTTGTAAAACCGCATTCGCTTGTCTTGTGTTGTAAACGCTGCTTTTACCGGCTATGTGAAGACGGACTAAACGCTGCAGACTTTCTGCGCACAATCCTGCAGTATTTACACTGGATGTACCTTTAACGTAACATTATGCATGGGAAATTCTAGATTCCTTTTGTCTGATACACATTGAGCCGCCACCTTTTTATTGGCCTGATCAGCGAATCATCTGTGTCCACCTATGTTTTATAGATCTGCTAAACCAATGCAGCTCCTATCTGGTAAATGTGGATTTTCCACACATCCTCCTCTTTGCAGAACTGCAAGTCTCAGCAAGTCTGCCATGTCGTCGACTTTCTAATCTGCATGTTGTTCCAGTGTGGGAGTTACATTGTACTGCAGCTCCACTACTTGTAGAACCAGACTGCCACTTGCAGGATGACTCCCACTGTATGCATATGCCCTCCCTGGTAGGAGTAACTGCAGGCAGCCAGTGAGCTGTGGAGGAGGCAGTTCTGCTTTGTGAATCATTCAACAGAGGGTGAAGTCCTAAAGTTTGTAGTTTACATTGTATAGCAGGGACCGAGGCAACTGCATTGCTGAAATTCATCCCTTCTCAAACACCCATTGTTACCAGGACATTTGTTATTCTCCGGTGAGTATATAATAGTTTATTGGATGCTTCTGCATATTGTAGATCTGACTTGCTTGATACTTTAGCACCAATGCCCATGTGTCTGTGTATAATGAATGGTGTAACAATGTGTTCATGCAATAGAAGTCTACACTGTATGTTTGCATTTTCTACATAAAGTTAAGTAAACTTTTGCCATAGTAAAAGATAGGTAAAAATCACTACATTTATGGAAAAACTGTTTGTTTTCTATCAGGAAGGGAGTTATCTTTATCATAATGATACATTGTGTTTATTGTAACTTGTTTCAGTGTTGATACAACTACCTAATCATGTATCTTCAAATGTCCATAAATATAATATAGCTGCCAACTTAAGTGAGGGGAGTCCAAGACACCTCTAATACTCAGAGGGAGGGGGGATTAACAAGAGAATGGGCCAAAGAAATCCAATACAGCCAATTCATTGTAGCCCCCTAACAGTGGATACCAAAAGGGGTATGACAACCCCAAAAATATTAGATTGTTAGGGGACCCAATGTATAAAGGATCTGTCTACATCCATCTAATGTCTATGGGAGGATACAATATTTGTCCTCGTCAGCTTCTTCTAACTTGTAGGGTCCGCATAAGAATTTGAAGCTTGGAGCTGGGTCATTACTGTTAGTGCACAGACTTCTTCAAACCAGATTTTAAGAAAACCTCAGACCTCAAGACTTGTGAAATACATTTACACAGCCCGTAAATGATGATGTGAGAACCTGCAGACCAGCGAGTGTAGCTGATGGATTAATTATTCAGATGGTTTAATGAGTTATACAATATACTGTTAGCAAACATTTGCCTTGGAGATACTTGTAGTGAATGTGGCTCCTTCTGCAAAAACTGATAACGAAAGGCTTATGATATCTATGATATATTTGTAGAAGGAACTAACACATACTCCAATGCTATAGCAAGATATATTTAGTTTATCTGGAGTTTCCTATTGCTAAACATCTGTTTGATATGTTGCTGTCCTTCTGAAAAAAGGAGGCCTGCTATCAACTGTGAACATTTGCACTGACAGCTAAAATTTTTGTTCTGTTTTACTTTAATGGCAAAGTTCAGTTTGAGTACTAAAGGCCATTTAACGGGCAACTGGATTGTTAAAAATTCTTCTATTAACACTTATTTGGCTGGAGAGCATGTACCTGAGTGCTAGAGGGTGACAGGAGAGGACGCCCCCTAGCTGCTCTGCCTTGGCCTGGTTATTTTATTATAGAATAGGCAGAGCTGCAGTATAAAACATTGTGGATTACCCAAGCAGCAACCTGAGTCTCTGATAAAACAGTAGGTGGGTTTAAGAATATCTCTGACCCTAACAGACACTTCAGAAATACAGTAAGTCTGAAGTCACTAATTAAAGTTGTGTCCTAATGAAGCAATGCTAAAAAGACGGTCGCTACTATAAATAATAAACTGCAGGTTAAGCACTTCCCCATAGCAAGCAGCTTTCATTTTTAATATTTTTTAGGGATGTCTGTTACGTATTTTTAGTGCTATAAGCCGAATGTAGTGTACAATGTGCAATGTTAAGTGGAATCCATAGATATCTTTATTTCTCTTCTGCGTGACTGCACCGTACAGATATTAGCCTTATGTTTATCCTGTGCCATTTGTAAATTAATGTTGAACCGTCCGATGAGTGGTCCACCGCTGACTTCAGTCCAGGCTCTCTCTGTCCATAGTGCTTGAAAAACTGTCCCTTTTTATCCTTAGTGACGGCTCCAGCACTGTGAGTCCTTCTTGGTCAGGACTGATTCCAAATGCATGCGCCATTGTCAATGTGGTGCAAGTGCGGTAATGATGGACCATATGAAATCTGCAGCAGGTGGAGCTAGAAAGAGGTGGTTTTTCAAACACTAGTGGCTGTGGTAGACCGACCACTGGATGGTCCAATGCTAATTTAAATATGTCGCAGGATAAATATAAAAATGGTAATATGTAGATGGTGGAGTCATGCAGAACAGAAATGTCTATAGCACAAATAATAAGTATCAGACTTCCTATAGGCGGTTGTCTAAGACTAAGGCCTCATGTCTACCATGTCTACGGGTGCCCGCAGCGAAATCTGATCCTGCCCGTGGTCGGTGACCTATGTCTGCAGGCGGTGGCATCCGCGTGGATCTCTATTCTTCCGGGACATCTGTACTGTGGACGGTCCGCACGGCTCACCATCGGACATGCGTAGCACAGATTTTTATTTTATAATCTCCTGCTCTTCCCGCGGAATCCACGGCCCGTCCACAGCTGACACTGGAAGTTGTCCATGCGGGAACCGCACTGAAATGGAGCATGCTGCAGTTTGATTTCCACATCAAAAGATCTGCAAATCAAGTCTGCATGCTTTAATTCAGGTGCGGATGCCTATGTTACCCTATGGGCAGCTTCAACTGCGGATTATCCACGTGGATTCCGCAATTCAAATCCGCCCGTGGACATTGGGACGTTATTAGTGTATCTTGATGCCACCAGGAAGTCCTGGTGGAGTCAAGATTGACAGTGGGGTGACGCCCCCTGTACGTGATTGGCTGCTTATCAGCTTGGCCTGTAGGTCCTGGAAGGCCACTTAGCATTCAGCAAAGCCGGGACGTAGCCGAGAGGAGTTGGCGGCCGGCCGGGTGTCCTGATCGTGGAGCAGCACATGCGTGCCCAGCGGCCACTTTGGCAGTGAATGAGCGGGGGAGAGGCTGGCAGGGAAAACAAAGGCTGCGGTGGATTTGCGCCGTGAACGAGGCGTATATTTATGTTTTTTTCGTTCACAATTGCTGTGCAATTGCGTGCGCATAAAACCACGCTAGAACAATGTCATGCTGTCATCAGTGACCCAGCCCATTGTAATCCCCTATAAATGTGCGGCGTGACGCTATTCTCTGGTGCTTCTGGTACTTTCCAGGTTTCTGAGAGAGTAGCTGAGTTTGGAGACGTCTGATGACGAGAATATTCCTTTGCTTTGTTTGCTGTCATGCAGATTTGGCCAGTCACATGAGATAGCGGAGGTTGTTCCTAGAAGGAGGAGGTTCGGGGTTTATCCTCTGTTGTCCCAGAGTGCCGACCTCTGCTCAACTAAATTGATGATCATCTCCATCTTCACTTGGTTGAGCACTCTTCGAAAATGAGATGATCCTATACAATCTCCAAAATGTCTGTCGTCTCTTTTCTTGTAATTAGCTGAAACTTTTATAGCGTCCTGACAGGTGGCTGCGCAATTACGCCTTTTTTTTCATGCATGTTCATGCATACTGCACAGCCCTATAGACTCCTATCGGGACCCTTGTGTGCAAATGCACCCCAAAATAGAGCGTGTCATGTGCAAATACGCCCATGGGAAGGAACCCCTAAATGTTATGGCTGACTGGTGTATCACCAGTTTTGTACATATTTAGTACATGTAGGTCATATTCATATAAAACCTAAGAACTCTGTGGATATATCAGTTTTGTAGTCTTAAATGTCCTTGTAAGACTGCAGACTACTACACTTCTGTGTTACGGCCCAGGCTTTTAGTCTGCACTAGTTTTATTGCATGAGGCCCTTTGTGTTCTGCATTTTTCCGTATGTTGAGCAGCAGATGTTTTCTCTTTATTTGCGCATATCTGTGACAGGGTGGGGGATTTCACTGTTGGCTGTCCGTCTTCACATTCATTCAGCATTGCTAGGAAAATAGCGATGGATATGACACATGTTATTATCTGCCTGTAGCGCTGAAGCGACTCGCTCTTAAAGGAACCATCACATCTGGATCATGCCTTACCTGAACCAGGACCTGTTGGCAATCAACTAATAGCAGCAGGTTTGCAGTTGCTGATGGGGGTGTCACACGTGGAGAACACCCCTCTATGATGTCTATATGTCCTAATTGCCCAAATTAATGTAGACCTTTAAATTCTGGGAATTGCTAGATCCATAGTATTTCACAACACATCTTCTGACTAACAAATTCCAGTATTGTGACAGGAAGCCATATTGTCAATATAAGGCTCTGTTCACTTCATGTTTTGATCTCTATCCAGGGGTCCCGTTACAGTGTACATTAAAATCCTAAAAATGGAACCCATGGATGGAGACTGGACAGAATCTCAAGTATTATCAGTCAATAGGTCTCAATTTTGTCCGGTTTCCATTATTTGTCTTATTCTGTTTTGGGAAGAAAAACGCAATCAACCACGCGTTTCTTTCTGGTAAATAATAGCGTAAATGAACAGAAACTTGCCAAAATGGAGATCCATGTTTTTTCCTATTTTAAAAATACACTGTGACAGGACCCCTCGATGGAGTCCAAAACATGATGTGGACAGAGCCTAATTTATCTCCCTTCAACGTGTTAGTGGTGTCATCATCAGCATTTGCTAGTGTGCTTGGACTGTTAGTCTGGAGAGCACCAACTTCCACGAGTGATGTCACCTTGTGCTTGATGTCATTGCCTTGAGCCCCTCCTTATCCTCTGCACAGTGTTGGTTGATGTCATCAGCATTGTAGAATGGTTTTAGATAGTTTAGTAGGTTCATAGATGATGTTGTCTAAGCTACATGTTGTGTTGACTTCACCTCCTGTTGTGACATTTCTCTTGAGTCAAGGTTGCTAGGAAAACTGATTTAAACCAGATGCCATGGAAAAGTTTACTTGTGAGAGCAACAGCTAACGTTTGTGATTCATTGGTGCATGCCTTAATAATACGCGGAATTTTAGATGATTATGTATATTAGTCATAGAATTCTGATACACGGGTGAGCAGAAATGGCATTATGGCTGAACTGGAGACTTTGATGCTTTCTGTTTAAAGGATTTTTTTTATGTAAGACATTAATGTATAACAGTTTGATACACCATTAGTACCTGATAAGTGGGAATCTAACCCCCTGCACCACTGATGTCAAGATATAGAAACATCTCAAGTGAATCTATAGAGTAATGACACTATACATTATGACTCTATAGATATACACCGATCAGCCATAACATTAAAATTACTTAATCTTGCTTAATTGCTTAATCTTTCAGGTAAATTTATTACACCACCGCCAAGCTAGGTAGTCATTTTATCAACCTCGGAAGGATGGTCATGAGTGAGACTTAGGACTGTATTTCTGCTGCCTTAGTACTCTGTGCCACATGGGGCTAGATAAACTGCCTATTTCCACCTTATGTAAAGACCTAATACTTATAAATATATACATTGATGTCTCTACATAATAGGAGTAACAATTTCTCACTAATCAATATTACTTAAAGACCCTGTCCATGTCTATTCTTGTTCTACTTATTTCAGCAGTGGACTCTGCTTTATTAGGATGCTGAGCCAGATGAAAAAAAAATAGTAAAAATAAAGGATACCCAGCCTTGATGGTAGACTGGGTGCCATGTTGATAAAAGCACGGCGCCCAGTCGAATGCCAGATAGCTGTCAAAAAGATACCACCCTACGTGCGCATCACCACCAAAACAGTGCGCATGCGCTCTGTGCCGTGGTTTAATTAACAGGCCCGCTAAACCCATTAGGTTCTACTACCTGCTCAGGGGCACTGCAATTGGGAGCCCTTGTGGACTAATTATTCCTGGGCTGGTGGTGGAAATGTGTAGTGTTTATCGAGTCCTATGAAAAGTGAATATCAGCAGTCTCAAGTTACTGATTAGCTGGCTGAGCTATCCATCATCCAGCCAACCCTTCAGCTAAACAGCAGCAGAGAGATGTTTAGCTCGTGATCACAAGGTCTAAATGAAACACGAATGTGTCTGCGAGTGCATCATGTGATCCGAGATTGACATTGTAATATCACCCCGGAACTGAGACTGAGACACTAGCGGTGTTGTGACACATAAGATAAACACTGGAATGGCTGAGTATACATGTTTACTGTCATGCGGAGAGGTGATAAACTGCGAAACACCTTTGGTTCTGGGAACAAAGGTTTGAACATACTGAAATCCAAATTGTGTGATCTGATTTCAAAAAAGGTAGTTGGGATGCCCCCAGTAAGCATTAGATTGTTGGGAGATTGGGTTCTGTTTCAAGTCTTCATTAAGCAATTGATCCCAATTGGGTAATCCTTCTCTATTGACATATATGCTGGTATGAAGACCTATAAGTGTATAGCTACAGCTGTTGCATCTGCGTTCAAACCTATCGCCCCACTATCATTAAGATAATATAAGGCAAGATGGATGGAGAAATGTATAACAAGTGCAGTGGTGTTCAGTGCTCATCGGTGACCTACATTGCTAAAACGTCGCACATTAGTAGACACAAAGATTCCAAAACTGATCTTATGGAAAAGCAACTTTGTTCAAATGTCATAAACCAAATATCCGGTGTAGATAGGTGTGAACGCTCTCATGAGGTCAACAGATGAGAAAGAGTTATATGCATCATCAACCCAACAGTTCCTGTTTCCGCGTCGCTGATGGTTTCCTGTTCTTTATCTTTACATATAAATTGCATCAGAGTTTTTCGATGCTTTTCTTAACTTTTTCTTAACTTTTCTTTCTATCGTTACACAGGCCAGATTAGCAGTGGATAAAAACACATATTCCGCATGCAACGATCCAGTGTAGATTAACCCAATTTATTCTTGAGTATTAGAGAACTGCATAAACAGCATTTACCTTAAATACTTCTATTATTATTGGAATTTCCATCTTTCTAAAGCGACCCAGAAATACAAGAATTAAGATAAGTTCAGTTGCAATGTCATAATGATATCCAAATTATTGTGCTTTACAGTGCCCAAATGACTCCAAAATAACACCACCACAAGTGCAACAAACAGAAATGGAACACATAATCGTCTCATTCAGTACCAAGTAACAGTGCCCAAATAATACCAAACCTTTATGTACAGTACATGTGAGATGACCTGTCATGGGCGAAGTTTACTTGAAATGTGGATGAGGTGCTGATGGTCTCATAAGGAGGCAGCAGGGTATATGTCCCTTTTTCCATGCTCTAATCTGCATATAGCCTGCTTGTTAGGTAACATTGGGGGAAATCTATCAGCTGTAAGTCTCTTGATAAATTTGTCGCATTTCATTTCAGCGCACTTTGCATTTAGACCGGTATTTGAAACCTCGTTATTAGGGCCCTTTTACACGGAATGATTATTGTTCAGATTCTGGCTGGACTGAAGGAATCTGTATGATAATCGTTCATTTTAAATTCCTGCGAGCGACTGAACAACGAATGATAATTCATTTGCTTATCGTTTATCATTAAGTTTCTGCAAGCATAATTAGGGATCATCCTGTGTAAACAGGCAGTCGTTCCTCTATGAACGACTGCCTGTTCACTGTGAATGGAGATGTGTGGGCGGAAGCAATCTCTGGTCACTCTACCTCCATCATGAGGGATCATTGCTCCTTTCTCAAAGCACCCGACAGTAAAAGGACCCTTTGTAAATTTCCCCCATAGTTTCTCTTGCCTGTCCATCTACTCTAAAACAATGGCACACAGCAGCATCTAATCAGTGTCGTGTGTGATATTATAACTTGGTTTTGCATTCAGCCTCATTAAAAAAACATAACAAGCACTGCGAACCTGCAAGGTATAAAAACATGGATTTTCCATTTGTAAAGCTGAAAATTTATAGGCCACAAGTGAGTCTCCAAGTTGAACATTTCTCTGGAAACTGGGTCAGATTTTCAGCATTTTTGCTGAAAGAACAATGATTACTATATGAGCTCGGTTTACAGTTCTCAGGTAAATGTGCCACAAATCGCTAGAGGGAAGCTGTACAAAAATACAGCCTAAAAAAGCAGCCGCACCCCAAAAATGAGCATCATGATCATCGGACTTCTCTCTCAGACCCTCTGTGGTTGGCTATTCTTACCAAGGGACTGTACCCTAATATTAAAGGGGTTGTCCCGCGCCGAAACGGGTTTTTTTTTTTTTCAACCCCCCCCCCCCCCCGTTCGGCGCGAGACAACCCCGATGCAGGGACTTAAAAAAAAAACAGCACAGCGCTTACCTGAATCCCGCGCTCTGGTGACTTCTATACTTACCGGTTGAAGATGGCCGCCGGGGTCTTCTCCCTCCGTGGACCGCAGCTCTTCTGTGCGGTCCATTGCCGATTCCAGCCTCCTGATTGGCTGGAATCGGCACATGACGGGGCGGAGCTACACGGAGCTACACGGAGCCCCATAGAGAACAGCAGAAGACCCGGACTGCGCAAGCGCGTCTAATTTGGCCATTAGACGGCGAAAATTAGACGGCAACCATGGAGACGGGGACGCCAGCAACGGAACAGGTAAGTGAAAAACTTTTTATAACTTCTGTATTGCTCATAATTAATGCACAATGTACATTACAAAGTGCATTATTATGGCCATACAGAAGTGTATAGACCCACTTGCTGCCGCGGGACAACCCCTTTAATTATCAGCTGTCCATTTAATACATGATATATCAAGTCCACCTGAATGACAGCTGCTCCTTGGAGTGGTCCACCATTCGGGCCAGTAGCCGTAGGTCAGAAATCGGAGTGGTAATGTTTAAAGGGGACGATACCTTTCCTGGCAAGAAATGCAGAAAGTATGCTAGCCTGACCTTTGTTCTTTATGCTTGGCACACTTTAAAAATCTAGTTAATTGCAATCTGGCTAAAATCATCCAGCACCATAATGTAGCACTCTGGGGAACCAATTTAACAAAGTCTCTATATATATTGTTTTAAACTTTAGGGCAGCGCTATGGGGAACCAATAATTCATAAAGTTTATGTATATTGTAATAAACTTTATTCTGCATTAAATCTTTTATTGCCACTCCTTCACACAAAATATAACCTTTGCACACAGTTTGGATTTGCCATATCCACCATGGGATTTTTAGAAAATATGTGGCATCAGTCAGGAGATGAAACTCGGATTTCTGCCACAAATTGATCAGCAGGTCCTAAATGAATCCTCATCATGGCTTGAAAGTTTGCTACAATTGTGCGTATAGGAAATCCTCTAAGCAAACTGCACGGACTGAAGACAGATTATACATTTTATCTATCCTTTTCCACCATGGAGTTTCTCTGTATAAATAGCAATTTTGTCATATAATTATATTATTACAAGATCTGATAATAACATGCAGGCATTTGCTGAAATCCAAAACTCAGCAAAATCTAGACACAGGCTGTGCTAAAACAGTCTATTCCCATGCATGTATTGGCAAGTGGGTAAAGGTTGGAGATGCACCCAACTTAAAATAGCCAGGGGCATGGAAAAAGTTATTCAAAGTCCAATGCATTATGAGTCATGGAGTCCGTCATGGAGCTGTGACAATATGCAATCAGTTATCACATAGCTTGCCAAACTGTGTACAAAGGAACTATTTAGAATCAGTGCAAAACTTAAAACGTGGAGAGAGTTTACAGAGTTATAACGGGAAGCAGATTTATTTGTCTGAGATGTGGCATTCATTTGATGCCACCAAGTTGTACACTCAAGTTGTAAAAAAAATCTGTTCAGGCCTTTCTACACATTAGATAACTGTTAGTGGATCCTGACATTGGAGGAATGAGGGATTGGGCGAGTTGGATTTCAATGCGTATTACAATTCCCATTAGGAATGACTAATAGTACTGATTGAACAGTGTTTATGTAGTTGATATGCCTCATTGACAAAAACAATGGTGACCTAGTTAGTGATTAGTTCATAAATTTCCTGAAGGAATAAGGGTACATGCACATGGGCTTTTTTCTGTCTACCGGAAGATCGTTCCGAAAATCAGATGGAGATAGTACCCATTCACTTGAAGGGGTGCATGCAGATGGCCTTGTTTTTACTCGGACGAATAGTCAAAGTAGAAAAAAATCCCAGCATGTCGTATCCTTGTCCAACTTTTAGACAAAAAAAGCAGATGTCAATGTGCAGTCTCCCGCACATTTGACAGTACACCGACAGGATGCCTGTGTGCTGTCCAATCGGAGTTGGTCCACGAATCTCGAATGCAACTTTTTTATCACCCGTGTGCATGTACCGTAACACAAAGCAGAGTTATCTTCTTAGAAATACAAATACTTACTAAAACAGACATGTCAGGAGAGAAGACCCCTGACTTCGCTATCCTGAGGATAGGGGATGACTTTGAGATAGAAGATAGTCTTGATGGTTGGACTTCCACCAATCCTGGAAATGGGGCTCAAGTATCTCCTAAAGTGATAGTAGTGGCGGATGCACATGCGTACTGCTGCTCTATTCATTTCAGTGGGATTGCTGGAGATAGTCGATCACTTGAACTTGTGCTGCGTTCCCACTGAAATGACTGGAGAGGCGGTGTGCATGTGTTACGGCCTCACCTCACTTCAGGACACACCAAAGCCTCATTCTCAAGATCGGCGAATGCCCCAGTAGTTGGATTCCCACCTAACTGAAAGTTACCCTCTATTCTGTGAATAGAGAACAGCTTTTAAACATTGCCCAAAAGACAAATTCTTTGGGGTGCTTTAAGGTGAATATTTCCGCAAGATGCACTGAAAGATTTCTGTTCCATTACCCGCATCTCTACATGCAGATTCTAGTGTGGAATTTTTCACGTCTTTCATTGCATCTTGTGGAAACATTCTGCTTGTTTGTCATGGGATAAAGTCAGTGTGGCTGGCTCCATAGTCCTGCAGCCCCACTGACTTTATCCCTTTATTTTTCATTCTCACCTCCATTTGCCTGGACAGGCTCTTCTTAGGTCCAGATCCTGGCGCTGCCAATATGTCAAGTGGGTGCTCGCTACTGCTAACTGTCAGTAGGTGACATTAGACTTGATTAATAAGTCTAACTTCACCAATTGACAGTGAGCAGTGTGAACCGCCCACTTGACACATACGTCCAGCTCCTGGTGCTGTCAAAGAAGAGCTCATCCGGGCGAACGGAGGGGAGTATGAAAAAAAATAAAGATAGAATCAGCAGGAACATAGCTGCAAAGCTATGCCGCCAGCCCCACTGACTTCATTCCATGATAGGTTCTCTTTAAAGGTGTTTTCTGATTTTAAGGAATTATTTAAACAGTTGACCATGCAATAAAATACCTAAGGAGGCAATATCTGTGCCTCTTCTCCTCCTGGGAAACAGCACAGTGGCTCCCGCAGCCCTTTCGGTCTGTTCTGAGAGCATCCTAGGGCCATTATCCCAGGAGTTTGGAATGGTGACGCTGCAGCCTCTGATCAGCGCTAATATGCGGTTTCCTGGGTGGAGAGTGGTAGCTTCTTTTGTTATTTCATAGCATGACCACCTGTTTAAAAAAAAATTTGTTGTACAACCCCTTTAAATACCATAGATTTTGTAGATTACACTGCATTTCATAAGGTATAGTGTTCGTTATGTGGAAGTAATAAGATAATATATTCACCTGTGAGTTCGTATTACTCATCCTATTAATGAATGCAGTTTTTACTTCCCTGCTGTAAACACAGTTTACAATGTGGAGCTTTAACTAGAAGATAAAGAGCTTTCTGTCACCCAGTGTGAGCTGTTTATGGTGCTAAGAGCAGTCTTTGTTGCCCAAAGAGGCCGCTTCCAGTCCTGGAGGCGTGAGGCAGGGAGTCACAATGTGCCTTAAAATAGCCCAAATCTCTTTAATGACGTGTTCAGCATTTTCTATCATTCTGTGAGCACTTTCTTAAAGTTGTGCTGGTGATACACATTGCAGCTGAAGACATATAAATGACTATTACAAGCACATGATGAGGATGCATCATTAAATAATCAAGTCTGTAATTTCAGGTCTCTGAGGTCATATGTAAAAAGTGCACGACTTATCATCCAACTATCATTTGCCAATAATGACAGAACCCCTGGATGGGATCGAAACGTGATGTGAACAGGCCTTGTGCAGCAAGTTCCTGCACCTCCTAGGGGATTACTAAGGGCAGCCAGAGTTTTATTTTCTAAGTTTTCTAAACTTTTGAAGTTATGTATCAAAAGACTGTAGCCTGGATTGCCATAAGGATTTACTAACAAGTTAACCAGAGCCATTTTTTTTTTACCTAAAACAACATGAAGGTAAATGGTGTATATTCACTTTAAGGCGCTAACCAGGTACAAATTTTGAGGGCAACTTGTGTTGTCATTTTGTAAAGGGTACATGTGTGGTCTGATTCCCTACAGACATTAACACTAACTTTGAGAGGAATGGTGTACAATACTGTGGAGAGCGATGGTCTGGACTAGTCATATGCTGTGAGGAACCTGCAGTGAACATTGTTTTAAGTCTCTTGGACCATGATTATACTGGTACCTTACTAGCACTGATATTTCAGGTGGACTTTTATGGGATTAGCTGGGATGCCAGCTTTGGCAGCCTGCGAGTGTGCAGAATCTAGATGCCCAGTTGCAGCACCTGTGGGCAAATATGCTGCAGGATACCATATGGAACCTGTATGCCTTCATGCCCACTCGTATCACACCCTGCATCCTAGCTAGAGGTAGTACAATGGGGTACTAAAGCCTGCATGCCCACCCGTATCACATCTTGTATCCAAGCTATAGGCGGCTCAACAGAGTACTAGAGCCTCCATGACCACCCGTATTACATCTTGTATCCAAGCTAGAGGTGTCCCAACAGGGGTACTAGAGCCTCTAGTTCTGCCCGTTTCACATCTTGTATCCAAGCTAGAGGCAGTACAGCAGGGTACTAGAGCTTCCATGCCCGCCTGTATTACATCTTGTATCCAAGCTAGAGATGGTACAACAGGGTACTAGAGCCTCTCTTTAAGGGGTCGGCTTTCTACAATATATTATCCTTTTGCTCTGATATCGTAATCCCTTACTTATATCAACATTACAATCACACAGAGAAAGTTTCATTCGATCCCAACAACTCCTTCTAGGTTCATTATTTTCATGCCAATGAGTGTATATATTTACACATTTTTTACTGTTTCTATGTCAGTATCTGATAACATAAAGCCCATTTATTGCTCTGCGCCTAGAAGTCATTAAACTTTCATAATTAAATATATACCTTTGACTCCTTTTAGTAATATTATGGTGTGTGGCAGCATTTTTTTATTTTAGATTTTTTATTTTAAGCGTTTTGCGATGTGTCAGGCTACCTGAAGTGTTGCTTAATCTATGAATTTCCGTTACATTACATTGATTTTCCTGTTGCTGTCATAGTAAGGCATTTTGTCTGATGCAACAGTTTATCATTTAGGGCCATCAATAATAGATCCCAGATGGATGTCTTTAAATATTTAATAAGCCGAGCACAATGGAATGTGTTATCTGGATACTTTTGTCGTCCTATAAGGAACACATATGCTGTAGAACTGGCAAAATATCTGTGATCGGGAGCACTTTCCATCTATTAAATAGATTTTTGCTGAAACCACTTTTTTATGCATCATAATGGCATTTTCCCACAAATAGCCCTCCATTGAAAAGCAGATGGCAATTATTTAAAATCTGCTGTCACTTTATTCTGAAAAATAATCAATATTAACCCCTTCTGAAACTGTAATACATACACTGTATGTCTCCAAGAGAAGATATATTGACTTATGACTGGCATCAGGCTTGTGCCTGCCCCACCGAGACAGGAAACTGCCTGTCACTGATTACCCAAGCTTCCGCACTTACAGACAACTTGTTTTTTGGGTTATGTTTTCCCTATAAGGGAGATCACTCTGTACAGTAAAGCAGTCGCCAGTTTGCTGTTTCCTAGAAAACTCTGATGGCATAACCAATAAAGCTTCCTTTGACATTAATCAACCTTTGGCCCCAGTGATACTCAGATGATCGGTCCTCAAAAGGCGGCTTACCATGCTGGAAAATAGCCTAGTATCAGGATTGTTTCTCCTTGATAAAAGAACAAACAAGGAAGAGCACAGGATGTACCATACCTGTCTGACAGGTGACGGTCCCACATGTCATATATTACTACCGTAAAAGTGCTTTAAACTGTCCAGCTTTAACCCTTTCCAATCCACTGTCTGACGTCTGAAGACATTATGATTTAAGGCTCTACAGCTCCAATGTTGCAAGACGTTCGTCGGGGTTCTCTTACTGTATATTGCCAGCCTCTCTGCTGTTGGAGTCTATCCAACGTGTCACCTCATGCAGTACTGGCCTTAGCCAGCATATAGCGCCATTGTATAATGGCAGAAAAAGAGTAAGCCCCCTAGGAAAACCAGAATACAATTTGGATTGGAAAGGGTTAAACGTTAACACCAAAATTTCCATTTTGGTGTTACAGAAACAGTGCAGCTTGCTGTGCTATATTGTTTCTGTAACTCTCATTAACTTCTATGGGAGTTTGAGTTCGCTCACTTGCGTATATGTCACCTGTGTATTAAGGCTTCATCACACAACCGTATTTGCACGTGTTTTTGCGTACATAGAATATACACATTCAAAGCACAGACAATAGAATTCATTGATTTCAATGGGTTTGTTCTCAGGACTATGTATTGTGCTCACATTTTGTGCACGCGGAAAAAAGTAGGAGCTGCTCTATTTTCCTGTGTATTTGCGCTCCAAGGGCCCCATAGAAGTCTATGGGATGTGCAGAAATACGCAGTCAATACTAGCGCAAATGTGCAATACGCTGCACAAGATAGCGGGGGAAAGAACACATCTGGACCTCAATAGGGTAAATAGCCTTCTAAATCAGGGCAGGGTTGTTTCGCGTGCACATGGGAACATGACATGTATGTGCAAAAAACACAGTGCTATACGCCAATATGTGTGCAAAAATGACTTGTTCATGCGGTCTAATATGCGGAACACATATTAGATAAGGGATAGATCCCTTAGGGAAATCACATAGAGCAGCCCAGCTCGGCTGTTTTCATACTCCCGCCAACCTCTGGCCACAGTATACCGCTGGGCCGTGGCCAGGAAGCTCAGATCTTGAGACAGGTGAGTTTCTCCAAGATCGGATCTGCACTTCTCAGACTTTTATGGCATATCACAGTTATGCCATAAAAGTTTGAATACCTATATTAAATATTTTTGTGTTGTTATATATTGATGGCTATTGAGATGTATTTCTGATTTCAAGTCTAAGACTTGGAAGACTTGAACGTGGTTTTTATAGAATCACTTCACTGAATATTTAATATCTTTCGAGACAAACAGTGATATCTTTCTGCTAGATCTCTTGGCAGGGGTTTATTGTAATGCTATGCTATGTATATGTTGAGTCTTTTGGCTTAGAGACTCCATGAAAAATGGCTCTGGAGTACAATAATGTGTGGATGGCTGAAGAGCTACAGATTCCAAATACTGTATGTAATGCTTATCTCTGAACCAGCGCTGTAATAATCGGGGTTAGACATCCAGCATCATTTTGATATGATGCTGGATTTCTAAATTGGACATTGATCCATTGATTCACATCAAAAGTCTCCATTCACCTATTGCTCTTCTTCCTGAGGCTATCTACACACAGTGTGCATGGCGATGCATGGCGTTTTTTGGTCAAAGACGCCTCCCATCTCTAAAGTAGCAGCCGTGTCGGAGGATTGGCTAGTGTTTCCCATTGTTTTCAATGGGAAACCTCGTATCACACTTGCATGCACATCGCACGCTGTGCGATGTATTTTGCTGTCTCATTGAGAACAATGGACGATGCGTTCCGAGGAATGCAAAAAGATAGGACGTTCCAAAGTTTTTTAACTGCACCACGATGCGGTGCGGGAAAGCATCGCTCATGTGTATGACCCCATTCAAAAGAATGGGGTTCGTATTCGTGTGAGATTTTTGGCTGTGTGAAACCGGCCTAAGTTTCACAGCAGTTCTAGTAGTTTTGTAATTCTGGAGTTTTATTTATGAACCTGATATGCCAAAAGTAACAGTGCCTAGATTGCTTCTAGACAGGAGAAGAATGCAATGCATGGATTTAGGGCAAAAACTGAAAAAAATGTGTCTTAAATGGCAATTTAAATACATTTTGTAAAATAAAAGGTGGCTCTATGAGTGCCTTCTGAAATATCTCTTTAAATGAAGAAAATACTTCTCACTTGCATCTCAAACCCTAATCTGTGGTTTATCGTGCAATATCCCTGGATCCTGGACAGTGTTAAGAGTTGAAGAACCTGGAACGCTTCCTTTGTAGGAGTTGTAACTCATGTGAGTTCATCCTAGGTGAATGTGTATGCTGGATGAGGAAAAGTTGAAATTAAGCAGTGAAATCGCTGTAATAGAAGAAAACGCGTCAACTAAGAGGTACATTTCTTTGTGGCAGAAGAAGGGGGATTTTAAATCTTTCGGTTGCCAGTGGATCTGGGAGACATTACACAGCAAATTGCTGCTGCTGACTCTGCAACTCGTGGACAGGATTTTTTTCTTGCACCATTGGAGACTTGTAAGACAAGACACCTAGCAATGTCCTCTATACAAGTAGTAAACAGCACTACTGGTTCTCTTTTCTTCCTTTACATTTTGTTAAACACTTTATCATCTCATATGCATATATGCTGAAAGATATTTTTTTTCCAAACCAGAGCTTTCAGGAAGTTGAGACTGGAAAATTTCTTTCGGGAGTGTTGCTTGCCAAGTGGAAATAAGAACCAGAGGGTTCAGAAAACACGTGTCCCCCTCTCCAATTTAGCCCTCCCTACTATTTTATTTTCCATTGTTCAGTAAAAGGCAAAAAGAGGCAGTGGAAAGCTGATCTATGTAGCTGTGATTAAATAGCTATGATCAGTAAGGTTAGACAGCTGTAAATCAAGCAGCAATGGGCCTGACCGAGTCTTCTAATCTGTATCGGAGGACTATGTATTATTATAATAATACATACATACATTACAGCTTGTTAATTTCAATACACCACAGTAAGTCAACTGAACATATTTTGTTCATACACTTTGTTCACAAGTGAATTGAGCCGTCATTTCCTCTAAGGGAATATGGCATCTACTTTTAAGTCTATAAGCTAAGCTTCTGGGCTGGAAGTAGATGACCTTTGATGTTCGAGGATGTAAGTTTTATACTTCTCTCACCTTCGTTCCCCACGGTGTCAGCGCCAGAAGCCGACGCTGAATTCATTGAGCGGCGCTGCTAACTAGTCCGCCCATTCCAAAATGACTAAACTCATTGTCGAAAATACCGAGCTTAATAAATTTTCCCCCTTGTGCCAATTCTGTGCATTTTTGTGCTGTTCAGAAGTCTTCTACCTCTCAGTGAGAATGGTTTAGTTTTATAATGCTTCTCTGAGTAAGAGAAGTTACTCTGTAATTGACGTGTAACACTTTTATTGGAGCACATATCACCAGTCTGTTACAATACACTCATAATCATATAATCTAGTCTTGAGACAAACATAATATCACAGTCTTTGCGTTTTTATAAGTCCGGTTTCACATCTGATGGAACCTTCGGCCAGAGAACCCATCACAGATCTAGCTCAAAATACCGGAAGAAAAAGCGCCGCGAGCAACTCTTTTTTTCCATCCAAAAGCTGGGTGGAAAGCAGACAGACCCCATTATAGTCAATGATGTCAGTCTGGTGCTGTTCGGTTCTGTCCAGAGAGTGAGCTGTTTGGTCGGTGGTATACCCCTTTCCTGCTCCCTGAACCGAGCAGGACAATCGAAACCCCAGTGCAGATGTGAAACCACCCTGTGGTTACTCAACAGTGAATATTCAACATTATGTTCTTATGCCTGCAAGGCAGATTTATCAGTACTAGTATCTGTAATGAACATAGACTTTGTGAGAAGAGAACCTGATATGTGACATACTCTTGTAACATTTCAGTTAAATCTTGCCAGAGAATAGAAATCAAGCAACAGACGTTCCTCATGGCTTAAACAAATAAATGCATCATTGTGTGCTGTTGTGCGGGATAATATATCCCCAGGTGTATGTAGCTTGAAGTCCTATGAGGACAATCAGGCGATTCTCTTGAGTGTCCTCAGAATCTCATGCTGCAACAGAGACTTGCAGAAAGCCAAGTCGATCTTTGTGACACATAGCTGACAGCACTGTGTGAACTATCAATTCGTTGGTCATAAGCGATGGAAGCATAGAACCACATTACAAATGCAACAGCTTTACATCCTCTATAGGCAGTTGCCTGAGCTCTTGAATGATTGACCAACAGTTGAGTTGTCATCATTCACATCTCATCTATTCCTCCTAATAGGCAAAGGTCTTGCATGTTCCACCATGATAGCATATTAAGCATCATGGGAGTTGACTAGTTGACCAAGTTGAAAAGTTGTATCTGAGTAGACCTTGAATTCGATCCCTGGAATTAAAGTTAAGTGCCATGACAGCTCAGTAGTTAGCATTGGTGCTTTGCACCCCAGGAACCATAGATTTATTTCTCTCCATTGCAAGAAGATTATATGTTTTCCATAGGATTGCATGGGTTTTGTTGTTCCATCCTTGACTCTCATTGTTGACTTTAGTGTGCATGCATTTGTAAGCCCAGCCACATAAGTGAGTATGTTCCATGTTAGGGTGTCAGATAGATAAGACAAGGAACACTCACTGTTTTCGATCCACAGCCGAAACTCAGGTTCATGCACAATGGAATTTTTAGTTAAAGTTAAATTATTTGGGTAATTGACCAACAGAAGTGTAGACTCCATTATTACCTTTACCATTGCCATTTATAACTCAATATGGAACTTGTGCCAGAGAGGAACGCTGGGGGATTACAGCTCTGAGACCTTATCTTCTGCAAGAACAGATTCCAATATTTTAGGTGCATGCTTTTAATTCAGTTAAGAAGGTAGCAGATAAGAAAAAAAAAGACAAAGATTAACATTCGTCTTGCAGAGAGATCAAAGGCTACTTTTAGTAGGTTTCAAAATTGCATGTGAAGTCTGCCCAACATATGTGTGTAGTCATGTGACTTCCTGTTATTCATTCATTGTATACTGACCTAACCATTACTAAAACTGAAGTCATTCGTATTTAGACTTCATGCTACATTTTAAGAAATATGGCTACTAAGACAGAATGGCTGCCTCCACTGCATAGAAGTAATAATAGACCCACTTAAGTTATGTTAATGACCCCAAGTCCTTTGTGATAAAAAAAAGGTACACATGATAATAAGGTCGCATAAAAACATAGTTTATTGAAAGCTGCTTTGTAAGGGCAAATATGATAATCCCATTACAAATCCACCGTGTTTTATCATATCTTTGCAAATGGTATAATTCTTACTAAAGCCAAATGCCAACATATACTGTATCTAACAATAATAGGCAAAAGGAAAACTGAATATCTGCCAAACAAAATGTAAAAGACCACAGGAGGGCAAGATAATCTTATGTACATAGCACTGCAAACACACATCCAATACCGTTATTGTAAGTTCTCCCATTATTTTTGCAGTCTTGTTCCAGTAAATCTACTCCTGCAATAAGAAAACATTTGAATCTCTTCTTATAAAACATCTTGAATCTCTTTTTTTAAAAAATAAGAAGCAAAAGAAGGTAAAATATGCTGCTCCATAACATACAAAGATCAAAGTAGCAGGGTCCTAACCAATCTGACCACAATGTATGTGGGTAAATTAGGGCATACAACCAATCTCTGTACTACAGAGCCAAAAGTTACTTTGTGTGCTGCAATATAGCGCTCTGTTCTGACTGGTATCAGACGGAACATGCCAGAATTTATTTTTCATTCATAAAAGAATCATGCATAAGGCAACATCTCCTTATTCCTTGCTATGAGCTCAGAGGCATGTGGGGTACAGTCTACATAGGGCTGACTACTGGCAACCATCAAAGTAGGTGACTGAGATGTATTATCTGTGTACTTTGTATATCTTATCTCCATCTGAGCCATTATCCCCACTTATGACATTGTGCTGTCCTGTTATCACTGGGCAGCTGCATGATGGATATTACTTAGTGTCACGTTTGGTATGACTAGTTAGCACGACCAGAGATGACAAGTTCCAGGTCCAAAGATGGAGTCAAACTGGTAGGCAAGTGATCCAGGCCTTTTTTGGAACTAACTAAGAGTATTTTAGCAAAGTGCAGATAAGAGTGGAGAAATTTGTGAGCTAGTTTAACAGAACTGCCCAGACAGGTTGCTCAAGCGGAGCACCCGTCATGAAAAGGGCAACCCCCACTTCAGAAGTGAAGTCAAGAACCAGTCCAAAAACTAAACTATGGAGACTTAGAAACCTTAAGTACGAAATTGACTGTGGGGGTGCATTCATCCAGGCATATGCGTATTTCAGTTCGTGAATATGCTGTTGCCTACTGGCAATCTCTTTACGTGCATAAATATGCAGAGTAAAAAAAACACATGAAATCCCATGACCCTAATTTTGGTCAGGTGTTCTAGTATAGGGTTATTCATTGGATAGCTTGTTTTTTTAAAGCATTTAACTGTTATGTGGGTTTAAATGCAATGAATAAGGACATGTTGCACGTCTTAAACACATTTGTGAAGGGATGTCATCTTTTGGATTTTAAAGGTCTCTGCTAAAGTATTTCTGTTTTCTATAATAAAGTACTTTCATCTACTATCTGTGGAAATTGATATTTTCCTTGTCCCCACTGGTAGTGTAATGAAAGTTTAACCCTTTCCAATCCACTGTCTGACCTCTGAAGACATTATGATTTAAGGCTGTATAGCTCCGATGTTGGAAGCTCCGTCCTTGGGGTTCTCTTACTGTATATTGCCAGCCTCTCTGCTGCCAGAGCCTATCTAACGTGTCACCTCATGCAGTACTGGCTTTAGCCAGCATATAGCGCCGTTGTATAACGGCAGAAAAAGAGTAAGCCCCCTAGGAACACCAGGATTGGAAAGGGTTAATGACCTCAAGGCCCAAGAGCAATAAGTATACTTTGTTATGAGATACTGACGTACCAAATGATGTTACAGCTAGGAAAAAGACAAAAATGTGTGTATATATACACTTATTGGCAACAAAATCAAGCACCAAGAAAGAGCTTGTTGGAATCAAATGAAACTCTTTATGTGTGATTGTAACGTTGGTGTAAGTGATTACAATATCAGAGCAAAAGGAGAATTTATTGAGGAAAACTGAACATTTGAAGAGAGGCTCTAGTATACTGCTGGGCTGCCTCTAGCGGCATGAAGGCATACTGGTTCCGTATTGCATCCTGCGGCATATGGTCCCCATTTGCTGTAACTGAGCCTCTAGATCATGCACACTTGTAGGCAGCGGACGTTGATGTCCCAGATGGTCCCATACTTGTTCTATTGGCAATAAATCTGGCAACCAGGCAGACCATGGAAGTGCGAAAATGTTGTAGAGATATTCCTATGACATCCTTGCTGTGTGCGGCTTAGCATTATCCTGCTGGGAAATGCCTCTTGGAAGCCGCCAGGAGAGGAACACATGTGCTTGCAGAATGTCCTGAAGATATCGCTGAGCTGCAATTGTCCCTCGTAACATTACTAGGGGTGACCGACTGTTGTATGTGACGGCCCCCCAGACCATAACACCAGCAGGGAGGGCAGTGTGCCGCTCAATAGTAAAGGCAGGATTGAGGCGCTCAACCCGAGGTCTCCAGACACGTTGTCAGTGCCCAAGCTAAACCTGGCTTACTCGCTGAAGACAACCCAGTTCCACTCCCTAGCAGTCCAGTTTCCTTGGTCATGACAGCACTGCTAACGGAGGCGATGGTGGGTGGGTGTCAAAGTCCGTACATGTAATGGGAGCTGTAAGACCAAATGTCCTTTAACCTGAAAATGCTTTCAACAGACACAGGGGCTGTAACAATGGTGCCACCTGTCTCTGGATGGCGGAAAACAAAATAGTTGCAGCTGCACATGCTTGTTGGCCAATCAGATGATACTCTCTACTGGTGGTCTGTGGACATTATCCTGAGCCTGATCAACTTGTGTCCCATAGGTTCCAACACCTTCTAACAGTCTGGTGAGAACAGTTCACATGTCGGGCAACTCGTTGAAGCAACCATCCAGCCTCTTGCATTCCAACTATACGCCTCCTCTCAAAATCTGTTAACTGGGCAAAATCTCTTTGATTGCGTCGTAGAGGTGTCTAGTGGTCAACAAGCTCTAGACAAGCAGAAAAAAGAGGTCCACTACACACAAGGAGCCTCTGAGAGCCTTTTATAGGCTAAGGCTAGAACCACTTTTAGGACCTCAGGTGGCGAGACTGTTCATCTAATCACACCACAACTCTAATCATTGGCTTATCTGCCTGAGATGTAACTGCATGCCGAGTTTTGCAGCAAAATGACAACTCCTTCTAGGGGCTTCATTTTCTGTTGACAATGTACTTATACACACACATAACAATTGCATATTTTTGTGGTCATGACCTTAGACTTTCTCAATTTGCTTCTCCTATTTCTCCCCTCTAATTCCCCTTGTCATAGAATTACAAATATTTTTCAGCCGTTTTCTGCCTGCTTTTTATGTCTTTGGCTCAGTTTTATACTAAAGCTACATGATGTCTTGAGCAGTCTTCCTGTAGTTGCTGATATATGTATTGTATTGCAGACAAAACATTCTGTGACCACATATCATGTACTCAAATGGTGGTCACCCAGACAGAATGCAGTATGGCAGCTAGGCAACCGGATATGTGAATATGTCAAACTTTTCAAAGGCAGAAGATAACTTATTTTTACTAGTGTCTTCTGCGGGGTTGGTTAAAAGTCACCAATGAGTAGAACATGTGAAGAGGATCTGACTGAGGCTCATTGCGGTGCCATAAATGCCTAACCAGAATAGCACAAAGTCTAATAAGGCTGATAATGCTTTTCAATGTTTAAAAAAAATGTACATTTGCAATCCATACTGTGGCAAAGATACTAGCTATATTAATAGGGGGAAACTGCAGCTCCTTATGAAATGACTCACTTTATGGGTGCATTTACATCAGTGGGGCAGTCACCTCCTAGGGACACAATTATGATTCATTATGATAAGGATGTCTGTTATAGGTTACATATAGTTTCCCATGATAGACTCTTCTGAGCAACTATCTGAACAATAGTTGCTCCGTATATAGATAACTTAAGTTAACCAGTAACTCGTATATGTTACTGGTTAACTTAAGGTACCTATACACGGAGCAACTATTGTTCAGATAGTCGCTCATAAAAGTCGTTGAACCGTATGAGCGACAACTGTGTTTATTTGCTTTTATAGAGCAATGATTGTTCATTAGTTATGTGCTGAGATATTGTTTATAGAGGGGATCTCCATGCAAATTCATTTGCAAGTCCTTCCAGTACGAACGACTGTGAGTTTACACCAGACTACTTATGATTCACCAGTGACTATTTTTATGCTAAGCTGAAATAATATAACTAGTTAATTATCGCTCATCACCCTGTGTTTCCAATGAACGACTGTTATATGAATTTGCTCTTTCTAGCGATTATTCGGCTGATAGCCATCCCATGTAAAGGTACCTTTCCGTATCTATGACGCCTCAACACACAACAATGTTTATGTCAGCCAAATCTGGTTTTGCTCCTTTTTCTTTTTTTTTTACTTGTATCCTGAACCTGAGTATGCTCCATACTGTGTTATCATCTTTAGTTCTGTACCGGGGAGGCTCATACTACACCATGGGTCATTAACACTTGCATGATCTACATCTACTAATTTTTCTTAAAGGTGCATCCCGGGACTAAACTATTGATATCTTTCCTCAAGATAGTTCATCAGTAGTTGATTGTCCAGGGTCTGTTGCTTGGGACCCTAAGTCATCAACTGTTGTCCGGCATGCTGTCAGTGTGGACAGAGCCAGAAGCTGACAACTTTGTCCACATTGCAGCGGGTGGGGTTGGTAATGCAGGCACAGCTTCCACTAAATTCATTGGAAGCTGTGCCTGCATTACCAACCCCACCCACTGCAACGTGGACAAAGCTGTCCATGTTCAGCTCCATCCACACTGATCACAAGGGGTCCTGAATGGAAGATTTCCAATGTTCAACCATTGAGAGCTATCCCAAGGATAGGTCATCAATAGTTCAGTCCCAGAAAAGCCCTTTAATGTGCAAATTTGAATGAAATTTATTTTAGGATCTAATTGCTCCCAAGGGTTCAGATCCCAATACAGTATTTATGGTTAAAGTAAGTCATTCAAAGAAATAAAAAAATGTATTGTGCAAATATTCTAGGCCTACCTTTTCAGGGAGTAAAAAAATCAAACAATCTAAGTTTGCCTTTGCCATTTTTGCAATAAATTGTTGCACTAATGAAGATTTGAGACTCATTTGTTAATTTTCTTATGTGGATTCCTCATTCGAAGCACTGACAGCTGGATGTAAGACCGTACTTCAAAAATGGCTCCATTTAAATTATTCCTGCGTATGGATTAGGTACTGGCATCCTACACAATTGTTCAGTATACAGGAGAGTTCAATTTTTGTTATCTCCACCTATATTTGACAAGCTATCAATGATTATTTTGGGTAAGCTATATAGTAATAAGGCTCACATGTTGTTCTGTGATAAACTACCTAAACACACTTGGATAGCCACTAATGTGCCACTATTTAGCCTGTTTAGGCCCCCTGTCCACAGGTGATGCGAAGTCCCGTGGCAGATCTCCACTGCAGGAGCCGCCGCCCGGGAGCAGGAGCCGCCGCCGATTCTCCACCGGTCAGCCCTATCTGATAGATATGCTGGCCGCGGAGAATCGAAGCAATTCGCAGCATGCTGCGAATTGCCCGCCGCAAGCGGAGAATCGCAATGATTCTCCGCCCGTGGACAGATGCCGATGCTCTCCATAATGCCCGTGGACAGGCACCCTTAACATATTTTGCTTATTTTAGTTTGTTTACAAACTTCAAAAGGTTTGTTTCCTGCAGTCATCTTTCTTCTTACGCAGGCAATCATTGACTTTTGATAACCATTTAACCGATGTTCGGGGGGATGACATGATGCGTGCAAAATTGCTGGGACTTTCTTAAGCAGACATGTTTTGTTAAGGTTCTTTTATGTGAGCCTAGCCCAGTCTAAGCTGAATTCTTTTTTCATTTTATATTGACTTTAATTTTTCCCCTCCTTAGCTTTCTTTATCACCATTTCCTCCAGCTGAAAGTGCTTAAAAGTGTAACTGCATTTTCAAAAAACTTTTAATTTATCATAGGGATATATCAGAAGTTTTGATCAGGGGAGGCCCGGGTGCCGTAACCCCCACCAATCCCTAGAACAAAGCAGTAGAAATGCTCATCCAAGCACTGTCTCTGCAAATTAGCTGAAGACAGTCTTATAGACTTCCTGTTAAGCCTGTCTTCAGCTAGAGAACAGACACCGCGCTCAGATGAGTGCTTCCGCTACTTCATTTTAGAAAGCAGAACCCACAACATTGACATCTACATAGCCTAATATCTATTTTTTCCATTCTACATAAATAATACTCCTCCGTATTGGTCATGGCCTCCTAACAGCTAGAGAAGAACTTCTGAGCTGTTGATGTGTAGATTTTAATGAAAGCCTTAGTTCCATGAAACATGGAATGAATGAATTTCCTTGAAAACCCAAAATAGCTAACTAACAGTCAAGCTGCTTTCATCCTTGAAATTGGTTGATCTAATGGTTGAGCAGTCTTTGGGAATGTGTTTGAGATAAATTGGTCATAGAAAAAAAACACTCAAATTCAAGCTTATTTACTACTGAAGATTTCAGCTTGTGAAAAGTAATCTATATGCTAAGGGCAAAATCGCTACTGTGGTGTGAATGCAATAGCAATGCTATTAAGTTTTATACACAATTGTCTTCTGCCATCATCAATGTAAGGTCTGCATGCTATATGGCATGCAGAGATAGCAGGAACCTGAGGTGGCCTAAAAGCATCTCTACTAGAGATGAGCGAGTGTACTCACTAAGGCAAACTACTCGAGCGAGTAGTGCCTTATTCGAGTACCTGCCCGCTCGTCTCTAAAGATTCGGTTGTCTGCGGGGAGCGGCGGGGAAGAGCGGGGAGGAACGGGGGGAGGATCTCTCTCTCACTCTCTCCCCCCGCTCCCTCCTGCTCACTCCCGCAACTCACCGCTCTTCCCCTCCGGCACCCGAATCTTTAGAGACGAGCGGGCAGGTACTCGCATAAGGCACTACTCGCTCGAGTAGTTTGCCTTAGCGAGTACGCTCGCTTATCTCTAATCTCTACCACATAAGGAGCCTTGAAGGTGCAGGAATGTTTTTTTTTTAGAAAATAAAAGACACGGAGGCTGTTGTTTGTACAGCTACAGTTCTGTTTTCAGTAAACTAGATAAGGAGAGCTTTTGGTTTAGAGGTCGGAAACAATTCATGTGAGAAATATGCAAAATTGTTGGGGAAACATCTCATGATTCTGTAAATTCAACCTAGATTTTATAGTCTAACAGTAGGAGTTACAGTGTTATACATTCTCCATAGGTATAATGAAAAAAGGTTTGGTACCGTGTTCACCAGTGGAGCAAAATGTGATTGTTCCCAGCAAGAGAAACCAAGTAATCTTGTAGATAGGATACCTTTTAATGGCTAACAAAAATACATGATGTTATAGCAAGCTTTCGAACCTCTTTAAGTTGAGGAAGAACCCAGAGAGGTTCGAAAGCTCTCTATAACATCATGTATTTTTGTTAGTCATTAAAAGGTATCATATCTACAGGATTACTTCGTTTCTCGTGCTGGGAACAATCACATTAAGATTCTACATAGGAAATACTCCTTTTGCTTCTTATCAAAGCATCCAACAAAGGGAGATTTCGGGCCATCTCATTACACCTCTTCTTGGAGATCGCACTTCAGAAAAAGCTTGATATGAGTACGCCAGAGGATCTCTACAGCCCAAAGTAAACATATGTGATGAACAGTGATTGAAATGTAGGTGATGACAACATGAAAGAGATCATTGACATGGAACCAGTTGATGACATTGGACAACAATAGTGTCAGGTTAGGAGCTGCAAACCCGGGGGATTTGCAAGACAAGTATGTATTGGGTATCCAGTATATGAATTTCTGCCCAGTTACATTTTTTTTAATCTGTAGGGTTTCTGAAAAGTTGTAGCACATGATGCCAAGTAATTTGTGAATGCACTTTGCGATGAACCATGAATCGCGAGGTCATGGGATGAAAAGTATGATTGCTTGCTGGCAGTACAGCGCAATATAAATAATATCCCCTAATCATAAGCAAAAGTCTTATATTTGTTTACAGCTGTTACTTCAGCTTTCAATTTTTACATTTCTTTTGATTAAATGTCCTTTTAAGGAATTTTCTGTTTACAAAATGATTAAATATTTAACCATTGGTATCTCCCACCACGGCACACATTTCAGAGAAGTACCTGGCTACTTCCCTTTTACTTGGTTGTGTTTTCCCTGAATTTACATCACCACTGTGTATTACATATTTAGTCATACCAGAAAACTTATACAACATAGTAGCCATCATGTATGGATATCAGTTCAGAGGGAAAGTTTCCTTATTACCAAGAGTGCTCAAAAATATTTCAGCTGTGATTTTGCAAGGCACTATGAAATGTGATTGTTGCCGTAGTCAATACCACTCCTTTCATCTTTGTTTTTGCGACAAACTTTTTAACCTCTGATCAAAGACTTTCAAACTAATGTCTGATTCTGCATATTTGTATTTGTTTATTACTGGTTATATTTGTGATTTTCTAATCATTTATGCCTTCTGAGGCCGAATGCACACGGTCGGCGCAGATTCCGACTGCGAAATCTCGCAGCGGAATCAGACCCTGTGCCCCGGCATTGACCCCTGCGTACCTGTCTTGAAGTCTTCTTTCTGGTCTGCGGATGTGCCGGCTGGCGCGCCGCCGCACATGCGCAGTGCAGGGAGTCACGCTAGTGATGTCATGGATCCACTGTGACTCGCCGCGGGACTGCAATCGAAGCCGTCCGTGCGAGGCTCATACTAGAATAGGACATAATGCGATTTTCTCCCGAGAGTGGAAAATCGCAGTTGATTTCCACTTGTGGGCATGGAAAAGCGTTTTCCATAGCATGTCCTACGAGGAGTATATGCTGCAGGATCCGGAGGCGAGTGCTCGCTCCGGATTCCGCAGTGCAAATACGGCCGTGGGCATTCGGCCTTAGGGTATTTTCATACTTGTGTTGTGGCTTTTGTTCATAACAGAAGTGATGATTCTCCACTGGATCATTGCCTAATGGATACTACCGGAGCATGTCGGACCCTATTGATTTGCAATGGGGTTTGTCGGGGGTCTATCTAGTGTATGTTGTCTTGATTGTAGAAATAGTGCAGCATACACCACTATTCCTCCTATCACATCCAAGACAATTTGCAATAGCGTTTCCAATACAAGCCACACTATTCCTCTTGGAAAATCTGACACAATTTGTAACAGAGTCTATAATACAAATGTAAACGGAACTTTATACATTGAGCATTGCTCATACCGTAGTAACGTGTTACATTAGAAATTGGTGAAACTGAAAATTCAATTCTACAATTATCAGATGACATTCTCCTGTTACAGAGCTATGTATACACTTAGGCAATACATCTCTGTTTTTAAAAAAATCTAAATATACACTATAGAGTGACTATGAATGACTGAGCTATTTAGTGAGCGAACGATTTATCTGCCTGTATAAACAGGCTACACGAGCGAACTCTGACATCATTACGAATGATAAATCGTTATGTGTAAAAGCACACTGAGAATCAAAAGTAGCATTTATTTACATATGTTAATACTTAGTGACATCGGATACTCTTCGTGGCATACTTTCTAATAGCATTTGATACAATTTCATTCTGCAAAGATCTGGCAAGTTTTCTGAAAGAAGATGGATGATGTTCATATTTCCTAATAGGACGTTCCAGTTCATCTTAAAGATGTTGAGTAGGGTTCAGGTCGGGACTCTGTGCAGCCAGTTCAATCGTGGAACATCCATTTCCTCAAACCCATGTAAAACTGTGTTGAATTTGAGACAAGGCATGTTGTGTTGTTAGAAGTATTGTTGACCATTCCCAGAGTATTGCCAAATTGTCGGCAGCAGATTATTGTCTATACTGTCAAGGTACACCTCCGTGTTGATGGTTCCTACAACTATAACCAGCGGGCCGAGACCATGCCATGTAGCACATCCCCAGACTATAACGGAACTTCTGCCCTACTAAATTGTTGGCATTAGACACTTAGACATCTTCCACACCCAGGTACATCCATCAGATCTGAGGATGTAGTAGTGTGATTTACAACTCCATAGAACGTTCTTCGAATGCTCAACAGTCCAATGATGACGTTCCTTGCACCACTATAGACAGAATTATGGTAATGCTAAATTACTCAATGGGATACATCTTTATAAGAAGCATTTTATGACAATCCAATATGGAAAATCCTACGATTTTATGGTTTCTTCAAGAGAGAGACAAACTGAAACAGAAGTTTCGTTTGGTCTGTTTTTGAGAGGCACATTAACCACTACTTTTAAAAGGTCATTAAAACACAAATGTGAATCTGCTGTCTACTGGCATACCTGCGATTGAAACAAGCAAATTCCCCTTCTTCTCCACCTGCTGACATAAATCTATTTCCATTTTCCTGTTGTATGTTCCTGTAACCATTTCCTTCTGTCAGAGATTAATAACCAAAGCAAACAACTCATTCATTGTCTGAGTTCACAGTAGGTTTATCTGCACTTTATGTCACTGGTCATGACATTACCCCTTAAAGGGAACCTGTCAGCTGGAACATGCTATCCAAACTGCAGACAACATGTTAAAGAGGAGGAGGTGCTGAGCAGATTGATATATAGTTTATGGGGAAAGATTCAGTATAACTTGTATTGTATTCATTTAAATCTTTCCTTATTCTAAGGGTAGGAGTCCACTGGGCGGTCCTATAAGTGATTGGCCTTCCCTGTATGCACGGTCATACACAGATAGCTGTCAATCACTCATAGCACCGTCCATTAGAGTGATCAGCTCAGAATAAGCAAAGATTTAAATGAATAAAAAGTCATACTGCTCATGAAATGCTGTACTAATGAATTATGGTGAAAGACCAAGCAGAAATCTCAGCATCAAGATGGTCCCTGATAAGCGTCAGACAGGCAGCTACACTTTATGGGAGTGACTGCAGTATACATAGCAGGCAATCAGTTGAGGGGTGCAGGGATGAAAACGTTGATTAAATGCTTAAAAGGGTTGTCTCGCGGCAGCAAGTGGGGTCATACACTTCTGTATGGCCATAATAATGCACTTTGTATTATACATCGTGCATTAATTATGAGCCATACAGAAGTTATTCACTTACCTGCTCCGTTGCTAGCGTCCCCGTCGCCATGGATCCGTCTAAATTCGCTGTCTTCTGGCGTTTTTAGACTCGCTTGCGCAGTCCGGTCTTCTGCCTGGTGAATGGGGCCGCTCGTGCCGGAGAGCTGGTCCCGCGTCGTCATCGTAGCTCCGCCCCGTCACGTGTGCCGATTCCAGCCAATCAGGAGGCTGGAATCGGCAATGGACCGCACAGAGCCCACGGTGCACCATGGGAGAAGACCCGCGGTGCATCGTGGGTGAAGATCCCGGCGGCCATCTTGGAGAAGGAAGAAAGAAGTCGTCGCAGAGCGGGGATTCGGGTAAGTAATATATATAGAATCACGACGATGAAAATAAGGAAATAACCAATCTAGAAGCTCAGAAATTAGGCGTTTATAATTTATCGAGTTTTAAATTATATCAGAAGGATTTAAATCTTTTATCAAAAGGTCTTTCTTTTTGTCCCTCGAGAGACATAAATTTGTTTGAAATTTTTGTAGACTTAAACCAGTTTATTCGTAAAATGACACTCAACCGATATTTTTTAATGAATAAAGATAAAAATATTGAGGAATTTAATATCACATTTAATTTAGAGGACCCCATCCCCACAGATTTAAAGCCGCATAATAAATTTTATCCCGTTGAGAATAAAGGTATGCACATTGAATATTTTTATAATATAGTACTCAAAGAACTAACAGAACTGGAGAGATCAATAAATAGTAATAAGAGAGGCATATATAAATCTAACCTAACAGCATCTCAATGGAACACTTTAAATTCTTTTAAAAATAATGAAGAGTTAGTTATTAAACAGGCTGATAAAGGGGGGGGGATTATTCTTATGGATAGGAGTAGATATCAAAATGTTAGTCTTAAAATACTAGAGGATGAGGAACAGTATATTAAATTAAAAGGGGATCCCACTACTGAAATATATAAAGCTTTAAAAATACATATAGAAAATGGTATATCTAATAATAGTTTGACAAAAATGGAAGGAAAATACATTTTACAGGTTGAACCTGAAATTCCATACTTTCACCACCTTCCCAAGATCCATAAAGACATTCAGGACCCACCAGGGAGACCTATCATCGCTGGTATAGATTCGGTTACATCCAGGTTAGCCGAATACTTAGATAAACAGTTACAGAAGTATATGCGCAGTCTCCCGTCCTATTTAAAAGACACTGGCCACCTATTACAATTAATTAAACATATTGAATGGAAAGAATCTTTTATTTGGTGTTCTCTCGATGTAGAGGCACTGTATTCCAGCATCCCCCATACGAAAGGTTTGACAGCAATTCACGATCATCTCGTACAGGACCCGTTGATGCCCCATCAACAGATAGAATTTATCTTAGATTCCATTTTATTCATTTTAGATAATAACTATTTCACTTTTGATAATAAATTTTACAAACAGAAGAGGGGCACGGCGATGGGGAGCAAATTCGCCCCGACGTATGCTAATTTATATGTGGGTGATTTTGAGAGACATCGTTTTTTAGATACACATATAGTTTTTTTTAAGAGGTATATAGATGATATTATTTTGATTTGGGATGGGGGAAGAGACGAATTATTAGATTTTATAGCGACAATAAACAACAATGATTATAATTTACGGTTTACATCCAATATAGATTATAATAATTTGGTATTTTTAGATTTGGAACTAACTCACTTTAATAATAAAATCATTACCAGTACTCATTTTAAGAAGGTGGATAGTAACAGTTATATTGATTTTTACAGCTGTCATGCACGTCCATGGAAAATTAATATCCCATACGGCCAACTCAAAAGAATTAGCCGAAACTGCACTAGAGATGATGATTTTAAAAAACAGTCCCTCATTTTAAAAAAGCGTTTTTTAGATAAAAATTATCCTGTAAATATTTTTAATACAGCATATAATAGAATATGGAAAGAAAGAACTAATGCTGAGAATAGGTCACCTGAGTACATTGGAGATTCAGGTAGTGACAATAGTTCAGTAAATAAATTCATGAATAAAAATGTTCTTAAAATAATCAATGAAGAAAAGAATGTATATAAAACAGCTTTTATAACAAAATATAATAACCAAAATCGGGAAATCCGTAGAATTTTACAAAGGAATTGGTCTATCCTTAAAGATGATCCAATACTCGGGAAAAATATAGATAAATATCCAAAACTAATCTTCAGGAAAAATAAAACTATTAAGGATAATATTGCCCCTTCAAGAGCAGAAGCTAAAAAAATCGGTAGAGATAAGGAGAAAATTTTTTTTAAAAAACCGGGCATTTTTAAATGCGGTAGAACAAAATGTAGATGTTGTTCATACATACAACAAGGGAGAACATCCATTGAACTGGATGGTCAAATGGTGAAATGTGGCAGTAGTAATAGATTAGACTGTGGTAGTAAACGCATCATTTATTTAATAGAATGTAGTTGTAACATGAGGTATATAGGGAGAACTAAAAATTCCCTGAGAATGCGCATCAATAATCATAGATTCAATATTAAGAGGGGATTTTTAAAACACAGCCTGTCACGTCACTTTTTGGAGGAGCATAATTGTGAATCGAGATTTATGAAAGTCACTCCTCTGGAACAAGTTCAGAATAAATCAACCAGTCATCTCCGACAAAAGGAGATGTACTGGATTTACAAATTGAAGACTTTGGTACCTGGGGGTTTAAATGAGATATTGGAGAAAATCTAGATTTATTAGGGAGGAAAATATGAATTTTGTATATCTATATATATATAGAAAAATATTTTTATAGATAAAATCAAAAAATTATATTTTTTTTTATTTTTTATTTTTTATTTTTTTTTTTTTTTTTTTTTTTTTTTTTTTTTTTATTGTTTTTATTGGATTTATCATCGATAGAATAGTTGGGAGTCAATATATCTATTATATTTTTATTACATCAATTTTATAGAGCATTTTATATAATGATATATATCTATTATATTTATATTTATATTTATTGTATTAATTTTATAAAGCATTTTATATAATGATAACATATTCAATAATTTTTATAGGATATAACTAAAATATGATTGCTTAGATATATTATGCTACCTATATTTATATAATTAGATCTATTTATTTATTTTCCATATAGAGGGTCTATTTGAAAATACATTATTTATTACTGTTTTTTTTTTTTTTTTTTTTTTTTTTTTTTTTATGTATTCATATATAATAGTTTTAGGGTTTGAGTCTACAATTGTTTACAACTATATCATGACAGTATATTATGATAAGAAATTTTGAAATACAATAGAGATATTGATCTATTGATAATTATGATATGTGGTTTGATATATAACTTTACGGAGTAATATCAATTTTTGACCATGTGATTTGGTTTCAACAGAGATTATAATAGTGGTGAAAAGGTTTTGTTTTATAAATGAAATAGATGACGTGTTCATCATCACGTGGATTGTATACTGGATCACTCCACGTGGTTTCAAGATGGCGCCGGGACGCGGCGTCCGTCCGAGCCGGGTGTAGTGAGTAAGGTTTGATTAATTTATGTATATAAAGGTGTGTATTTTATTATGTATGTAATGCTTGAGAAAGACGGCTGTGTACCGTTGAAACGCGTCGCAATAAAAGTCATTTAATTTATGCCACGGAGTTCCTGATCTCGGAGCGCGGGGGTCTTTTTTCTTTTCACCGCTTTGGATATTGGAAGCCTGAAGGCTTTACACCCCGGGACGCTCTCCTGCAGTCACAGGATTGAAGACCAGGATCTTTCTGAAGGCGTACGTGGATATCGGGTGCCGGTGGCTCCTTTAATTAGGAGCGCACTGTGCACCAGGTGAGTTGTGACTCACCAATTTTTATATTTGTTATTTCCTTATATTCTTTGAGGCGCTGAGAATTTATTTTTTCTTTTTTTATGAATATATATATATATTTTTTAACCCATCCCTTGGGTTTGTCTAGCGCCGAATGGGGGGGCCTATTGAAAAAAAAAAAACCGTTTCGGCGCGAGACAACCCCTTCAAAACAGCCCTGGATATACTAGTAATATTCATGGTTGTCATAAGCCCTGGGTGGCTATCTCTGGTGACCCCTTCATTGGGGTCAGCTGATGCACCCTGAGTAAACACACATTCACACACAACAAAGCCTAGTCCTGACTGTAACAGCCTCTTATTGGGTGTTGCCTAGCTTTCCCAGAAAGAGATACATAACTTTTTTTATAACTTTCTTACAACTATCTATCATTCTATGTGCTTCTTTTTTAACCCTTTGCAATCCAATTTCGGATTCAGGGTTTCCTAGGGGGCTTTCTCTTTCTGCCATTATACAATGGCGCCGTCTGCTGGCTAGAGCCAGTACTGCGGTATGGGACATGCTGGAGAGGCCCCCGACAACAGAGTGGCCAGTAATATACAGTAAGAATACCCTGCTGGACGTCTTCCGACATCGGAGCTGTACAGCCTTCAATCAGAATGTCTTCAGACATCTGACAGTGGATTGCAAAGGGTTAATTCTAAGGGAATATGATATAATTCAAGGGGTAGCAGCCAGAGCATAACATCAAAATTTAGAAGTAAGAGTTAATGAATCTGTTAACGGGTCGATTGTTTCATAAGCAGTTTGGACTAATTTGTAATATTGTTGGCTAATTTTGCTTTTGGGCTCAAAGTCTAATTTTCTGAAGTCACTGCTGTCTAAGACGCCTAGTCAATATAACCTGAAATTTCATCAGATCCACACTTGCCAATATGACCAAGTTCAGAAGTAGGCCGGTTTCAGATGTGTGTATTTTAACTCTGTACTTGGTTAGGGTTTTACAGGCATTAATATGGAACTAATGTAAATCTATCTATTCACAAAACCATATTTTTCATGGACGTGATATTGATGGATATTATTGATCATTGATATTTATTTTATCAGTTCGCAGAGCAGAAAGTATTTTTTTGGTATACACTAATAAACCTGTATATGTTCCCCACTAGAACTGGAGGCTATACTCAATTTCTTGCCACGTTCTCTTTAACATGTTCACTGTTGTTACAGCAGCAATTATATCACTGATGCATGTTCGCAAATATTTGCAAATACACGGTCCTTCACATAACCCCAGAGGAGGAAATACAGCAGAGTAAAATCTCCTGTATGGGGCAGCCACTAAATTGGTCCAAGTGTGTTCTAGTCAATGATCTGGAAAGGTGTTAGGGCTCCTTCACACAGGTATCCCGCAAAGGAATACCCACAGCATTTCTGCTGGAAATCTGCAGTGGCCAAATTTGCACTGTTTAGGTGCGTATTTGGTCGTGTTTTAAATTGCGAATCATCTGCAGAATTAGAATTCACAGAGTTTTTTAAAAACTCTGTGGATTTGTAGGGAAAAACATTTCACACCTTGTGAGAGATTTCTGAAATCTCTTTCACATGGCTTGTACTCTAAACACTGTGGAATTTCCACTGTGATTCCGCCAGCGGAAATTCTACAGCGCTTACTACTAGTGCAAAGGCCTAATTATTGAGGGAGTTCCGAACATGAATACCCCAATGTGGGGGAGCCCCATCTTGCTAGAAGGTGATGTTAGGTTGGAGATCAGCTACTTGTGGAAACAGGTACTGTTCCAAAATGTCAAAATATAAAGAGCCAATTACTGTACGTTAATCAAAAAAAACAACCAGTAATACTGTCCTTTATTACACCACACCAGACATTCAGTTTGGGGCTATCTTAGACATGTTCTCTGTAGACATGGGGATTTTTGGTGGCTGTAGGTGTTGATACACACAAGCATTTTGATAGCAAATTCCTGTCTTTGCTCCTTGTTGTCTGGCTTCGACTTTTGGACAATTTGCACTCTATAGGGACACATACGATGCTGCTTATGCAGTACTTAATGCACTGTTGTCTTTGTATGTTCAATCATCTTGTTGCTTGGTGAATTGATTTCCATGAAATTCTCTTAAACCCTGCTTGACTTTCTTCTGCTTGGTCATTGGAAATACTTCGATGAGCTCCCACACACTGTTTTACAACACTTTCAGTCTTGAGAAACTTCTGGAACCATAACTTAATTGTTTTTCCATCAGGTGCATCTCCTCTGTACGCTCATCGGTAATTTCTTTGCACGAAAAGATTTAGCTTCGGCATACCACACTACTGTTTGTAGAATCACCATTTTGCTTTATGCAACTATGGTCCTGTGTAGTGAGCGAGGGCATCAAAATGAGGTCCCCTTTATCAAAACCTATCTAACGGTAACAATGTTTTGTTGCACATAGCAACCAATCACAGCTCAGCTTTTCGTTTCTTATACTGCTGTGATTGGTCGTTATGGGCAAAAAAAGACAATTTTACTATTACACAAGTTTGATAAATGAGGCCCAAAATTCTTTGAGTTCTTTTTTCATCTAGTGCCAATTACAATTCGGCATAATTTTATCATATTGATTGACTAAAACGTGACGTTTAAAAACAATGACAGAAAATGGCCATATACTTACTGACTAAGGAGGGCAGATAGCTGCATCCTCTCAGCATGCAGGTAGCAGACTAACAAATAGGGAGCTAATTACACCTGTGAGGGACACCGATGAGACAGCCACTCACACAGCCTCTTAATATAGAGGGGGGTAACTGCTTGGTGTATACTCCCACACAGAATGGATACAAAGTGGCAGACCTTCTGATACATGTAGTGCACAATGCAGACCAGCAACCTATTAATGACGCCATAATAATTCGGCGGGTTGCCCTGCACCCTCAAAAAGTGAACGACATTGGTACTGTTCCCTCATTTGGTAGTTTGCTACCTGCATGCTGAGGGGATGCAGCTATCTGCCCTCCTTAGTCAGTAAGTATATGGCCATTTTCTGTCATTGTTTTGATGTTTTAATATTTCCCCTTCTGTGACGAAACATGAAGTTTAAATGAAACACCCCAACGAAGTTCATAAGTACGCTTCATCAGACGGAGGCATAGTGGAGAGCAAGGTTCGCTTTGCTGTTCGCATAAATTGCATAGACTTGTTGACATGTGTGTCGCCAGTCACCTCTCCATTTAGTCTGCCTGCTGTCAGGGGACCCTCATTTTCCTGGTAAGCGAATGGGGGGTGCTACAAGTCCATTCAAGTGAATAGAGCCGGGCTGCAGTCTCCTGCACAAGCGGTGGACTGCAGTGTTGCTGTGCAGGGAAAACACTACAGGGAACACAGTGTTAAAGCAATGCTGTGGCCTCTTCATTCTCAGAATAGGTGGCACCCTTGGCAGTTGGACCCCCAGCAATCTAAAAGTAACAGCATATCCTTGTGATATGCCATCAGTTTGAGTGATGAGAATAACCCTTTAATTACTGTATGGTGAAAACGTATGCAACTAAATATAGTTTGTATTTGAAGTCTGCACTGTTTTCAAGGTCTCTGTTTAGAGTCAGTGAACAGATGTATTAATTATTTTATATCTGGGGGTTGAAAACCTGTCCATATCTTTCTTACACAGCAGCTTTTTACCCTTTAATGACTAGGACTTTTTTAAAATTTCCCTTTTTTGCTTATTCATCCGCATTTTTAAGAGTCATAACTTTTTAAACATTTCTCTGTCAACACAGCCATATGAGGGCTTGTTTTTTTTTGTGGGACAAGTTGAATTTTTTTAATAGTACTATTTCATGTACCTTATAATGTATTTTTGTTTTTTTCTTTTGCCCCTATAGGGGAGCTGAACTCACATTCACTTGATCGCTTGTTTAACATACTACAATACTTTAGTATTGCAGTATATTGTACTTTTAACTCTAGCCTATGAACCCCTGCCAGAGATAGAGTTTAAAAAACTGCAGTATATGGCAGCCCTGGGAGCATTCACTAGGCTCCAGGTTGCCATGTGAACCCATCAGCACCCTGCAGTAATGCCACATGGTAGGGAGTGGGGTTGGGTGGTTGCTAGAGGGAATAAACCCTGTCCAGCTAGCTGCTTAGTTGCTGCTGTCAACACTGGGATACTCTCGAGAGTGCTTTGAACTCAAGACGTACCAGGTTAAATGTTAACTAATTTTGAGTAGCTATTAAGTCCACACTATTTTGAACAGAGGATAATTGCAGGACCCCCTCCAGAGTAATAACTCATAATAACCTATTGATCTGTACACAATTTCACTGTAGGAGTGTAATGAAAGATTCACATGTGTTTTCTGTTTTCCTTGAATTAAATTAAAGTGACAGTACTACCTGTAATAATGTGATTGTCTTCCAAATTCATTAATTTGTTAAGGTGGTTGTACCAAGATAGTGATAAAAGTCTGATTAGTGGGGATCTCACCACTGAGACCCCCACCTATCCCGAGAACGGGGGTCCTGTGTTCCCCTCCTCCTCACTGTGGGCTTGTTCCACCACTTGCAGTGAGGAAGAGATTGAATGGAGCAATGGCCGTGCATGCATGGTGCCACTCCAAATGGGACTGCTGGAGATTTTCAGAGTTGTCAAGTAGAAGAGCTCAGCTATTTCCCTCAGCCCCACTGAAATTATTGGAGCCGTAGTCTTTTTTAAATTTTTATTTGGATCTCTTAAAGCTTTAAAATGCACGTCTCATTGAGTTGTGATATGTATTTTATAGGGATGGAGTGAGTTTACTGTACTGATCTTCACAGGGCTCTCATAAATGACTCATAGTAGTGTCCTCTGATGAAGACAGTCACATGTGTTTATACGGTACATCCTCATTTGTCCTCTGTTTCTTGTCATACATGTATATTTGAGGGGGCCGGCTCTAGCAATGTAATCACAGGGTCTGATTAACAAGGCAGGTAGTAGGAGGTGACATTCCAATGACCTTCTATATGTGGAGAATATGGTTTGTGGAGGAGGTTTTAGTTTAGCATTTTTACATGTCCATGAAAGCCTTTTCTACAAAATGGAAACATTTTTCTACCACTTTCACATGCTAAAGGTACATCAGAAAGCCAAAAAAGGACAAACACTTTAAATAGAAAGCACTTGCCAAGTTTACTCATACAGTAAGTCCTGTCATTTTACTATTTCTTCCATGAACCCTTCCATCAGTGCTTAGCAAAGATAAAAATGAGCTCCCATTATGTTGCCGAGTATTGCCACCCTGGACTGAAGGCTGGTGTTTGTTCCGCCCACCAAACCATTTCCATAACCCAAGTTACATTTTCTCTCTTCCTTATTTGCTAATAATGCTCTTCATTCAGGGAGGGAAGTCCTACACAAGTTCTTGCCAGCCAGTAGCACACCAAGGCTGGGCCCCCTCTCACAATGGGCCCCGCAGCAGCATGACTTGCCTCTATAGTATGAATGTGAAGCAGATTCTCTAACCAGCAATAATTTACCTTTTGTATATTATGACCATTATTGGTCAATGTAATTGTATTACCAAAGAGAATATTATGAGTTATACCGAAAGCTTTTACAAGACTTTCTGTTCCTTAGTCAGCTATTAAATAGCCTGATCTATAGCCGCACATCCCCTTAGAAAAAGCTATATATAGGTTTGCTAATGTATTCTACTCTTACATAATGCAAAAAGACTATCTGAAGTTCATTGGTAAAGTCTTTTTGGAAATTTGTAAAGGGAACCTATCACGTTAAACATGGTTCCTAGCCTATAGGTAGTATATTATAGAGCAGGCAGAGCAGATTGATATGGCTTTATAGTAAAAGATTCAGTACTACTTGTAGTTTATACTTTTAAATTCCTCCTCTTACTGAGCTTAGAGGTCAATTGGGTGGTCTTACCAGTGATTGACAGTCTTCTCTGTATAGGTAGTGAGAGATAAAAAGCGTGGAGCAACCCCAGTAGGAGGTAAGTATTATGAAAAGAAGTTTACAATGGGACGAATCCCTTTTTTTGGAATTAAAACAGTCTGTATATGAAGGTACAGCCAACGCAGGTAACGTTAGACCCACAGGGGTGGGCATGCTAACAAAAAAATCATTAGAGAAGAAAACTTGGAATAAGATGCAATCTTATAGTTGTAAAAAGATGAAAGTACGCAGAAATATTAGCTCTATTTCTCTGTTTATAACATTTCTGCATACGTCCAAGTTTTTACAACTATCAGGTTGCACCTTATTTACAATTTTCTACTCCAATGGTTTGAGCTTTCTCTGTATGACTGCATATAGAGACAACTGTGAATTGCTGATAAGACCGCCCCCCGGACTCCAAAACTCACAATAAGCAGGGTGTTTGATTAATAAAATATAAATTAGGCTACATGCACACGGACGATATTCTCGGGCGCAACTCGCATCGGACAGCACACATACATCCTGTCCATGTGCTTGCTGTCTGATGTATGGGTCGCTATGTGTGTAAACATGCTATTTTTAAACAAGAATAGCACATGTTGCCATTTTGTTTCTTAATTGGACTTCCCATCCGAATAAACAAAAACTATGTGCATTCACTAGAGTTGAGGAAACGTACTCTGCCAAGCTTGATGCTCGTTCAAGTATTAGCATACTCGATGGTGCTCGCTACTTGAGCAAGCATCATGCCATGTTTGACCCCGCCCCAGTTTTGGCCCCTCCCCACCGCTGATGTGTCAGATTTGACCCCTCCCCACTGCGACGCTGCGCACGCCAACGCTAGTTTAAGAGAGAGAGAAAGAGAAAAAAAAAGCTCGGCAACCGGCTGGTCCCATACAAAAATGCTCGAGTCTCCCATTAAAGTCAACGGGGTTCATTACTCGAATAGAGCTCTAGAATTTTACAGAAAGCTCGACTTGAATAACGAGGACCTGAGCATTTTGGAGTTCGCTCATCTCTAGCATTCACCCATTCAAATGAATGGGTGCTATTCAAATGCATGTGTGCTATTTTTGTCCAATTTTTAGACCAATTTTTCAGTCCGAACATTGGATAGAAATGCCGTCCCTGTGCATGTACCCATATACTAGATCTCTTCCCACAAAACAATATACCAATCTCCTCAGCTCCTCCTGCTCTGTCACATCTTTCCCATTAATTGCACAGCATTTGCAATGTGACAGGTTTCCACTAATAGTGTTTTGGAAAGATTCTCATAAAGTGCTCTGGATAATCTAAGTCATCTGTTTAACCAAAGGAGATCCCGGTGGATGAGCGTTTAGTCAATAACACGTCAACAGCTTTTAGATCCACAAATATATTGTGCCATATATGTCTTAGTATAAGGATAACTTGTACAGGAAGCAAATGTATTTCTGAATAATTATTTAGCACATGCCAATAGCATGATCACTTTATTATTTCTGGCCCATTAGGCTGGCAATGACGTTCTATTTTAGCATATAAACTAGGTTACCAAAGAGCAGCCAACTATTCTACAGCACAAAATATCCTAATGGATAGGGGGGACTCCACCTCAGGTTGACCCCACCAAATAACGATGTGAACCTCTACATGGGTGCCCCAAACTAACAACATTAGATAACAATGAAAATAGGACCCCTAGGGTGACAAAACTCTTCTCCACTACAAAAAATAGAAAAGCCAACAAGTGCCAAGTCCTTCTGTCCTGAAATCAGGAGTTGTGATAGCATGAACCAGAATCGGATCCCAAACTCCTTTGTGTCCAAGCTAACGAAAAAGAATGGCCACTGATTGCCCGCCTTGCAATTTACATGATCTATATATTATAATATTCACTGAACATGATAGATGAGTGACACAGTTAAATAATGTTTGTTTTTGTACTTGTTCTACAGGAGTAAAGAGAAGATGGCGATGAAAGGCTGCCTGAGTGTGACGAAATATTTCCTGTTTGTCTTCAACCTATTTTTCTTTGTAAGTGTGCATTTCATTTTTAATACGTATTACTCTTAATAATATATTACTTCATGGTCTGTTATAGTGTTTTTGGTGAGTACCATGATAACCTCTGGTGTTTTCTGTATTGTACTGTAGTATACAGTACATGCCACCTAAATCACACGTATGGCCACTATGTATGAGTTTATCCAAGTTTGACTATTTATTGGTTAATATGTTGGCTATGCCATATGTGCCTGTCTGCAGAGGTGTAATTTGAAGCTCTTGGACTCCAGTGCAAAATTTGTAAGAAGGCCCTCCCAAATATCATGCAAAATTTATAGTACTGATCTATTCATATTTGGCAGAGGGACTTCCATTAAAGGAGAACTCACCACCTCTCGTGGCAACCTGTTCCACTAATTTGACTCCCCATCCTTGTAGGACACAGGTGCAACTACAATCTCTGCACCCCAATAGTTACCTCCTGCATCCATGCATTTCTCCAGACTTCGCAGTTCTCTTAGCGATTTCACATGTATGTACTTGTCTATGTTCACTTCTCCTTTAGACCTTATGTACATATCTGTGTAGCCCCATATTATATCTCCATGTTTCTCCACATTATTGTCATTTCACTGTTTCTAAAGGAGAATACGGTGCCTCATAGAGACACAAAGAGTGCCTATAGGATTGCAGCATTCTCTGTGTGTTGTCGTACAGGTTCCGTACATGCAGCTTTGTCATATGCATGAGCCTTGTGGTTATTATGAAGAACCACAGATTTTACACCTTACCTCGAAGATATTGGTTCCTTTGGCTCAAATTGGCTACTTTTTAAACTCACTGCTACGTGTAGTGGTTTTAGAATACATTTCACTCACATAATGTTCTTTGTTTCCAGACTTTTAATTGCTAACTTTTATTTCATATTGGATTTTGTATCAGATTCTTAAACATTTTTTTCTAAGACCCATCCAAGACTGAGCAGGCACTGGGCCTGAAATAACCTTCCAGTGTTATGGGTTGCCGCATTTTCCTAACGATAGTCTGCTGTTAAAACATTATAAATCGAGAACAAACTGTAATCAGCTGAACGTTTGCTGCATATTTTCTTTCAAGTTTTCCTACAGGACTGTCAGATGAGTTTTCCAACGTTTTTAGAACATGCTTTAGCTATGAATGGTGTTCAAGCTGTTAGACATTTTCTCAGAAACAATATTAAGATACCTAGATATTTTCCGGGTGTGGTACACCAGTATTAAAGCTGGCTGGATAATTGGACAGTTTTCGATTGGGCTGTCTGTGAACTTTTAAGCATGAGCATATAACCCTTTGATCTTTTACTTATTCCTCACTATCATTTTTTTTAATGTCTATACAATTTTACACCATTGATAACCAATGGCATATCTAGGAGCGATGGAGGCCCATAATGAAGATTAAAATGGGCCCCTCATTATGGAGCCAGGTGTTGCCTCCTAGAACAGGTTGGATGGCCTGATATTGTATAATAACGCTTGTGTGTGGTAAGGGTGGTCATCTATGCTTTGCCCTATTTTGGGGGAAGTGGCAGATAACAATTGGGCACAAAACACCAGCAACCCGGAGACCATTGGGGCTACTGAAAGAAAAAGCCTGATGGCTACTCTTAAAAGGCCGTACTAAGCTAGTTGCACACCATAAAAGAAGGCACCCTCGTGTTTTTGTCAATTATTTGCTGTGCCTCAGACTTTTTCGTTTTCATACAGTAAAGGGTTACAGAACTCTTTGATGCCTGCTTGTTGACTGCTCCAAGGATAGGACAGAGCAGAGGTGGTAACTCCTGCTGCGGGCTTTAGCAAGTGGGAATATAGTATAAGAATTCATACACCTGTGAGCACTCCAACTACACAGTATGGTGCTCCCATAAGGCACTGTATTCCATATGTAACCAGGTGGAACATGCCACAATTGTATATGTTTCTGTGTAAAGTTGCACTACATACTGCTGATACATTGCAGACACATTTTATGTGCAAACAGAAATTTCTTTTCCCCCCCTTACTTAGGCCCCCTGTCCACGGGGGAGGAGGGGGGAGAGCTGACAGGTCTCCGAGGGGAGCCTATCTGCTAGAAAGGCTCACTGCGGAGAATCACATGCCACGATTTAAATCCCGTGAGCGGAGAATTGCTATGATTGTCCACTCGTGGACCGCGGCGCTGTGCTTTCCATAGCAACCCTATGGAAAGCTTTACAGAGCGTGATCCACGGACGATAAATCGCCCATGGACAGGCAGCCTTAGAGGCACAACACTCTTGGCGGTTACTGTTATTTTAAGTGGCACACAATCATAATGGTTACAGTTTCTGGTAGAGATACAGTTGCTTGTTGCTCTAACACTTGATGAGCAGTAGAACATCTGCAGAAGTATACATATACTCTTCTGGGGCCTGGAAGGCTATGTCACATCACAAATCCCTCAGGGGTCATGTTGCATGCATGATAGTTGATGGCTCTTGCCTGAATGTTCCTTGTCACTAAGCAGGAGCATAGCTAAAGGCTCATGGGGCCGGGTGCAAAAGTTTATCTTAACTCCTTAAGGGTCTAATAGAGGCTACTCCCTACCAGAATAAGCCATGCCTGGGTATTTGTTTACCTTGAGCAGTCATAGCTGCATGCACATAGCATTCTTGGCATTAATACTTGCATTTATACAGAGAGCAGTCCTTTTTACGATAGTTCAAGTCCACAGTTCCCTTACAGAGTACTACTTTAACTTCAACTTCGATTAACAGCACACTGTTTAAAGGGGTTGTCCCGCGAAAGCAAGTGGGGTTATACACTTCTGTATGGCCATATTAATGCACTTTGTAATGTACATTGTGCATTAATTATGAGCCATACAGAAGTTATTCACTTACCTGTTCCGTTGCTAGCGTCCTCGTCTCCATGGTGCCGTCTAATTTCAGCGTCTAATCGCCCGATTAGACGCGCTTGCGCAGTCCGGTCTTCTCCCTGGTGAATGGGGCCGCTCGTGCCGGAGAGCTGGTCCTCGTAGCTCCGCCCCGTCACGTGTGCCAATTCCAGCCAATCAGGAGGCTGGAATCGGCAATGGACCGCACAGAGCCCACGGTGCACCATGGGAGAAGACCCGCGGTGCATCGTGGGTGAAGATCCCGGCGGCCATCTTGCTAAGGTAAGGAAGAAGTCGCCGCAGCGCGGGAATTCAGGTAAGTACTAAACGTTTTTTTTTTTTAACACATGCATTGGGTTTGTCTCGCGCCGAACGGGGGGCCTATTGAAAAAAAAAAAAAACCCGTTTCGGCGCGGGACAACCCCTTTAACTCCCAGGCCAGGCTCACAGCCATGTATTTGCTGGCATGCCACATGCGTATCTTTCGCGCGTGAGCATGCAGCAAGTACACAATGACAGCCTACGGGTTTGCACGCTCCAGAAGCTCAATTACATCAAATGTAGACCGATATGTTGCAGGCTACCATATAGAACCTGTATGCCTCCATGCCTGCCTGTATCCAAGCTAGAGGCGGCCTAACAAGGTACTAGAGCCTCCCTTCAAGGGTTCAGTTTTCTGCAAAACTGGAGGAGATGCACCTGATGGAAAAACAATTAAGTTATGGTTCCAGAAGTTTCTCAAGACTGAAAGTGTTGTAAAACAGTGTGTGGGAGCTCATCAAAGTATTTCCAATGGCCAAGCAGAAGAAAGTCAAGCAGGGTTTAAGAGAATTCCATGGAAATCAATTCACCAAGCAACAAGATGATTGAACATACAAAGACGACAGTACATTAAGTACTGCATAAGCAGCATCGTGTGTGTTCTTATAGAGTGCAAATTGTCCAAAAGTCCAAAAAACAAGGAGCAAAGACAGGAATTTGCTATCTAAATGCTTGTGCGTATCAACACCTACAGCCACCAAAAATCCCCATGTCTACAGAGAACATGTCTAAGATAGCCCCAAACTGAATGTCTGGTGTGGTGTAATAAAGGACAGTATTACTGGTTCTTTTTTTTTATTAACGTACAGTAACTGGCCCTTTATATTTTGACATTTTGGAACAGTACCTGTTTCCACAAGTAGCTGATCTCCAACCTAACATCACCTTCTAGCAAGATGGGGCTCCCCCACATTGGGGTATTCATGTTCGGAATTCCCTCAATAATTAAGCCTTTGCACTTCTCCTTTTACTTATATCAACGGTAACGATTGTAAAATCACACATAGAAAGTTTCATTCAAATTGGACAACTTCTTCTAGGTGCTTGATCTTTTTGACAATGAGCCTATGTCATTGGTGTTAAATGTTATGTACTTGAGAAAGACTGACACAGTCGAAATGTTACGTAATGGAGGAATAAAGCTAAGTTTAATGCACCCAGGGTGCTATCTTTGAAAGTTTTTCTGGTCATTGTATGTTCTGTTCCTGACAGATCCTGGGAGGCGTTCTGCTGTGTTTTGGACTCTGGATCCTGTTTGACAGGAGCAGTTTTGCCACTATGATAGGTGAGTGAGATAATCTTTGGAGAGGCCCTGTTGCTTACATGCCATGTCTTTTTATTTACATCCACGAAGAGTAAGAGAGCTTTTTGGCAGCATTGAACCATCATTACAGTCATGGTCTTCTTTATATCAGTATCAACCCATTCTCTCCTGGAGAGTTTTAAGAATTGCTGGTGTTAGGCTGAGTGTGCCTGGCATATCATATATACTTTACCCCGTTACAAATCAAGTATTAGTGCATCAGGCATTTCTATATTATCTTTTATAGTAGGCTGGAAGGATGGCTTCAATGGGCTCAAAAAGGATAACTTATTTGACAGCTAGTGTAAAACTAGCATTAAATTATATTTATGGTAAGACATAGAAGAACTAGTAGAAGAGAAGGCTGAAAGTAGATGTACACAGATATTTAGATGGGCCCCTAATGTCTGTTATTCCATTCAGTTTCTAAAAGCTTAGATACTTTTACCCAAAGTGAAAAAATGTCATAATAGTGAATAGAAAGCTCAAGAGGCAGCCAAAGATTACTTTTAGAAATATTGTCATTTTCCTTTTTTACAGCAGTGACCATTTTTGCAAAAGTAGAAAAATGACAGCTTTACTATCAATTGCTGAGAAGATGATTGAAAAACAATAGCTAATAAGGCTATACTTCTGGCTGTCACTTTTTACAAAAATTGCCACTGCAGCTTAAGGGCGCCCACCCACTGGCGTTTGCGATTTCCGTGCGTGAAAAACGCCGCGTTTTCCCCGCGTTTTTCGCGGCGTTTTTTGCCGCGGTTTCGCGGCGTTTTTGCGGCGTTTCCATTAATTTCCATTGACTTTCATGGGTGCATTAGGAGAAAAATAAGGACACATATGCAACTGCCGGTTCCTATGTTAAAAAACGCCACGCAACGCAACGCAAAACGCCAGTGGGTGGGAGTACATTCAATTCTAATGGCTCTTGAGAAAAAACGCAAAACGCAGAGAAACGCAAATCGCCAGTGGGTGGGCGCCCTAAGGCCTCGGTCAGACGGGCGTATTTTCACGCGATTTGCGCATGCGCATGCGATCTGTGCATAAATAGAACCATTGCTTCGCAATGGCATCGGACACATGGCCGCTTTTTATACGGATGTCCGATAAATTATAGGACACGAGGAATCGCAGATCGCGCCTATCTGCGATTCCTTGTGTTCTATTATATGTACTCAATGGGGCCGGCGGCAGCAGCGCCGACCCCATTGAGAACATATACTACAGAAATCATTCACCTCTGCCACAGCTGTAACAGCTGTGGCAGAGAAGAATGATGTTCGCCCCTTGAATTCAATGGAGCCGGCAATACAGCCAGCTCCATTGAAAGCAATGGGCTGTGGGCGAGCGCGGGATGAATTTTCTCCTGAACTGCTCTGGGTAGTATTCAGCAGCCGGGGATTTAAAATCCCCACCTGCTGAATGGGCTGCCTCAGATTGGTCACAGCCCTCACCAATCAGAGGCAGCTCTCACTCACCCATTCATGATTTCATGAATGGGTGAGTGAGTGCTGCCTCTGATTGGCTCAGCGCAGGGACCAATCAGGGGCAGCTCTCAGCTGTCATTCAATAGCTGAGAGCTGCTCCTGATTGGTCCTTGCGCTGAGCCAATCAGAGGCAGCACTCACTCACCCATTCATGAAATCATGAATGGGTGAGTGAGAGCTGCCTCTGATTGGTGAGGGCTGTGACCAATCAGAGGCAGCCCATTCAGCAGGCGGGGATTTTAAATCCCCGGCTGCTGAATACTACCCAGAGCAGTTCAGGAGAACTGCCGACCGGCCGCGGCTGAACTCCGGCTGCACGGACAAGGTGAGTATATATATATTTTTTTTAAAAACATTTTTGGATGATTTTCAGGGAAGGGCTTATATTTTTAAGCCCTTCCCAAAGATTCATCCCGCGCTCACTGCCAGCCCATTGCTTTCAATGGAGCCGGCTGTATTGCCGGCTCCATTGAATTGCAATGGGTTGGACAGCGCTCCTGTGATCAGGGCCTTTTCCCCGAAAACGCTGCTAGCTGCAGATTTTTCGGGCGATTTTTCGGCCCCGGTCACGCGATTTGCGGATGCGCATTCGACATGCGATCCGCAAATCGCGGCAAAAAGCGGTCGTCTGACCGAGGCCTAAGAGAGTCGGGTGCTTTTGTCAATCCCTTTCGGTTAGAAAGGTCCCAGATATGCAGATCACGGTTTGTCCTTCTGCTGGGTATCCCAATGATCTGCTGTAAACTGTTAGGAAAACCTATCAAAAGTACAGTAGTGACACCACAGTAGAAATTAAGTATTCAATAGTCCCATTGAAATGTATAGACTGTTAGCATAATGCATGAACTTGCCTGGTCTTCCAGAGCAAGTCTTGTACCTGCTCTAGGTGAGGGTCATGAATGGATGATCGTCTCTATTAACTTATAATTCCCTAATGGGGTATTTGAAAATTGATTTTCTAAACCACACCACCCCTGTAAAAGAAAAAAAGTCCCAAAATTTCTATATGCAAATAATAGGCTAATTTACTGCACATAACTATGTCAGCTGCTCCATACACAGAGTACAGACTGTTAGAAATGGCAGCCAGTATTTTGGTACCAGGTTTGCAGGGCAACAGCATGAAATTTGAATTCCCCCTCAGTCCAACAACCTGAGTATAAGGTGACTTCCTTCAAAAGGAGCAATTCTGATAATAAATATAACATATAGGAAAATTCACATTTATACAGTTTTCTGAGATACAGGCAGGTTCACGGAAGGTGAGACTAAACTTTTAATTTGTTGTCACATTGAATATTTCCATAAAGTAACAAGTTTTGAACACGCCATTCAGACATTAGATCCTATAAAGAAAGCGTCTCAGGTAGGAATAAAACAGCTCAATTATAGTTCAGACATGAGAAAATAGAGACATAAAGATGAATAAAGGGAATTATAGGCCCTGCTCCAACTTGCAGGAATCTTTGTTGTTTGAGCCCCCAGGCTAGGGCTGAAATCTTCAGAAAGAAAGCAGAATGATTCAGCAGTTGATATTTATGTAACCTGTTCCTTCCCCCTCTCTCCCCTTATCTTCCCTCAGGGTCCTCTACGCCCACCTTGAAGATCTTCTCCTACGTGTTGTCAGGAGTTGGGATCCTTACAATGTTGCTGGGGTTTCTGGGCTGCCTTGGCTCATTAAAAGAGATCAAATGTCTCCTTGGATTTGTAAGCAAACTTTAGTTCTTCAATCAGTTCACATAATACCTGAGCTTTTAATTATTGTTTAGTTATGTTTATTGATGAACCCATACTACTGTCAGTAGAACTTGAGCACATGATGTGAGAGCACAGGGGTGAAGGAGAACTAGACTGAAGAATTCATCCACAATTAAAGTGTACCTGATCGTAGAGAAGCTCCATTTTTTGTCTGTAGGCTTTGAATAGAAGTGTAGGAGTGAATAGGGCTGAGCTGCGATACCCAATGCAGTCTATGGACAGGAGTGGTGTTGTTATAGAAGAAACCGACAATGTTTGTCATCTCATACAACTCCCTTAGGACAATCCCTTCCTACAGAGGGCATGTAGGCTTAATTGAGAGGGGATCCCTACTTGGGACCGTCTATCTATGAGCCAGAGCTGAAAGCCCCTGCATGGAAGACCTACCGTTCTTGTTACCATTTAGTACATAGTCATTTAGTGATATAAGAAGTAAACCAAGTAATTATACACGCCTTTTAGGTATAAGAACAATGCAAAATTTGGAGCTCAGCATGTTGAACACTAACTTTCAATTGAATTCAAAATTTGCCAAAGTTTGAGTTTATTAAGCCATAGAAATCCACTATTCAGAGTCAAGGGTCCAACACTATTTAGGGCACAGCTCCCAGACCACCATTTCTATGTTTTACTGGCATGGCAAAAGGCATTATCCATAGAAAATTGGCACTACCTTATGGTGCATGGATAGAATTCCACTCCGTAACAATATGAGAATCCAGAACTCAAATAAATGCAAACTACATTTACCAATCCATCACTGAGAAATCCCAAGTTTCAAGTGATGTTTCGATTCAATGAATAAATATACTTCGCATTTATTTGAGTGCATCACACAGAATCCCAAACATGCCCATTGGATTCCACATGGAAAACATATGCCACTTTAGGAATATGTGCTGTACAAAATAACATATTCTAGACCACAGATGCAAAAGACACTTTTTCAAGCCATTGAACATTGCGCTTAGCTTAAGAGAACTATAATGTATTTTTTCATTCATACACTACACATGGAAACACATCCCATAAAGTTTTACGCTCCAGAATTAATAGCTGGTATTACATACAAATCAGAATCTACATCTGATTCTTCTACACGTATGGAATTAACTAGTCATGTCGTATAGAGTGAAATAAAAAACTGTTATTTCAGGAAGCACGTATTCTATGAACAGACGGAACCGTAATAATGAAATCATGGACACTTGGCAATAGTAAAAGACTTCCAACATCTGCTGTCAATACAGTCCCATGTATGTCGTAGATGTGACTGCAGCACAAAAATATGGAGGCCATCTGTTTAGGTCAATTTCTAAATTAGTCTGTATGTAAACTTCATTTCCATGCAGTTGCTTCAGGAGAAAAGTACTGGAGCCAAAGACCTTGTGTTAAGTCATGTGGAAATCATTAAGAATTGTAACTGAGACTCATGGTGTCTTGGGATTTGCTTAAATCAAGTTTGAACCGTGTAAAACTAAGTCAATTTTGAACAGTGAGGGGATTCCAAGTGCATTAATACACATCTGAGGGGATAACTTATCGCTACACTTTAAGCAATGTCATGGCTGAAATTTGTTTCTGGAAATTTCAGTTTTGGTGAGCATGAGAATTTCTCTTTTGTCTGATATCTTTAAGACGTCTTGTGCTATGTCCACAGCCACATAGTACTTTAAGGGTATGTCCGTACATAGCATAAACAGTGTGGATTTTCCATTGGAGAGCTTCCTACAGAAAATCTGCAGCATTTTACAGTATAAACAATGTGGATGAGATTTCAGGAAATCTCATCCACATGTTGCAGAAAAAAATCAGCAATGTAAACTGATCTGCAGTTTAAAACAGATCTGCATTCTAAAGGGGTTGTCCGGACTTTACTGTTGATGATCTATCCTCCGTATAGGTCATGAGTAATTGATTGGCGTGGGTACACTGTTCGGGATCCCGGCCAATCAGCTGATATCGGGCCTGCTATCATTAAATGAAAACTCCACCTGCAATACCAGCCTTAGCCTTTGCATTAAGGACGGAGCTGTCTGCTTCCAACTCTGCCCACAACAACAGCGAGTCTGGCAAACATCTGATTAGTGGGGATCCCGAGTTGTGGAACCTCACTGATCAACTACTGGTGACCTAGCCTTAGGATAAGTCATCAGTAGTAGAGTCCTAGACAACCCCTTTAAATATGCGGCATGCCAAATCCATGACAAAAAAATTAACATTTTGTACAGTTTTTGGAGCTAAAAATATATATTGCTCTTAGGAAAGCCCTTTAATTTGTACCATTGTCACCTATGGAAGATATCATTGATGCACAAAATATTACAATTTTTTATGGTAGTATGAATGATGTATAACTTATTGAATGTGCTTATGGGCTTGTTTACATGGGCCTTGTTTTCACGCAGAATAGGCGCGTCCAAAAAACTGCGTCTTTTAGAGCCAATGGTTTTCCCTTTTATAAATGTTCAAATAAAGGAATTTTAGGCACGCAAAAAACTTGCACCTTACAAGTCCACCACAGTTTAGAAAGGTAACAAACGTAACATTCGCAGTCCATAGATCGGGAAATGTGTTCCGCAATGGGCAGATTCCAAATGAAGTTTTGGCAAAAGTTCTTTAATGCAAACTACTTGTTGTCCCAGGCTAGCAATCACCATCTTAATACACAGCCAGATGCTTAGTCCTGATATACCCTGTTTCCTTGAAAATAAGACATACCCTAAAAATAAGACGTAGCAGGATTTTTTTGGATTTTTGAGGATGCAGAATGCTTTTGCAGGATTTTTGAGGATGCTTGAAGTAGAAGCCCTAATCCAAAATTGAGCCCTATTTACAGTTAATAAAAAAGAACAACATAAATAGTGTCCAGGCAGCTGTACATGTAAAAAAAAGTACAATCTATTGGAGCAAAAATTAATATAAGACACTATCTTATTTTTGGGGAAACAGGATCTGTCTTGGATTCTTAACAGCAAGTGTGCTAAGTCTACATAGGTTTGCTTTAAGTGCGCCTGCTGTCTGGTGTTTTATAAGGCTGCCCTCACTTACGGTTCCAATGCAGGAGTACTCCTAGTTCCGATATGACTGTCCTGTAATCACTTCAATGCTCCCTCAGTTCTACTTCAGTCCCATGAAAACAAATGCTCTCTAACAGCAACATCACTTTCTCTTCCGGTAGTCGCTGGATGCCATGCAGATTGTTACACATTCAGTGTTTCTGCTGTCCACTTCTGCAGGCTCTCACACCCATTGTAGATGCACCTTGATTATGTGCCCTTTGCTATCCCTGTACCACTGTTTTCCCTCTCTCATATTCCTCTCTGTAACTGGTTGCACTTCACTCACTCATTCTGCAGCCCCAGCTCCTTCTGCCTGTGTTGCAGCAGCAAATTCCCTTTTATAGGCCCAGAAGTAGCCAATTACTGAAAGCCTTTCTGGCCATGCCCGGTTTAAATTGCCACACAATTGTCACATGTGATGGCAACATGTGATTGCATCTCTACCGATCACCATAGTAACTCACTTTCACGGGAAGCCCCTTACAGATACGTCATCAATAGCCAAACTCCCGTACTACCCTTTTATGATAAAGGGCTAGGGTAGCAAACTGAATCTTTGCACCAGGCAAAGGACAGCCTAGCTATATTACTTACTAACTTTGTATTTCGCATAGCAGGTATAAAAAAAATTGAGATGATATTTTTGCATCAGTAGTGCACTAATGGGATAAACTATTGCCCCTGTGTCACTGGAGTATACTCTTCTATATAAGGCCGGGCTCCCATGAGCGTATATGAATATGCAGCAAATCATGGCAATTCCAATACACTGATTTTCGTTGTACCACTCACTTCTTTGTCTGTGTTTACACTGAATGATTAGCCTTTAAATTTGAAGGACCTAAGAATTTTTTTTTTAATGATAATCGTTCCGTCTAACGCACCTTTAATTTAGCTGATAGATGGTATCTTGTTCTGTGCACAGGTGTATTAGCTCATTATAATTCAAGGCAAAGGACTAAGTGTCTGAACAGAGCAATAAATCCATGCCCTTGAGCACCAGAGAACATGTAGGCTCAGAACCCTTGATACTGAAAAATATTTTTCCCTTGTATAGAGGTTATCCATATAGGTCTGTCTCTTCAGCTAAAAATCCTAACTCATGGTAATAAATTCAAAGGAACACTCCAGGAAAAAAAACATATATACTGTTATCCTTGGTGTAGGGCCTGAGGGTGGTGCATGATTCAGATTCAAAAACACCAAATATAGAAGTCATTCATTGCCTCCTCATTCCCACACTAGGAATAACAGAATGTGCCACTCTTTCTTGCATTGTTCATTTAATACAAGTTACCCAATTTCTCTTTACTTGTAACAGTCCCTCCCTACTTCTTCTAGTTGAAAGCCAATTATAAATTAATGCATGTTATCTTTCAGGAAAAAGACCAAATATGGAAGGCCAAAAACAGTTGGCTTACTTTTAAGGGTGGTCTTACTCACTGATTGACAGCTTTCAGTGTAGGTACACTTATATATAGAAGGCTGTCAATCATTAATAGGACCACCCACTGGACACTTAAGCCCAGTATGAGCAAGAATATTGATGAATGAATTATAAATTATACTACATCCTATCCCACAAAATTTACATCAATCTGCTTAGTCTCCTGCTCTACAACATGGTGCCTAAGGATTAGACAGAACGTTCGATGTGACAGGTTCCCTTCATAGACATCTTATGTTGAGGAGCAGAATAGAGCGGTGACACCCTACACCATCTATTTTATAATTAATCAGATTATTGTCCTACGTTCTTAAACTCATTTTAAATTAATGAGTAAATTGTTCTTCGTTGTTCACGGTTATCTATTGAGCTCCTTCTTTTAAGAGACTGCCATACCTTGAGCAGGAACTTCAATTTTCTGAATGAACATATGTTGGCATTGAGTCTTTTGTCTGTATAGTAGGGTGCACAGGCTTTGTTAACCTTTAAGGGGTTGGCCAAGTTAAAGAAATCCTTGTTATCGGGTCCTCCGTGTCTTAAAATAAGAAATCAGCAGTTACCTCTCTTCTCCCTGCTCCTCCTCCACCACCAACTCTAGTCTCTGCTGTGATATTCCGTAAACCTGTTGTAGCAGCCAATGACAGCGCTCAGCCTTGATTGCTGAGTGCTATCATTGGCTGCTGCAGCTTGTTTGGAAACGCGCTTAGCCTGCAAAGTGGTGTCACAGGAAGATCGGAGCTGGGGGAGGAAGACAAGAGGGGGAAAGAGGAGAGGTAACTACTGATTTGCTATTTTTGGGCATGGGGGGCTTGGTGACAGGGGTTTTCTTAACTCAAACAACCCCTTTAAAGCATTTCCTAATGTCAATGTTGGGGACTACATGATCTTTCTACATCAGTTGTCCGAATGCATATACAATACTAGTAGAGGGGCATTCATATTGGAGATAATTCCTAAAATATTGTGCATGTAAAACATATTGCCTAAAGGAAAAAGCAAGTTGACAATTTAAAGCAACAATTTAAAGGCTATCTCCACCTTTACAATCAGCTTTATAACATCAATGCATCTTCAGTAAAAAAAAAATGAAAAAAATGCTACTTTGAAGCTAGTTTTGAACTTTTTTGACTTACAGCATGTATTTCTATGGTTGAAGACTGCCAACACATTTTGTGTGGTGGTTATTGGATCTTGTAGTCCTACCATGCCTTCTTCTTGCTAACCTTCATTCAGTATGTTTGAAAGTAGTGGGGACAGAAGGGAGGCAGTATGATTGTTGGATCAGTTTACAAATTGTTTGTTTGTACCCTGTAACTACAGTGACCCATAAGTCTGAATAGGGGCTGTATACATAAGAGAGTCGGATATTCTTTATCAAGATTATAAAGTTTAGTCATCAGAATCTGCTGATAACGACAGAGCTGGCAAACTATCTAATGTGTATGGGGCAACTCGGCGTTCTACAGACAACATCGGGAGAAAGAAAGAATTATCAGGGACGTCGAATTTCAATGCTCAATCCTTTTGTTACCCCGAGAGATAAGCCATCATTAGAGTTGTCTGACTCTGCTTTAACAAATGCATATTATAACCAACAGCTGTTGCAGACTTCAGCAAGGAAAGGGAGCGCTTAGTGTCAATCAGTAATTAACTGTGGTGTGTAATTTGTTGCACTTTGTATACAGGGGTGGGGGGTGCCATGCACATTCTCTCCCATAGAGTTGGGAAGGGTATTGTCTCTCCTTGAGGAGAGCAACTAGAAGGTGAGTGAGGAGACTTACAAGGCCATGCATGCTCCTCTGGGTAATATGCAAATAAGGAAGATGGAACAATACCTCTGCAGCGCCACCTATTGGATGGCAGCATTCCTGCAAATCGAACATTGATTTGCAGGAATGCTGCCATCCAATATGTGGCACTCCCATAGAGTGACACTTCAGCGGGTGAATATAAAAAAGATATCGCCAAACTCCCTGTCACCAACCCTAAAACGCCATAACTTAGTCTATGCTGCTGCTGGGAGGTGACAGGTTCCCTTTAAGTACTTCTGTCCCTTGCTGCAGTTCTGCAGCAGCTGTGCTGTATATTATACGCTGTAATGAATTCATCACTGTAAAATGTTCCAAATACTGGAGGTCCACTGCTGACTATTATATGACCCTGGAGCTCTTTGATGGCTTCTTAGTTAGTACATTATTCCATCCAGCTGATTAGTTAGATTTTATTGTAATTAAAATGAGGGGAAAACGCTATGTCTCAGTATCCATGAAGAAATGTATAACTGGGAATACTGTAAGAACAGCAGCGGCCAGTGGATCTATACAATATTACTCGCCCTCTTGATTGGCAGAACTGAAAGTATTAGTCATACTTTCCTTTAAGGGAAATGGCTGTTTTCCTACAGTCTCTGCACCTGGTAGTTGTAAAACCTTACATATATACAAGCATTTAATGAGCTTTAAACAATGTAGCTGGCCATACTTTGTACACGGAGGGTTACATGTAGCGATGTATTCCTCTCCTACTTAGAATATAGGAGTAGTCCCTGCACATGAATGGTGTCTGGGCTCCTTTACCTCCAGAGGCACCATTGAAAATCGATCATCAACCCTCCCCCCCATTTATCATTTAGCCAAGCCCTCGCTATTGTACCACTGCTACTTTTATGTATCTTAGTGGTTTGTGGTTTAGTTCTAGTATGTATCTGGTGGTGTTTTGTCCCAGCAGTGCAATACTGGTTATTTAGGCATTCACTTAGGATCATAGGGTCCATTTCCAGAAGCCTGCCAAATACATGCAACACTTGTTAAAGCTCAAGTGCGGAGCATGAAAATTCCTAAAAGAATAGTAAAAAGTTTAAACACAATGTGTTAATCCAGGTCCAGTATAAACCAGTATAACTGAAGCCAATCTGTTCTGCTAACTAGTTATGGATTGCTATACACAGGGGGCAGGCTCAGGTACAATGATGTGTCAGAATGTGGAACCATTGTAGGATCCCTCCATGGTCGAGGCCATCGGTTTGCTCTATACTTTTGATTTCCTGAAATATTTAGATAATACGGTTCCAAAAAAAAAATGAAAATTTTAGAACTTATGTTACCATATTGTTGCATTCCTAATTGAAGACTTGCACCAGTGTTAATGATTCATTTATTTAATTTCTTTTTTTTCCAGTATTTTGCATTCCTTCTTCTGCTGTTTGCTGCTCAGATTACTGTGGGTGTGCTGGTGTACACACAGCGGTCCTCTGTAAGTAGTCATGTATACTCTGCATTCAGTGTACTTTTTAAGGGCTCGGTAATACAAGCGTGTGTTTTGCACACTTCTAAAAGAACCAATGGGTTCCTATAGAAGCGTTCCTATGCGCGGAATCTGAAGTGCAAAACAACGCACACCTAAAAAATATAGGACATAGGTGTGCGTTTTGCAGGAGTTTCCATTGACTCCTATGGGAGCAGGAGTTAATAGATTCCCCGCTGCTTACAGCAGGGCATTTAAAGGGTGCTTCTGGCATGAAAATCATCACTGTGGGGGCTGCCTTCATCCTGTTGCTTTCAATGGGGCAGCAACAGCGCTGTCCCCATTGAAAGCAAAGGAATAGCATCACGGTCCTCTGCCACAGCTATGACAGGGGATTCTTTCGTGCCCGTGCAGAGTCCCATCATCACTGAACACTGTGACAGCGCTGTTACAGTGTTCAGTGATGAGGGGACCTTCCTGGAGCAGCTGCTCCAGTGAACAGGCAAAGCTTCATGCGCTGCGTATATGAAACTTTGCCCCTTCACACGTTTTCCGCTCATGCGAGCAGTGTTTTTTTGCGCACATAGGACTCGTCTGACCGAGCACTGAAGCTGACTTGAAACCCTGATAGGGCCCATTCACACAGCCGTCTGAGTACGAGTTTTCATATAGACCCTCAGAACAACCAGAGGCCAGTGAATCTATACAGTGTTACTTGCCCTCTTGATTGGCAGAACTGAAAGTATTAGTCATACTTTCCTTTAAGGGAACTGGCTGTTTTTGGTCTGTGTGAAAAAAAAAAGAAAAGCATTACGTCCTATTCTGGTCCGAATCATGGACAAAAGTAGGACATGCAATGTCTACTGTCCGCAGAGATCAGAGAGAACACAGACATGTATCTATGTGCTGTTCAATGCCAATTGTGCTCTAGAATATTGAGTGCAACTTACACATGGCTGCCTAAATGTGGCCTAATTGTATTGGATGCACCTAATTTTAGGCACATGCGGGATTGCAGTAGATCACTATGAGATATTGGGGGGTTATCGCTAAATTTAATTAGAAGCAACTATGTAATATAACATTATTATTGAAATCTCCAAAAATCTAATTCCTAACTGGCATATTTGTGTTATAGCTCCTAATATAACAAAGCCTACAGGCTTTTTCTTGCACCACACCTTGACCCCTTTGCGTGACCTCATGACGTCATTAGATTTGGTACATCCTCACCACCCCCCGTAAAATCATAAAATTTTAGTTTGGTACATTGAGTGACTGTCAGCAAGGTCAAAGTTCCTATGTTAAGCCTAGCGGTGGTGTTGTGCTTCAGCCAACAGCGCCGCTAGGGAGAGTCAAGTGTTGTTGAGCGACATTCATATCAAGTGCTTACCAGTGTGACTGTTGCCATGCCCCCAAAACGTGGAAAACCAACATGGACGGCGAACAGTTCAAGCCGAATCCTCAGCTCGACAGTTCTTAAAACATTTACAATTGTAGCGAACATTGGGTCAATCTAGTTATGTGAATTGTCCTTTGTAATCTCAATTGGCTTATACTATGTGCTACTTTAAAGGAGTTGTGTCATTAAGAGAAAAAAAAATGAATCGCTGGTCATTTGATAAAATGAAAAAAGACAGCACACTTACTTGTCTTTAGGCTCCTGCTGCCCCGTCTTCTGGCAAGGATGGGCGCCAGAAGTCAAGGGACGCTGCATCCAATCAGAGGCCGCAGCGTCACCTTCCCAAACTCCTGTAATCATGGCGCCTAGGATGTGATCGCTGATGCCAGGAGTTCAGAGGGTGATGCTGCGGCCTCTGATTGGTGGTCACTTGAATTTCAGTAGCGATATACGCTGCAGGGTGGAGAAGGGCAGCGAGAACTGGGCACATGTGTCCCGGGTAGCTGAAGACAGTTGAGTATGCTTTAAATAGTTCAGCACCAACGTTGAACATATAAACTACATACTAGTAAATATTATATACAGTGCATATATTTAATTACTCTTTAGTTTGATGGTCACAGTTACTTTTTAATTCTTTCTCCAGGTAAATTTTGCTGTGGGAAAATATGTGGAAAATATTATTAAGAACTATGAGATTGTCACAAACGAAACAGACCTTCAAGAAGGTTTGGATTTTGCACAGGAACAGGTATTTTGAGATAAACTTTAGTCTTTTCTAATATTACTGGTTTACCTAAGCTATTTTCCATTTCAATCAAGAGTTTATAAGATCTTCTGTACCGTCACATCTGTTATGCTGTAATAACCGCTAGTTCACCCATTCAAGAACTTTTCATCATGGTATTGACTATCACAGCTCTATCTCCATTCAGAGGCATAACCAAGTTCTTGGACCCCAATGTAAGATCTGTAAAAAGGTCCCATGGCTTTTGAACTCCCTCAGGTATCAGGTCCTGGGTACAACTACTACTTCTGCACCCCATATAGCTACACCCCTTTATACATAGTAGTTGTTTTGTGCTTTTTTACCACCACTTGCTGTTCTGTCTTCCAGCCTCTGAAAGAAACCAAACATTTCAAGCACTACTCCCAGCATTTTTATTTATTTCCCATTGTACCTTTGTGCCCTCCATGTTTTGCTTTTGATCCAGCAATATATAGTCAATAATTGGGGCTTTAGAAGGAAGCCTTAAAGTGAATGTGCCATCAGAATATTGCCTATTAGGAAAATCAAATTGTTATGTTAAACATACTTTTTAAGATCTTTTAGTATTTTTTAAATTCTTAATGTCATAAGCTATATTTAAAAAAAAATAAAAAAAATCTGAAATCGTGCAGTTTTCACACTAACTGCTGAGTCTAATATTAGGCTGTTGCTTCCTGTTCTGCAGAAATCACTTTTCAGAAGGTATCTGAAACACCTACATACAGATAACACATGTTCTACCATTAATAACAGGTGACGGTCACAGCCCACCTCCTCCTCTCCTTGCACAATGACCCCTACACAGGTCACAGAGCATGCCCAATTGATTGTCCACCCTCTTGTGTTACAGATGAGCTGCTGTGGTTGGTTCGCTCCTGAAGACTGGATGAAAAATCAGAAGATCTATGAAAACTCATCACTCAATTTATATCCTTGCTCCTGCAGAAATATATCTTCCTTCTTTCCTAACCCAACCATCAATGGCACTGTGAATGCTACTGACATATCTCTACCTGAACACAGCCGTGGATTCTGCACAGCCACCTCAAGGAACAACTGGCCTGTATATAAGATAGTAAGTGGAAACTACCGAAAGACTTAAAAGGGCCTTGTGCACATGGTGTAATTTCAACACTGATTTGGGCATCAATTGTGTGCCCACATCTGAGGCAAAATCTGCACCATGTTAACATTTTATTAAATGCAATGCAAATCTGCATCATAATTCACATGGTGCGGATTTTGAAATCCGCATAGTGGGTAAAAAAAGCTGACATGTTAATTCTTTTTGCATGCCCAAGCAGACACTGTGTTGGGCTACCACATGCAGATTTGCTCCATTGACAAGGGATCTGGATGCGGATTTGAATGTAAATCCACGGCAGAACTCAGGGTTCAGCCTTGTATTTCTGCTGTGGATTGAACTGTCAGATGCATATGGGATAAATCCAACCTGGATCTGTGAACATATCCAAAGGGGTCTTTATACATATACTGTATATTCCGGCATATAAGACGACCTTTTAACCCCGAAAAATCTGCTCGGCAGTCGGGGGTCATCTTATACGCCGGGTATACAGTGTCAAAAAATTTCAAATAAGCAGTAATCGCCTGCCACGGCGTTCTGCGGCGCTGCTGCAGGCTGTCGCTCCCTCCTCGTCGCCGACAGAGCATTGCTTTCTGGATGCAGGGCTTGAAATCCCCGCCTCCAGAAAGCTAATGCTGTGATTGGCTAACTCAGGCGGCGTCAGCCAATCACAGCCATTCAATGACATCATTGAATGGCTGTAATTGGCTGACGCCGCCTGAGTTAGTCAATCACAGCGATTCAATGAGGTCATTGAATGGCTGTGATTGGCTAACGCAGCGCCAGCTTTCATTGGCTGACGCTGCCTGAGTTAGCCAATCACAGCATTAGCTTTCTGGAGGTGGGGATTTCAAGCCCCGCATCTAGAAAGCAATGCTCTGTTCCTGACGAGGAGGGAGCGACAGCCTGCAGCAGCGCCGCAGAACGCCGCGCGAGGGGAGTACTGTTTTTTTTCCCCTTACACCGTATTCCTGGCATATAAGGTGACAGTTGGGGGGAGTCGTCTTATATGCCCAGTCGCCTTATACGTAGGAATATACAGTACTTTTACTACTAAATAATTGACTTTAGTGACTTTTTAAGATCGGATTCACACGAGAGTAAGAATGTTTGTGGCACATTTTTGCGGAATGGGCATTGCGCATTTTTTTGTGCATCGGTGTATTTTACTGTACTTTTTTCGTGTTCATGTCGAAAATGGCCAATAGTTCCATGAGTTCAAAATGTTCTCTTTTCTTGCACCAAATACGCACATGTGAACAAACCCATTGAAATAAATAGAATCTATGTTATTAAGCACACAGATTTTTCGTGTGCAAATACGCTTGTGTGAATCTGGCCTTATTTTTGTGTTGTGACTTTTTTAATATGATTTCCTCTCTTCGTATTTTAGGGCTGCATGAACAGCGTTCAGGCGTTTATAATAAATAACTTCATCTGTATTATTGGAGTTTGCATAGGCATCGCCTTGTTGGAGGTGAGTACAATCACATAATAGTCACTGACTGATCCTGCGCATATCACTATACTATATTGTAATTGACCGGTTACTAGAATGGCATTCCCTCTTCATCACATCATTATGTAGTGTTGATCTGTTTTGGGCCTCATTTATTAAAACTAGTAAAAACAAAAACTGGAAGCATAAAGGCTGAAATGTGATTGGATGCTGCTGTGTGTAACATCTCCACCGGCACTAAATTTATATGCATGTGGCCCATCATTAAGACAGTAGCTGCTATAAAGTCTTGCGCAACTCCAGAATCTCAATTTCTGATAACTGCCATGTGCACGCCACCTGTCTGTGCCGCCCCGAGAATCAAAAGCAAAGCTCGGAGAAGAAGAGCACTGATTTAGTTACATGGTGCGTTTGAGGCTCCCAAGAGGCAAGTCCCACTCAGTATGAAGTTACGCATCAAAACTCAACCCACTTTATTTGTGTCAACCATGATCAGCGCATAACTTGGGGAAAAAAGGTCTCAAAAACCGTCATCCAAAGTCTGGATGGTATTTTTGGGTGGCCAAAGTAAGAGCGCTAATCAAGAGACAGGTCGTGGGCAGCATTAGTTGATTACAAGGACTGCTTACCACTAGCAAAACTGTAAAAAAAATTAGCCTTTTAGCTGATTAGCGTAGCAGATGTCCGTCTAAATGATTTCCCATAAGGCTGGAAATTTATTTCAGGAGTCAGCCTGTTTGGGCAGATGTTATATACATTGTCAATGGTAGGTAGGAACATCTCGAAGACATCTACTTGTATTAAAAGAGCTAAAGATGAGTATCTATAATGATTACATAAAGTTCTACAAGTTTCATGAAACTATCATATAGTAGATTTCAACCATTCTAACTGCGGGATACTACTAATTTTCAAAAACTCCATAGTCATGCCTGTAACCCATCGTAAAGCATATTTCATGCATGTTTCTTATATACAACCATTCACATTTTGGACTAAGTTTCATGGGGTGTGAGGGTATTTACTGCACCGAGAGGAAGCTGTACTGCTAACTGGTTTCATAGCCTACTGTTATTCTTACAAATTATTTTTACAAATGTTCAGGAAATGATCTGACAGCTGCTGTTGGGGGGTTTCACTCTTTTCATCACATGTCTAAATACAGATAGTTCTTATAAAGAATATTTACATTATTCTCTAAGGCCCCCACATCCTCCTTCATCCGGACCAGGAATCAACAACTGTCTTTGTACTTTTATCAGTTTCTCCAGTTCATGGGCCACATACTGGCTTTGGTTCTAGAGAAAAGATTAATGAGAAGCTCTTCGGATGATATCCTTTTCTTCCCAGTCAGGTTATTGTATGACCTTTGGTTTGTTTGCTGTGTAGAGGTCATCTGCTACCCATTTCCACACCACTTTACACTCTTTCGCTCTTTGGAGGTGCATCCGTCAACCAAGTCAAGGTGCTCTTGTATATATGCATGTACACCCTTTGCATTTACTAATGAAAATTACTTTGACTAACTTTTGAACACTATTTTTTTAAAAATCTCAAATAGGTCAAAAATTATTTGCTGATTTGCCGAATAGCCAGTATGCGATAAACCACATGAAAGGGGTTGTCTTATCTCTTATCCACAGGATAGGGTGTAACTAGGTATTGGTGGAGGGTGTGTTGGGATCCCCAGGACAAGGGTCTTGAAGCTCCCCGCATAAATGGACCAATGGCCTTGCATACGTACCATCTGCTATTAATTTCAATTGGACTGTTGGAGACTGGGGAATTCAAGCTCTTGACTATCTAGCAGTCCCATTGAACTGATTGGACAACCGAGTGCATACTTGACAGCTGCTCCATCCATGTGTAGAACTTTGGGACCACTATTATTGTGTGATAAGGGGTATCTCAGGTTTTGGACCCACACCAGTCAGCTAGTTAACACCTATGGTGTGCTTAGGGAATAACTTCTATTTGTGGGACAATCCCTTTAAGTGACAACTGCAGTGAACTTCATTTCTATATGGGGAATTTGGAGCTCTGTATTAGAAAATGGAGCAATGATCATTGTAAAGATATACTGAGAAAATAATGCAGCAACAGAGGCCACATACTGAACCATGTTCCTCTGTGTAAGTACTAGTTCATAGCTAAGTGAGGCCACACCTCACACTGTCAGCTACAATGTGGTGTGCAATACGTGAGGCCTCATTCAACTTTTTATGTAGATAGCTTTTTTGAGTAAACTATAAGGTGGTGAACATATATTTTAAGCATTAAAGGCATGAATAGACTTTCTCAATAGAGTTAATGATTACTTTTAACATACCACCCTAGGCAATCGCTAAAAATATACTTTTTGCCTGATTTTAGACCTCATTCCCTGCTCCCTAGTAGCATCCTTGCCTGAGATTCCAATTTCTGAAGACGTTTTTCCAGACAGAAGCAATAAAATATTGCAAAGTTCTACAGAGCATCATTATTTTACATTAAAGCCAATCTCGACTTGTTATTGTTATGCTGTTTTAAAATCTACAATTCTGTGCTGGCTCATTTTTTAAAGTATCTTTACAGGGACTGGAGCTCAGTTTTTCTGTGCTGAATAATTAAACCTGAGTTTTCAAAAAATTTGTAAAGCTGCCCAGGCCTCCATTGGCTGCTGCGTTGCTGTTTGGACCCTGTTTGAGCTCTATGAATTCAGTTTTCCATATAGATTTTCCTATTTTTCTGCTACCCTGTGGTTTGCAATTCACTTACAGGTGGGGAATATTCTAAGCCAGACATTCTACCATTACTGTACTGGCTAACAGCTCCCTTCCCATACTTCCCATACTGCCTTGCTCCAATCAGGCAGCAATGCCCAGCCCTGTATAGCATGTAGTAAGTAACTAGTAGTGTACTCACGTCCTTGTTACTAGAGAAGCTAAATGCCTAACAACAGGCGGCGGATTATAAAAGTCTTAGAAGGGAGACCCCCTAGTGGCATGCATTTCAAACTTGATTTTCAATGGTAAAACAAAAAAAAATGAATCCCAGCATATTATAAGATTGATTATACCCACATAGGCTGTTAGATGAGCATAAGTTGTGTGAAACGTTAGTGTCCATTTAAATGTTAACCTTCCAGTGGCTTACTGCTGTTGCTAGTGTATGCAGTAAGCGTCTAAGCTCCCCCTACTGATGGTTGAAGTCAACTAGTATATACACAGAGGATTTTGAGTTTTGTTTTAGAAAATCTATATTGAAAAATTAGCGCAGAATTTTTGATTTAGTTAGAAAAAAACGCAAGGGTGCTCATTCCACATAAGGATGGACATTCCCTTGGCATCTCTCCCTGCTGGTAAATGTGGTGAGAACATAACTACAAATTACCATTGTAACCCTGTTTATGTGGTCCTCGCTAACCACATAATCAGTCTGACTTGCGGATAAACAGACGTGGTATAATCCTAACCATATGTGTGGGTATACTGGTCTTTCGTGCTGTCGGCAAGTAACAGAATCGTACAGTGCTTGGTAACATTAGGTTATAGCCCCTTTGACATGCTGGACATGATCTAGTGGTTGCCAAGTACAGCATGGTCACTTTTTGGAAATGAGAGGCTTTATGCACAAGTTTATTTGATGTAGTTGTTTTTCTTCAGTTTGCCTCTTGTATAAACACACCTGCTTGAAAGTCTTCTCTTCTCACGATTGTGCAGTCTCTTTTCTGTTCCTCTTTTGCTTCCTTGTGTTGCTGACCTCTTATCTGCTCGATGCATGTTGTGAACATCAACAACACATGATAGGGAGAGGGACAGATAGGCCAAATCTTTCCTCCTTCCTCTTCTCTGTTCTGTGACCTGTGCACAAAACGCTGTAATTTCTGGGTAAATCCTGCAAAAACAGATGGAAAACAATGTGTTGAGTAACTAACCCTAGAGCGCTAAACCAAATCATACCGTAACAAATATATTACGCGTCTTCCAGTGGAAAGTTGAAGTCCCACTCCGGATTACTTTACAAATCAGAGGGAGCATGAACAGATAAAATCAGACATTACACACAGTGTAAAACTAATACACTATTTGCACAATAGGGCTGAGGAAGCTTTTTGCAAGAGTTTAATCTATGAGGAAATAGAGGTGGCACAAGAGATACAACTGCTTGTTCTGTACAATGCTCCAACCATCTTTTAGAGTAGTATATATAAATGTGCATGGACCGGTCACCAGCCATATCTGTGTATATACAGATATGAAGGGCATTAGGGTGTAAGTAGTGTGAGAGATACAGTGGGATGAAGGGGGTCGGGTTCTGAGAGAGAATGTAGAAGAGGGGTAAATACAGTTGGTTTAGATTAGGGAAGATGATAGGCCTCCCTGTAGAGCATGCTTAAAAATGTGGGTGTTGGGATTATCCTGATTGTCTGGGGTAGCACATTCTAGAGAACTGGTGCAGCTCGGGAATAATCTTGGAAATGGGAGTGGGAGGTTTGGATCAAGGAGAAAATAAGTGTTATGGTTATTAGTAGACTAGATAGCAGGGTTGGGTGGTAGACAGAGATGACGGAGGGGATATAGGGAAGTGCAGCACTATGGAGAGTTTTGTGGATGACAGTGAGGAGTTTGTATTGTACTCTACAGTGGGCAGGACACAGGTGCAGTAACCGGCAACCGCTAGATCAGTTACATGTACAGTGGACAATATAGTGCAGCTCTGGGGTTCCTTGCTGGATCTGAGCGGAGGCCCCAATCAGGGCATCCAACACAGATATGAATATAACCTTACATGTTGCATGGAGTTTACTAAAACTTTTCTAGGGAAGCAAACCTCTGTGTGTCGGATCTACTGTGTGTTTGCAGTGATGGTCTTTGGTTTGTTTTTCATTATTTTTTAGATTTGCGTGACAATTATATTGTTAATAACTGAGCTTAATACCTGCAGCCTTTTGTGTCTTTGTTCTACAGAGACTTTTATTCGGAGTACTGGCAAGGTAACAGAAATATCCAGACAAATGATTGATCTGACTTTTTTAACTTAAACCCTCTGGCATTGAGGCTATGTCACTTCTTCCAGTTCTCTCCTACACCCCCTTTTCAACCCCTGCATTGAAGAAAAAAATGGGCTTCCTTTAAAAGCAATTGCTGAAAGCAATACTAGCGGCTGAGCAGTTATTACTGCACCAAGCAGGGTGTGCAGAATTCACCAATAGGGTGGCACCTTCTGTTGTTGGTAGGTGGGACCATGCAAGTCAGACCTGTTACAGTAGCAAATCTGAACACCTGCTCACCTTTTTTGTATTGGATAAAGTGCTACACATCTTTTGCACAAGGACCCTTTTCAAATAACGATATGTATAGTTAACACAGAGTAAGTTTAATGTGATGCATGGCACTTTGCAACTATTTGGCTTCTTGGGACATCTCACCCCCTTGTTCTTTAAACTTTTGAACCTCTCCCTATACTGGACAGCTGTGGTGTGAGACCCAGCCTAGAACTAGACCCAATTTGCTGCACCTGTTGAGAATAAGGGAGATGGAATAAATCCTCCACAGTGCCACCTATTGAAAGGCAGCATTCCTTATTTGCATATTACCCAGAGGAGCGTGCATGGCCATTTAAGTCTCCTCACTTAGTTTATAGTATAGTTGCTCTCCCTAAGGAGAAAAGATAGTGTTTCTGCCCCCCATCCCAGGCCTCTCACTAGCAAAGCCAGACTCCTACTGTACACTGATGAAGGGCAAAAACCCTGCAACAGCTGTATGAACATGGAGTCTGACTTTGCTTTTAATTCCCGATCATTGTAGCAAGGCTTGTATAAAAAGTCTGACTTTCAATAAGTGGCACTGTGGAGGATTTATTCCATCTCCCTTATTTGCATATTACCCAGAGGAGCGTGCATGGCCATTTGAGTCTCCTCACTTAGTTTATAGTATAGTTGCTCTCCCTAAGGAGAAAAGATAGCGTTTCTGGCACCTGTTGAGAGAAACTGATAGAAGTTAACACTTCTTGTTAGCTGAATGGTTCGTGCAAATAGAAACAGGGGTCTATTTATTAATAGTGTCATAGGATCTACAAAGGGAGTGTGAGTTGCCTAATTTGGCATAAATAGCACTACTTTTCTCAAGATGCTTCATAATGATGTATTCACATCTGATAAATGTGTTGTGAAAATTACAACAATTGAAAAATCTATTCCATGTGAATGAATCAGTTGAGGAACTTTCTAAAAACAAATTTGCCAGGTGTGAACATGGACTGACACATGTAAGCGTGTTTGCAGAATGAACAATCCTTTTTTGTGCACAAATTGGAGTATTTCACTGTATTTTTTGTGCCCACAAGTCATGTTCATTTGCATCAGACAAAGACTTACCAATTGAAATGGCTAATTAGTTCCAGATGTGTTCTTTTTCAGAGGAATTACCCAGTGTTTCACGCATCTCCTTGTGCATGGCGTGCGGAAATTTGTACACCGCTCATTGACTTATATTGGAACCTTTGGTGTGCAAATATGCAGAAAAATAGAGAATGTTCTATTTCTTTTGCGCGACCGAAATGTGTGTGCAAAATACAGAAGTGTGAATGAACCCACTGAAATCAATGGGTTCTGTTCTCTGCGTATTGCAAACACAAGGCCTTAGGGTGCTTTCACAAGGATGGAATTAGTTAGCATGACGCACCGCCAGCCACAGGAAATTCAACACCTAAACACACATGACTCCATGTGGACTTTGTTGTGGAATCGAAAATCGCTTAATTCTGCAGACCATTCTGCATCAAAATCTACATGCTGTGGATTTAGAATCTACAGCGTTCTTCACAAATGCTATGGGTTCGTTGCTGAAATTTTCCGCCCCATGTGAGGCCTGATTCATTGCGTCAGAGGATTGCAAATAGAGATGAGCGAGCACCCAAATGCTCGGGTCCGCGTTATTCGAGTCGAAAATTTGAGAGCTCTACTCGAGTAACGAACCCCATTGGCTACAAAGGGAGACTCGAGCATTTTTGTATGTGGGACGCCAGGTCCCAAGCTTTTTTTTTTTCTCGGTTCGTGTCTCTATCTCACTCTCTCCCCCCCCAAAATTAGCCACTGACACACGCGCTGCGTCGCGGTGGGGAGGGGCTAAAACAGTCACGTCACAGCGGGGAGGAGCCAAAAACTGGGGCGGGGTCGAACACGGCATTATGCTCGCTCGAGTAACGAGCACCATCGAGTACGCTAATGCTTGAACGAGCATCAAGCTCGACAGAGTACGTTCGCTCAACTCTAATCGCAAATGCTTTGCATTGATTTCCATGGGAAATATCACATTGCACGGCATGCGAGTGCTCTGCGATGTCTTTTACGATCCCATTCAAAAAAATGGGTGAGGCTTTCCGAGGAAATGAGCAAAAGATAGGACATGCTGCAATTTTTTTTTCTACCTCCTTGGAGGTAGGAGGCCAATACAGATGAACTACAATTGTAATATCATCTGTAGCACGTTCATAAAGCAGATTCATATTCAGGACATATTTAAAAATGCTCGTCTGAAACCAGCCTAAGGGGGCTTTCACACCTGCGCTGGGGATTCCACTTTCCTGCTCCGTTCGGGGAGCAGAAAGGGGAATCCCTGTGACCAAATGCTTCTGTCTCTGGATGGAACTGAACAGTGCTGGAGGGACCCCATTGACTATAATTGGTTCCATCCGATTCCGCCCGGCTTTTGGGTAGAAGGAAAAGCATTGCATGCAACACTTTTTATTTTGGTATTTTCAGTGGCATCTTTAACGGAACTTCCAAGTTCCAACTCAAATGTGAAGCCGGCTAAAGTGTTGTAGTTCCCCATTGGTTAAAAAGCAGTAATTGTATCTGAATTATAATAAAAACATGAAAAACATTTTTCTCTCTGATTTTTGCCCAGTGACATTGCTTTGACTAATAGCAATATGTTAATCCCTCTTATCTATTTTTCAGCTCTTTGTCATGACGTTGTCGATGTGTCTGTGTAGAAATCTGGACCAAAACTACAACAAGCTTGCGCGCTATTCCTAGACGACTGTTCAGCAAAGTATAGGAGGATGGAAACTGCGCCTCTAGCCACAGCTAAGAAACTGCATGTTCCTTTACAGCTTTTCAACAGCACAACCCACCCTCCCCTATTAGCTTCCCCTCCTCCAATTGATCTTTACCATGGATGGCTGACTTGCAAAAAGTTTGGACTTCTGGACTTCATTCAAGACCCTACATCATCTCTATGTGGACAGCAGGCTCTGCTCACCATTTAGTCTCCACCGCCCCACAACAGACTCCTTTTTATATTTGGAATATTTAACTATAAACCTTACCACTTGCAGTATTGGGCCCACGGGAATGAACTGCCATGCAATACTTTGAGCGTTTTATGGGGCTTTTTACTATTGTCAAGTTTCCGAGACAGTAGTGACATCTAGAGGTCATTAATTGTATAACAAAGTCGTATAACTTGTCATTTTAAATTTTATTTCCAAAGTTACAAGGATCAAAATTACAGATTGAACCAACAAAAAAAAGTTACTTTATAGAACGGCTTACTATTGTAAATAGATTTACTTGTGATTGACATCATTATAGGTGTGTTCTGTGACTGGCTCAGTGGTTAGGATTCTTCTATTTGCCTGTTTTATACAAATAGAATTCCCAATCCAAATGGAATCTGTTTTTAGAGTTCATTCTGATTTACTAAGTTCTCATGAAATGTGATCTGATTGAGTCACTTTGTGTTATACATTCCCATATGAGCCATTTTAGGGTGCTTTCCCATGTGCCATCTTGATGCACATTTTAAAGTCAACGTGGATTGTAAAGGGGGAGGAAGGATATAGGAAAGATACTACAGATCCACTGTTAACGTTGGCTTCAAAAACAGTAGCAAAACAGTACATGAGAACGCCCCCTAAATAGTTTACCTAGACAACCCAACAAGTGTGACAGATGTAAACTATTCAGGTGTACATAGATATGAGGGTGCATTCACCCATGCTGGTTTTGTTGCAATGTTACCTCTCTTTTTTTTTTCTTTATTTTCCACTTTTTTTTTGTAAAAATGGCAATAAAACTGTCAGAAAACCAGCATGTGAAACCAGCTAAGGGCTTATTCTCAGGAGCGACTTCCATGTCCCTGTGCTGTCTGTATGTGCAACTGACTGCATATGAACAGCATACTGACTAGAGATGAGCGAGCATACTCGCTAAGGGCAATTGCTCGATCGAGCATTGCCCTTAGCGAGTACCTGCCCGCTCAGGAGCAAAGGTTCGGCTGCCGGCGGCGGGTGGGGAGCAGCGGGGGAGAGCGGGGAGGAACGGAGGGGAGATCTCTCTCTCCCTCTGTCCCCCCTGCTCATGGCCGCAACTCACCTGTCACCCACGCCGGCAGCCGAACCTTTTCTTCTGAGCAGGGAGATACTCGGTAAGGACAATGCTCACTCGAGTAATTGTCCTTAGCGAGTATGCTCGCTCATCTCTAATACTGACCCATTACAGTCAATAGAGCTATATGGACATGCGCTTTATCACACGGACTGTAATAAAATCTCTGCACGTCTTATTCTGGTCCAGCTTCTCGTACAACAGTCACTCATTCAAGGCAATGGGTTGACAAAAACCATGGAGAACATCCCTGTGAGCTCCATTTTCGGAGATCATTGCTAAGCAATTCTAGAAGAAGTGGGTGTCTTTCAGTTTTTTTGTGCTTGAGAAATAACAGATGGCACATGGAGGTGGAAAATATACACACGACGCATTATAGATGTTACATGGGCACATATATTAAAATCAGTCCACTTTTCCTGCACCAAATTTGGACACGCTCGTGTGAATAAGGCCTAAGTGAATTGTATAAACCGCACATAGTATATACAGTACCGTGTGCCTTAGAAGTTGGAGCAATGTAAACACCATTTTCACATCACTTCTATTGCTAACAGTGTGATACCATTATATATATAAGGAATTGTTATTCATGCAATTCTCTAATATTTTAGCCAAAATGCCTCCAACCAGGAAACACATAGAAGACATTTTAGATATTATAGTTATGGTTGTCAGATGACATAATATGGACAAATTTGAACTATAACAAATTTTGTCAAATTTTTAAATATTCATGATCAACTCTAGTGTACTGCATGTGAATAAAATTACAATGACTCATTTAGCATGTGTGTTTTTTTACGTTTTCTTTTAAGAGTCCCTGTCATCATCAAACTCTTCTGATCTGTGTGAAAGCAGCCTAAAGCCCATAAAGCTCTATAGATGGTACACAAAGCCACTCTTCAGTCTGTAACCCTTTCCAATCCACTGTCTGATGTCTGAAGACATTCTGATTGAAGTCTGTACAGCTCCGATGTCGAAAGACGTCCGGCAGGGTATTCTTACTGTATATTACTAGCCGCTCTGTTGTGGGGGGCCTCTCCAGCATGTCACATACTGCAGTACTGGCTCTAGCCAGGAGATGGTGCCATTGTATAATGGCAGAAAGAGAGAACCCCCTAGGAAACCCTGAATCCAAAATTGGATTGCAAAGGGTTAATGGGAGAGACTAAACAGGTATTATCTCCTGCTGCCCCAGGATGAGCATGACCTGGCGCCAGGACAGGAAATGCACTTTCAATTTTGCAATGGGGGGTTCCTCTTTTTTATTTATGTCCCTGACCGTGGTTGAGGTAAGCTAACTTGAATTCTCATGTTTGTTTTTTTTTTACATTTTCTTCCTTCTTGCACACTATACGCAGTGAATAGAACCCACTGATTTGTTCCCATAAGCATATTTTGCACGCAGGTTTCGTTGGTGCAATAAAATATGCAGCATGCTCTATGTTCCTGCTTTTTGAACTAATTACACTAGTTGCCCATTTCAATGAATGGGAGCATGGTTGTGTGTTTTTTGCCCACACACATGCGCATGCAAATACATAACACCCATTGTGCAAATATGCACTTAATCCTGGGCTCCTTCAGATGAGCATATGCACATTTTCATCAGCATGTCGGAAGTATTTACTTTCATACCATATTTGCTTTATTTTTATGCAGCAAAAATGGATTCATTGTTTGGCTAATATAAAATAATATTGATTTGGAATACGGGTGCATTTTTGCTCACTTTCCATAAGACAATTGTATTTTTCATCAAAAACAGACAAAAGTAGCACATGCTGCGCATTTTAAACATGGCTGTGAATAAACACAAGTGAATAGCCCTACTGATTTCTATTAGCTGCATATTACGGTCCTCAAAAATCCGTATTTGAAATATGCTTATCTTACAGTTGTACAGATCCGTTGCCGTGTTGGTGCAGCATCACTGCTTCCACCCTCTCCAACATTCTTTATTTACTTGCCCCTAGTGGTGGCATTCTGTATATACACATGACTACTGCAGTCAATCACTGATCTTCGAGGTATATAGCTCGTGAGTGCTGAGGTCAGTGATTGGCTGCAGCAGTCTCGTGTTTACGGACCCACCACTTCTGCCACTATGGGACGAGGAAGTGAGCGGTGGCGCTAAAACTAAATTTTTTACTTTTAATCATCTGCTGCCCTTTTCTAGATCGTGGTATAAAACTTGGAAAAACCCTTAAAAGACTACGAACAATGAGGAGTATACAGGACTTTAGGATCAGACCATACACAGGGTTTGTGTGTAGTCTACATAGGTCTGCATAGCTCCGTTTGCACAAAACGGAAGGGTATTTTGCAATTTATTGCAGTCATGTCTAAGTGCTGCCCTTGTTTGGCAGAATGCTGTATTCAGCTGTTACATGGTTTTATCTACAAAGAACAGATACTGAACTATAAAGAGCTTGAACAGAATTGAGGACTTTTCACACAGGACAGAATATTCCGCTACAGCGTTGTGGACTATACCCGCCTGCACAATAGTCAGCCCCAAAATCCATACTGCTAATGGGCACATTTCATCCAGAATTCAAAATAACAGAATTCTACCAGCAATTCAGGGATGCAGATTTTTTTTGGCTAATATATTGGTGAAAGAAAAAAAAATACTATGAATGGCAAAGCTAAACAGATTTTTAATCAAAGCAAGTCTATTCTCTACTCGAAGCTCGCTGGGGGAAATTTATCATCAGAGGAATCTTTGATGCAAGTTTTCAGGCATCCCATTTTATCCTTCTCCAATTATATCAAATGTAACATGATTTTGATACATTATTAAAGATGCAAAAAATGTATGTCTAGAAATAAGGAGTCTGCCACCCAGCTTCTAGACTCAGATTGCACCAAATATTGGGACTTTTTGAAAAACTGCAATATTTAAATCTGTCTAAAAAAACACTCCACTCAAATACCAACCCCTTTTTTTAAAGACATTTTTGCACAGAGGAGTGAGAGGCTTAGAGAGTAGAGATGAGCGAGTATACTCGTTAAGGCACATTACTCGAGCGAGTAGTGCCTTAGCCGAGTATCTCCCCGCTCGTCTCGATTCGGGGGCCGGCGCGGGTGACAGGTGAGTTGCGGTGGGGAGCGGGGGGGAGAGAGGGAGAGAGAGATCTCCCCTCCGTTCCTCCCCACTCTCCCCCGCCGCTCCCCGAATCTTTAGAGACGAGCGGGGAGATACTCGGCTAAGGCAATACTCGCTCGAGTAATGTGCCTCAGCGAGTATACTCGCTCATCTCTATTGGAGAGCTTTCACACGGGTCGGAACCATGCCGCAGGACGCAGGTCCAGGATTCCACACCAAAATCTGCAGGTCTATTTTGGATTTTGCTGCAGAATTACAGGCAGGTTTAAAGCCATTTTCAATTAATTATCTAAATGCGCAGGTGGCCTTCGGATTTTAGTGCAGACTTTACCGGTGCATCATGTAGCTTATTCCGGCTCATGTGAAAGGTCCGTTGACACGGATGGAATTTTTCACTTTAAATTCCGCACGGCTGTACCCTGCTGTGGAATAGTCTGTCCCGTGTGAAAGGTCCTTTACAGCCTACTGCTGGTTGACTCCTTGACAAATCAGAAAAGGCAAAATCATTCGGGAAGATGTAGATTATGCGGGCAGCTGGGCCTGCTCTTGTGTTTTAATGCACTTGTGTCTGATCTTATTGGACTTTTAAAATTGTAAGTAGGACTATTAGGGCTTCAATAGACGGGTGCATGTGCTGATATGCTCGCCGCTACGGAGCGTATTAGCGCATGAACTAGTGTTTTTTGTTTTTTTTCTTGGACTAATCAAACTCTGCATGAGTTTAAAGAAAAAAAAAAGCAGGAAGAAAGTCCTGCCCTATGTTTCTTGCACATAGAAAACCTACGTGCGAGGAAGATAGGGCAAGTCAAGATTTTCACAGCCGCAAAATGGGACAAAATCAAGGTCAACTGAAGAAGCCCTTAAAGAGAAATTTATACGCATCTGAAGGTTCTTCACAGTGTGTTCACCTTAGCCAGGCACCAGCTCTTAGGCCTCATGTCCACGGGGAAAATCAGGTCCGCTACGGATTCTCCATGGAGAATCCGCAGCGGGTCCCTCCTGCCCCGCGGACATGAGCGCTGAAAATAGCATTTACTCACCTCTCGCACGCTCCGGATCTTCCCTTCTTCGCGGCTTCATCTTCTCTCCGTCGCGGCCAGATCTTCTTTCTTCGGCCCGGCGAATGTGCACGGCACGTCGGTTGCGTGCCGTGCGCATGCGCTGGCCCGAAGAAAAAAGATCTGGCTGCGACGGAGAGAAGATGAAGCCACGAAGAAGGGAAGATCCGGAGCAGGTGAGTATATTCTGATTTTGGTCTCCCGCGGATCCGGATGGCTTCCATAGGCTTCAATAGAAGCCTGTGGGAGCCGTCCGGCGGGAGACCCGCACGAAAATGGAGCATGGTCCGGATTTTTTCATGCTCCATTTTTTTTTTAATCACTTTTATTGACCATCCGCGGGTATTTATCTACCCGCGGGTGGTCAATGCATCCCTATGGGATGCGGATCCGCATGCGGGTGATCCGCTGCGGATTTAAAATAATCTTTTGCCCGTGGACATGAGGCCTTACAGCAGAGATCGGACAAAACCTCTGATCTCTGCTGTTTGATCATTTACATCCCGCGGTGTATGAGACCACAGCATGTAAAGGGCTGTAACTATCGGATTCCCCGGAATGTGATGAGTGGGTCTCTGTGGCACCCAGAGGATTGAATATAGCCTCTGCGTCTGCCAGTTGGCTATGATGCTCAGAGTCTGTCTGAGTGTCATAGCCTATCTAATACCCTGCTATGCCTCAGCATAGCAGAGTATTAGAATAATAAAAAAAAGTATTATGCAAGTCCTCTAAAGGGACAAAAATTTTAAAAAAGTAAAAAAAATAGTAATAAAATTATTAAAAAAATTAAAATAAGAACGCCAAAACTCCACCTTTCTCCTATTGAACGGCTGCTGTTTAAACTTAACGATGAGCAATGAGCTTCATCGCTCATCTTTTAAGCAGCATAAAAGATGAGTGATGAAGATCTTCGCTCATCATTTAGTTTAAACAGCGGCCGTTCAATAGCGAACGACCGCTGTGTATCTCAATGGAAAGGGACGGGGGAGCGGGGGAAGAGAAATCTCCTGCTCCCCTGCCGGCCGCTCCCCGTGCAGGAGCACAGGAGCGAGAAACACAGGGGCAATTGTCGGGCATCGTTTGCTCTTGGAACACAATTGGAAAATTAGTTGAAATTAAATGATTGGCCCATTTAAAAAACCTGCCCTGGTGAGTACGACAGGGGGGTAAGAAACCCTCCACTTAAGGGGTTAAATGAATGTCTTCTTTTTCCGTGCAAGTTCTCTTCATCTCAAGGCTTACTCACACAGGCTGCAAAATCACGCAGAAGCTACCTGCACAGCAAAAAAAAAAAACACACAATAATAAAATTGCAGCTAGAACTGCAGAAAATCACTTGGCTGGACGATTTCCCACTGTTAAAACCTGAGCTTAATTAGCAGTGAAATAGCCCATTTAGAGGAATGGGAGCTGCATGGTTTAGCAAAAATGAGAGAGAGAGAGTGAAAGCCCTGGGGAAACCCCCTTCTCCATGGGGCTGGAGGGATATCTCCAGCACTGCAGATGCCGGGGTTCCCCTGCAGGGGAGAAGAAGGAATTCCTCAGCAGCAGGGAGATACGGGGAAACCCTTGGAGTCTATGGAGGCTTCTGCGATTTTTTGCAACAAGATAGGTAAAGAATAGATCTATTTTTTCCCACAGCAGGGGTTTTCAGTTGCTGAATTCTGCTGCTGATGATGCATCTTTTTTGGTGCGATTTTTTGACGCAGCTGCAAACTGTTTATCTGAAGGTTTCCATAGGAAACCATTGTTTTTATTAGATGCGATTTTTTGACACATGTAACTTTGCTGCAGAAAATCGTCCATATAGAGGAGGCCTAAGACAAAACTTGCACGGGAATATCATCTGTGTGAATACATATTCAGACAGTTTCATAAATCTGTCCACATGTGTACCCTGTGACCACCTTTACATAACCGTACATCAGCTTCCCAATTCATTTGCTAAACAATTATGTCAAAGGTGTGTGAAGGGGTTAAAATAAAGTAATTTTTTTCAAATGCAAGACACTTAAAACCTTGCCAAACCCCCGCTGTCTTACTGCAGGAGTAATTTACAAAAATAAATCCTGTTCAATTTTTTGACATGGATTCTGCACCAGAATCAGATGTGCCACATTCTCAAAACTTGCAATAACTACATCTAAAGGGCTTATTCCCACAAGGGTATAATGACCAGCGTTTTTATGGCCGGCCGATATACACTTCCATTTGAGCAGTGCCCCCCCCCCCCTTCTCTCCCACTCACCGGCTCTCTGCCTCTCTCCTCCCCTCCGTTTACAATGGGAGGGGGCGGGATGGTGGCGGGGCTAAGCTCCCGCCCCTTGTCTGCATCCAGCAATGGGAGTGGGCGTGGTAGAGCGGAGCTTAGCTCTGCTCCCATCCCGCACCCTCCCATTGCAAACGCCAGAGCGGAGGTGAGAGGCAGAGAACCGGTGAGGGGGAGGCAAGGAGGGCGAACTGCTCAGATGGAAGCGTATATCGGCCGGCCGTGAAAACACTGGCCAATATACGCTCGTGTAAATAAACCCAAAAACTGTGACCTTTTCCACGAAAACCCCCCACATCTGTTTACATTATATTTGACCTCACATACACACTACCAGTCAGACGTTTTAGAACACTCAATTTTTCCATTTTTTTTTTATAGTAACACAGTTTAATGTCTCAAATGTGCTTTGAAATGAAATCACAGAACAAATAATTATTTTATTCATCTTAATTTTAACTTTGAAAAGTCAGAAATCTAGATTTTATTTAGTGAAACAAAAAGTAGCCCCCTCTAGCTTATATATCAGCTTTATACAATCTAGGCATTCTTTCTACAATTGCATTCAAATATTATTCAGAAATTTCTTCCCAACGTTGTTACAGAAGTTCCCACAAATATGCTGCAATTATTGGTTGTTTTGCTTTCATCTTTCTGTCCAATTCATCCCAAAGAACCCCAATGGGGTTTAAGTCTGGAGACTGTGCAGGCCATTCTATTCTTAGAACTACTTAAGAAGACAAGAAGAAGCCTGTAGACCTCAGACAGAACCTAGAAGTATGTTTTCGGTCATTGTCTTGTAGTAATATGAACCCTTGACCAACTAGGCGTACACCAGAGGGTATTGCATGGCTTAGCAAACGCTGTGGTAGCCTATTTTGTCCCGTGTGCTAAGCACCCTGCGCAAGTTGCCAACTCTTGATTCAGCAAAAGAGCCTTAGCCCATCACGCTTCTTCCTCCATGTTTGACAGTTGATGTCGCACACGCACATCCTTACACCTACTCAATGGTGTACAAAAACCCTGCATGATGTACCAACGATGTCATATTTTAATTCTTCAGTTCATAAGACCGACTTTCCCTCTTTAGTAGTCCACTAGAGGTGCTGCTTGGCAAGCCTTTTTTTTTTTACTTGTAATCTAAGCAGTGTCTTCCTTAGGGCTCCTGCACACTTGCGTTTTTCTTGCACGTTTTTTTCACGCGATTGTCAATGGGACTTTCTAATTTTATAAACGCATCGCAAGTTGGTGCTTTGCAATTTTTGTGCAATACGTTTTTAACATTAGAAAGTCCCATTGGTAGGGATGAGCGAACGTGTCCGTTACGGACACATCCGCACCCGGACACCGGCTTTGCCGAACACTGCAGTGTTCGCGCGTAAGTGTCTGGGTGCCGCCGGGGGGCGGGGAGATGCGCGGCGGCGCGGGCGGCAGTAGCGGGGAACAGGGGGGAGCCCTCTCTCTCTCCCTCTCCCCCCCACTCCCCGCCGCACCCCCCCGCGCTGCCACGGCGGCCCCCGAACTTTTTCGCCCGAACACTGAAGTGTTCGCAAAGTTCGGTGTTCGGGCGAAAAAGGGGCGGAGCCGAACGTGTTCGCTCATCTCTACCCATTGGCAATCACGTGAAAAAAAATGCAGCAATATCGCGTGAAAAAAATGCACAAGAAAAACGCCAGTGTGCAGGAGCCCTTACTGATACTCTACCTGTCAAACCTGCAGATGGGTGTCTTCTCTTCACAGTTGAAATGGAAACCTGTTTATCTTTTGCTGCATTAAGCTGTGCTTGAAGATTTTGTGCTGTGAGGCACCTATCACACAAGCTAGTGACTCTCAGAAATTTGTTATCTGATTTCATAGTGGTCTGTGGTATGCCAGACCTCTTACTGTCAGGAGTTTCCAAGTGTCTTTTGATGGTATAGAAAACTGTACTGACTACCACCATGGCTTTCTTGGCAATTTCTCTCTAGGACAGACCTACACTTTTAAGGCTACCTACACATGGGCTAGCAAAAACCCATCATATCTGAGGTAGCTGTCCTCTGATGCGGCTTTCAGGCGCGTTAGAGGATTGGCAAGTGTGTGATGTGTTTTACTGTCCCATTGAAAACAATGGGCGATGTGTTCTGAGGAATGCGAAAAGATAGGAAATGCCACAATTTTTTCCCGCACTGCATCGCTCATTAGGTATTGTGCAAGATTTGTAAAACCGGCCTAAGGGCTTATTCAGACAACCGTATATTGGCCGGGTATTCACGCCCGGCCGATATACGATGTCCCTCTGTGCAGGGGAAGGAGGCTGGAAGAGCCGGGAGCAGTGCACTGAGCTTCAGCCCCCTCTCCTCTCCACCCCCTCTCCGCCCCTTGGCACTATTTGCAATGGGAGAGGGTGGGATGGGGCGGAGCCAAGTCTTTGTAACTCAGCTCTGCCCCATCCCCTCTCATTGCCAATAGTGCAGAGGGGCGGAGAGGGGGTGGAGAGGAGGCGGGAGCTCAGTGCACTGCTTCCGGCTCTTCCAGCCTCCGCCCTCTGCAGAGAGAGATACCATATATCGGCCAGGCGTGAATACCCGGCCGATATATGGTCATCTGAATAAGCCCTAAGGTTTATAATTGTCTGTCTGCCTTTGGTTAATTGCCTTTTTCTTGACATTATGAAAGCAATGTACCCTGTCCTGAAGAGCAAAACTGTCCAAATCCTGCCATAGAGGGTGTTGTGGTGCAGTCTGTTCCAACACTGGTTATATAGGATTAGAGAGTTTAAAAGTAATCTACAAACATTGAGACACTTGTAGGAATAGTTTACATCCAATTTCAAACCATAATTTGCTTTCTGCGCTATGTATCCTTGATGTGTTCCCACAATATGGTTAAAATTAGAGATGAGCGAACGTACTCGTCCGAGCTTGATGCTCGGGCGAATATTAGGGTGTTCGGGATGCTCGTTACTCTTAACGAGTACCACGCGGTGTTCGGGTTACTTTCACTTGTATCTCTGAGACGTTAGCGCGCTTTTCTGGCCAATAGAAAGACAGGGAAGGCATTACAACTTCCCCCTGCAACGTTCAAGCCCTATACCACCCCCCTGCTGTGAGTGGCTGGCGAGATTAGGTGTCACCCGAGTATTGAAATCTGGCCTTCCCGCGGCTCGCTACAGATGCATTCTGACATTAGTTCAGGGAAAGTGCTATCGTGTTGGAGCTGCTATAGGGAGAGTGTTAGGAGTTATTATAGGCTTCAAGAACCCCAACGGTCCTTCTAAAGGCCATAAATCTTCTGTATATGCGCTCAATGGGGCCGGCGGCAGCAGCGCCGACCCCATTGAGAACATATAGAAGACAAATCCTTCTTTTCTGCCACAGCTGTAACAGCTGTGGCAGAGAAGAACGATGTTTGCCCATTGAATTCAATGGAGCGGCAATACAGCCGCTCCATTGAAAGCAATGGGCTGCCGGCGTGCGCGGGGTGAATTGTCGGGAAGGGGTTAAATATATAACCCCTTCCCTGCAATTCATCCAGAAATGTGTAAAAATAAAAATATATACCGGCGTATAAGGCGACGGGGCGTATAAGACGACCCCCCAACTGTCACCTTATACGCCGGTAATATAGCGGAGCAAAGAATAAAAAGCATTACTTACTTCTTCTGACGTTCTGCGGCGCTGCTGCAGGATGTCGCTCCCTCCTGGTCCACGGCAGACTATTGCTTTCTCTACGAAAGGCTTTAAATCCCTGCCTCCAGAAACACATGTGCCTTCAGCCAATCACAGCCAATGACAATGATGTCATTGAATGGCTGTGATTGGCTGTGGTTCTGGAGGCGGGGATTTCAAGCCTTTCGTAGAGAAAGCAATAGTCTGCCGGGAACCAGGAGGGAGCAAGAGCCTGCAAACACCAGGAGGGAGCGACAGCCTGCAGGAGCGCCGCATGAAAACCGTAGCGAGCATCGGCGAAATACAAAAATGCTCAGGTCGCCCATTGACTTCAATGGGGTTCATTACTCGAAACGAACCCTCGAGCATCGCGGGAATTTCGTTCCGAGTAACGAGCACCCGAGCATTTTGGTGCTCGCTCATCTCTAGTTAAAATCATAAATTCAGACTATTGTTGCGTTTCAAGTTAGATTCCATAATATTTTTATCTTTTTAATTTTATTTTGAACCATTTTAAATTATTTGCTGGACTTTAACTGTGTTAATATAAAAATAAAAACACACTGGAAAAATTGAGGCGTTTTAAAAAAAGCTTTTGACCTGAAGTAGTTTGAGATTATATATATATATATATATATATATATATATATATATATATATATATATACACATACATACATACACACACAGATAGTGTGCATACACACAGAGAAGCATATATACACATGCATGAACACATAGACCCTGTCGCTAGGAGATAACCGACTGAAGAAATGAAACATTTCAATGGCGAATAACATATGCCCTTATAATCAATTGACTGACTCTTATAAGTTTGTATGTTTTTTAGAGCTTTTCTCCTTTTTAGCGTTTTTATGGAACAGAATCAATAATTATACACTGCAGGAGGAAAACAAAAAACAGTTCATCTAGAAGAAAGGAGACTAGATGATAACGTATGACAAAAGCAGAAGGCCCAACCACCATGCAGAAAAAGAAGTCTTAGGCCGCCTGCAGACGAGCGGGTCGGACCCGACCCGAGCGCCTGCAGAGACGAGCGCGTACTCACCCGCGCCCGGCGGCCCCGGCTCTTTCATGTGCCGGCTGCTGGGCAGCCGGCGCATGCGCAGACCGGAGCCGGCAGCCGGGTGAGTGATGTATCTGTGCGAGGCTCTGCGAGCCCCGCACAAAAATAGGACATGCCGCGGTTTGTTTGCCGCGCGACATTTCGCGCAGCCAAACCGTGACCGTCTGCATAGGAGTGCGTATTGTAATGCACTCCTATGCAAGCTTTGAGCGGCGGAAATCCCGCGGGAAATCCCACCGCGGGATTTCCGCCCGTGTGCAGGCGGCCTTATGTGAATAATAGAACAAATGCAGTAAATAGAGAAAGGCATGACATGTTATATCCAATATACAGCATAAAGCACCAAGTAAATATGATTGCAGTGAAAATATTTTTTACAGAAATATAGCCCTTTTATTTATTCTTATATATTTAAATAGGTAGACAGACAGACATTATTACATACATACGAAAAAGTAGAGATTACAGCAGAATACATGAGATTTCTGACCCATCACTTGAAGTATACCATATATGCAAGGCGAGTCAAAAGTCTGGAACCACCTAAATATTTGGGATGTTAAATTGGTCTCATCAGTATCTTTATATATTATTAGACCAGTGGGCCTACGACATAAGCCATGCTGATGCAGCCCGTTGCTTGTCTCCAAGTCCATATGTACACTACAGCTTATATGCATTCTTCCTACAATACCCGTACAGGCGATTTGCTCTTTCCCACATATAAAGTACAGATTTTCAAAACTTTGGCAAAAAATATCAATATTTCAACACAGAGGATTTTCCTCCGCTTCCTAAAAACAATAGACTAAAGTTTAGTAACATGAATAAACTGGTAACATTAAAAGCTAAATCATCTGATCACAAACCCTGAAGGAATAAATGAGAACACTGAATTCCTGACCATAACCAAGCCACAGGAGAACATAAGAGGGCAGAAGTGGTCACCGATATCTTGTGCTTTATAAAAATTCTTCATTCTTAGAATGTGGAAATTAGGCATAGTGCTTTTGCAGAACTTCCCATCCCGTCGTTTATAAGACATTGACCGCTATATCCCGTTACATTTCAAAATACATTGAAGAATGGCCTCTTTCTTGAGTAGCTCCGTAGAGATAGCTTCTCCAGCAGATGTGACTGGAGGCGTCTTTGGTGCATTCATATAGTTCAGTTCATATATTAGATAGATTTTTATATTCTTTGGAAGACGTTAAATAGAATCTGTTTAAAGTCCAAATGTCCCAGTGAATTCCTTCAAAGGCTACTACCTCTCTCAAGTTCACTGTCCACCTTTCTCTTTTGTCGCTCCATCACAGCCTCTAGTTCTGTGATCTTTTGGGAGTCCTAAAAAGAAAAATAAAGTAATGACAAACTGATCAAAGTTCTGTTCCAGGAATAGAAGGTTATGTGTACTCTTGCAAATGTTGTTTAGTGATTGTTCTCAAACAGAAATGAAGGAACTTTGAAAAAGTAATCTTGCTTTAATAATATCCGACTGTTTTGTGTATACAGCTACTATGCAGACCTCCACGGTAGACTACAAACAAACCCTGTGTTGGTACCCGTTGAATTGATTCATGACTATATATACACACTACAAACATTGTTTTAGGAGTATGTGTGTTTCATCTCATACCTCAAGTAGCGCCTTCTGCACCATGACCTGGCTGTATACTCTAGCGCCTTCGTCGGGGCTCACAGCTTTAAACTCATCTTTTCTGAGGGAGAACAGCTGAGCTCCATTTAACACACCGAGGGACTTTACAGTCCTAAAATGGCAATAGAATTCATTAGTATTTGCATAAAATGTTACTGTATATCTGGAACTGTATTACATGATCACTTGTGGTTTCTTTCTTTTAAAATATTTTTTATTGAAGATTTGAACCAAAAGTACCAAAATGGAACAAGAATTTCGAGTACAAAAAGAGTAAATTAACAGCACCTAGAAGTACAAAGGTCAGGCAATTAGTGCTTTACTCAAAGAAGTCCATCAGAACACTTGTAAAGCAAGTAGTCCTCTGTATTCACATCAACAAAACTTTCTGGCAATTTAAAGGCTGTGGACTGTAAAGACCATAAGGCAAAAAAATTGATAGCACCCTGTATATTGATAAAAAGTTGGAAAGAGTCCTTTCGTAAAGCTTCATGTCACCTGTTCATTTCAATGGACGCCATGTAATATTAAATACCCAACCCACAGCTTCACTTGGCATTCGGATGATAGCAGGCTGTTGAGTTGGGACTGACCCATTTATCATAAGTACAGATTTTTAATTAAGTTTTCTTTTTAAAGCACCCAAGGCTAAAAACTTAAAGTCTGGCTGCTTCAAAAAGTCTTGAAATAAAAAATGTAATTCTGATGGATGTAGAAGCTGAAAAAAAAAACTATCACGTGCACAACGTTAACCATATATCCAACAGACTGAAACAAATGCATCTATAGATTTGTGTTGTGGTTCACTAATACCTTAGGTCATATCTTAAAGGGGCATTTCAGACAAAGGCATTTATGACATCTAGAAAACACCACAAATGTCTGGATTTTCGGAACCCCAGAGTTAACAATGGTTTGATGACCAATGTTTTGCAGTACAAGTCGACAAGGTATGCCAATCTTTCTCCAGCATCTCCTCCTCTTCTTAGCGGCTATGCCCAGTTACCCTGTACTAGACAATGAGGGTTTACCCCTATACATCCTCTCTGGTGTAAGTTATTGACTTATATTGTAACTACTGCAGTGGCAACTTATATAGGTGGCACTGCAGTGGAAGATTCTGTTTTCCTCAAGAAATATGATTTACATGCATTTCCCAGGGATTACTGGCTAAGGTCAGTCTAATATTTCTAGTGGGACCTGCAGTATGATAAATGTTGAAAATGCAAATATATTTATTGACAATTTTGTGTTGCTAACTAGACTGACGAGACTAACAAATTGGCTTAGGGAAAGACCTAGAATGAATACTCACAGTGTGTTGAAGCCTTTGGCCTGGAGCCAAGAGGTGACCTCTGGTGGGTTCGATTCATCACTAAGTGGAATGGAGGTATCGGACATCCTCTGGATATTTAGGCTCTTCTGTTGTGCTGTTCGGCCATTTGCCAGTCTGAGCAATATTTCTTCATTCATGCTATTAATTCTGTCAAATTTTTCTGAGGAAACAAAATAGTTAATTAGATTTATTAGAATTTTAGAAAATCAGAGTGTTTAGTAAATTTATGCTATCACTATTAGTGATGAGCGAAATTCTGAGGCTTCTTTCACACGGACGACAGCAATATCGCTACTGCAAAATTACTGTAATATTCAACTTTGCATCCTTTTGCTGCTACCCACGATAAAATTGCGCGATTTTATCATGAGAAAGTTAATAGGAGTTTCTAATATAAAAATGTATCTCATCGCACGAAAATCGTAAGCATGTGCTATGCGATGCGATAAACAAGGAGGCTCCATAGGGAAACATGGGCTACAGAACTTTGCAAATCGTGGCTATATTAGGCATGCTACGATTTTATTTATAGGAACATAGCATCAGTGAAAACATAGCCAATGTGAAGGAACCCATTGGAAACCATGGGTTTCACATGCATGCGTTTTGTAGTGTTGTCGCATCGCTACGAAATCACACAATTTTTTTAGCCCGTGTGAAAGCAGCCTGAAAAGTTTGGTTCGGCCAGTTCTCCGAACTTTTGCAAAAAGTTTGCTCCAGTCCGGAATAGTTCAAACTGAACCGAAAGTTCATCAAAACCCCCTTAAACTGTGGGTAGAACACTGTACAAGAGCTAAAAAAGCCATATATAATTTTGAGAGAATTGTACTGGGCTTTTATGGCTCTTAGACAGGGTTATACACCAGTGTTCAGGACTCGTGTTGAGTGAACAAAACCAGTAGAAGCTTGTTTTGGGTAGAACTTTGCTAAAAGCTCAGTTGAGTTTGACCCGAAACAGCATTCTACTGGTTTAGTTAGCTCAACATTAATTACTATCTAACGCTATTATTGGACATTATAGTCAAATCCCTTGTAAGATCATCACATACACAAGAATACCGAGACATGATACTCTACCCAGTTTAATGCTTAATGAACCATTTCAGTGCACACTGTCCATAGGGACTCATCCGATGAAGAGAGTAAAGGCCCATCTACAGTGGAAGAACGTCAGGCAATCAATGCCCGAGACTTGTTCCCGCACATATACTCGCTCTTGTGCTGTTACACAGGAGCGAGTATCACTGGCTCTCTGACAGAGCGGCCAGCAGGGGGCCAGGGCAGCTGGAGGAGATTTCACTCCTCACTCCCCCTCCCTTCCATTCACGTAACACAGCGACCGTTCAGTACTGATCATCGTTCGGGTTTTTAAGCTGCATAAAATCGTTTGCCCGACATCCGTCCAGTGTAAATGGACCTTAAATGAGATGTGTCTGCACATCTCTGAAGCTGGTCAATCAGTGTTTTAGGAGCCTGAAAACTCCAGATAAAGTCTTGTTTATCTACTGGTGTGAAATGTTGCGGAATGTAAAGTTCCAATTCCTACCTTGTTGGTCAACAGTCGGCTGTGGTTGTTGGCTATCTACTGTATCCCATTGTCCTGGAATCATACGACTTGCTTTTGATGGCTTTTTGGGAGGTGTTGGTGGTTGTGACCTCTGGAGGTAAGATTAACAGTGTTAATAAAACAAGTTTACAATAGAAAGTCATTGAATGCCACATTAGTATCACAACACAATGCTTAGAGGGACACTGTTGTATCTAGACAGTCATTTCAGGGTGAGGAAAGGCTGAATGTAGTGTAGTTCAATAGAAAGTTCACATCTACAGTTCTGAGAGCCTCTGGGAATATTCATATACATGTTACCCTTTACAAGAAATTAAAAATTGCTGCACACACCCTTACTGGACTCTTGGGTGGGACTCCATTTTGTTTGGCTTTGTCAAGTTCTGGTGCTGTGACTGGGGCAAGTATATTATAGGGTACATAACCAATCTGCCCAAAGCGATTCTGCACTTTCCACCATTTCTTGGAATCATCTATAACCTAAAAGTAGGAAAAATGAGACAAACATATTTACATTAAAAAACAAAATACAACATCAATCAGAGTCCAGTGGTGGACATATGAACCTTTATATGGGCAGTTACATTTTTCTATTTGCAACCGATTAATTCTGGGTAAGCAATACTTCTGATTCCCAAACAGTCACATTAAATTTGGAAAAGCCCTTCTTAAAATGTCACCTTTTTTAACTGTTTTTGAATTGTCTCATACAAATTTATTTGCTGCAGAGCTCAGTTGCCTTAAGTGTATTTTTAACCCCTTAATGATATAACAAATTTTAGCCTTAAGAACCTGCAAGTCATTTCCCTTTTTGTATTTCAACATTCAGAACTCTTCATTTTTTCATTAATGTAGCTGTATGACACCTTGTAAAAATTAATCTCAAAAAGCAATCCTGCAAAATACGTCATTCGCAGTGTTGTATAAATATTATGTTACCTTTATTCTACGGGTCATTACAATTATGACACCACATTTACAGAGGTTTTGTTATGTTTTATTATGTTTGCACAAGAAAAACACTTTTTGTTACAAAAAGACTTTGTCTGGTGCAACATACTGGGGCATTATTAATTTTCAAATTGACAATGCTCTATGTAGGCTTGTTTTTTGCAGGACAACTTTAGTTGTTATCGGTACCATTTTTGAGATATATATATATAGATATATAGATATATATGAACAGAAAATAGCTATTTTGGCATTTTTTTTTTTTTAGTTTTCTATTTTTATTGAATTTACCATACTGGATGAATAATGTATTATTTTATAGTATGGGTTGTTATGGATGTGGCAATGATCTATAAGGAGGGCGGCGCAGAGGCTTCCACTCCGACCTCTTAAGTATTTTGAGCGGAAGTCTCCGTGCCGACCTCCCAAGTAGTGTCCGGCACTTGTAACTGCAGGAACAACTCTCATTGATTTCAAGCGCTGGCCAGTACACGGAGGTCAACGTGGAGGCTTCCACTCGGACCTTTGTGTTATTGCGGTGCTGACAGCACACGCCCGTTCGACTGAGCGGTCGGATCCTGAGCAGCAGACCCCGGCCGATCAACTATTGATGACCTATCCTGACTTTAGGTCATCAATGGGATTTCACTGAAAACCCCCTTTAAGTGTGCTGGGAATTCCAAATCGAAATCTGTATTTAGACATATTGGTTTTGATGCGGATTTCAGCAGTAGCAGATTCAGCTGCATGTTGTGGACACACTCCGAGCCAAGTGAAACTGCCCTTAGGGGCCCATAAATTCTCTCTATAAGGGGACCAGTGCTATAAGTGAAGCATTATAATTGGGGGGCCTTAGTAGAGATTTTGCATGGGCGCCCAGTAGCTTCAAGTTACACCTCTGCACATACCTCCAATATCTCTCCTTGTAACACTGATAACTCATTGCTGTTCCTGGCAACAAAATCATACGTGCAGCTCACACACTTGCTGTTCGCCTCTTCATGGCTGCAAAATAAGATGGCAAAAATGTATTTTATGTAACATGTACCTCTTTTTTGTGCAATGCAGGCTCTCTAGACATTAAGTTGAAGTAAGGCGCATTTTTTTTCTAATAGACTTGATTTATTGTAACGTATTTACTAAATACTGGAAAATCATTTTCAGCTCTTAACCCTTTCCAGTCCAATTTGTATTCTGGTTTTCCTAGGAGGCTTACTCTTTTTCTGCTGTTATACAACAGTGCTATATGCTGGCTAAAGCCAGTACTGCATGAGGTGACACATTGGATAGGCTCCAACAACAGAAAGCCTGGCAATATAGTGTAAAAGAACCCCGACGGAAGTCTTCCAACATCGGAGCTGTACAGCCTTAAATCATAATGTCTTCAGAGGTCAGACAGTGGATTGGAAAGGGTTAAAGTGTCCTGCATTCTGAAGCGGAAGTGAAATGAATATGCTCTGTACAGATCTATAGAATATATTGGAAATATCAAAAATTCGAATAACTCCTGTAAATGACAAATATTCAGTTTTCGATCTTTTTGAGGTCTCCAAGGACATAGCTATAGGGGAGCGCAGAGGCAATAGTCACACCCATAGCGGCAGGGAGTCCTACAAGTGCTCTGGGCATCAGAAGGACGGGCTGTCATAGCACTGTTAAGTGGCAAGTGGGGAAGGGCTTAGCAAGGCACCGCGGAGCCTGCTGCTAAATATGTCAATGGCTTTCTTACATATTCCCAAGAAGAAAAGATGTTTCTTGCTATAATGTCACTTCCTGAGAGTTACTGAACAGTGACATAATTTAGACAATATGCAAAAAGAAGGTAACAGAAAAAAAGACTCTAGGGAGAAGAACTAGACAATTGTCATAGCATTACATGGTAAGATTTGTTACCTCCCTTTATTTCTTTTGGTAGCCTATCACTATAGAGTCCTTCTACTTTATGTCTTTCTTTTAAAATATGCATTAATGAAGGCTAATAAGTATATAGCAATCAAATATTAGCAATCCTATGAAATCACCTACCCATTCAGAGCAGGAGGTGGCGCCGGCTGTTGAACTTGAGGAGTTGATTGCTAGAAAGAAAAAAAAGTAATTAAAAAGTTTAAAATTATAGAAAAAAAATGATTTGCACATTAGAGTACCATACAAAACATATCCCTGTAGCAGGGAAGAAGAGCCACTATAGCCACCCTGAACTGTGACTTATATTGACAGTTAATCGGTATGGACATCTTTGGGGGACACTTAAATGCATGCATTTTGGGCTGACAATCATTTTTGCATTAGGGTTTAACTAAAAATTTTGCGCCATTTGTCTTTCTACATATCACTGTACATAGACAACACAGTCTAAAGATGGCTTTATATGAGACATTTTTCACCCTAAGAAATTGCTTGATAGAGTGCGTGTAAGCGACAGATGCTTCGTGTAAATACAGCCACCAACTGGGTGAAGAGCAAGATTTTTTTTACTAGTCGCTTCGTTCTAGCTCCCCTAAAAATAGTCATTGCTTGATTAATTATTGTCTGGTGTAAACAGGTAATCATTGTCTTTCCAGGACTAGTCAACCACCTTGCAGGTGCCGTCAGTGTCCCGGGGGCCGCTCTCTGGACCTCCGTACAAGCTGCTGGGCACTTGTCAAGCCGGCAGAGCATCTTGCTAGTGACGGGGATTAAAATCCCCCGCCTCCAGCAAGAGATTGCTCTGATTGGCTGAGACGGCTGAGTGACATGAATGGCTGTAATTGGAGCAATCCATGAATGGCTGTGATTGGACAGCGAGGTCACGTGGGCGGGCGGCAAAACTAGAAGCAGACAACGAAAGTAGAGGTGAAATTCTGCGTTGAAGAATCGGCGAAAGAAGAAGGCAACGAAAGTAGAGGTATGACTGTGTTACATTATTTAAATTCACAGTAGTACTTTTGGCACTTCTCTGATTTCAGCCCTTATAGAAGAACCAATTATTGGCTGCACTTTCTTTTAGTATATTCTGTATTTTTATCTATTTTCAGGTCTAATGTATCTGATGTATTATCATCTTGGTGATGTTGTATGGGTCTCCATGTACTGTATGGGGATCAGGCCTGATTTTTTAAAGTTTATTCTTTGTTCCTGGTTATGATTCCATGAAATATTGATGGGAGTGCACTTTTCATGTAAGTCACTTGTTTCTTTCAGGTTATGTCTTACTGATTAGACATACTAGTAGCACCCCAATGCTTCTTTATTTACATTTTATTTTTGTATATTGAGTGCCTGCCTAATCTGATTTTCTTCTGCTTTCAATGAAAGACTTTGTCACAGTATGTTTCATGCACAAACTACTCACCTGTGACCTTAATTCTTCATGGCGATGCTGAAGCTCAACAGGATCTTCCCAGACTTTTCCATCACTATTAGTGGGTACCCATCCGCTCTTAAATGTGGGATAATAGGGCTCGCAATAATCGCGTGGGAATTCCACTCTTTATGGAGAAAGGATATTTAGAGCAATTTGTAAGAGCTGTAACAGTTCTACAATATTCTGTACATGTAGGACAAGAAAAACATACTAGCTGAGATTGTCTGCATGGCAGTTGCTCCTTAGCACTTGATTTTAGTAACACTACATGATGATAACTTCACAGTTTGTATTCTGATGCTAAGGAACATCTCACAAAAAACTTTACGGCTAATTCCCCGGCAAAATCTGTATGTCTCACATACCGATTTACTAAGGGTGGAATCTGCAGTATTTTTGTAGCAAAGGCAAAATCCATTGGTAAAACAATTAGATTTTGGTGCAGATTTGGCCATAGCAGAATTCTTCACCAGATCTGAAAGCATCCTTGAATTGCAAATTTTAGCAAAGGAATGGATTTCCCATAAAAGGAACCTCTCAGCCAGGTCTATGCTGCCCAAACCATGGCCAGCAAAAGTCCCAGACAGGTTTGTACATTCCAGGCATGCATGTCTTGTTCTGAAATGCTGCAGCATTTAAGAATAAACATTCTTTGAAGATAGAGTCTAAACTGTTGCCAACAATGACTGTACTGTAAGTGTATAGGGAGAGAGCCCTGACTCTAGATGACGTGGGTGGGGACAGGCCAGCGCAGCCCCATCCCCATGCTCCAAGCGTCATTAGGACTGGATCTTCAAAGTAGGTTTACTCTGCAATGTACATACCTGTCCTGGGTTCAGGCTGCCTGTGGTTTGGGCAGCATTGACCTTTTGACAGGTTTCCTTTAAAACATTTCTATTTCATTTTTGCCTATGCATATCTATAATTAAAGCCTCAGATTGTATCCCTAAACCTAAAGCATCTCTTCCAATATCAAAAAATACCAGTAAATATTAGTCATCAAGTTCTCATCTGTCAAGCTGGGTGGCAAACAGTATGGTAGCAATGAATTCCATGTCTGCTTAGAGCACTAGTGATAAATCCTCTTGTACTGTTGCATTACAAAGTATTTTAGCGATTTAGGTAGGGGGACAGTTTTTTGGGGTCCTGAAGTAGCAGTCACAGCGGGACCCTTGTGCAGTGTGGAGACGCAAATACCCTTCTTCCACATGAGGAGACCAGAACTATACATGACACATCATAGCCTTGTTAAAAACTTTGCAATATGGCCTAGGTTACCCCTTTGCTGATTTAGAACTCTTTGAAAAGGTGGGTGATAAGTCCTGTGATAGCTGTAATGCCATCATATGGATTATCACAAAACCTTTCCAGAAACAGCTGTGATCTAACTACAAAATGGCTGATTTTTAAAGATTTTTATTTACAGTAAAAAAGAAAAATGCCTCTTAAAATGTTGCCCAACTAGATCTCATCTTCCCCATTGATCCTCTTGATAACTAAAATGATGAACCTATGTCATTTATTGCTGGATGTGGAATTGTAGGACCCATTCATACCTTGGTTTGGTCCAGTTTGGTCCCAAAGAATTCCATAATTCAAGTTCTGTCTCATCTAAACACTCACTCAGCAGAGTAACAGCTTCTTTGGTTAGCATTGGACTTTTGATACTAGCAGCCATGTCCGGACCTCCAGAACTGTCCACCAGCTGATTTCAAGAAATGAGAAGTTTACATTTTCATCTCATACATCAAGGAACAACTTAGAGCCCAAAAGATCACTTAACTAACTATACTATGCACCTCCTATAGGTCTAGAATTGTCAAGAAGGTTTTCATACATATCCCCATAACAATATTCAAGCTTGTCAGAAAGATACCGAACTCAGCTAAGATGGATAATGGACACTAGGAAATTGTATTATTTTATATCAACATGTTAATGTTAGGCGTTTGTTCTTGCCTTCCTCTAGATTAAGGCTTTTGTCAGACGGGGTTTTTTTTTGCGCGATTTGCGCATGCGTCCGGCGATTTTTTAAAACCATTGCTTTGCAATGGTATCGGACACATGAGCGCTTTTTATGCGCTCGTCTGATAAATTATAGAACAGAAATCGCAGATCGCACCTATCTGCGATCTGCGATTCCTGTTCTCTTCTCTATATGCTCTCAATGGGGCCGGCGACAGCAGCGCCGACCCCATTGAGAACATATAGAAGACAAATCATTCTTTTCTGCCACAGCTGTAACAGCTGTGGCAGAGAAGAACGATGTTTGCCCATTGAATTCAATGGAGCTGGCAATACAGCCGGCTCCATTAAAAGCAATGGGCTGCCGGCGAGCGCAGGATGAATTGTCGGGAAGGGCTTAAATATATAAGCCCTTCCCTGCAATTCATCCAGAAATGTGTAAAAATGAAAAATATATATATATATACTCACCTTGTTCCGGCAGACGGAGTTCAGCACGGCCGGCCTGCAGTAGGTGTGAAGGGGGTGTGAGTCAGACTTGCCTCTGATTGGCTCAGTGCTGAGCCAATCAGGGGCAGGCCTGACTCACACCCCCTTCACACCCACTGCAGGCCGGCCGCGCTGAACTCCGGCTGCCGGGACAAGGTGAGTATATCTATATTTTTTATTTTAACACATTTCTGGATGAATTGCAGGGAGGGGCTTATATATTTAAGCCCTTCCCGACAATTCATCCCACACTCGCCCGCAGCGCATTGCTTTCAATGGAGCCGGCTGTATTGCCGGCTCCATTGAATGCAATGCGCTGGACAGCTCCGGCCCGTTTCTAATGAAACGCGGCTAGGATCAGATTTTCGGGCCCCCGGTCACGCGATTTGCGGATGCGCATCCGTCATGCGATCCGCAAATCACGCGAAAAAACGCCCGTCTGACTAAGGCCTAACACTGCATGATAGTAATGCTGGAAAAATACATTATCCATCTATCTCTGACAATAAGCTCTGGTTGGTGTTTTACAAGCTACCATTGAGCCCCCCAAACTTTGAGATCATATGCAAGTCCTTCTAGTGCCACAGTTTTACTGTGACTCACTAAAGTCCAAACATCACCAATGGAACCCTGAAGTTCCAATAATCAATCTACAGTATACCCAAGTTACACATTTCATTTATAGAAAACGTACTCTAGCATAAACTTGTAGAATAAAGGAGAAAAACTAATAACTTACAGTTTTAAGTGGTCCGAATAAGAAGTGAACAAGTTCAATCGAACTGGGATTCATGATGTTATTTCTGAGCCTTGCCTATGCAGAGAGAGAGATGGAAACAAATCATGGAAACCTATTTTTCGTAGCAATTTTTAGTCCACTTTGTGTGTCTGTTACATACCAGTAAAGAGAAGCAGTACTTGTATTTTCGGGCAGCTTCTTCATAATCTTCGAATTTTGGAGGTTTAGCTCGGAGAGTCAGCAATCCCTCTGTGGAAAGAGGTTATAAATGTTATGTAAGAGTATGGCTTTCCAGGTCTACTGAATGTTAGCAATAAAAATTCTAAAACAGTTAAAATAGTTAATCAGTCATGCCTGTAAAGTCGACCAATAAAATATAAAATCTTATATGGCCTTGTTCGTTTTTTTTTTCCAGCTTCCTTACTTTAAAAAAGGTTGTCGATCTTGTTTTCCCATACAAAAATCCAATCACTAAGTTGTGTGTTCTGGAATTGAAAGAATTTTTTCGTCAAAAATTGCTTAACACTCAGTAGGCAAACAGGTGATTGGTTCTTCCATCATGACAACGCACCTGCCCACAAAACGCTGGGTTTTAAGAAATTTTTGAAGAAAAACAGCATGGCTCCCTTGCCTCACGCTTTGTATTCACCCCATCTTGCACTGTGCAACTTTTCTTTATAGTTGCATTGAGCCGTGGAAAGGGAAACAAAATTTCACAGCTACATGTTGTTTGAATGAATCAGCCATCACAAAAAAGGTAAAAAAAACTCAATAACTTGCTGGGAAAAAAAAATCACCGGCGCCAAAAAAAATGCAACCTTCCCCAACAATGTCACTGGCATACCGCCTGAGAAGGGTTCCACAGACATTCATCTAGCAACAGAAACCTGTACTAGTAACGCCCCACCCACCAAAAGAAGAGTCATGTTTCTTTTGGGTACCCAGTCGTACATACTCTATTGCAGATTTTGGCCTTGGTCAGATTTGAATCTGGGAATCCAGCTCTGCAAAGCAGCAATGCTTACCACTGAGCCATATGATACTACATCATTTTTTCCCCCCAAAGTATTTAGTTTTACCTCCAACTTCAGGCTTCTTGCTCCTTCTTGACTTTTTTCTTTGATTTAGGACTTTAAACGCTTCTGCTGACTTCTGAAGATTTGCCATGAAGTACTCAATGTCATCAAAGCAGTGATTTAGTAAATCCTGTGTAACAAAGAACTTATGTGAAACAGTATAAAGTCATAATAAAGAGTAATAATGTACTATATATATAATAAAGTCAGAGCCAAGGAAATTGTTGGTTTTCTTTTTTAACCAAAATGCCTTATGTTGTATAACTACAACACTCGGGACAATAGAAATCTAAAAAGATTTTACATGCTGAAAAATGCAAATGTTAGGTATTCTGTGTCCCAAAACAGCCCATGATTCAACTCTGAAGATCAATAAATCTGAATATCTTCTAGTTCCATAGGCCTTCTGTCATATTGTTTTGTTCCAGATGTGCAAAACTCAGCATGCAGTTACAGCTCGGGTAGATATGCAAATAATTAGAGCTAAGGTGTGATTAGCTGAATGGTCTTGCAACCTGAGACCCTAAAAGTGGTCCCAACCTTGGCCTATAAAAGGCTCTCAGAGGCTCCTTGTGTGTAGTGACCTCTTCTTCCACTTGTGTAGAGCTTGTTGACCACTAGACACCTCTATGACGCAATCACAGACATTTCACTCAGTTTGCAGAGTTTAAGAGGGGGCGCATTATTGGAATGCGGGAACCTAGATGCTCAGGTTAACAAATTAACAGCCAACTGGGTCATTCTGACCACACTATTAGGATGTCTTGGAATCAGTGGATGCATGAAGGCCTGCACACAAAGAGATCTAGGTGACTGATTTTTTCGACAATCAGTGGTTCACTATGTTATTCTATACTCCAAATATAATGGAACCCTTATAAAATGGACATCAAAGTGAAGAAAGTTATACTGGTGAAAAATATTGCGCAAGAACAAGGGGACATTAAACCTCGAAATCAATGAGGAAAGTCTAAGAAAGTCTCAAACTGCTGAAACAATCTTTAAGCCATTAGGCAAAGAAAAAAAAATCAATTTCTTTTTATAAATACTTTTCATTTGTTTTGGCTTATTCGTTAGCTCTAGTTATTCTTTAAAGGGAACCTATCACAATGAACATGAAATTTGGTCTGCAGGCAGCGGTTCTGCTCACTGCCTCCTATTCCATAACCTGCTCCCCACAGATAGGACATCATATATTCATACAACATGATGCGGTCCTTTTAAGCATATTCCGTAGGGTAAAGCAGGGACTATACATTTCTGTGAAGCCTGGGTGACTCTGTGTCAATATTATAGCTCCATAGTAGCAAAAATGACTGCTGGAACTTCTCTATGTATTGTCTGCTATCAATTAGAAAACTTTTACACTTTTGATACTCACCACTTCCCGTCCAGCTCTGATGGCCATTGGATCTTGGGTGTCATCATCATCAACTGTAAGAACATCTATTAGAACAAATAGTTTAGTACACATATACTGTAACTAGTAGCATTACATTAACAGTTGTAAATGTTGTAGGCTTTTCAGTGTCTGTTCATCCTTGTAAACTTTTGATGACTTACCAATTGTCTGTTCACCTGAGCTACTTTTTTGTTGCATTTGTGGACTCCCATTATCCTGTGGGACTTGTAAATACTTCTCAGGTCGTATCACTTGGCTGTAGGTTGCATCCTATGCACAGAATATTGGGAAAAAAATCACTATGTGCAATACAAGGGAATCTTTCAGATTTGCTCAACGGATTGAGGCTGCTCTAGTGAATCAACACACTTCTTCAATGATGGCCATAATATTGTGGTCTAGGTACATTCAATACATTGTACAGCTCAGCGTCACTTAATTGCCTGTGACAAGACTCCATTAAATGCACATCAGCTTTGTCTTTGCACTGAAAAAATGCAGTATGAGCCACTATGCCACACTGGCCTTATATGGGCACTAACCTTTCACACAATTTACGCTCATCAGCAGCATAATCGTTCTTGTAATATACTTGCATTAAAAAAGTTTTGCTTCACCACTAAAAATCAAGTTTGAAGTAGCTGCCACTAGGGGTCTCACTTTGAGCAACTTTGCAATCCACTGCTTGTCATTAGACATTTGGCTTCACTGGTAAAGTATCAGTAAAATGAGAACACTGCTAATTACTACATGCAGAAGAGGGATGAACATTCAAATGCAGCGGTGAGCAGGGTTGTACGACATTGCATAGGAGGTGTGGCAGAGGAAGCCTCGGGCAGTACAGTACTGGCAGAATGGCTGGTTTAGGACACATCCACACCTATGGTATAAGTCAACTGCAAACAGTAGGGCAGACTGAAATTGAACAGACTGAATTGTTAGAGCTCAAACTGGGTGCAAATAGCAGCAAAGTAGCAACCATATAGACCCAGAGCTGCTTTTGAAAATGTTTTGAACACTCAGGTATGCTTTAAATTGCATTTTAAAAAACGCTATAGGATAGGTTTCAATTTTTAACTTAGGCTGGATTCACACCTACGTTAGGGCTCAGTTCAGTGTTTCTGTCTCTTTGCTCTATTTGTAAAGGAGAGAAACTGAAATAAAGCTGAAAAAAAAAAACTGATCAGCTTTTTCCTATTGATTTCAATTGGGTTTAAAATTTAAAAAAAAAAGGATAGCAAATGGAGTGGCTTCCATTTTGATGGGTTTCCGGAGTTTTTTTCGGACAGGAAACCAGCGCAGCATTATTTTTCCACCCCACCCCCACCCCAAGGAAACCTGACAGAACGGAAATGAACAAAAGGCATTCCATTTGCTTTAAGTTTTTTTTAAACCCCATTGAAACCAATGGGGAAAAAAACAGATTCATTTTTTTTTCATTTTATTTCAGTTTCTCTCCTCTAAAAGCAGAGAAGAGACACATAAACCCTGAACTGAGTCCTAACTCAGGTGTGAAAGCAGCAAAACTCTGCTGGCGCTCGCTTAAAAGGAATGTTCTTGTTTACATGCAAATGCTGAAAACCCATATAGATACAATATATCTCAGGGCCCCGAGTTTGCTACAATTCATGACATCTAGGTAAACACAAGCAGCAAAATTCTCTCTCTTGCCCTGATAATTTGCTACAATGTATCAATGGACCTAAAATCATTCTGGAGTCCAAGCTGTTCAGTTCATAGGAAATTGCCTAGGCTGGATACAAGTGTATCAGCTGTTAGGCTGATAACTGTACAGATCTATCCCTCCCATGAATGTAAAATAAATAATTAATTACAATGACTGACAACCAGTAAAAAACTTATGATAAAGTGAAATATAATGTTACTGAAATAATACTGGAACCCCCCCTTATTGTGAATTCCTATATACAATCTCCGAATTTGACTTTGCATATCCAGTAAACATGATGTTATTTCATATACCTCTGAAGAACTGCTTGACTGCTGCGTTTGTGCAATTGGATTGATGATGACTTGAGGGTTCAGTGATGGGTTTGCAGATTTCGCAAGTCTTCGCTGTGATTCCCGCTCCAGGATTTCTGCTGGGGAGACGTAGCGTGTTTGAGGCTGTTTCCAATGTCTCGGAGGCGTGAAGGAATTGGGGGCACTTGTGCTCTGCTCGTTCATCTTTTCCTGGGTGTTCCTTAAAGCACATAAGATACATATAAGATTATATAGATTTATGTCAAACAATTAAATAAGAATATTGTATCCCAAAATGAAAATCACGTGTCGATAATGTCAGTAAGCTGCGCCTTGGGTCAAGTACTTGGGTAACCATATGGTCGCCATTGCAAACCTAAGTTTTGTATTGAAGCATCCCTCACTTCTGTATCACTTCATAACTAGGTAGATGGACTCTCAGGGATCTAAGTCGCCCTTCTGGGAGCCGTAAAGCGTAGCCATTTGTCTCAGGTGTAACAAACTTAACAGTTTGACAAAAGAGGACCACTTAATGGCTTAATATCTGCGGTTTTCCTATTTATATTTGCTTTTCCTTATTATTTATGTACAGTTTATATAACACTAATACATATTCCACGGATCTATAAAAAAAGATTATCACAATTTACATTGTGCTTTTTTGGAGGACAATAGCTTTAACTTTACTGGTTCTCTACTTAAAGAGGTCCATTACAAGTTTGAACTATACCATCCTATTACTACAGGCCATAATAGCAAGTTATGGACCTGTTTATGCACTCTTTATTTCACAAATAGACTTTGTGGGTCACTACATTCCAGGACCAGAGCATTTGTCTTTTTCTGTCGACAGAGCAGTATGAGGGCTAGGTTTTTGTAGGATGATGTGTTTTTATTAGTAACATTTTGAGATATTTAACACCTTTTGATCACTTTTTATTCCTGTTTTGGGGAAGCGAGATGAACAGAAAACGGCTATTTTGGTATTTCTCTTTTTAGCTTAACAGAATTTACTGTGCTTGATAAATTAATATTTTATAGTATGGCTTGTTACAGATGTTGCAATACCAATTATCTGTAGTTTTTCTTAGTTTTTATATGTAAAAACATTTAGATACTGCAGTCAGCAATAACCATGGCATATGCGTGGTTAAACAGTGGAGAGAAGTGATAGATGAGTTTTTCATGCCTTTTCGGGGGGGGGGGGGGGGGGGGAGAGGGGACCCTCCACATGTGACAGAGTAAATATGTTCTGTTATATGAGGACACACTGGACACTCATACTGACATGACAGCTGTAAATTCAGTATTCCCGGCCCAACTTTAAATGGCTGTAGTTCCGACTCTATGTTTTACTGACATATTTTCGGTTTCAATTTAAAGATAAGTATCTAGCCTTTAAAATGACACTGAAAGCATGTTGGTAACTGACAGAACCAGAGAGATAACCATTTGATGTAGAATAGGCTCTATTCATCCAGAAATGTAATGTCATTTTCCTGAAGAATGAACAGAGCTCGTCCTAATCTGTAGGGGGTTAAACACAGGAATCTACATTTTCCATATACCAATATAAGTGAATTGTTAGCCTAGGAGGAAGCTTTGCCCCTGAATGAATACTCAGGTAGGTATGCTTTGCACATGGCTGCTCCTGCCTCTCCTCAACATATTTTTAGAAGTTGGTTGACGGAAGCATTTTTTGGGGAAGGAGGGGACGATTCCGAATTGCTCTTGGTAGGGTAAAAGGCAGTCATCATGTGACGCAAAAACAACTAAGAAAAGGAGCAAGAAACAATCCAAGATTGTTAATACCGTAGAACTGCGGGTCTCCTTGCATTATTTCCAGATTTGGAATCAGACACAGCACTATTAATATCCTCAGAAATTGATTCCACCTAAATATAAATGAATAAAAATATATTAAGAAAGTGCCAACACCACAACAACCAGTTTATTTCTCACAGTCCCGAATCCAAATATCTTACCCCGATTTCATCAGACTGAAAGAAGTGAACATCAGCTTTGGGTTGGTATCTTTCCTGGCATACTAACACCAGCAGAGATCGATTTCTGTTTTCTGGGAGAAAAGTATCGCAACGTTGGATGGCAGAAATAGGAAACACTTCCAGCTCCTCCTGTACACACAACACAAACACAAGTCACTACAATTTACTGCATATACACGTGTTTTAGTATACAGTATGTACATAACACAATGCTCTTAGTGATCATACAAGTAGAAGGAGTAGTTCCTAAGAGGAAGTCAACATTTGGTAGATCTCCCTAAAAATTATTTCAAAGTAAGGCCATGACACGATCACATGACATTATATGAGAAATTTGCAGTACTAGCTTTGCAACCCCCTTCATTTGCAGAATCAGTGGGGGTCCCAGAGGTTGGACTGTCCCCAATTATAAAGTGATGGCATATTGCTTTACAAGACTGGGAAAGCCCTTTAAGTGTGCAAGACCTGAGGCTGCGCTACTCAGAAGTTCTGATAACATGTCATCTTCTGATTTCCATTAGGTGCAATGTTGTCAAAGAGACTTTGGGGGTAGTCATCATAACAAAAATAGTGTTAAGCAGTTGCAAATTTTGGCAAAAACCTTGCTTGCAAAATAAAAAAAAAAAAGTGACTTTTTAAGATTTCCACCACTAACAGCAGTTATAATTGTACATCAAGGCAGTGTAGAAAAAGAAATCCTGGCCGATTGGTCTCCTACTAAACATATCACAGTGGCCTGCTCTAACATTAAAGGAGTTATCTGAATTTTGAGGACACCACTGCCACGGGGTCCCTCATGGCTTAAAATAAAAAATCAGTGGTTGGTCCTCTGCCGCCAGCTCCTGTCTCCACCGTGACTTCACTTTAGATGCTGAGCCCATCTACAAAACACTTTAGATGCTGAGCACCATCATTGGCTGCTACAGCAGGTTTGTGGGACATCACGACTACCAGTAAGCAGAACCAGAAGCTAGAGGGCATCTTTACCCCATCGTGCCTTGCAGTTGGTACCATATGACTCCATAGACTTTTGCATGGCCTTTCTCTCTGTCCAGATGGGAGAGCCGTTCTTGAGAAGCACACTTTCTCTTTGTTCAGCGCTCTCAGGTGCCTCATAAATTGGGCTCACTAGGCAGCCCAACACTTTAACTCTGGATTTGACACCTACCCCTTGCAACCATCTATAATTTAGCCTCCTAAATTATACACTAGGTTTGGGCTTTGTTACAGATTTTACATTATGGCCCAGGAGCTTCACATTATGCCACTACACCTGAGGAAAATGGCAAAGGAACATATGCAGAGGAGAATGGAAGAGATGAAAGGAAAGGGGCAAAGAATGGTAAGGATCACAAAGTAAAATGGGAAACTAGAAGGAGGGTTGGGTTATTTAACACGATCAAACACACAGAAGAACTTACCTTGGACTCCACATCTAGAAGTTTAACACTGGAACTGTTGACTTGCAGCATCATCTCCTGGATCCAGATTCTGCCTTTGTTATCCATTAAGTTAAGTTTGCGAATTGCATCTTCAACTGTGTGGACGTCATCTTCTTCATCGATTGTGAAGGTCACCAAATGCTGCAATGACAAAAACATAGTCAATACAATGAAAAGTTTGTTTCTTAATATTTTTACCTACATGAAAGCACATGGGGTATGCATGGGTGTTGCTTTTATAAATGAAGGTAGTGAATCTAAGACAGAGTTTCCCAACTCCAGTCCTCAGGACCCCCAACAAGTCATGTTTTCAGGATTTCCTCAGTATTGCACAGGTGACGTAATTATTGTCAGTGCTTTAGACATTGCCACAGCTGTTCTTACTATAGGATATCCTGAGAACATGACCTGTTGGGGTACATTAGGACTGGAGTTGGGAAACACTGATCTAAGGCAATAGGTTTGTCCAAAATCAATAAAACAAATTTCAAAGCTCAGCTAAATGTGTGCAAGAATGTGCTTGAGATTGGGAGTATATTCTCATTTACAGTAAGGCCAAAGGAATCCATATATCAAGGGAGGGGTAGGAAACTCCTGTCTTCCAAAGGTATGCCAGGCTGAAAGGTGCCAGAATTATTTAGAGTTGCACACCTCTTATTAAATATATTCCAGTTACTGCGGTAAATTATAGTAAACATGCCGGACTGTGGGAGGCACACTCTCTTACACTAAGCTTACCCATTTTTCAAAAAACTGGCAGAGGTGACATAAAACTTCAAAATGTCAAATTCTTTTTTTGGAGAAAAACAGAACTTCTGTCAAAATTGTGGCTTTTTGATACCACAGTTCTGCAACAAGTCAGATTATAAATTCCCCCCTTTATGGCTGCTCGTAAAAGGCAAATACAATAAAGTACTGGGAAATGTAAATAAAAACCTGCATAGTATTGAGAGTACTTTCCATACACATTACAGAGTTTCAGGTTGACAAGCCATTAATTATTAGTTTTGCTGATGAGAAACAAGCATATATGGGGTACTATGTGTACATTAATAAGTAATTCTATGGGAACAGTATAAATTTTTGATACACATATCTAGAACTCCTTCAATTTAGTAGCCTTGAGACAATCTCAACTAAATCCGACATTGACACTAGGCGATGGATGCTGCTTTTGCCGCTTGGTGTGGACCAATGAAACGGTTATATTATAAATGGGAGCTAAACATAAATTAATTGTGTGGTTTTATGCTGAAACGACAAGTCAGACAGAATCTGTATTACCAAGATTTTCTTTATAGGTGCAGCAAAGTTCATCCAGACTATTAGCTATAACTAGATTAGAATAATGTGTAGACAATGCATGCTCAGGGATTAGCTGTTCAACTATGATGAAGCTATTAGTGGGTGTGCCAGGCATTACACAATGACAGATACTCATATATATTGCTGCTGCTTCTGAGCCACATTCAATTACTCATTTTATATTTGCATTTCCAATGTGATGAAAATATAATTTGGGTGGAGCAAAAAGAAGAAAAAAGTTTCAGTTACTTAGAAACCGGCTTGAAAGCTATTGTTGTTCTTGACGTCATGCCCATCTACCACATATAAATAAAACTCACACATGAAATCATCTTCTAAATGTTTATGTAACGTTGTAAATGGTGAAAGTTCTGAGCCAACACTTATATAAAAAGATAATATTATGCAAGTGAAACCAAAGGTGACGGGGGACCATGAACGGCTGAGCGACAGCCACAAGGTTTCAACATGGCTGCAATCAGCCAGGTTTTCTGATGTAGCAAACCCATTTACCAATTGCTCTACTTAAAGAGGTGTTCTCATCTCGGCCTTTCATGCTGAGGGAATACCTACGTCTGATCTGACCACCCTGCCAGGGATTATGGGAGCAGTCTTACACAGTTTTAGTAACTCTAGTGTTACGGAAACAGTCTAGTTGACTGTTCTCCACCTTTTCGCTTTAATGGGAGTTACAGAAGTAGGATAAGATTGACACCTTATGGTGTTTCCAAAATCCCAGGCAGGGTAGTCAGATCAGACACGGGTATTCCTATCTCATCCATAAAATGCCGAGATGAGAATACTCGTTTTCTGGGACTTAAATATTGTTGACCTATCATTAGGATATGATATTCATATTTGATTCCTGTGTGTCCGACTAATCAGTAAAATAAAGGTGACACGACACTCCATACAATGTCCCCTTCATTGCTATTACAGGCACATCTGCTTTGCCTGGAACAGGGTTGCCATCCATCAACCAAAGTGGAAATTGGTTAAATATTCAACTAAATGGGACAGATTAGGCTAATCATTGGGGATACAAGCCGTCAAACACCCTAAAATCAGCTTATCATTGTAGGACCTTTGTCCAGAGAGGAATGCCCCTTTAAGAATTTGTGTGGCACACACAAAAAAGAGACAATGGACAGAAAAACTGGTAACTACATAGGGGGATAGTTATAGGGGGTGCAGAAGTAGCAGTTCCACTTGCACCCTGGTGTCTGGGGCACCGAAAGCACTTCTGTCAAATGAGTAGACACCAGAATTAAAAATGGCACATTGTAGGTGAGGAGCCATACCACAGAGTTTATATTAGGGCCCAAGAGTATTAGGTTACTCCTCTGTTTTTTTTTCGAAACATGCAGGTGAACAGCACCAATGCTGGTAAGCATGGCCGGCCTTAGCTATATGCGACCCATGCCACCGGTCACCAGCTTGTAGGGGGGAGGGCAACAGGCAGATGTAGGCTAGGGAAGACCACAACACTTATGTCTGCTTGGCCAGATGATATTCTTCCTCCATGAGGCAGCATTTTGTGGAGCTACATGAATCACCCTTGTTCTGTCTCAGTCTCCCTTTGAACGTTTCAAGGTGCCGCTGTCAGCTCATCAGCACCTCCACAAGACAATTGCTTAGTTCTGCCACTGTATTTATATAATAAGTTTGGTCCTGGTATTGACTCTATGTATTGAGATTGTTTCACGCTGTACTTATGTGCTGAGCTTGGCACTGGTGCTGTATTTAGATTATGAGCTTGGTCCTGGTATTGATTCTATGTAATGAGGTTGGTTTGTGCTTTATTTATGTACTAATCTTGGCTCTAGGGCTACATTTAGGTTATGAGCTTGGTTCTGGTATTGACTCCATGAACTGAGGTTGGTTTGTGCTGTATTTGTGTACGAAGCTTGGCTCTGGTGCTACATTTACTTTATAAGCTTGGTTTTCGTATTGACTCCATGAAATGAGGTTGGTTTGTGCTGTACCTATGTACAGAGCTTGGCTCTGGCTCTATATTTAGGTTATGGGATTGGTTCTGGCACAGTGTTTATTTACCAAGCTGTTATGGTGTGGTTATGTTGTTATCTTGCCACGTTCTGCAAACTACGGGCAGACTGCTTATCACTGCAATTTACAGCTTTTTTTTTCTTCTTATGGTCTGGGCTTGAGAAAAAAAAATTGCACACAAAGTGTTGTCTAACCTAAAGCCAGCACTGGCTGATAGAACACCAGGGGAATAATTTGTTGGTAATTTCTAGCACTGACAAACTAGATGATGCTGAACTGTATGTATGTATACGTTGTCAATTTTTTTGGAGATCCAAGCTACTTGCTTTGAGACTATATTGGTATGTTCTTCATCATTTGGCCTAGAAGTGCTCATATAATCTGATTACCTTCAATAGCTGGCGCTGACTACTCCTCTGGCGGTACCTTATCTCCATGTGCTAAAAACTCATTTGGCTTCATCCTTCTTTCTCCTAACATCCTCGTTCAGGAAAACAAAGGACCCAATAGACATATGAAAACGGTCCAGTCTTACAGCAAGTAGCAGGTTTGGATACTTTCTGTCTAATGTGTATGGGGTCTTAAACAGTACAGGATTTTATTTTACGTATAGATTGTGACATGGAAATCAGGGCTCGCTCACATCTGCATTAAGACTTTCTGCCTGTCTGTTTTTGGAACAGAGAAACAGAATTAAACATTTGTTTTTGCCATATTGACTTCAATGGGTTTTCAAAAAAGTGGAATGCTTTCCGTTTTCATTTTTTTAACAAAACACATAGCACAGGGAATAAACAAAAAAAAAACAGTTAATTCAGTTTCATTTAATGTCATGCTAGATTTCCAACAAGAGAAATCTCTGAGCAGTGTCAACGGGGTTGAGCTTTCTGCAGAGTCTTTTCACCCGGAGATTCAGTGATGGTCTGGTTTATAGACCATACACGCAGTACAATAGAACTAATGAAAGGCACGTTTGTTTGCTTACTTTTAATAAGCTTAAGGTAAAGTTTTCCTGAACCTGCACATTAGGAAGACTGTGTTTTCACATAATGACTGGTTTCATTTCAGATATTTGTCGGTTGTGTAGGAAGTGGCATTCGGCTGACAGACTCTTTAATAACAGTGGAGTCTGTCAGCCGCATGTTTACGACAGCTCATGCCGGGCACTGTGAATAATGAGGTATATGGCAGGTAATAACACAATAATCTCAGTATATGGGAAAATGCCATACTTTCTTAGTGATTCACAAGCACACTTACGTTTACTTGGTATTGTGAGACATCAGCCATGATGACATTTGAGTATCTCTTCCTTTGTTCTGCGGACAAAAGAAAAAAAATATATTAAAAAAATAGACTCTAATAATTATAACTAAAAATAATTAAAAATCCCAGATGGGTTGTCCTGCGACTTTCCCAAATACCTGAATGTTAATTCAGCCTAATTAGACAATGACATGCTTGCACAGAATATATTTCAACATAACTAGTCAGATATCTTTGTTAAAGAGGTAGTGTGCTACACACAAGCTTCATCATCGCTTACCTGAGCAATGTGCCTGATCAGTTGTATTCTGCTCACCTTGGAATGGCGTACAATTTGAACAGAAAGTCTATAAACTCGTATACCACTCACTAATCACAACCAAAGAGCACTTGGCTGAGCAGTTCATCCCCCTCATTCTATTAATTGATGTGGGCTTCAGCACCTTGACCGCCACCAATCAAAACCACTGATATGACAAAAGTTTTTTAAATTTAGTGGCACTTAAAAGGCTAATCGTTGTCATAGAAAAAGTTTCAGACTGCCATCTTCATTCCTTCCTAACAGTAATACATGCTGGATGTGAGATCTGTGTATCCAGGGTGCTACCACTTTCATTAGCTCTCATTTATCTGCATACCTTTATTCCTGGAATATCACCCACTGATAAAAAAAACTCTCATGGGCTATAGAAGGAGAACTGACAGATGCTGACAGAAACGGATGTTGAGGAGTAATAAACTCCTCTAACAAATCGTCTGGTGTGTGCTTTCCTCCCTATCTACAGCCTATGTGATCTGCCCTCCCTGATAAATTGGATGCTTTCCCAAACTCTTTGTTCTCTGATCTGCCTGTATGACCTTCTACTTCTTGCTGCTATCTTTAGCACTAAGGCCATATTCAGATGGCCATGTCCCAGTTGTGCCAGAGATACTTGAATGCAACTCACATCACATAGCACACAGAAACCTGCTCACATGCTGTCTGAGCTGCTTAGGATCTGCATATTGAGTAGATGAGATTAGTGCATGTTGATGGACAAGAATAGGACATGCTGCGATTTCTTTCACATGGGCCACTGGTCCATGTAAAAGATCGTTTGTCTGTATAGCAAGATAGCCTATAATAGATCCATGTGCTGTGTGTAAAAGACAAGGACAGCACATGTATGGAATATATGCACATATGAATGGGCCCTAAGACAGAGAAGGAGAAAAGAAGGAGAGTAGGAGGCAAATGACCACAGCCAGGAGCAGTGGATTGTCTGATGTATATCAAATTCAGCAGGGCAGACAGCTAGGTGAAGGAGTTACATACAGTCAACTCCAAAGCAGCAAAATGGTAGGAAATGTTTAATGAAGAGACTTTAGAAGGTACCTTAAATTTTGCATATAGGAAGCATATTAACAAAAATAAATGTGCCTTTAAATCATTCTCAGAATGGTCTTGGGGGAAAAAAAGTTTTAATTTGCATTTTTCAAAATTATAGGAAAAAACTCGGCAACAGTAAGAGAAAACAATAGAAAGACTTGCCTAGAAACAACAGTCTGGAAAAAACACAAAAACACTGCATGAGATAGTAGATATGAAAAGACATCATGTATTATACACAACCCACAACCAGGGCCTTGCATGTACCATTCCTGGAAGCAACATGTTTGGAATTCGAACGCCCATAAATTAAACCTGATGAGTGGTCAGAAATATCTAGGACTCCAAAACAAAAAAGGTAACTGCCTAGAGGCCTCCACCACCTGAATCCCTCTAGCCCTTCCCACACATTCCTAGCAACAAGACATGGGACACTATATTACATAGTGGGTTTATAGGCACAGGTGTGATGTCCAGAAAGAGGACTACTTCCTTCTTCTGTTGTCTATCCGCTGTCTCTAACACTATTTGCTCTCTCTACCTAAAACTTAACCTCTCAAAAACTGACCTACTGGTGTTTCCGCCCTCTACTAACTGACCTCGTCCTGACATCTCTATCTCAGTGTGTGGCACCACCATAACTCCCAGACAGCACACCCGCTGTCTTGGGGTTATATTTGACTCCGATCTCTCCTTTACCCTCTACATCCAATTTGTGGCCCGGACATGCCACCTGCACCTCAGGAACATCACAAGAATCCACCCTTTTCTCACCGTGGGCACACTAAAAACGCTCACTGTTGCCCTCATCCACTCGCGGCTCGATTATTGCAACTCGTAGCTAATCGACCTCCCCGGCACCAGACTCTCCAATCCATCCTGAATGCGGAAGCCAGGCTCATCTTCCTGTCCAGCCACTACTCGGACGCCTCTGCCCTGTGCCGGTCACTGCACTGGCTGCCCGTCAAATACAGAATTCAATTTAAACTCGCTACCTTCATCCACAAAGCCCTACACAGCGCAGCGTCCACCTATATCTCCTCCCTCATCTCAATCCAACAATCAGCCTGGGGCTCTCCGCTCTGCTAACAAAATCAGACTGAGTGCCCCTTTAATTTGAACCTCTCATTCCCTCTCCAAGACTTCTCCAGACCAGCATCGGTCCTCTGGAACACGCTACCCAAAACTATCGGGGCAATCCGTGACTCACAAAACTTCAGGCGTGCCCTAAAAACGCACCTCTTCAGGGAGGCATACCCCCTAAACCAAACCTCTTTGTATTCCCCCAGATAACATGCTGCTCCCAGTCCTACTGATTTAGCCACCACACGGCTTAAGTCTGACCATTGTCTATGTGTATAGCATCCCTCACTCTCCACCTTGCCATACCGTGCACATCTCCAGACCCTTTACCTTCTGTATCACCCCATTATCTGTAGAATGCAAGTTTGTTGGAGCAGGACCCTCACCCCTACTGTTTCCTTCACCTGATTACTACATGTAACTGTGGTTTTTGTATTTTTGTCTTTCCCCCCTGTCTTTGTAAGCGCTGCGGAATATGTTGATGCTATATAAATAATTATTATTATTCTTCCACATCATTTCTGGCTGACAGACTACTCAGAAAGCACTAGAATCCACATAATATTTGCCGTCAGGCTTTGTCCACCGGTGAAAAGAACGTAACAGCAGCAAACAAAAGCAATCTTGTAACAGAAATAGAACAGCAAATACTATAGTTTTTTATGCTTAACTAGGTATGCAAAAACTTTCCAGCCGCAACGGAGCTTAAAGTGAACCTGTCACTATCTTTGAGCACCATAAACTAAGTTATGCTAAGGAGACGGTGGTCTGGTCCGGAGAATCATTGCTTCTTTGGATGGTCTAGCCACAGAAGAGGACGAAGAGCTCTGTGTGGCCTGTCCGGAGTGCAATGAAAGAGCATGCCTAGCAATTAAAGATCTGGAACGATGACCAAGATATGTAAATCTACAGTAATCAAGACATTCATACGGTATATCTGCAGAAAAATAGAAGCTAAACAGCCATGGTATTAGGGAGGAATTATGCTTGCTTACCTACAAAGTTGAAACTAAATGCTGGTAAAAAAGACTGCCAAAAACGTTACAGGTCGAGAAATAGTCAATACGGCAAAGAGAAGGAATAAAGGCCAGAGGTATTCCAAATGGCAGCGCTCTCAGTGAATAGCATCTCTCTTTATTTATCTTGTACTGGATCAGAAGTAAAACCAGATACAGTCTTATTGAAGAGAAGCAACAGTGCATAACAAGGCAGGTTAAATAGAGGTTCTGCTGCCAGTACACCAGACACACAACATCCTTCCAGCCAAAAGATGTCTTGTTTTCCCCTGTGGTCTCTGCTAAAGGAATAAATATGTTATACTGTATACACTTTATCACTAAGATAGAGGTATAGATAGAGGGGGTGCGAAGATTGAGGTCATACCGGGGCCCTATGGCCCATATGAGAAGACCTTTACTATAAAATAATGCATCATAACTACGGGGTCCTGGAGTTTCAAGTTACAAGTGCTTGTTGGAATGTCTAATAAGACCAGTCATCATTCCTGACTTGCCAATCTTAATAAGTACTTCTACTCCCCATAAAACAATTCTGGAGCATTTTATTTTACTTTTTCAAAGAACTCCAAGGGTTCCTTTGCATCAGCATCAGAGATTCCATTCAGAACTCAGTTGGCGTTTTTCAAGCAGCGACATTTCTTCCTCTATATTCTGGCAAAATGCCGAGCTGCTCACAGGAAATTGACAAGACCCCCATTATAGCCAATGGGGCTTGTTCGGTTCCATCATAAGACAGAGCCGTTCAACTAGGAAGAGGGGGGGTTCTGCTCCCCGAATAAAGAAGGAAAACAGAATCCCCTAATGTTGGTGTGAATGAGCCGTAAGTTGTGCTGTTCCTCGGTCATTCCTCCTAGAAACGTATCAATAGATAAATGAGTGCTACCATTTCCCTTATCAAAGCGGTGTGTCCCTATACAGTGTGATAGCTTCAGCACTGACTGGACAATGATGGTGTAGGGACACATCCCCAAATCGTAACACATAGATTATCATTTGTTCATACATTTCTAGGAGGAATAACAGGGGAAAAGCACAACACAGGATTATAAAAAAAGATGCTCCAGAATTGATATTTCATGTGGAATACATGTCAGGAGAGCTGATAAATTCATATGACAAGTTCTATACAGCCTAAATAACTATGGTATGCCCAATCAAACTAGGGAACGAAGCTGCATTTTACCTTTCCATATCTATGAGTAACACTTGTGAATTGTTCAAAGGTTCAAGAAGGCTAGCAATAGGGTTAAGGATCTTTTTTTTTTAAAGATGAGTACAAAGGAACACATGTAAGGAACTTAGAAGCCCCAAGGTCCCAAAACGCGATGAGAAAAGCGACCTAAGTTCTTGAAACGTGTTCCTTTATACTCCTCTTTAAATAAAATGCTCCTTAACCTTATTGTGATCCTGCACTTCTTGGACCTCTGAACAAGTTACAAGTGTTTTTGTACTGTCCATTTGGGAAGAATTTAGCTACTTACTTGGGGAGGCTTTCCACTACAGTAGGAGTTCCTGAGGGCTCAGTTGTAATATTATGCTTATGGCATAACTGCATCAGGTGAGAGTCTATGATTGTTGGGACATACCCTACATGGCGTTATTTTCTCCTCCCCTTAAGAGCTATTTAGCTATGTTTGGCTACTAAATGTGGGATGTAAGCTCCAAATGCGTAGAGAATCATAGCCAGTGACCCCCTTTCAGTAATTACTACCGGCGATACTTGTACACAGATCACATACTCATACTACCAACTGTTAAAATGCTTTTTCTGACTCTATAGGAATGGTCTCCAACCTGTGACTCTCTAGCTGTTGGGAGACTACAATTCCCAGCATGCCATGACAGCTGCATGGATAAACATTATTATATCTGCACTCACTGGCGTATGTATAGAGAGTGCAGAGAGTGTGGTCGCACCTGGGCCCAGGAGCCCTAGGGGGCCCATAAAGTCTCTCTTCCTCATATTGCAAACTAATACTATCAATAAAGCTTTATAGTTGGGAGCCCAGTTCCAGATTTTGCACTGGGGCCCAGCAGCTTCAAGTTATGCCTCTGTGCTCTTACGCGTGGGTCATAGAAAGTAATTCAGACAACATTATGGAAGGTGACTGGTTCTCTTTAATGAGCGAATCGAATGGAGCACATTAACATGCACCGGCTCTAACAACAGATGATGAAGTTGGATTTCACACTCCATACACTCAGCATCAAACTGGCCCTGCTTCTTGGAGTCCAGGATTCCCCTCCTGCCAACCTAGAAGTCAATGCTGAAGAAATATGTTTCTAACAATACGATTATGGAAAGGAACATAAAATAGACGCTTCCACCTACAGAGTTCTGTAAACACCCAACCCATTCCTTCAGGAACACACCTAAACCCACAGCAGGCGAGCCATCAGCGCTGCTAGCGTCTCACATAAAGAAATGCTTTTGGTAAGAGATCATTCTCATGAAATATCCATGTAGACTGAGAGGCTCACTCAACTCATTCACTTAACATATACATTAGAGGAGATTGGTCCTAAAGAGACAGTCACAGAAGTTGTGTTACATTGACAAAGCCGCAAACAAACTAAGATGGATTGGAAATGCTGTTCAAAAAAACCCAAAAACAGCATGCCCTGAAAACTGCATATTAGTGGCTGCATTGTGTGAATGGAGTTTTATAAATTCCAATGCACTGTGACCATGGTCTCCAGCCTGTGGCTCTCCAGTTGTGGGGAAAGTACATCTCTTAACATACAAGGAGTTGTAGTTTTGCTACAGCTTGAAGGCCCATCATACATTCATCCACTGGGCTAAATTACCACTGCAGGCCAAAATGCATGAAAAACAGTACGTGAAAAAGACAATACCAATAGATACTCTAGGGTGCACATCTGGAAGCGGGGGCCGAAAAAAGCCACACAGGCCTTTTAATGGCTCATAAGTAGTTCTAAAAGGTCTCAATTGTACAAGTCCTCTGCATTCTGATGATGAAACCTACTCAATTTGGATAAATACAGCCAAATGACAAATTCAACCACAGCTCAGAAACATGTGTAGTTTTACACTTTTGAACCACATATTGCAGTACATGAATACTTTTTGGCCAGAGCCATAGAATTAGGTTTGAGGACATCTGCCTAGATCAAGTTTTTATGTTAAAGGGGTATTCTGGGCATTTACTAATTGATGACCCATCCTCTGGATCCTAGTCCTGCCACTGATCATCTGATCCTCCGGCCAGCTTTCAGTGCAGCGGAGATGGAGGTGTCCATTGGTGGTCAGAGCCAGAAGTATAATAGACGGTTTCACTCCAATTGAAATTGATGGGAGCGATACCTTCTAAGGGCTCAGTCACACGGGCGCCGATCCGCCCGTGTTTCTGAACGATAAAATGGCCGCATGACCAGCTCCATTGCCAGCCATATGTTCTTTTTTCCGGACGGTGCGGAGACTCGTCCGCACCTGCTGTGTGGCCGTTTTATCATCCAGAATCACGGGTGGATTGGCGCCCGTGTGACTGAGCCCTAAAACACTTCCAGATCGGACCACAGATAAAGAGATGGAAGTGTAATTGAAGGCATTGCTTTCATGGATGTTAATGGGAGTGAAGCTGTCTAATAAACTTCCAGTTTTGTCCAGCGATGCTGGCGTCCGACTCCGCTGCACTGACAGCTGGCTGGAGGATCAGATGATCAATGACGGATCCCTGCTGATCAACTCTTGTTTGCCTATCCTGAGGATAGGTCATCAATAGTAAATGCCCAGAATACCCCAATTTATTATATACATTTTTTTTCAATTCGCCAAGCTTTTTAACATTATTTTTGCACGTCACCATCTTAAAAATATAATCCTGAAATCTTACAGTTTTCACTCTGGCTACTAAGCCTACAGCTCACTTCTCAGCAGTCATCAAGACTACTCATAATAGGTCATGGTCACAGCTTACCATCTGCCCCTCCCTGCACAGGGTGTAGAGCATAACCACAATTCTCTCCTATAGAAGAACAGTCTACAGGTCCCTATGGTCCATGTAGCTATTGTAAAGCATATATTGCTATATTCTATATTACTGTGAGAAAAACATTGACTTTTTTCAGTTACCGTTTTGCTTTGTGGCCCTGTGATATGTATGTACAGACATTCAGCAATGTTTCGACAGTTTCATTCTGTACAAAACAACTGGAAAAGCTGCAGCCCTGTGACAACGCCTTTCAGGGATAAGGTGTGCTGCATGTACACAGGTTACCTTGCCGATTGTTTGAGTTTCTATTTTATATGTTGCCAACACCTACAAAACTTCAGTCGAGTCTGTCACTTGCACTCTTGATGGTGAACTTCCAACAGTAGCAGAATAAGAGAACTTTCACATAGGACGGAATGTTCTGCAACCACATTGTGGAACACGTCGTCCCCAACTTCTGCCCCACCACTATCTGCCGATTTTGATGCAGAATTGCCGGAGGGATTCTGCTATTTTTAGTTCAACCCCCAAATCGGCACCAAGTGGTGATTATAGTAAATATAACATCCTGTGTCACCTGTGGGTTGCAGTCAAGTCGTTTGTATTCTCAAGGTTTTCTTATGCCAGAAAAAGCTACGTGACAATAGCAGGAATTCTTGCAATCGTCACGCAGTTTCCTGCAACTTGAAGGAAACCCTGAAGTCACATGTGACCCTTTGTAATGTCGTCATATGGCAACTGCAACCAAATATCACAGTGGAGCCCTAGTATAAAGTACACTGCATATATAGCTGTACTGTACATGCATATTCATCCATGGACTTGCTGAAGGTAAAAACATGTATAAGTGCAATTCTAGGCTCAGGTACAAAGAACTGCTTATAGGAACTATAGAACTAGTGTCTGCAGCGTCAGGGCTCACAGTGCCATTATAAATCCAAATATACATTGTGCTTACCTGGCTACTGACCACAATTATCAGACAGGTCCCCCAGGTGTATGCCCTCAGGTATATCTGTAGACGCATAGAACCACCACCTCTGCAAGTATGGACATACCTGTATAGGACCTACCCCTGGGAGAGCCGCCTTATTATTCCTCTAGCACAGCAGAACGCAAACTCAATGTAAAACACCAAACTATTATACATGTATAGGGTGGAGGCTGGAAGAGAAAACGGAGATCCAAATTCACTTCCATATAGCATTCATTACAGCCTTGCCCCAACAGACATTGCTGAATAGAAGACTAAATCTATGTATACAGTATAATGTCCCAAAAATCCTACATGGAGTTATTTACCTGAGGAAGCTGGAGTATAATGCTGAGTCCGACACAAGACTGTTTCCTCTTTCCTCCCTGTCTACGAGCTCTGAAACTTGTCAGCTGGCTGTATAAGGAAGAGCGGGCTGCTGTCTGGCAGAACCAGTTTGTCTTGTGAGAGCAGAAGAGGCACAGGATTTGGCACCCTTCTGATGCATGATTAGTCAAGCTGCAAATAAGTGCACTTCATATAGGAAGTTTGCAAAAATGTGTGTATTCGTGTAAAGAGCAGATCTAAACCCACAGTTCATTCCCCTGCATGTGTAGTGTATGAATGAGAGCTATAGTTCACCTCTTCTCCACATCAGTGATGGGCCAAAAGGCCAAACCCCCACCATTCACCTATTACAGCTGAATGAAAAGTTTAAAAAGTTATCGGAAAACCCCCTGAAATTTAAGGCTAATTTCACACGGGCAAGTGCAATATCGGGCTGTGAAATGTGTGATTTCCCTGCGGATACAGGGAGTTTTTGCATCAAAAAGGTCTTGCATCAGTTTGGAGAAGTAGCGGTTCTCCGGTGTTACTGACAGCTGCGGCGGAGGGTCATGAAGTGGTACCCATTGCTTTCAATGGCAAACCTCACATCACGCTCAGTGTGATGCTTTGCTAGCCCCATTGAAGACAATTGGCAATGTGATGCGAGGGCACACCCAAAGATAGGGTATTAATTATGGACAGTGTTTCATAAACAGCCTATACAAATGTATAGCGCTTACACTGCGTGGTACACAGAGAAATATGCAGTGAATGGACTTTCATAGACTCCATTCACTGTGTATCACGTGGCTGTTTGATAAGTGGTGAAAAACTGGTCATGGACATGAGCCCTTAGGGTTACTAGAAAACCAGACCTCTTTTTTTTTTACTTTTTTTTTTTTTTTTAAAAGGTCAGTATTTGATGACTTGAAGACAATTGTTTAAACTCCAGAGAGAGTCTAGCTTTATGTCTATGGCAGGTGGAGGGAGTATTAAGGCCCATTTAGGCACAATGATTATCGCTCAAAATTCGCTCAAAAGATGGCTTTTACAACTGTTGTGTCTAAACGCATTGCCATTGTGCACTGTTCGTGCAAGCTAAAAATCAGCAATGACTCTTATCAGCGCCGCACGCTGAGGTCTCAGCAGGACACTGCTGGTAGCATTCTTTCAGTTGGTATCCCGCTCCGACTTCTCAGCAGGACACCAGCTGAAAGCTCTGAGAACAAAGCAGCTGTTTGCATATACAAAGCAGCTGCTGTTCTCGGAGCTGTCAGTGGTGTCCCACTCCACCTTCATTAACTCTTAACTAGCTAATTAGCTACTTAACAGATTATGCAAAGATGATCGCTCAAAACTGTCACTCAAACTGAGCAATTTTTGAGTGATCATCTTTTAGTGTAAATGGGGCTTAAGTTGAAACATTGATAATTGCAATGAAAATGAAAAAAAAAACATGCATACAATTATGTGCAATAATTAAGACCACATAGAAACCCCAGAGTAAAATTAGATCTAAATTTGTAAGAAATGTATGCAGCATTACAACGTAACCCACTATGCATTTTTAGTGTAGTTTTTTGCCACTACATGACAGCTGTTCCTGCAGTTCCCAACCCAGACTGCTTCAATGGAGACTAAGCTGTCACAGCCTCTAGCTCCATCTCCATTGACAGCTAGCCTGATATCAGCTGATCACCAAGGATCCCGAGCCAAGAACCCTCGCCAATCAACTATTGATGATCTATCCTGAGTATAGTTCATTAATAGTTAAAGTCCCGGAAAACCCTTTTAAGTGTGGCAAGAATTTGTGCAAGGTTTCCCTCTCCACCGACCTTACAACATTAGCAAACAAGAGTGTGACCAATTAACCCAAGGATCATAAAAGTGACAAGCATTAAGTTCTCCTATCTCAGGTGGTACGGGTTGCGCTGGTGACAACTAGCACCAGAAGAGGGCACCATTTGTTATGAGGCCCCCCTCATGTCTATACAGGCCCTTCATTGAAGGTACCAGAAATAAAAAGCCTGTAGAAACAACAATAGGTAAAATATGACCTACTTTTATAGTAAGTGCCCCCAGAACAGGACTGGGCATATGTCCTATACTGACCCTGCTGTGGAGTACCAGGAGCATCAGCTTCTTACCTGTGGTGTAAGGCTTGTGCTGTGGTCTGCCAGTAAGTAACACTCCACCCTGCTTCATGAAGCAACTCCAGTAAATATCAGTGTCATCAATAAACCTTGCCTGCACTATAATTATGGTGATCAGCACAGATCACATGTGAAGATGAATGGTTTAATGGAGGATTTACAACGTGTCCTTTTAGGTCTTCCATACAGTAGAGTCTTTATTTCACTGATTAAAGGATGAAATACAAAAATATTGGGCGCAAAGGAACCTTCGGAGCTTTGTTCAGGTCAGGCTAGCAACATCATATTGCAAAGATGGTTAAACAATTCAAAGCAATATATTTCAATGACATTTGCAAACATATCAGATATCTAAGCAAGTGCAGTCTACAAAATATGAATGGCAAGAAGCCAGATCAGTCATTTAAAAAGCAATATAAGGCAGCATGAGTGTCCTAGCAACATAAGCAGTGGCTCGGGCAGACTCAAGGACAATCTTTCTCTTTAATGGCCACCATGTAATAATACAGTTAGTTAATGCCTGACTGAAGTGCCTTCCTCTGCTCAATTAGTGGCTTGCCATAGTAGAAGCCAAGGTGACAGCTCTAGGGACCATATTTTGTAAGGTGCCATCTCTGATAAGACAACCATTTTTCTTCTATTTTGCAATCCACTTTCAGGGAGAAAGCATGTAGCAAGCCTAGCATTCTGACAGTAGTTCACGGTCCTGCACTTCCTTGCCTAACCTCCAATGCTGCATTGCACTGTCTCTGGTCCAATCAGCAGGTAGGAAGTATCTGAATGCCCATCCATTTTTTTTTCCAGGTTGATTAAAGCATTCAGAGACATTCTGGCCAAATGGTAAGTAAACTCACTATAATGTATGCACAAACGCTGTAACAGCAGAAGAGGCAGAGATTGTGAAGATGGTTATCATATGGTCTGCAGTTTTGTTATGTTAGCCTTGCATCCTCCGAGTGCATGGGAGCCAGCCATGAAGATAGCTCCCCCACCTTCTTGCTAGGGAACTGTGCATCCCTGTTACTATAGAAGCTCTGTACCTAATAAGAGTGGACTGCAGAGAAGTTGGAAGCAGGGGCGTAACTATAGAGGGTGCAGGGAATGCGGTTGCACCCAGGCCCAGGAGCCTTAGGGGGCCCATAAGGCCTCTCTTCTCCATATAGGGAGCCCAGTACTATGAATAAAGCATTATAGTTGGGGGCCCTGTTACAGGTTTTGCATTGGGGCCCAGAAGCTTCACATTATGTCTCTGTGCAGCATGGTTTAGGTATGGGTACGGGTACAGATACAGATAGAGAAGAGGCCCCAGCTCACGTTTTGCATCAGGGCCCCTGAGCCTTTAGTTACGCCCCTGGTTGGAAGGGAGATCCCCAGTGGCAACAAATTCAAACGTGATTTACAATGGTAGAGCAACAAAAAATTTTAATGCAAGTATATTACAGAAATGATGAAACTGACACAAGCCAGTTAATGAGCAGATGTTGTCTGAAAAGTTAGTACCCCTTTAAACACTTGGACAGTGATATAAAACAGAAAATGTCATAAAGAAAGGGAAAATGTCAAGTCTACTGCTGCATGTCTGTGTCTTCACTGCACCATCCTCATGTGGAGTCCTGTAATAAGGGTCAAGGGCCACACATAGAACGACTCTCTTACACGCGATCAATTTTATAGTCCCTATAGAATTACCCTACAAGGTGTTAAGTAATACAGTAAATTACCTAAAGGGACATAATCTGCTACACTTTCTACATATTTGTAAATATTAGAAGAGCTCTTATAAGTATTACTCCCCAGTTGTTCATGTGTACAACCACAGTGATCCTGCAGGAAGGACGTGCTGGACTATCTGCAGTACCTTGCTCTGTACAATGACCTGCAGGATTACCTGCTCACATCTCTGCTCATTACTATGGATATCCCCATATGTAAGGTGCAGCATAGTCACCTCTATTGCTGGAGTTGGCAGGACACCATTGTTTATAGAGCGTCTTATTTTGTTAGTGAAACACTTTTCAAGCAGGAGACACAAGATATTTATTCCCCAGTGTTTGTACAGAGACAAAGCACATTCCACATCGTACCGGGGAAGGAAGTAACAGTTCTTGTACATTCACTTAATACTCCTTATAACGCCAAACCACAACCATTCCACATGGTCACATAGCTGTGGTTGATTCTAAGAGGGCTTCCAGTTTACAGGGGTTGTCTACGTGTAAACTGCTGATGGCCTTGCTTTGATTGAAGTGAGAAGGAAGTTTGCCTGCAATGCCAAGCTTGGCCACTGCAGTAAGAATGGAGCTGTCTACTTCCTGCAGAAATCAGCTCAGCGCAGAAGCACACTGGCCTAGAGAACAGTTGATCAATGGAGTTCCCAGGTGGCAGACCCTCAATAATTTACGATCGATGGCCTATCCTCCTGCAGGCTCGCTGTCGGACATGCACTGTACAGATTTTTCTTTTTTTAAGCTCCTGCTTTTCCCGCCTCATCGCCTAGTGATGAAGCGGAATTCGTGACCTTTCCGCAGTGTCAATTGCAGAAGGGCCGCAGATTGTACGGCTTCCATTGACTTCAATGGAAGCTGTCCACACGGAAACCGCACAAAAATGTTGTGATTCTTCCTCCGCGAGGCGAGACTGCAATTGGTTTCCGCTCATGTGTGGGAAGAATCACTTTTCCATAGCATGCTATGGACGGTATTTGCTGCAGAACCCAGAGGCGGACGCCCACTCCAGATTCCACAATGCAAATCCACCCATGTGCAGACCGCCTTTGATAAATAGAAAAATGTCAAAAAAGGAGTAAATGAATCACAATCTGAAGCCTTGTTAGCTTTTTCTGACATTCATAAGTGTTGGAAAAGTTGGTGCAGGGGCTTTATAAAAATGATGTTTGGCCTAAAATTGGCGGAAATTAATTGATAAATCCCCCAATCTTATGAGGGTGAAACAATTCTCCTGAGATAATATTTATGGCCTTGCATTAGGAAGCAATGGGACTGTAATTCAAATTTAAGACTCCGTCACTTAAGTTTCGCCAATAGGGCTAAAAGTATGGGCTGAAAGTAGGTGACCAGTCATTCTCCCCCCCCCCCCCCCCCCCCCCCCCCCCCCCCCCCCCCCCCGATGAGAGTGCTGCCAAGTAGTCTTGCCTTTATAAAACTAGAACTGGCCGACACCGCTCAGTGCATTTAGCAATGACTTTCACCGGGGGAATAATTTAGGGAAGAAAGTATAAAACTTACATTCTTGGACTCCATGGGTCAACTTCTTTCATCCCAAAAGCTCAGCATACAAGGCTAAAAGTGGGTGACAATTTCCAAGTACCACTTAGGTCTCCGAGAACTTTAGTCTACCAATGGAGGTTCCAGGTGATGCAGAAATGTGACAGGTATCTGTGTTTGTTAGGTCATCTCTAACCTGGGGTTTAAAGCACTTTAGACAAATGGGCAGATAGACCTCACTCATCATCTCTAGTTAGTATGCAAGATATTCTCCTTCCAAAATACAATATTTCATGGTTTATTTAATAACTCATGCCATATTAAAATCATAGCAGAGCTGCAAACACCACACCTCAGTAAGAAGAAAATTAGCTCCAGGTAACTTGTGTGCTTGGTTGAAATGATATGACTATTTAAAGAATAATGTTGTATTACAGATGATGCCAGTGTATAGCCTACGGCATCCAGTGATGACACCCTTAACTAATATTTGAGAAGCACAATAAAATATAATTGGTAGTATTTTCTGTAATATTACTACTAGGCTAGAATGGTACAAGTGCTGAATAATCATAATATTTTGAACAATATTGTGGTTATCAGGCATCCCTGGGAACCAGGATGGGTCAGTAGGTTCAAGTCTTCCGCCCAAGGAACTGAATTTAGGGCAGACTAATGACATGTAGTGGACAGTACTCAGGCCAGGATACAGTGTCCCTCAGGGATTCATTTAAGGGGATTTATTTGAGAGAAATCCCACATAACAGTATATTAAAGTAGAGAATATGTTTATGTTAATATATACACGTTATGTGGATGCAGGTAATATATCTACTAATATCTGGGACTACAAACATGCAGGTAATACAACAATAATTTAGAATGCTAGAGAAATGTGATTTAACTAGAGATGAGCGAGCGTACTCGGAAAAGCACTACTCGCTCGAGTAATTTGCTTTATCCGAGTATCGCTGTGCTCGGGTCTGAAGATTCGGGTGCCGCTGCGGCTGACAGGTGAGTCGCAGCGGGGAGCAGGGGAGAGCGGGCGGGAGAGAGGGAGAGAAAGATCTTACCTCCGTTCCTCCCCGCTCTCCCCTGCAGCTCCCCGCTCCGTGCCGGCACCCGAATCTTCAGACCCGAGCACAGCGATACTTGGATAAAGCAAATTACTCGAGCGAGTAGTGCTTTTCCGAGTACGCTCGCTCATCCCTAGATTTAACCCTTTCCAATCCAATTTGTATCCTGGATTTCCTAGGAGGCTTACTCTTTTTCTGCTGTTATACAACAGCGCTATATGCTGGCTAAAGCCAGTACTGCAGGAGGTGACGCATTGGATGGGCTCCAACAGCAGAGAGGTAGGCAATATACAGTAAGAGAACCCCGACGGACGTCTTCCAACATCGGAGCTGTACAGCCTTAAATCATAATGTCTTCAGAGGTCAGACAGTGGATTGGAAAGGGTTAGGGCTAGAGATGAGCGAATATACTCATTTCGAGTAATTACTCGATTGAGCACCGCGATTGTCGAGTACTTCCGTACTCGGGTAAAAAGATTCGGGGGGCGGGGGGAGGTGTGGCGGAACGGGGGGTAGCAGCGGGGAACAGGGGGGAGCTCTCTCTCTCTCCCTCTCCCCCCCACTTCCCACTGCAACCCCCCACTCACCCACGGCGCCCCCCGAATCTTTTCACCCAAGTACGGAAGTACTCGAAAATCGCGGTGCTCGGGAGAAAAAGGGGCATGTCCGAGTAGGTTCACTCATCTCTAGTTAGGGCCCATTTACACTGGACAATTATTGCTTAAAATTCGCTTATCGGCGATCATTTTAGCCATAACCGGTGCGTGTAAATGGGCGCGGGGCACCCGCATTTCGGGTACTTTTTGCTGATTGGTAAAATCAAGCTCACTTGATTTTAATGATCACAGAAACAAACTCTTTGGGATAGGAAGTTGTTTGTATAATAGCCATCATATATTCTATGCTATCTCTATTACTATAAAAATGTTTTGCTACAGAAAAAGACAAAATGGTAGTTAAAATAATGGCCAAACATGGAGATGGATATTGTCCATGCTGGTGTGAAATCTGTCTATACTGAAGTTCCTGTGGCACCAAAGGGGTCTAATCCTTGCCTTTCCTTTGTCGAAAGAAATTGGATCCTCTCAATGAGATTAGCCAACATGTCCAACAATTTGTTTCTGTGATCTCACTGTATGATATATGTATGATATATTACTAAGTTTGTCCTGTTATGTGAGCCATAAATTTGGCCAGCATTAGTGAAAGGTCTCAATGTCATATCTGTTTGGAAAGACAACAAGTATATTTTGTTCCAGGTGAATGTTCATATTGTCAGGAGAGTTGTTCTCTCTGGTTATTGCAGGATTGAAACATAGGTATACCTGCCTGTTCCTGTTCTCATTCTGACATGAGACACAGTCAAAAGGCTTAAAAAAAACTTTGTCCCTCACTTATGAAGTATGAGCTGAGAAAATGTGAAGGTGATTTTAAAAAACTTTAATTAACGTTAACTTTAAGTTGAAGCGTTTGAAAAGCTTATGTGCTCATAGTTAATGTCTTGGCAAAGTTATGTGTATATTATATCTTGAGTCACCTCATGCTGCTGGGTCCAATATTAACATTATAATAAAGCCCGATTTACACACAACGATTATCGCCCAAAATTCGTCCAAATGATGGCTTTTGAGCGATAGCCGTTGCATGTAAATGCGCGCCCATCGTGCATTTTTCGTCCACTGTTCGTTCATCGCTGACATCAAGTCAGCATATAATTAGAGATGAGCGAGCATACTCGTCCGAGCTTGATGCTCGTTCGAGTATTAGGGTGCTCGAGATGCTCGTTACGCGAGACGAGCACCACGCGGTACTCGTCTCGATTAAACGAGCACTGACCATTGAATTCAATGGAGCCGGCAATACAGCCGGCTCCATTGAAAGCAATGGGCTGCCGGCGATCGCACAATGAATTATCGGGAAGGGCTTAAAAATATAAGCCCTTCCCTGAAATTCATCCAGAAGTGTGTAAAAAGTAAAAAAAAAAAAAATACTCACCTTGTCCCGGCAGACGGAGTTCAGCCGTGGCCGGCCGGCAGTTCTCCTGAACTGCTGTGAGTAGTATTCAGCAGCCGGGGATTTAAAATCCCCGCCTGCTGAATGAGCTGTCTCTGATTGGTCACAGCCTCACCAATCAGAGGCAGCACTCACTCACCCATTCATGAATTCATGAATGGGTGAGTGAGAGCTGCCTCTGATTGGTGAGGCTGTGACCAATCAGAGGCAGCTCATGAATGGGTGAGTGAGTGCTGCCTCTGATTGGTGAGGCTGTGACCAATCAGAGGCAGCTCATTCAGCAGGCAGGGATTTTAAATCCCCGGCTGCTGAATACTACTCACAGCAGTTCAGGAGAACTGTCGGCCAGACGCGGCTGAACTCCGGCTGCAGCGGAAAGGTGAGTATACATTTTTTTTTTACTTTTTACACATTTTAGGATGATTTTCAGGTAAGGGCTTATATTTTTAAGCCCTTCCCGAAAATTCATCCCGCGCTCGCCGGCAGCCCATTGCTTTCAATGGAGCCGGCTGTATTGCCGGCTCCATTGAATTCAATTGGCTAACATCGTTCTTCTCTGCCACAGCTGTTACAGCTGTGGCGGAGGAGAACGATCTTTATGCTGACAGTACGGGGGGGGGGGGGGGGGTCTCACTCTTGCCACTATTGTGGCTTAATAGTGAGACCTCGGAGCCCGAAATGCAGCCCTGCATGTTGCTCCTCGCCTGCCCTATCCATTTCTGTGTTTTTTACATGACTTTGGTGATTTGCTAAGATTTTCACAAATGAAAACCTTAGCGGAGCACCAGTCATATACAAAAATGCTCGAGTCGCCCATAGACTTCAATGGGGTTCGTTACTCGAAACGAACTCTCGAGCATCACTGAAAGTTCGACTCGAGTAACGAGCACTCGAGCATTTTGGTGCTCGCTCATCTCTAGATATAATCCATCGTCCCTGATAGCAGGGACTGCACGCTGAGTTATCCCTCCAGGGAGCTCTGATAACATTGAATTCAGTGTGCAGACTGCAGCAGAACAAAGTAGATGTATTTAGAGAACATACCACCCGCTGTTCTCTTAATACATGCAAAATGATTGCTCAAAACTGTCACTCAAACTGTCTCTTGAATGAATTTTGAGTGATCATCTTTGCGTGTAAATGGGGCTTAAGGCCAGGCTCACATGGGTGTATGCAGAATCAGCTGCGGGCCTCCTACAGCATATTCCAGCTCGGAGTCCGGCTGTGACCCTGCGTACGGCCATGTCGCTGTACTACACTGTTGCTTAGCGACGACGAGAATACCCGCATCCCATACACAATTTAATTGCCTATGGACTGTGGGTATATCCACAACCATAGAGACTAATGGGCTCTATGTCGCGGATATCCGTGGTAAAATAGAATATGCTGTGTTCTATTTTCCGCGATATTTTCGGTGTGTTACTGTGAATCAAACGCTTGTGGAGTCCACAATTAGAATCCAGTCATGGGAGACCAGCCTTAGGGAGGTCTGATACCTTGTAGCCCAATAGTGTTGAAGATATCCCTGTGCCCAGATATCCAAAAGTTGTAATATAGGAATAAATTAAAAGAATGTGGTCCCTAAGACAACTTAATATTTGAAGGAGGATAAAAGTAAACCCCCAAAACGTCAAGACGTCACTACACCAAGTTATGACCAGCCCTTCATCAACCAGTTCAACCGGGTGAAGCACACTATTAAAAGGGTTCAGATACTTTATGATGCCTTAAATGCATACTTTATACCTACATTATCATTATTATATGTGGATAAATCTCCCAGACAGTAATATAAGCTTGCTTGCTAGTCAGTGGGTCACTGGGTTAGAAGACCTTATCCTACTTGTTCTGAACATTCTCAGTTAGAAACCAGCAATGGAAACCTAATATTACAATCAATGGAAAGAGAAGTATACTAGAATATTAGTGTTTTTAAAGAGAACTTGTGCTTTATGTTATGCTAATTGGATATATCCTATTACTGTATCTGCTTTGATCCATTTATGTATATTGCTGTAGCAGTTTAACCTTTGTATATCTCTACTTATTTTTATGTGGTTTTTCCTTGGTGGTTTTTAACTGATTAGTCAATGAAGGGGTTTTATTTTATGTAGTGAGTATGCTTTTTTTTGATATGGAATTTTGCAGACATTGAAAACCATGCAAAGTTTGAAATATTCTTTTATCTAAGGGCATCACAGGCCCAAACGTGCTCCAAAAACAGTTCTCCCTGCCTCTATACACCAGTAGAACCATCAGCACACCTTGTCTGTCAGTTACTAGAAGTAACAGTTGTATACGTGCATTGTACCACCTGCTCCAACGGTCATTATAGACATTAGAACCATACCTATGACAAGTGTGACTAGCTTGTTCTCCCAGTTCTAAATATTTCCTAGAGCAAGTCATAATGAAGCCTTTTTCCTTTAATTACATATGAAAAGGGTTAGTCTAGATTTTCTAGCAACTGACCTTTTATACATGACATTTCTTCTGCTTTTGGATATGGGCAAAACTCAATGCACCACCATCAATAATAAAGCTAAAGCCAATGCATAAATCTCTATGATCTGTCTGGTCAGTAACAGCACTAAATGGGTTGCCTCATCAAGAGAACTCCTTTCCATAGGCCCTATTAGGATCAGCCAAGGAATTTGTCACATGAGAGGGAACCCCTTTCAAAATGCAACTCCTGACTCCCCTAGTAAAAAGCAGAATTTGGTAGGGAAGCCATGGCCAAGTATATCCCTTGCAGGGGCCAGCACAAGGGAAATCTGTTCATACATTTAAATACATAACCATCCTTGAAATGCAAGGTTGGGTTGAGACCCCCTCTAACACGTCCATATACCCACAATGGACAACCATGACAGGGTGTATGGACAGAGGTTGTCGTCTTCATAAAACAAGCCCCTTGCCAGAGTGAGAGCTACTATTTGCAGCCGCTCTCCCTTCTTGTTAGACACCCTGCAGGAGAAATGTACGGGCAGTCAAAGCTTGCCCTGGCTTTAACAAATGACTGCCAGGCTGGCTTCAAGCAAAAACAGGGCTGTCCTGATGTGACAACCCCACTTACTATTATGGCCCACTATTAATGAGATTATATAATCTTCCATTTTTGATTTTAGAGGAAACAGCTGTCAAAAAATGGGCTATAGCCCAACTCCCCCATTTACATTGTTTTGGATGGTACCAATTATGGTCTAGTACTATGGTCAAGGGCTGCAAACACCACAAATAGATTGGTTATTTTAAATTCCACCATGGCTTTCCTTCTCGATCATCTAATTATTATAGACTGTAATCTAATAGTAGCTCTATCCATAGAAATTGATCAACTACACTTTAATACAGGTAATGGACATGTAGGCTCATCTGTGCCAATATTGGACTCACCGTATATGGATTTGGCGTTGGGTTTTGACACCCCATTTACTCTAAAAAAAAAGAACAGAAAAAGATATTAGAATGTGATGTCTGACTAACAATATACAAAATAATGGTATACTGATCTTCTATAGTGGAAACAATCTCGTATGTCAATGTATTATAGAACATTTGCACATTAAAAAACTGTAAATTGTAAATAAGTAAGATGCCGAGTTGTTCTTTTCTGTCAAGTAGATCAATTCTATTCCGTTATTTCTTAAGTTATATATTTTTATCTCTGAAATCTAGGTGATAACCAAAACAGCCTCCAATACAGGTGCTACATCGGTTGTCATCCACGTCTAGTTATACAGGAATACAAGTGTGATTTGGACATATCATTGCACAATGGCTCATGGACACAACAGTGCCATATGCATGGTAATGCCTGTATTCACCTTAGAAGCAATACGTCTATGGAAGAATACTTTCTGAATATGACTCAGGTTGGAGAACGCCACCATTTTTGGTCACAGATTCCTTAACAAGTTAACCAAAAATAGTTCAGCTAAAGAGGTTTGGCCGGAGTGCAGGTCCCACTCCCAACCCTCTTCACATTTCTGTGCTTGCCTCATTACACCTGCCATGCAGCTTTAGATCAGGGTAAGGTGAAGGTAATAGCCAGGCAGATTATTAATACAGCGATTGTATCACATTAACTTCATGAAACAAAGAAGAAGTGAAATAGGGATTAAAAGACGGTAGTCAAAACAAACAGTAATGTCACTGGGCAGGGATATATCAAGATTATATGTGGTTTGAGGTTATGCCATATGCAGGAGATTATGGCAAGGTGTGCTAAAGAAATGGAAATGGCAGATCAAACTGGTAAAGAAGGGATGGGCTGGCACAGCTGTCAATAAACATCAGATAATGCCACATACCATATACAACATATGTAACAATCTGTCTATTAGTTACATAGGTCAAATTGGTAAGTCATTAGTTGCTGCTATGCACAATTAAGTCAGCATTATAACAGCTGATTGGTTTACCGATCTACAGATGACGTTTTCTGTGGCATTACCAATGATTACAGTATTAGTATCATTAGAAGTATTGATGTTATCAGTATTACTGATGCCTGTGAAGGTTTTCATTACTCCATATCATGGCACTGTAGAGAGAAGTCAAAATCAACTACTCAAAATTATTAAAAAGGGATTACCCAGCCTTTTAAAATTTTGGGCCTATCCTCGGGAGAGGCAATCAATATCTGATCGGTGGAGGTCTGCTGCTCGGGATCCCTGCTCATCAACTGACTGAAGGGCTGCGGTGCTTGTGCGAGGGCTGCAGCCTCTTGAAGGTTTACATCTGAGCGGAATACAAGTATTATTTATAGTGGCTGTCCTGAGTACTACAGGCTTGTCCCATTCACTGGGATAAGCCTGTAGTCTGAACAGGTTTGTGCTCAGATATAAACATTGAAGAGGCTGTGGCATTTGCATGAGTGCTGCATCCCTTTCAATCAGTGGATCGGCAGGGATCCCAAGTGGCAGACCTCCACTGATCAGACCAATCCTGAAGATAGTCCATCAATTTTAAAAGTTTGGATAACCCCTTTAAATATGTTGCACGAAAGGTACTGAGCTCTCACAATTCCTTTGACAGTAATTCAGTTATCTTAGTTCAGTCACCAAGGTACCTCAAACTTGCATTGTTGTGGTGGCATTCTAGGATAGAATATAGTGTATGGATGCACTACTGTATATGACGGCACACGAAGAGTCTGCTGAATGCCCCAGTACAGGCTTCTTTAAGTTCTAAACCAGTTGATTTTGTAAATAGTTGCATTTCTAATTTTAAAGCCCTTTTACATAAGCCAAGTGATTGGGCATGAGCCTTTGTAAGAATAGGTGTTTGTCTGATCATTGCCCCATGGGAATATGCTCTCTATCAACTGACCAATGAGCAAAGGCTCACTTGTTGGCTGATCCGCTCTTTCATGTGATCATAAAAGTGCTCACTTGCCAGCAGGACATTTCTCTGTGTTTAAAGAGAAATGTGCTGCTGTAGAAAGCAATCTGTATGGGGACGGATGATCACATTAACGATCGGTCGTCTCCATACTAGTGATCATCTGTTGCATGTAAAACAGCAGTAATAAGCGCCAATTGATATGCTATATTGTCAGCCAGCGCTCGGTAACAGACAAAGAATCAGCCTGTGTAAAAAGGCTCTTACTCATGAACAAATGCAGACAGTACATACCGAGGTGTGGCGCTCATTTTTACTTTTTGGTTAAGCGATCTTCTTCCTGATTGTGGAGAAAATACATTGTCAGTATATTCATTCACAGCATTCATTGAGAGATATACAATATCCTAAAAATGACTCCGAGTTTATATGTTGCTTGTAAAAGCAGGTCAGAACGGAGATTGGACATGCTATATGTTTCAGTACTTTGAGAAGTGGTAGACAATATTTCAAACTTAAGCGCTTCTAGCAGGGCAGAAGTTTGTTAAACTAAACATATTGGAAAATGTCATTATGGTAATCTTGGATGTTACTATATGTTGCATAATTCCCCATTCTATGATTAAACTATTGAGGTTGCAATGCTGTAATCTTGCTTTTACTGTATGCAACTTTTAGCAACAACTTACATGGTTATACCCAACAAGTAGAAGCAGTGTCCACATTGATTCAGGGATCTAGTGTTAGTCAATAACAACTAATGAAGACATTTAAAAACACTAATCTGCCAATAGATTTTCATTGGATCAATGTTTCATATGCAAAAACAAGCACACAAATATAAATATAAAACAAGTGGATAAAAAATGATAAACGGTGGAGCCAGACAGGAACATCCAAGAGCCAAAATAAATACACAGTAAATTGAGAGATCATTTCAGAAACAGCCTGCACAATGAATCTGCCTGGTGCCAACAGCGTTTCCTAACCAGCTTTGACATAAAGATGTAGTAGATTAGAATTATTTTAATTTTACTTGTTGGAAGTACAAGGTTTGTGTCACGGCTTGCTGGCCACCAATGAAGATCGGGACTGGGGTGACATCATGGCGCCAGCCCGGGCTCACATGATTCTCATGACGATACTTACTGTCATTTGGGCGCTGGACATCGACACTTCTCCGCTGGTTTATGGACTGATGATTGGCTGGGAGCAGAGGCGTAACTTGAAGCTTCGGGGCCCCAATGCAAAATCTATAACAGGGACCTCAAATATAATGCATTATTCATAGTACTGGGCTCCCTATATGGAGAAGAGAGGACTTATAGGCCCCCTAAGGCTCCTGGGCCCAGGTGCAACCGGATCCCCTGCACCCCCTATAGTTACGCCCCTGGCTGGGAGGTGTCATTCCAGCCAGTCAATCTTTGTTTGTATACATTTATTCCGCCTCCTCCTCACAGAGGACGCTGGTTATACCGTTTGTCTGAAGCTGTTTCTGGTCCTGTCGGCAGGTCCTGGTCCTGACCTGCATATCAGTTAAGCTTATTAATCTGTGGTGTTTGAACATCTTACCCCTTGTACTCTTGTAGTTTATTATACATTGAGTGTCATCCAACCTTTGCCACTATTCCTTGACACCATCTAGGGAAATTCAGGTAACTAATTCAGGTTCCTGGCATGGGGTTACTCTCATCAGGGTGATCACCCCGCTGTTAGGTGTCGTCCATCTCCCAGTTTAGGGTTAGTTTCCCTGTCTTCCCAGTTTTTCCTATTAACATTTTTGTGTCATCGTCTTTTAAATGTGTGCATATATATTAGTCCTTTTTGGATGCAATCAATACATGTGGGATGGACATAACAGTTTGTAAATCCTAAAAATTATCTTATAGTTTTGAAAAGGGTCTTAGAGAAGAATTAGTTCCATTGCATATTCTAGATTTCTTTTTTTTGTAACTAATTGCTTTAAAAGGGTCGAATGAATATCTAAGCTCTGCCATATCAGAAAAAAAATTGCTTTTAGTCTATATTTTCTGAAAATGTATATCTAGCAATAATATGATGAGTGCAACTGATCTCTGAACCATTTGTATATATTACACAGGCATAATGGGAGCTCCTTTGGCTTTGTTGCTAAAGGTGTACTATTTAACCACATCACTGCATCATGAGCAGTAAGGGCCTTTTTCAAGGTCCAATTATTAGGCAAGAACATTCACCTGAACGTTCATTTGCCTGATCGTTGAGTCATGTATAAAGACAAATGATTAGATGTGCAGTGAACCAATGACAAGTCTATTGGGAGTGGGAATGAATGATTATATGAATGGCGCCCAAATCAACTTTTTGGTAGGCAAATGGCAATCTTGTTGATCAGTGCTCGTCTACCAGATGAAATTGATCCACGTAAAAAGTACACTAATATTGCATTGTATAGAATCCATATACACTCTAAGGGTGGTTTCACTGATTCTTTTTAAAGTCAGTTTTTGTGGTGGTTTTTAATGAAGTTTTTTGAGTCAAAGTAGAAAGGAGCAATATAAGATCTTCCTTTTTATTTCCCATTTCTTTATTTCAATTCTGACTTTGGCTCAGATTTAATACGAAGGCTCTGTCTGATTCCACAGGGACTACTGGTATCTGCATACAACCCTTTGTGCATGGCTCTGTCACGTGCATACGGTCTTAGTCATAGTGTGTTATTTATTTTATCTGTTCCCTGACTTTAACACTCATACTGAATTGGAAATAGTTCTTCCCTAGGTTTATTGTCATCCCAAACAGTAAATTCTTCCCAGGACCTGACAATGTTAAGAATTTCATCAGAAACCCTGATTCATTCTTTTAGTGACCATACCCATGGTTTATAGCCTTGGAAGTAAGCTGTAGAACAGGGTAGACACATATTTTGCAATTTGTGACTGCCTACCACATAAATAGGGTTCAAGGCGGGCCTGGTAGATCACTGTGACGTTATTACCCATATGCCCTCTGCAATGAGAATGTAGAACTGGATAAATCCTTTATTCTAGGTTGTTGGGAATGTGGAATTGAATTTCCATGGAGGGGAAGTGGAATTACCACCTGTATTTAGCTTTTCTTAATCATTGCTTTGGTTGATTCACACCTCTGAATCGACAGCAGATTATTTTGCGATGACTGTAAAATTAGCAGAAGGTGGTGTCAGGGTGTAGTACTGAATGATCAATCAACTGAGACTTAAGTCATGAACTGTGCCAGCATATTAACTGTCAGACTCACTGTTAAAACAATGATGCAATACTTGTGACAAGACCAAGTCCTTTTAGGTCAGGTTTGTACATATGTCATATTTCGCTATCACTGGTGTAACTATAGGGGATGCAGGGGATGCGGTTGCACCCGGGCCCAGGAGCCTTAGGGGGCCATAAGGCCTCTTTTCTCCATATAGGGAGCCCAGTACTATGAATAAAGCATTATATTTGGGGGCCCTGTTACAGGAGCTTCAAGTTACACCTCTGCTCGCTATCATATATTAAATTATACTTTTATGCTACTCCATCCTACTTTCCCCCTATTGATATATCCATAAACCTGTGGCCACTAAGCAGGGCCCCTATGCAGTTCCTAAGACTCAGATATGGGCACATAACCTCAAGAAGGGGGTGATCAGATTATCAGATAAGAATCCACAGCTGCAGTCTTTACTCACTTTACAGATAAGGCCAGCCTTAGGATAGATGGCACTCTGTTCAGAATTTTCTTTTGCACCCCCCTCCATGATCATGTTGAGGGGCACCTACAGTTGGAGCCCCTTCCATCTGTTAAGATCCATAGATATCACTATTAGCCGCAGCATCTACGATGTTAAACAACTGGAATCAGAGGTTTTGCTGATCCCCAGCATTACAGCAAGAGCCCTTAAATCCTTCTGACCTAAATGTACATCCTACTGTCTCTAGGTAAATGATCCATGGTATACATTAATCTGAAGGTACAGTAAAATTAAAATTACTGATAGGATTATCTCATGACAATGGCAGCCATCCAGAGTTGCGATAGGCTAATTGACGAAACCTTTACACTATGTCCACCAATGGGTTAAAACTGCCCTGCAATACCTAGAATAATAAGTAAGAGCACATACCAAACATAGCTCAATTGTTTCTGGTTCTATCTGGTTATCAGTGGATTGATGTACTGTCAAATAGAAAAGTCCTGAGACAAAATACAATAAATTATGGGAGAAACGATGATCACATAGAGAAAAACTTTAAAGGTACGTCGAGATGCTCTTTGAAGATTTATGCCTTATGAATGCAGCACTTTAAATTCCAGCCCAATGCTGAAGCAGTTTTGGCATTCAGAGATAGCACATAATTTGAGCGGAGCTCTGACGCAGGGTAGGAGGGACTGACTGACAAATACACAGAGCTTTTCATAGGTAACATTCCTCAACATGGAAACATTTCTATCAGAGTCACCATTAATACTTAGGTAGGAAAATAGTGGAATAGAAAAAGGAATTATTACAGGTACTCAGCATAGTGTACGCTAGCTGGACATATTACAGTCGATTGTAGTTAAGTAAGCCCATACTGTAATTAGCCTTAGATATATGCTTCATCTTCAAGTCTATGCACAGTCCTACACAGAAGAGAGATGGTCTTAGTGAACAATAAGTCAGGAGATCCCGGGGGATGTCCTCCTTTGATGCCATGACTCTCTGCCATTTAATTGCTAACATTTTAAGGTCTGTTGAGATAGAAATCCATATACAGGTCTACACAAACGATGGAGAAAGTGGTAGGACTAAACATAGCAAAAAAAAATGGAACTAGAGAAATGGAAAATATAATTGACAGATTAGGGTATTGCTTAAGTCAGTGTTTCCCAACGCCGGTCCTCAAGGCACCCCAACAGGTCATGTTTTCAGGATATCCTATGGAAAGAACACCTGTGGCAATGTCTGAGGCACCGACAATAATGACATCACCTGTGCAACACTGAGGAAATCCTGAAAACATGACCTGTTGGGGTGCCTTGAGGATCGGAGCTGGGAAACACTGGCTTAAGTAATGGGATGGTTGGTGTGGTAAAACTCAAAACATTGCAAACCTACACCGGACCCAATTATGGAAAGTAAAACTGATTTTTGCATCATATTGGTGTCTTCCTTAATTACTTTCATAACCTTTGAATGAAAACCACAACCTGCAGTATTTTAAGAATTTCTGGCATATCATTTATATGTCACATACTCAAAATATATGAATTAAAATAGAAACAGCTCTGCATGGGTTTCTAGTAAAAATATATAAGATAAAACAGGATAAAATAAAAAGATGTGCAAAACCCCCCAACTTTTCACTTAGAATAATGTGCCTTTGACACGTGGCCCTTGTGTCAAAATTACACTTAAAGCGACCCTCGGGCCCAGAGAGAAAGATGGCAGCACCAGCTTCACCGACTACCAGATGCACGCTTTGTACTAGTATGCACCATTAGTGTAGGCCACTATACACCTGCTTAGATTGACGAGTGCTGTCTAAGTTAACAGTGCTGGCCAGTCACATTAGCATGTAGTGTTGTAGACTACTAATACATACTAGTGCACAGTGTACATCAGTTAGTCAGAGACGCGGTTCAGCCACCTTTGTTTCTCCAGGACCGTAGGGCTGCTTTAACAAACATGTAACTTGCTGGCACTCACTAGCTGTAGAGTTCACTGCAGTCAGTCCATGACTGGTGAGAGTAGTGCCTGCATCCTGGCGTGGAACTGAATGCCCACATTGGACGGTAGTGCTTGCATTGTGAGTAACATTTGATCCACTGTGTCTTGCAGTCCCAAATTACCACTGCTGGTCAATTGTTAGCATAGGCTTCCAATACGAGTTTGAAGAGGCTCACCTTCCCATACGGAGATATGCATAAAGGCGTAATTATTCCTTACACATACTATAACTTGTCTGGAGAGAATAGGTATGCTATCTTGCCCAGTGCAATTATAAATCCAGCTCAGGTTTAGAAAACTACCCATTAAGGCTATAAGAAAGGAAATAACTGTTGGCTGCTGAGGAAGATATGCCTTTAAAACGCATCTAGCGTATAATTTGAAGTTTTGATCGCTTACTCAAACCTACAATATTTATGTATGTTTCCACCAACATACCATTGAGGTTTTAATTGTAGTGATCACTACTAGAGATGAGCGAGCATACTCGCTAAGGGCAATTGCTCGATCGAGCATTGCCCTTAGAGAGTACCTGCCCGCTCAGGAGCAAAGGCTCGGCTGCCGGCGGCAGGCGGGGAGCTGCGGGGGAGAGCGGGAAGGAACGGAAGGGAGATCTCTCTCTCCCTCTCTCCCCCCTGCTCATCGCCACAACTCACCAGCCGAACCTTCTCTCCCGAGCGGGGAGATACTCGCTAAGGACAATGCTCGATCGAGCAATTGTCCTTAGCGAGTATGCTCGCTCATCTCTAAATACTACGGACTTTACCTATAGTTTTTTAAAGTGATTTATCTTGGAAGAGTTGGAAGTTTTTGTGGATTAAAATCCAGATTCTACCTATAGGGGATTTTTTAAATATTTGGTTTGATCTGGTAAAGAGTCGCTGCTGAAAAGTACAGGGGATTACTACAGTATATAACACCTGACTGTGCTAAATGTAATAGTGTGATCATATGAGGTTAACATGCGGGTTGAGTATAAAAACACTATTGAAGTGTAATTCTGTCTCCGTGTCAGAGCACATGATCCTAAGTGAAAAGGGTTTTTAATTAAGGCTGGGTTTACAGCGAATATCCCGCTGAATGTCCGCAACGAAACTGCATGGACATTCCGCAAAATTTCCGCAGCAGGAAAGAAAGCTTCAAAGCCCGCAGATTTAAAGTGGCTCATCAGCCTGTATTCTGCTGTGGCCATGTCTCCCCATAAAGAGGAGAGAGCCTACAGCGGAAACGGGGATACAATTGATGTGTTACGGAATTGAATTCCGCGCGGCATATCAGTTTCAGCACAGCTTGTGCGCAACGGACTGTCCGCAGCGTGTGGATGAGATTTTTGCAAATCTTGTCCACTTTGCTGTTTTTTTCTCTTGGGCTTAAGATTGCTGGGGTGCATGGAAATTCCGCCCAGTGTGCACCCAGCCTAACACTCTTGTTTTATCTTATATATTTTTAATAGAAACCTTTGATATATCCATGCAGAGGTCTGGAGATCCGATTCTACTTTATTTTCTGTATTTGGGGTTTGTGAATTCCATACCTACCCCTAGCATGTACGCCACTTCTGTGCTATAATAGGAGGTTTGGTTATATATCATATCACATGGTTAGAGGGGTATAACTTAGAGTGACTGAGAATGAAGAGGTCTCAAGAATATTTTAGGCTGCCAGCACATACATTTTTTTCTTAAATCACTGCTCTTCCCGCGTCATCGCTAGGCAATGTCATTGTGGAAGGAATGTGGATCAGACGGCTTCCATTGACTTCAATGGAAGCCATCCGTGCAGAGTCCGCACAGAATTGCATGCTGCGATTTTTTTCTCCGTGAGCGGGAAAAAAAAAAAAAAATCGCAATCAATTTCCGCTCGTGGACATGAAATCACGATTTGCCATAGCATGCTATGGGCTGTATTTGCTGCAGAATCTGGAGGCCCTCTTTGGATTCCGCAATGCAAATCCGCCCGTGTGCAGGCAGCTTTACTCTGATTGAAAAGTTATGTAGTTCTCTTTTGTTTCAATAAAGTCATGGTTGTACAGGGGTCCGTTATATCAAGGCACTGGTCTGCCTTCCAATACAAAGACCTTCACTGACGTAACATTTAGGCCCTTTAACCCAATGCATACAGGAGAGGCACATAATGAAGATCTTATGACAGCACTTGTTGGTTGTGGTACACATCGCGATAGTTTAAATTGATTTAGAACATTAAAGCCATGGAATTAAGATAACATGTAGGAGTCTAGCCACCATAATTACAGATAACTGACAAGTGTACATGCTATTCTGACAGTTTAATTATTTATTATGTGTAATTTAGTGTAATTATGTCAATGGAGGTAATGTTCCAGATGCAGAGTACAAAGTAGTTCATACCCACAAAGTGGTATCACATAATGCTCTCATAAAGAGCATGGCATCCAATTATTCCTGATTTCCAGGCCCATATTTGTGCTGCCTATGATGTGTTACCATTGTAGTACCCCAGAGTTGGGATGCCACAGCACTGTTCTAGCTACCTTGTGTGGAATATGTACTAATATTTAGTTATGCGTATTGGCTTTGAAGGGTCACTATGTATGAATGTCTTGTGTCTTCTCTAAACTAACTACGCATGACCATGCAGTATTCACCCTAACTCACTCTGTTACCTGTCAATCACCCCTAGCTGGGACTGGGATTGGTTAGTGGGGAGAGTATAAAAGACAGAGCGTGGGTGGGGTTATGCAGTCTTTAAGGGAGGAGGAATAGTCTAGCTTAGGCTAGCCTAGCCAGACTGGTCTAGTACAGTCCAGGCTATGTCTGAAGAAGAGAAGCGCCATCATGGTGGAAGCCTAGTCGTGGAGTCAGCAGGATGGGAGTGCAGGAGGCCAGAGAAGAGTCTTTTTCTACCCTGACCCAAGTAACCGGAGACAGGGTAGACCCCACAGAGACTAGGAGAGAAACAGGCATCACAAGAGTTAAATTTGCCCCTGCAAACTCAGAAGTCAGTATGTCACAGGACAGCCTGCACTGTTCCCTCCATTCCTCCACAAATAACCTTCCAGTACAGCGCCCATTTAACTTAGTCTAGCAGCCTCATTCCTCCGGAAAGCATCAAGGAATGAATGCTTGATATCTAACCTATACAAGAGTTCCAGTAAAATGTGTGCCCAAGGGGCCTTGTGGTGCAGAGTGTTAAGGCAGCAGTATGCAGTCCTAAGCTCTCGCTCATGACCTGAAGGTTGCTGGTTCAATCCCTGCATGGTTTAGGTAGCAGACTCAAGGTTGACTCAGCCTTCCATCCTTCCTCGGTCAGTAAAATGAGTATTAAGCTTGCTGGGGGGTAATAAATAAATAAATAAAAATTACCTGAAAGCACTGGGAAATAAGTTAGCGCTATACAAATAACAAGTCCCTTTCCCTCCCCCCCCCCCCTTTTTACTGATACTTCCATAGGCTCGTCTCTTTATTTTGTTATCGCAAAGACACCCTCATCCAAAGGCACTGGCATCACACCGAATTTACATTAGTTACTCTTGCCAAGAATCGCTATTGCAACCCCACCTGCTGCATGGCCACTGTTTTAGGCAGAGTAGCCACACTGTGACAAGGTCAGAGTTAGCGCACCCACTCAGGCTACTCCCGACGACTTCTGCTCACTGCACCATATCAAATATTATATTCAAGTCAAGTAAACAAAGTGTAGAAGGTATTGAGTCACATAAGCTATCAACATTATCTGGGAGTCTCAACAACAGGGTGTACCTCATCCAAGAAGATCAACCTCAACATGTGTCAGTAGCAAGCTGTAATATTCTATTTCGGCAGGGTGATAGAATTCTATTAGTGCTTATTATAGGTCATAAATGATCTAATATGTTCCTCCTTTGGCCACATAAGTGATAAACGGTAACAAGAAGTTTTTGTGTGCGCATATTTTCAGGAACTATCATTCATGACCAAATAGGAACTGAACCACCCACTATAAAAAAAAAAAATGAAGAAACATTCTGAACACAACAACAATCTACATGAGCTATATTTTTCATGACAGACACACAGTAACCTTCTAGGTTTATTAAACTGACTTTATATGACATTATTATTCTAAATGAGGATGTACCCCATAACCAGTGTTTAAAAACCATATACAATAATGAAATCTCCTACATAGCATTAATTCAGTTATCTCACACTTGGCATAATAAGTAAAGCTATTGTAGCTTATTGCTCTACAGCGTAATAAAGTGCAAAGTAAGAACAACTATACACATACTAACTCACAGCTCTGAAGAGGCCAAAAAATCAACAGCAGACATGTTTTTAATTGATGCAATCGGGGCTGGACTTGCCCATCGGAGGAGTCTAAAGTGAGCACCATAAGTCCAGTAGAAGACAGTTTCATTTGCAGCTGGGTTTGGAGACGGTGATTTGCCACTAGGGTCTCTCTCGTGGTTATTAACTCAGGAATAGCCTATTAGAACTTATTGAATCCATATTCAGTTTATGCAATGATCATAACACAGATTATGTTTACTGACATGTTCAGTATAGATGAGGGTCGGCCCAAACAATCCCAGTCCAATATTGGATACCATGTGTTTTTATTTCAAACAGCAAGCTATACTAAAAAGAAAAAAACTGTGCTTTCATAGTGCAGAACCTCTGGAGAATATGGGAAGCAACAGAAAGTAAATGTGGATTCTCACCTAGGTAGGCCGCATCGGGAGCACAACACAAGGAGCTGTAGATAGCTGCAGCCGTCCACCTGTCAGATGGTTGAGCATGAGCCCGGTATTAGTGATATCAGTGGACATTAACAAGGAGGAGATCAGCACTACTGAGAAGGGAGAACAGGAGGGTAAAAAGCTCAATATCTAAATTGGGCTACACGTTTCTCAACTGGACCCAAATGGCCTGATGAAAGAGCAAGTCTGGCTCAGAAACGTGTAGCTCTAAGGTGTGAAGCCTTTTTCTCTAATGTTCTACCTTCTTAGCAGTATCAATCTCCCTCTTATTAATTTCCACTGAAACACCAACGAGCACAACTGCTATAGGAGTAGTCAAGTTATGCCTACCGAATTATGGCCGATTGTGAGAACCTTTGCAATTATAATAAAGTTACATTTTTGGAGAAATATTTTAAGAGATTCATTTGTGATAACTATCTTATTGGTAATTGCACAGCAAAAGCAGGAGGCGTTAGTCACATCCCTCAACAACAGGTGGCTGTGGCTTGAAATACTTTCTTCTTCTGAAATTGAATATATACTCATCATTTACACCACTGATATAAAATCATTACAAAGCCTTTTTTTTTTTTTTAAAAAAGGCAGTGCCCACTATACAAGGGGACTCCTTGACATCCGATTCAGTCAATTCAAGGATTTGAATGTTCTCATAATTTTGACTTCATACAACAGTAGCAAATCCCAAGGAGATGCTTCGAAATGGGAAAAACTCTAAAAGCATAAATTAACAAAGCAAAGAAGGCAAACTCTCCAATTCAGCATGTTAGAAAATCTTACCATGTGATATTACAGTAAGTGCTTCTGATCTACATGGAATTAAAAATCAAGAGGGTATGGTCATCATGCTAGTCATCTCATAAGTGGACCTGCCTAGTGTCCTAGCAGATCATTAGAGGTTCCATTGTTCCTTTTTCGAAATAAGAAAGGAATAGGCCATTGCAGCGCTTCACATTGAAAACCTCTATGTATGGTATTATGTTATTGGGATGATTGGTGCCCCATATCCCCACAGGACAGGCCATGTATGGCCATCTATACAAGTGTTTACAGTTAAAAAACAGCATAATGATGTAACAATTGAGCTACAAACTAATAAATCTAATTATTCTTTTGAATTGCAGAATGGTTTAAAAATCTCAGTAACTTCAAAGGAAAACTCTTAGTGGACAGCTAAATCACTCCTTTACCATCAACTAAGGATGGGTTTACACAATACGCTCATCTAGTCGCTGGAAATAGTCGCTAAAGAGAGCTTTTACCATATGAACAACTTGTTTGTGTGCTTTTACACAAAGTGATTCTTCATGTTCTCAGTCACTGAATCACACACCTCCCTGCAAAGTTTATTGGCTAGTCATTGAAACAAAAATGATTGCCCATTTACCCCAGACAATAATTAATTGACCAACGACTACTCTTAGGTGAACTGAAATGAATAGACTAGTGAACAAATCATCACTTGTTCCGCTGTCGGTGGCCATGTTAATACTGAAAACTATCCCTTGCATTGAGTAATTTTTTGGATGATAGTTATTCCGTGTAAAGCCACCCTTACTCCCTTGATCCCCAAATGTCCCTCTTTCCTCTTAACATAAGGCAGGCCAAACAGAGGAAATCAAACAAGAAAGATCCAGTCATAACAGTTACTTTCTACTCTACTAATATCTCTGAACACTTAGCTATTCTATAGGTAATCAATTCTGTCGCTCTTGCCTCCTATTAACCAGTATCACATATGCCCAATACAAGGCTTATCTTATAAGTAAGGAAACAAGCAAATAAGATATTTTTATATGAAAATGATCTTTATTCATTAGATATTACAGGAGTTTGCAAGTCATTTGCATAATCATGAATGTTCCCACAGTAAACTGAACCACAGAGGTATGACTTCTATACTAAATACCTGCAGTTCCTCTTGAGGCATGGAAACATTTTTAGAAATATGTTTGAAAAAAAAAAAGTTTATTCATTTGTTGCATGAATTCCGTGCTCTTAGATTACATCAGCTCAATGCTCAAACTTAATTCCAAATGCATTGGATTATTATAGCGCATGTTATCTGATATGCTGTATTTTTATATAATATAGCCTACATATAATGAGGCATGTCAGATGCAAATATACAACTAGAGGTTTACATAGCTTTAGTTTTGCTTTTCCCAGTTGAAGGCACCGCAAGAAAATATACAATGCCAACGTTGTGTGTTCATGGCTGTAGGGCACTCTTTGCTGTATGAGGAAATTATGTCCTGGGGATCCATGTAGTGATGTAAGAGTGGGCAAGGAAAAGGCTTAGGAAGTTGGGCATGGCTCCCCTATTACCACTCCCCGGCCCCTGTTTTTATACTTTATGCCCATGTTAACTCTGTTCCCCTGTTATTTCTTCTGGAAATGTATATAGTGTACCCTGATAGAGCGGTTTATCCTGACTGACTATAGGGATATGCTCTATTAAAAGGAAACGGCAACCCAGTTGTCAATTTTGCTTGTACATTACCAAAAGGATTAACAAAGAAATGGCACAATCACAATGCAGATGTCATGTCCATGTGGCACACAAGCACCGCGCTCAGCACGGACGCAGGGTGACATTCACAATCACTGCAATTAACAATACCATGCACTGTAGAACAGTGCGCACCATGATATGTTGAACAGTAACACCACTTCGGGGAGAAGGAAGCGTGGCCCTAACCTAGCAGGTGGGTGAAGGATCCCTGCCTAGAAGCAGAGTAATCGCCTCGATAGTGACAGCCCCTACGGTCTTCTTCCTGGGCCCTGATTGTCCCTATAGAGGCCCCTGGAGAGACGAACCAAACAGCAAAGCAAATCAGAAATAAAGAACAAAAATCTGACTGAAAAGAAAACCGCAACAACTTATCTGGAAGTAGCAGTACACCCAGCACAGAGGAGCTCCAATCTCCACTACTCCTTTATGGAGCTAAATAATAAGCATTGAGCAAAGGGAGGGGTGAGAATATAAAGCTACTCCACACCTGAGGACTGGAAGAGCAATTAGAGAACCCCACCTCCAACCTTCTCCCAGGCATGTCTAATCCAGCATGCATCCATGCAGCAAAGAGAGACAGCACCCATCAGTCTCTGCACATGGTGCATTAACATGCATGTTGATCGGCGCTTGTTTCATTTCGTTTTACACCAACCAAGAATCAACTTATGGAGACAAATGATTGTTCATGCCATCTTTTATCCTCAAAGGCCAGTGGTATATCTCCAGGAAGATTTGCCAATGAATGAGTGTTCACTCATTCGTTAACTAATTGTTGTCTCTTTACAATGCCAGATTTGCAGGAAAACAAGAATTGTGTGGAATGCTCAGCCATGATAATTGGCCCATGTAAAAAGGCCATTAGTCTCTAGTAAGCGATTACATGGAGAACGTCTTCATCATTGTTCCTCCTGCAGAAGTGGGCATGTGGCATTAAGCACACACAATCTAGTCAATAAAAGTCTTACGATGTAATAAAATTGCATTTTTCTGCCACCTATTACATATATGCAATTTAGATCTCCAACATAAGTTTTAATCATCAAACTCTTGTGAAAAGTAAACATTACATGGCCTTTTATACATATGAGGTCATCTAAGTCAGTGTTCCCCAACTCCAGTCCTCAGGGACCACCAACAGGTCATGTTTTCAGGATTTCCTCAGTATTGCCCAGGTGATGTAGTTATTGTCAGTGCCTCAGACATTGCCACGGGTGTTCTCTCTATAGGATATCCTGAAAACATGACCTGTTGGTGGTCCCTGAGGACTGGAGTTGGGGACCCCTGATCTAAGTGACTACATGCTCTTTTCAGTTTCTGTCGTTATAGTCTACAAAGGCCATACATAATGAGAGGAGGTGGCTATTTTGAGGACAATTCGAATACTGACACAAGACCCTTGGATGTAGATGCAGAATTGAAAGATATAAACGGTTATAAAACCTGGAAAGAAATATCATATCTGCTCCCCAAAATATAGTTAGATTTGTAGTTAAGGTAAATTCCGTATTTTCGAGTCAACGTATAATGGTCTAGCAACTGATAGCTACTTTGCCTCGAAAGTGGTTCTCCTTTACGCCTACAAAAGGACTGCTCTCCCCCCCAAAATTTTTTACTAAATAATGGCCGATTCCTCACAGGAGGCAGGTATAAACAGGCCAATATCTTCCTTGCATCCTCCGCAGCTGTCTCCACCCTGAGAACATGGGATCTTGCTAATTCTTGCATAAAGACTTATTTTTTTGTAATAATAAAGCAGGTTACCAGGTGAATAAACTGATATATTAATACAGAAAATAGCTATGTTTTAAGCCAGAATGTGAGATATTGCAATAATTTGCAAGATTTTATGTTCTGAGAGTGGAGGCTACCATGGGGGATGATGGGAGGACATTAAGCGGAGGCTTATGCCCAACTCCTCTGGAGGGAGTTTAGGGTTGTTGGGCAATGTGCAAACAGGTAATAGACCATTTTGTTTATATGGATCATATTAAATAATAGGTTTTCTTTTTGAAGGGCACTGTTCACTTCACCCTCCTTACATGTCTGTGAGACATTGATCTCAGGGATGAACCAACCAACCGCAAGACCAGAAGAGGCCATGATGGGCACAGACTCCTATACAATTATGAAGTCCAGCCATAGCGGGGCCTATGAATTCCAGTGGTCTAGACCAGCCATTTTTAAAGATAAGCCATAGAGTGTTTGTTCAGCCACATTTATTTCTCCTGGCTCTACCGAGCATGCATGTTTACTTCAGTAAGGGGAACAAGCTGCTACCAAACATCCGTAGAAGCAAATTATATCCATGTTAAAATCCAGAAGCGTAAATTGACATTCTTGGGTCACAGAGTAGAATTTGTAACAGGGCCCTCCACCCACCATAATACGAGTGTCTTTATGTTGCGAAAGGGCCAAAAGGAATAAGGACTGGGCTGAGACCGCAACCTCTGTACTCTCTATAGCTGTACATATGCACATTTAGTATTTATAGGTTTCTGAAGGCTGTAAGATCTGGAGACAGTGGAGATTAAGTATTTGGGGTAGTGATTTTTTTGTGAGTAATCTCATTGAAGAACAGTTTTTCCCAGCAGCCAAAATTTGTGCCATTTTTTTAACATATATTTACTAATATACTGTATGGTAAAATAACTGCAACACGAACACGCATTGCTAGTTTGCTATTGCATTTACACATATCATTCTGCACTCTTAAGTGGCCCAGGATGGGCACTTAAGATTTGTGCAAACAGACACACCTTGTACATTTATAGATCAAACCTGGCAGCTCTTAAAATACCAACAGGACAGGAATGCATATATGAAAGAATTTATTTAACCTTTATAAGGACTACAGATTAAAGATAAACCTTCATAGGGCCACTTACAGTTTTTCATTTTACCAGGACCTCTTTAAAATCGACAACTGCTGCTTAGATTGCAGGTGCCCAGTGGGTATGCTCTTTATATGGAGTCCTAGTGCTTGGATTTCTGAAATAGTTGATATTATCAGAAGCACTTCGGGTAAGGGATGCTTGGAAACAGAGGGATGGGACAAGCTCTTGGTTACATAATGCACCCCAACACCCTTGGTCCCAAAAGCATGATAGTTGTTGGATAGTATATAATTATAACATTTCCTGTGATACACTCTTCCTCACCAATCCCTTAAATCCATAAACTGCACCCCTTCAATAGTGTCCTACATTTCTCCCCCCACAGACTATAAGGAAAATCCGACATTGTACAATACCCATTGGGCGTCTATTAGTTTTTGTGAATTCCAGCGTTCTTTCAGAATGAAGAATATTTCTTCTGTGAGAACCCCATTCTATAATTTTCAGTTGATCTGATAGAATAAGGAAGAGAAGATATTCCTAACACTTTTCTATATCTTCCTTCCTCCCTCAGAACCAATGCTTCCTTTTCTCATACACTGATCACAAGCACAAATGCCATGCAAGCTGTTTACTATGCACTTTAAAAAGATTTTAAGTAGCTAATACCTACATAAGTTCTCAGTAAGTGTTTCATGGATTTCACAAACTGCTTCAAACATATAGCTAAGTATCAGTAGTAATTACCTCTTAGCCTTGACAAATATGAGCTATGTCTATAACCACAGAAATCTGCCATGGTTTTCCTTCTGCATTAATTTACTGGGATCCACACCTTCCTGGACAGTTATACTAGGGTACCATTTTTATCCTAATGCATGGTCTCCATCACATGCATGACTCGGAATGCTAGGTTTTCATGGATGATAGTGTGAGGCTGAGATATGCACCACTATCACATAAAAATGAAGGCAACCTCTACGGTGGGAGCTTGATTGAGGCGTGATATTGCATGCGTGTATTTTATGCATGTGAAAAAAATTGCAGTATGTCCTATTTGGGTCTGAAATTTTCCATTAAAGTCAATGGGATCACGTAAATACACAGTGAATATGTAGGATACTTCCGTATTCACTGGGTGTTTTAGCATGAAGGTAGGAGAAATCTATGGGACCATCATCCATTTTTGTGCATGTGAATATGCAAAAAAAACCGTAACAATGTCCAAATAACCAGTAAAAAGGCATATTTTCGGTCCATGAAAATGCTGTATATTTCATGGACCAAAACTGCATCTGCTCGTGTGAATGAGCCCTTAATATAACTACTCCTTAACATGGCTATGGAGCTCTATGCACTTTCATGGCGTTTCTCCCCTTTTACCCATTTACCACTAGGCTTCCTAACTTGAAGGACAACTAGGGTGCCTGGGTAGGGCTGTCAAGAGCTGTGCTACCAAATGCGAGTTGCTGAACAGAGCGGTGTGGAGGGGTGCGCCGGAGCGCAGAATCCAAGATAGCACCCACTCCCTGGCTTCTCGCTGCCCCCTCTGCCAAGGCCTGGATGCGTCCTTCGTGTCCAGACTTCATCATGGCCACACAAAATGACATGGTGGACCAGACTCAGTTCGTGGACCTTGACTTTTACACGTCTTAGACTAATGAAGCATGCTATCAGAATTACAGACAGCGACTCTACAAGCGAATCAGAATTCTATAATAGGGCTTTTGAAATTGGGTTTGCTATACCAGCCAATCTCTGTAATTAGATTTACTAAAATATCCTCAATTGTCAATTTTATTTTTAATTATATAGCAAGACTATATATAACTTGAATGGTATTTGAAAGTAACAGCGCTCTGAGCAACTTTGCAACAAGGAACAGGGAACGCCCCTTCACACTCATTAAGGTAATTAAATGTAGTGCTAGCAATTTCCATCAATTGTCTATCAGCACAATGTGTCACTGCTAAAAATAAACATTAAGAAAGATCTCGGGATTGTAAAGCAGTACACTCATTGCTGTGCTGCGTCTTTCCCTATACAGATAGTATATTTAGGACTGTATCAGATAGCAGGAAGCGGATCACCTGGGTGTGCCGCATTACAGGAAATAATTGTATAATTCATCTGTAATCTGCAAAGCAAAACATTCTGGGGACGGCTACATTTTAAAGGAAAACAGTCAAAAAAAAAAATTGATCATAAAGCGTTTGCATGATTGTTTCAAATCTGCGTTGGAACCTCTGGTTGAAGATTCCGTCGAAGATCCGCCACAAACTAGCAAAAGAAAAAGCGCTACGAGCATCGGTTTTTCTTCCAGCTTAAAGTTGGGCAGATGAGCAGAAAGCGAGCGGACCCAATTATAGACAATGGGGTCCTTTTGGTGCTGCTTGGTTCCGTTCTGGGACGGAGGCGTTGGGCCGTGCGAATTCCCCTTCCCTGCTTCCTTCAGAGCAGAAAAGCGAAACCCCCAACGCAGGTGTTAAAAGCAGCCTCTCTCTAATTGTTTTGCACTACCTTCATTCATGGTTATGATAGGGTTTCTACATTGTAGCTGATTATTAATTTCATTACACATATTTTCAAATGCTGTCAGATACATGCCATACTCCACTCCTCGTGTTATTTACACATTGCAACACAGTTATCAGTTGGTATGTGCACATAGCTATGTGACGAGTAACTTTATCAAAGGAATGAGCAGGGTGAGGAGCATTTAGGGCCCTTTTACATTTACGGCCAAATGCCCACGGGTGGATTATAGCTACGGCATTCGCGGTCAGATACCGCAGCAATGTCCGTCCATAGACATGCTGTGTTAAACGATTCTCCTATGCCCACGAGTGGAAATCAACTGCAATGTTCCGCTCGCGGGGAGAATCGCAGCATGTTCTATACTGTGCGGAAAATCATGCGGACGGCTTCCATCGCAGTCAATGGAAGCCGTCCATCCTGCGATATGTCCGCTGTGGGCACTGAAGAAGTATCATGGGAATCCGCATCATAGGCCAGTGTGTCATGTTCTGCATTGCGCATGTGTGCCGGGCGAGACACTCGAGGGTATTCGGAGAGGTAAGTATAGGGTCTCTGGGGGTCGCCAGGTCTGATTCCGCTGCGATATTTCACAGGTGAAATCCGGCTCAGCCGTGGGCATGAGGCCTAACGATTCATTTGGATACTTGCTAGATCGCAGAAATCTTAACAATAAAGGCTCACAGTAAATGCCGGCAGCGACTGGGTGATAATTAATTCGACGTTCAGTTTCTGGGGGCATAAAAATCAAACAATTGTCCTGCTGTGTAAACAGGCAGTTGTTCATTTATGAATGACTGCCTGTTTACTGTGAATAGAGTCATGCGGCTGGAATGATCTCTGGCCCGCTCCCCTCCATTCACTTTGTGATCCTCACTCCTCTGTGAGAGCACAGGAGCGATTATCACTGGGACTACTTTGGGCGTTGAAGCAACCGACCGTCGTTCCATATAAAAAGGCCATTGGGAAATAAGGTATGCAGTGGTTTTAATTCTTACATTTAATGGTACTCTCTGGGAGAATCTCTGTGGGTCATGCTCTGCCCCTTCAGTTCCTGTAGATGGTGTAACAATGTATCGATTGTTCCAGTAATTACTAATTACTCCGGACTTCACAATAATTTGGAAGATATACACACAAATATTATTTGTATTGTTTTGAATACAACAAAATTTAATGAGGTTGGGAAAAAGTGAAGTGAATTGCAGCAGTGTTACATGTGTTGTCCAAAATGTAAAAAGAAAAAAAAAAAGCTTTTTTCCTAGAACCAGCAGGACTTCTTCCTAGGGCTGCTGTCACTGTCAACTGAAGGGTCACACGTGCTCAGAACGCCTATTGAAGAGCCAAAACGTGCACCCAGCTTTCCAGCGCCAGGTCAATCTGAACAGGCTCCTGTCTATTTAAAGCACCCTCCCCCACTGGATTATGAAAGAGCAATTAATCTCCTAGTGTGCAAGTGTGTTAAGGCCCATTTACATGCAACGATTATCACTCAAAATTCGTATAAACAATGGCATATGAGCAATAATCCTTACATGTAAACGCTCCCATCGTTTACTCTGAGCTTAAAATCCATCGTTCAGGAGAGCTTAAAATCCATCTTTCAGCCAGAGTGTAGATAACACAAACCCCATGCTATGTTCTGCACGGGAGCAGCTGATTACATTGTATTCATGTTGACAGCCGGTGACAGCTATTGTGAAAACAAAGAAACTGATTGCAGAGCTCAGACCACCTATTGAGCTCCTGGAGGCTCCTTTGCACGCAAATTAAGCTGATAGAGCACTAATGGGCATTAGCGCCCATTAGTACTTTATGCAAAATGATCGCTAAAACTGTCAATCTTTCAATGGTTTGAAAGATTGGCTTTGCTTGTAAATGAGCTTTTAGTGTACTGTCTGCTCTCCTGGTTTTGAACCATGTCTGTTCCACTCAGCTTGCCCAACTTCTTCTCCTGACCTTGGCTTGTGTATTGACCATATTTACTCTGTCTGTCCTGACCCTCAGTTCGATTCGTTATTACAGAAGTATTCCGCCTATTTCCTCAATCATGTCTGTCTGCACTTTCCAATACTAAGTTATGGCAAACTGGACCAAGTTTCATCAACTGCCTCTTAACAGAGACACTATTTCTGGAGCATGTTCTGGGTTCTACTTTGGTAGGGTTAAAGGGTGAAAACTAAGGAACTCTAGGTGCCGCCCCTGGATCCAGACCTAAGGCAATAGTGCCTTTAACTAAACATGTCATTTATATTCCCGGTCTCCTCATAAGGGAAATGAAGACCTTTGGATGCCCTCAGGCTCTATCACCCAGCTTTGGTTACAGCTTCTTCACTTCATGTACACTACAGTTCATTAATTTCAATAACCACAAATAAGGCAAATAAACACTCCTTGTACTCCTACACAATATTTACACAAGAACCGAGTCTTGATTTCCTTACATTTTTCTTTCCAAGTATCCACCCTTATCAGTGATTACAGTATTTATTTAATTAAATCCATATTCATCACACGTTACCTTCCTTTGTTCATTTCAGAAAAATTGACAATTTGGCTGCTTACAGAAAGTTATGAGCTGTAGTGTAGTTACAGCTCCGAGTCTCCGTATTAAAGAGCCATTATTCCATTTTTTCACTGACTTTAAAGTTGTCTCAAAGAAAAAGAAAACATAGCACAAGACAATCTTTGTATAATTTCCCGAAGCCTATGAAATATTTATGTGCTCCAGAGCAGAACTTAGAATGGTCCGCTCACAACATAGGCAGGAAACAGGCCACAGACGGGTGTATGTATCCATAGGTCATCCATACAGCTGCTGTTGGGCTCTAGGAAGAAAAAGGGGCTGGCTTCTGTTAGTACCACGTGCTTTGCTAATTAATATCAAAATATGCAGAATGCCAAAGGAAATGGGAACTGAATCGGACGTCATGGAATGACTGTGGATGGGGAGACAAGTACAGGGCCCTTAGGTCTTGGAGGCAAAACCAGTAACCTAATGAGTGCACATATATAGATATATTCTATCCTTCTCTAGTCTCTACCCTTCATTCTATTTTCGACAAGTTATTCGGTAGGTCCTAGGCATTTTCCCAGAATTAGGAAAAATACATTTGACTCTTGAGAAACTATTGCCTTATAGCTAAAAAACTGGATTACCAATCTGCAGTAACTGTGCAAGTGAATCACTTGCATTGCGTTAGTGTTGAATATCTTATTGTGTACTGCTACCAATAAATATCGTCACAGGCCAAGAAGCAAGTTTTCCGCTTGCAATAAGTTTTATAGATGGAGTATGACACAAGTGTTGGCAGTCAAAGTGCTAAGGGAAATGAAGAAAATGTTTTCAGATATGATAGGAGGTTCGGGTCGGACTGGAATATTTGGTCCCACTATGGGAAATTAATTTTTTTGTATCAAATTGGTTTTTATTGGGTTTTTGCATGAGTCATCAAATGATTTTAATGACTAATGTACCTTTTATTTAGCACATTTGCACATCCAGTTTTTACGTCATTGTAATCCATGTTATTGTTGCACGTTGGGGAATTTGTGAACTGTCCTATAAGAAAATCCCTAGTGGCAAGGGATTCTCTCGAAAGTCAACTTTTGATGGACCTTGGAGTCAAACTCTTCAGTCAGAGACTGGGCATGATCCTCTCGTTGGTTAGTCCGAGGTACATTCAAGAAAGTGGTTGCCACACTAATATTTATGTGTACTAGATCCATGGTCACTATCACTGTAAAGGTAAATGCTCTATCTATCCAACATTTTCCACCAAACAATCTAAACCTCTCGTCAAAATGAAGTGAAAGAAAAAAATGATGGAAGCCAAACAGAAAAATAGGGCTGTAACTTTAATAGGGTAGTTCCATTGCCAGAGTTATCGCTCACTAGGAGACATCTGAACACATATGAAAAGTACATTTTGTGAAATATGCCTGAAAACACCCATTATTATGTGTTGTATTCAACAACTGTTAAACTAGTTGAGCCCCTCAGGGCAGGGAAGGGATTAACTTTATAAGCTTGACAACTGACCAAAGTCTAAAGACAGGTTAATACTCAGGTTTGTTGTAAATGTACAACTGGATACACAGCTTGGGGTTTTCTGTGCTGTGACTGTAGACAGAAAAGCAATCAGATGATTCCCAAGGAAAACTTTTAAAGATGTTTTCTAGGATGCCTAAGAATAGGTTATACTGATACTTGAGTCCTGGAAAATCCATTTAAGCGACACTTAGCCTGAAGCCTATCTAATGTACATTTTCTGGGTAGTTGAATGCAATCTGCTGCCGTCTACACAACTACATTGGGCTCCTTGTACATGGAGCGCTAAATCGTTCGCACGAGTGAATGAGCGAACAATGACGCTCGAGTAGTCTGTTCACATATCGTTCGGTCATTTACATTCACTGTAGCAGTGAATGTGAATGACTAAATAATCGCTGTTCACACGCAAATGATATGCAAACAAGCAAACAACTATTTTTATTCTTGTTCAAAATAGACGAACCAGAAGCGAATAAATTCTTGTTAGTCGTCCAATTGTTGGCTGTGTTTACACTGAACAATTATCGTTCAAATTCGCACAATCCAATTTTCCATGTAAAAGGGCCCTTAGGCTGAGAAGAGGTTGACTTGAGGTCGACAACTGGGACTGTCCCTTTATATAGCATTTATAAGTAATTACCCAACAACGAGCCCCAAACATGGAATTGGGATTTTTTTGTTGGTTATTGTTAGATGATAGTTATATCTATAAACAGTGGTCTTTTGTAGAGGTTTCAACATATATTTCATGTACTTTTCATAAAGTTGTCATAGGAGCCAAAACAACAAAAAAAACTATGGAAGTGCCATATTCAGCAGCAGACAGACATGAACGGCAGCCCACAGTGGGATCTTTTCAGTTTACGTCATGTAGAAGGGTGATACCCCATTCCATTTTAATGTAATTAACCCATTTTATATATGTTTCTTTAAGATGTCAGGTGACCGCAGGTAGCTCGGCGGAAGCAAATCAAGTAAAACGTTGCCACCATCCTAGTGTGGTGCAGTTGGAAAGACGCCAAGGTGACAAACGGACCTGCTTGAGCCAGCTCAAGACCCCAGGGTAGGAGGAAACCCCAGTCAATTCTGCTGTTGGCTACACGTAAGAATGGAGTTTTAACCGGAATTGAACAAGTGGATAGAGACATGGTATAAACTGGGCCATTGGGACTCCCCAAGAGACACCTACCCAAGACTCGCAGCAAGTTGCATGAACTGTGTTCCGATTAAAGTTGTTTTTTTTTGTATAATGTGCCATGGAAGTGGCAATTATTTTTACACTATGACATGGGACTTTTTCTGGCCTTATCAGCAAAGTGAACCAGAGAAGGCCCCACATAGTCCCCCATTGAATGCTTCAGGTGGCATGCCACTGAAACAGACTGGTGCTAAAGAGCAAGCTAAGGGTCAGTTTGAGGCCCCACTTCAGCTTATTCCATCCCCTGACAGGGTGCCCCCTGCATCCCAGGACCCTGGAACAGCCATGTTGCCCAGCATTTTCCTGGACAAAATAACAGCATGCTGCACTTTTCTTTGCGGGCTCTTGTGCCAAATCTGCTCGAGAGGCTCCAAGCGCAGCCTTCAAAGCAGAACCTGAAAAAGTTGTCCAACCCTGTTTTAAAGTTTTGCTTTAGGGTTGTAGTATAATCACAGCTAGAGAGCCACAGGTTCCATATGGTATGTGTTCTATGTACAACAACATCACAAGACATGGTAACACCTATAATATACACCACCTTTATGAATGTCATAAAACTCAGAAATTACTTCTACATTCTCGGGCATATTACAAGAATAATTAAGGCACAGTCTGCAATTTTAAGCATTGCACCTACTTGTTATGATGGCACCAGTATCATTAGTTAATGCCCTCTAAATATAGTCAGTGTGATTCCTCTATGATTCATCCGATTTGCATTAGAATACATAAAGTTACTCTTGTGTGATGACATGAAGACGACCTAGATAGAAGTATACATACAAGGACTATAATGCAGTGCTGATCTTACATTTGCAGCCATAGCCTATAGTCAATAGAAGGTGTAATAATAAACCTGACTATGCAAAAGTCTTAAAACTAGTCAAGTGAACAGAACTGAGGCTGTATCAGCAACAAAATCTCAGCTTTTCACAACCCTGAAGTTATCTTAATAAGTTAGAAGTGATTTATGGGTGACTGTAGGATGGTTCCTCAAGCACATCGGTGGGCAAAGGGATCCACTGTATGCATTTTTATTAAAAATGGCATAATAAGATACAGGTCACATTCTCAATACTTCCACTAGTCTTGATCTTGGATACCATGGCTGTAGGGGATGATGCGGTGGGCTTGTTTCCCTACATGCATGAACAACATGGATGAACACATGAAGCCTTACGGACTTGCTCCATGTCTATGGATAAGATCTTACATTTGCAGCCATAGCCTATAGTCAATAGAAGGTGTAATAATAAACCTGACTATGCAAAAGTCTTAAAACTAGTCAAGTGAACAGAACTGAGGCTGTATCAGCAACAAAATCTCAGCTTTTCACAACCCTGAAGTTATCTTAATAAGTTAGAAGTGATTTATGGGTGACTGTAGGATGGTTCCTCAGGCACATCGGTGGGCAAAGGGATCCACTGTATGCATTTTTATTAAAAATGGCATAATAAGATACAGGTCACATTTTCAATACTTCCATTAGTCTTGATCTTGGATACCATGGCTGTAGGGGATGATGCGGTGGGCTTGTTTCCCTACATGCATGAACAACATGGATGAACACATGAAGCCTTACGGACTTGCTCCATGTCTATGGATAAGAGCATGTATATAAACACTACCCTGCACCCTTCTCTGGATGCCCAGGAGTTGAATTTTAACCCAGAGCTGCACAGGCGGTCATTATGTTGCTATGTAAAAAAAATAATCAGCAATTTAAGCAACGCTGTTACACATTCCTTAAAATGGCTCACATGTCATAGAGAAAAGGTCACTAATACCGGGCAACGCCATAAAGCTCCAGGTCTGATTGGTCAAACTGTTTTAGAAGGGCTCGTTCACATTAGCATTAGGGAGTTGCGTTTACCTGCTGGCACTCCCTGTCCGAACAGAGCAGTCTTATGACGGAACCGAACAATGCTGAACGGACCCCCGTTAACTATAATGGGGTTCATCATTACGTTTCCAAATCAGCGACGGAGATTCTGAATGGAAACACGGATGTGAACAAGCCTCAAGACAAACTTCTGTCTCTAAACATCCAGAAACAATTTGAACTAACTGTAACTAGTATGACAGGATTTTGAAGTAGACCTCCCATGTAGCCTGAAAACATCTCAGGTGATTGATAATTGTAAAGAGAAAAAGGTTGGTACAGTGTGAGCCAGTAGAACAAGATGCTACAAGAGAGCAATAACATATTGATAAGTGTCAGTTAACTACATGTTACAATACAGTTAGAATAAATAAATAAACTAAAATACATAAATAAAAAAGGTATTGCAGTGTACAGTGCCTGAATATATGCCCAATGGATAATCGTTGGGCATGCATAGAGCCCACTACAGGTTATGGATAGACGAGGGAAACAGAACACAAGCCTGGCATGGACAGAGCCTAAGGTCAGTTTTAAATCTACAGTATAGCATACTACAGAGACAAATTGATAGAGATTCAGGTCTGTAGTATTAGGGTGCGTTCACACACCGCTGATTTCAGTGTAGATCTGCAGCAAATTTCACCCTTCCAATTGCATTCAGTTTGGTGGGGTGAAATCTGCTGCAGATCTGCACCAAAATCTATGACAACATTTGCAGCAAATTAGTGATGGGTGATCGCCCCCTAATAATACAGACACATTAGGGTGATTTCTCCATAGAACTGCATCCCCCGGCATATTCTTAACCAATAGCACAAATATCTGAGTTATATATGATTGAAAATACAGTACGGAAAATAAGAGTAAAGAAACTGCATAAGGAACTCATCAACAATTCAATAACTTCTATGCAACAATATAAAACCTTCCTAGGAGACCCTGAAGGAGTTGCTGTTAGCTGCAGCATACTTATTACTAGCACAGCAGAAGTACTACCTGAACACCGCGTACAACTGCAGGTAGCTGCTCACCTGAGGACAGGTGCAGTGGGGCGAATCCAGTCTGGTTAATCCACAATCCCAGAGTGATAAATATACATTCCTTGTAGAAAGGGCCCTGCGGACAGCTGTGTTCGCCTTCTCTAGGTCCCCAGCTACTAGTGTGACAGGTACATGTCCCTGAATAGAGTACTTCTCACATGGGGCACACCCACATTCCACAACACTTAGAAACTAGGTGGCAACTGCTCTAACAGCTCATACATCTTAGAGGAGTCCAAGGTGGCCCTTTAAGAAGCCTGAGAGTGCGGTGGGATCTGATAATATCACTGATTGGAAGAAAGAGCAGTTACTTCGCAGCAGCCATACATTCAGTATGACACTTGCACACAGATGTAGCAGAGCAGAACTGGTCTTTTAAAGGAATTGTGCAATGTGGGAGACCTTTGCTCAAATTCAGGGTGACTATGAGACCAAATGATTGTGGGACGTCCCCCCACTGAAAGCCCTTGTACTCATGTAGCTATAGTCTAAATGCTTGTCTTTGAATCCGGGCCCCTGCACACTGGCAATCGCAATATTGCTGCAAGAAATTCGCGATTTTGCTTATGAGATCTCTGAGCATCAGTGATGGTTTTTCTGGCAAAAAAAAAAAAAAATTGCTGCCTCTTGCAATCTTCTCACACGTTTTTCTTAAGACAGACAATAGGAGTTTCTAATGTTAAAAATGAATCGCACGAAAATTGCACTTTTGCGCGATGCGATAAAAAGGAGGTTCCATAGGGAAACATGGGAGATTAAAAAAAGCAAGGAAAACACAGAAAGATCGGACATGCTGCAATTTTTTTTTTTCACTCTACATCGCATGAGTGAAAACTTCTCAAATGGGAATGAAAGCGTTGAAAATCATTGGTTTCATAATTCTGTGTTTCCACTCAAGCTCAATTCACACGAAAATCACACGATTTTATCGCAAGTGTGAAGGCGCTCTTAACAAGGGCGCCTTGACACTGTCGAGAAAATTACGCAAGGGCCTAAGGGCTCCTTCACACAAGCATATGCGCAAATGCAAAAGTTTAAACGCAAGGTATTTGCGCTATGAACAAGGTAGATTGGCGCTCATATTGGCGCATTTTACTGTACTTTTTGTGCACGCAGGTCAGGGTTTTTGGTGCACGGGATACTATCATGCCCGGATTTAAAAGGCTATTTAGCTTAATGAGTTCCAGATGTGTTCTTTTTTCACAGACTTGCACTGCTTATCATGCATTTGCGTACTTGAGCAACTCCCATAGATTTCTATGGGGACCCTTAGTGTGCAAATGTGCACAAAAATAGACCTTGTTGCATCCTTTTCCGTTCAAAATGTATGCAGAGAAAAAAATAAATTAGAAGGGGACCCATTGAAATCAATGGGTTCTGTCTTAAAATTATTGTGCCACTTTCACACAGTTGAGAAAATTGTGCAAGATTTATGCGTTGCGAGATGCACAAATTTTGCACAGTATGTCCCCAATTCTTTTGAATAGGGTCATATCCATGAACAATTCTTTCGATGCGGGAAAAAAATAGCGGCGTGTCCTATCATTGGGCGTTTTCTCAGAATTCCTCGTCCATTGTTTTTAACTGGGCTGGAAAAAACATTGGACGGCATGTGAGATGCACGCGAGTGCGATGCAAGGTTTCCCATTGAAAACAATGGGAAACACTTACCGATTTTCAGCCGTGCTGGAGGATCGCTACTTCCCTGAAGTGATAGAAGGCATTTTTGACACAAAAACGCTTCGCATCCGCGGGTACATCGCACGTTCCTGAAGGCGATATCAGGCCGAGTTTCATTGCCAATATCGCACTTGCCTGTGTGAAATTAGCCTAAGGGCTTAAACAGGCGAACGTGTTTTAGTCCCGTTATACAGACGTGAAAATCATGGACGCATAACGGGACAAAACCAAACCATTGATTTCAATGGTTTTGTTTTCACTAGTTCTTTTTTTTCGGGCGTGAATACTGCGGCCGAGATACGATAGGACTTGCCCTATCTTTACCGCATGTAGTATTAACTGTGTGCGGGAAAGATAGGGCAGAGCGAATCTTCACAGCATTGTTTTCAATCTCCTGTGTTTTAGAGTGGCCTTAGGGCTTAAACACACGGGTGTTTTTTGGTCTCGTTATGTGGCCGTGAAAATCACATTACGGCACGTAACAAAACCATTGATTTCAATTATATACATGCGATATATCTTTATCGCATGTAAAAAAAATCTAGGCAGGACGTATCTTCATGCTTTTTATTTCAAACTCATGCACAATAGTGTGGAGTTTGGATGGTCCAAAAGAAAAAAACAGGTCCATGCGCTAATATGCGCATATGTTTTTGCCCTAAAAATTTATTTTCTGGGCAGAATCCGTATTGACACATGGCTGCTGACACCACATACAACTATATAGTGTAATTATAGTGGGAAAGTCCTGTTATTGTTGAGATCTCACATGGCGCAGTAAATAGTTCTCATTGCTGAACCTAATTCCTCATCCTGTGACACTGCTTGTATGAATGCCACCTGTTGATGAACATGCATTGCTACTGAATATAGTTATGGTGATTCATCCAATGAAGTGACACTGGGAACAATGAATCCCGGGATATGTAACAGCAGCTCATCACATCGTCCTCTATACACCGAAACAGTCATTTATGTGGTCCGTGCGTCATCACAGCCAATTTTTTTATTGTTTTATTGCACCTCAAATAAATGCATTTACTACTTCTTCCTGAAATATGTTTAGTAAGTTCACAAGAAGTAGTGGAGTATCTACGAATATTTAGTCTACCACCATGGAGGTCTGTATGCAGATAATAGTAGAAGATTTGTAATAAAGACTATCTGCAAAGTTCATGGCTAACAAAAAAGCGATGATCCCAGTAAACAGGTAGTTATTCATAGAAGAACAATTGCCTGTTTACCTAGGCTGATCAGTGTTCAGTTTTTATGCCTGCCTAAGGGCTCCTACCCATGGATGGTCATCAATAGTTGATCGGCTGGGGTCTGTCGCTCAGACCCTGACTGATCAGCTGAGTGGGTGCATTCTGTCAGTGCTGCAAATACACTTCGGCTCCGACCTCTATGTAGTGGCCGACACTTGTAACTGCAGGCATGGCTCTCATGGTTTTCAACGGGAGCCGTGCCTTCAGTTACAAGCGCCGTCCCCTACACGGACCCGAAGTGGAGACTTCCGTTACTTTCGATCTGACCTCTGTGATATTGCTCAGTTGATTGGTCGGGGTCCCGAGCAATGGACCAGGGCCAATCAACTATTGATGACCTATCCTGAGGATAGGCATTTGCTTTAAACAATACAAAATTAAACAATCTTATTTGCAGGTTCTCCGAGGGTAGATTCACACTCCATAGGCACAACTGCACTCAGCAGTATGGAGCATAGGTACACCTGAATAAGGGAGTGTAGGAGTTTGAAAACAGAGGCGGGAAGATAGGTGCTGCCCGATCTCTCCTACATGTGGTATTCACTATATGAGGAGAAGATCTATCTTTTCCCAGCCATACAAATCACAGCTGGGAGAAGAGGTTGCGAAAACAAACCATTGAAATCCCATAGAGATTAGTGGTTTCATTTTGTCCCGTTATACGGCTGTAATTATTACGGCAATATAAGGGGACAAAACCACATTCATCTGAACCTGCCCTCATAGTGAGACAACAGGACCAGAGTTCCCCCTCTTGCACGCTCTTACCTAAAAGAGTCTACATGCAGTATATTGAAATAGTCTATAGGAATACATTTCCAACATAATAATCCCAAATGTACCTTCTATGTTCTCTTCATATGAAAAGTCTGTTCTTCAGCCCTGAGCAACCAATGACATTTTATGTCTGACTCGGCTATTCCAGTTTACTGGATGAACAAGTTTCTTTGAAATAAGGGGATTTTCACACATTGTAATAGCAGCAGGAGAGTTAAATAGACGGAAGTTCCGGTGACTGCTCCCAGGGTACTATTAAAGTGCCTCGTAGAGCTGGCTGCTTTTACAGTATATTGTTCTGTAGACAACAATTAGTTTAGATGACATTTAATTTTATATTACAGAAGTGAAATATTCCAGCACTAAATGGTAAATGTAGTTAGATGATTACCCCGCTTTACTAAAGAGAGCATTATCCAGATTTGTAATATATATTTCTAATATACGTTGTATAAATTGCTAATTATATTCAAGATATTACAGTACTTCAAATAATCACCTCCTGAAACACAATACTTTGTCGAGCCACCTTTCACTACACTTAGGCCTCATGTCAACGGGCAAGTCAGAGTCTGCATGCGAGAGCCAAAAGCGGAATCTGACCCTGCATACCTGTCCGGGTCTTCTATTTTCTGTACTGCAGATATGTTTGGAAGCGCCAGCTGGCGTGCCAGCGCACATGCGGAGTACGGTTTTATCTTTTTCAAACTCCCGCTTTCCCGCGGAATCCAGGCCACAGATCGAATGGCTTCCATTGACTTCAATGAAAGGTGTACGCACGGAATCCACACTAAAATAAAGCATGCTGTTATTTATTTTCCGCATGCGGAATCTGGATAAAAATCTGCATGTGTAAATTCAAGTGTGGATGTCCATGGTTCCCTATGGGTGGCTTGAACTGCAGATCTTCCATGTGGATTCCGCAAATCAAAGCTGCCCATGGACATGAGGCCTAACAGATGAAAGTCTCTTGAGGTATGTCTCTATTAGTTTAGCTCGTCTACGTATTTTTCTAGGCAAAACTACTCCAACTCCTTCATGTCAGATGTGTTGGTGTACAGCAGTCATCAGGTCCTGCCACAGATTCTCAATGGGATTCAGGTCTGGGCTTTCAAGAGATCTCTCTCTCCCCCCCGCAACCCCTGCCGCCGCCCCCCGGATCTGCTCGGACCACTATGCAGTCATTCGAGAAGAGCGATGCTCGCTTGAGTAACTGCCTTAACCGAGCGTGCTCGCTCATCTCTAATAATGATACTATTTGTGATTGTTCTCAGCAAGAGAAACGACGTAGTCTTGTAGATATGATACCTTTTAATGGCTAACAAAAATACATGATGTAATAATAGCGAGCTTCCGAACCAACGCAGGGTTCTTCTTCAGGCTTATGGATTGGATCTGAAGAGGCATGCATATTTATACATACTTATAACATACATACTTATGACAAAGCACAGATATGGATGTGATTGGTTCGCACTTAAAAGGAATTCTGCAACAGCAAACAAACTTTTTTTGTCTAGGCACTGATAGCGGAGTGAAAGTTTTATGGTCCCTAAATTACTGTTGGAGGGGGGGGGGGAGGTCAGCAGGCTTGAATTGCTACAAGAGATACAAAAACATTTTTAGCTAAACACTGATAAGGGAGTGAAAGTTTATGGTCCCTGAATTACTGTTGATGGGGGTCTTATCTGTATAATAAATGTCTCACACTTCCCATTCACGCATAAATCCTGGGGAATAATTTAACCCAGTATTCAGCGTGTCAAAGGTTGTTATCAATTTATATTCCCAAATTCTTCTGTGGTTTTGTGACTTGAAACCACCCTTCAATATCAAAACTCTCATATCTCCTATGTTATGTCCATGGTTAGAGAAGTGCTCGGCCACAGGTAATTCTCTTTTTCTGTGTTCAATCGTGTGGCGATGAGATCTCATCCTGGCTTTCAGTTTCTGTCCTGTTTCTCCAACATAAAGACCCCCAACAGGACATTTACTGCACATGATCAGGTACACAACATTGGACGTGGAACATGTGAATGTCCCTGGAATCTTATAGTCCTGCTGTGTGTTGGGGATCCGTATCCTGTCCGCAGTCAGTACATGTGAGCAGGTCTTACAGCTCCTTACATTACAGGGATAAGTTCCTTTTTGTGTGTCAGAGGGTAATGCACTCCTGATTATAAAGTTCCTCAAGTTAGGAGGTTGCCTGTAACACAGAAGCGGAGGGTCCGGGAATATGGTTTTCAGACGGTCATCCTTGTGCAGGGTATGGTGGAGTTTTCTTGCGGTTTTCCTTAGTACCTCTAGTTGCGGATTGTTTCTTTCCTTCTCCTTGTATTGGAGTAGTTGATTTCTGGGTATCCTGGTGGCTCTGGTGATTTGGTCATCAATTGAGGTGGGATGGTAGCCCTGATTTATAAATGTTCTTTTAAGATGGTACAAATGTTCCTCTCTGTCTGTTGGGTTGGAGCAGATCCGGTTGTATCTGATGGCCTGGCTGTAGACGGTGGACTTTTTGATGTGTTTAGGATGGAAACTGTCCCATCTGAGGTATGTGGGCCGATCAATCGGTTTTCGGTATAGGGATGTCTGTATTGAGTTGTTTGAAATCTTTATTTTTGGACACCACCATAAAGATTTCAAACAACTCAATACAGACATCCCTATACCGAAAATCGATTTCCTGCCCGTCCTAAAAGCGCCTGGGCGCTTTTACGCAGCGGGAATATGCCTGTGTGATCTGATGCATTGGAGTCCAATGCATCAGAACGTAGCGTATATCGTCCGAATGTGAAAACGGCGGCTGATATACGCTTGTGTGAATAAGTCCTTAGGCCAGCTCCCCCACAACCGTTGCATCACAACCATATGATGTGTGTGCAGGACATATACAATTAAGCATTTAATTAAGTTGTGAAAGCAGACATGGCAGAACTGGGACTCACATGTAAATATAATACTTTATTATACATGATATTTATTTAAAAAAATATAAGAATAAACATTTGAAAAATAAATGTTACAGTTCAAGGTGGTTAAGAAATGCAGAAAATCAATAAGAGATGTTTTGTCCCAGAGCAGCCTCCACCTTCAACTATTTATAGATCTTTAAGGCGTTCACAGATTTCTTAATCTGCAGTGAATAGGTCGATATCCCAGTTAAGTAACAGTGTGTTATAAGTCACACGTGCTGAAACATTCGCTCAAGGCGACTGCTTACCTTGTTCTTTACAGAACACCATGTAGCAGGGACTATCAGCATCAGCGCAGGTGTCAGGAGGCAGCGGGCGGCCTTTTCTTCCCTCTCACAGCTTACTGATTCACACCAAACAGATCCACCCTGTGATTTAGGAGAAACCGCAGTGAAGCTTTACACTAATATCCAAAGTTGAAAAATCTGGTGCCATATGGACATCCAGCCAATATGGCCGTCATTACAGCTCTTGTAGGGTTTATTGCTGTATACTCTGTGTACTGCGTCCGCACGAATGACGAATACTTCGCTTTTCGTTCATTGTTCATTTTATGCCGATCAGTCACTTATGCGGTCAATGTGAACGACTGAACGAGTTCTTGTTTGAATGACCCAACGATATATCTATCTGTATAATCAGGCTACCCAAGCAAACTCTGACATCATCCGCTCATTCAAGCGATATATTGTATGGTGTAAACGGACCCTCAGGCTCCTTTTAGACAGAATGATTGTCGTTTGCACAAGCGATCGAGCCAGTGACATTATCACCAGCTGTTCACTCTTGTGCACCCTATTTAGACTGGTAGATTCATCATGCAGTATTGTTCAATGTGAACGCCTGAACGACTGAATGAGCCAACAACGGTTTTTATGCCTGCATATAATGAACGACGAGCGAGAAGCGCACAATCTTCGTTCATGGTTTAGCTGTTGGCCCACGTTAAGACCGAACGGTTATCGTTCACTTTCGCTCGTTTGAATGATATTTTGAACATTTACAGTTCAGTTTAAAAGCACCCTAACTTGTATCAACAATAGGGAGGAAATAGGCTGAACTGGATGGACATATGTCCTTTTTTGGCCTAACATACTATAATACTATGTATCATGGATCCACAGATCTCTATATATCCCCTCCTCCCTGTTATCTGTACCCTCTCACCAGGGTGTCTGAGTGCTTGATCAGCTACTGTTCTATAAACTTCCTATCACAATGTTCCTTTTGGTGACAAAGGACAGGAAATGAAGGTCCCATGTTCTCGCACTCCCAACTGCAGGACTTCCGAACACTTCACATTTCTGTCTTGTCTTTAGTGGGGGCTGAGATGGGAATTTGTGATGTTGATTGACAGGTAGAGCTTTTAATCATATTTCTAAAATAACAAAAAATTGCAGTGCACTGATGATTTTGCTTGGATCCTGGGGGTTGCTGAGCCCCCTTTACTCTGAGACTGAACCTTCCCAGTTTGTGATTACATCTCCTTCACATTCCATTATACAACAATGTGATCACATCTCTACTCCCTTCAAATGTCACAATAGTCCTGGCAAGTAATAGCATTAATCACAAGTTTCTCTGTGCATGCTGCATTCATTGCATATTTCTATCAAAGTTCATCCTTCATCCTGCATGATGTAACCCAGGGAAGAAGCATAAGTCATCATCATGTTCTGGTTGGCATTACATCTAACTAAGGTGCTCCCCAAACAGTGACAACCAGTTACAAAGCTCCCCTAATGACTGACAGCCATAACGTTTCCATTAGGATAGGCAAAGACAAAACATCCTGACTTTGACATAGGTGTGGTGACGAAGAAACAGCTGAGTCAACCTGTTTCTTTGCCATGACACCCATGTCTCAAAGCCAGAGGGTTTTTTCCCTAAAGTTTATCACGTTTATTCCCCACTGGGTAGGCATTTTCCCCAGCCCATCAACACAGGTTCTCTCTACCACTGGTTAAGTCCACTCTGAATAGGATGACTATCCTTGCAATTCCTGTAGAGGATCCCCTTGGGGTGCTTCACCATTTTCCACTCAGTTCTCATAATGTTCTCCTAACAATGACAACCAGTCCACATTGTTCACTCATTCAAACAAGAAATCGGCAGGTCTAAATGGACCCTAAGATCATCATTACAAACACTTACACAATCCTATACTGTGCGGCATACAGTTATATGTGAGGAAGACACAGAAATTAATTTTGTATGTATCATGTATAATCTCTACATTTTGATTTCATTAGGTCAGTCAATGTATATATTATAACTATGGAAAGTGGGATTTGTGACATTTGGTCTTCCTGGTCTCTTATCTAGTGGTTAACTTTTTGTTTCAGTGTATTTAATTTGTGTAAAGTTACTGTTGTGCATTTGATTACTTTCCTTCAAGTATTTTGAATTCTGTGTAGATTTTATCATGTTACTTAAATTAGTGTAACTAAAGGCCCATTTACATGCAAAGATAATTTTTCAAACAACTGAAAGATTGAAAGATTTAGCAATCTTTTTGCATAAAGTGTTAATGACCATTAACACTTTATCATCTTCATTTGCATGTAAAAGGGGCTCCAGGAACTGTTTGCAGAGCCCAGCAGGTGATTAATCCCATGCCCAGCTATGCCCACAGCTGCATTGTTCTCATCATGGCTGCCAGCACTTTACAATATTATCTTCTGGTAAACTCCCCAAGGAGATAACAGCCTGAGGTGTACTGAGAGATAAATGTGTTTGCTTTATCTCCAGTAGCTGAACAATGGATTTTAAGTTCACCTTAAAATCAACATTCCAACAAAAAGTGCCCGATGCCCACTCATTTGAACGAATTTTGAGTGATAATCATTACGTGTAAATGGGTCTTAAGGTCTTTTCCAGATGGCTGTGGTTTGGCCACAAATTAAAAAGACCCAGGTTTCCCACTGATCTACAGGACCCAACCTAGGGCCCTTTAACACAGAACAATTATCGTTCAGCTTACCACTGGATCATGCTTAACTAAATGACAATCGCTCAGATAAACATCGCCAGTGACTGAACGATAATTTGTTATTATTTATCATTCCCTTTCTGCAGGGTGGGTGATCAATGAGCGGAACAGATTGCTACATTTTTATGCCACAGAACAGGTTAAAGTTAACAGTGGGTTTAAGTCAAAGGGAAAGACTACTGACTGCATAGGTAAAAACACTCTAAGGCTGCTTTCCCACGAGCGTATATTGGCTGGCGTTTTCACAGCCGGTCAATATATGCTACCATCTGGGGCATAGAAGCTCGAGAACGGGTGCACAAATCACACAGCATGGGCCCCGGCACGTATTCGCCGAGGTCACCATGCCGTCGCCCCTTTCCCTTACCCTCCCCCTCGCAGGCTCACCTCTGCTCTCCTCCCTGCTTGTTCTTTGCAATCAGAGGGGGTGGGCAGGGGCAGAGCTAAGCATCACCCCGTCCCACCTCCTCCCATTGCTGGCTGGGGACAAGGGAAGGGGAGCCTAGCTCCACCCCCATCCCGCCCCCTCCCATTGCAAAGAGCCAGTAGGGAGGAGAACAGAGGTGAGCCTGCGAGCGGAGAGGAGAGCAAAAGGAAGGGAGTTTAACAGCCCCGCTGCTAAACTCCCTCCCACCTCCGGCCACTGTCATGAGCTCCCATAGGAGCCCATGCAGCAGCCGATGTATTCCGGCCCAAAAGGTAGTTTCAGGACTATCTTTTAGGCCTGACGTAAAAATGCCTGGCGCTATTTTGGCGCTTTAACGTCTCAGGAATACAGCCATGGGATCTGATGCATTGGAATCCAATGCATGAGATCATAGCGCACATATCGGCCAGCCGTGAAAACGGCGGCCGATATACACTCGTGTGAAAGAGGCCTAACCAGTAGGGATGGATATGGACGTAGAGTTCATTTTTTAATAGATCTTGCCTTACAAATAAAAACGATACATAGTGTATATAAATATAATGGTAAGCTTGTTTCTTGATACATTGTTTCCATGGGGTAGAAATACTTTTTCCTAGTCTTTATTTGGCTCTTTGGAGCTTTTGTAGTTTTTTTTTTCAATCCATGTCTATGCAGTGGATTTGGAGATCTCTAAATTAACATAATAATATATATATAAGAAACTAGCTAGAATTTTGGACCTAGCAAGAAACATGATAAAAGGTGGAGATTAGCAGTACAGAATCACTAGCAGATTCATTAAGTGGATTAATTTTATGTGAACTAGCATTTTACGACCTCAGCCAGTCGTAGGAACAAGGATACACATACTGGAGCCTGAAAGTGACTTGGCTGTAATTCCTGCGTGGAAATGAAAAGTGCTGCCAAGTCTTGGCACAATTATACTTTTATTACACAATTAAAGGCTATTTCAAATTGGCGGATTCACCAGTCAAGGTTTCATATCTCCTTACAGGCTTTTAATATTGCGCTGTTCTTCTAGCAGTTCAACTATTGTTTAATTACATGTGTAGTGGCCCAGAGTTATAGGGCCCCTCCATAAGTATGAGTGTATTCGTCTTGTGCCTATGTATTGTCAGTGTCTTCTATGTGAGTGAATTTGATGTGTATGGTACCTCTGCAGCACTGAATGAGTTATGGCTGGAAAATGTATCTTGTGGTGACCATGTAATATATATGTAATTGCAAGGTGTATGCAAGAGTGTTTGAGTCTGGGAAGATCTGAGAGACTTGGAAGGATTAGGAAAAATTGTGCCTGGTCCTGCAAGGAGCTCCAGGATGGAAGAGGCTGAGAAATTGCCTGTTGTGTGCCATGGGCCCAATCTACCCAGGCCTCTATGCTAGTGACCTGGAGGACTGCAAGTGTGTGAGAACCCACCATGCAGTGCTGAGTGCCTTTTCCTAAACGTTAATGTGTGTACTGGTAGAGGGAGAGAGAGAGAGAAGAAGTAGTTTGCCGGGAACTGGGTCACGCAGATAACTTGACTGCGGATCATCTGGAGCAGCCCGAAAGAACCTGCCTATCACACCACTAATTTGCCTGCATCAGTGTCCTGATGGTGGATTTAATCTGTTTGGACTGTAACTTAAACTTCAAGTAAACAAGCTCTACTGACCGTTCCCGGTTTAGCTCTGAAACATTAACTCTGTCTGTGGACTCTTTATTGGCACCCTATGGATTCACCGCAGAGGATGGGACTGTGGCGTCACGAGTGACAAGGACTTAAGGTAAACCACAGATTGGGTTACCCTTTGAAAGGCCTGCCCTCGGTTACTTGGATGGGTCCTGTGTTACTCCCAGGGGAGGAGATGCTAGAGCCCCTTGGCAAGGCCCAAATCTACCCCGCAGTCTCCTAGGCTGAAGGCCCGCTCCTCGAACGCTGCACATGTACTGTATAAGGGAGCTTTTACACTGAGCGATTTATCAAAGGAGTGAATGATTTCAGACTTCGCACGTTCACTCGTGCAGCCTGTTCATATAGGCAGATACATCATTCGCTCGCAAATCGTTTAATCATTCACATTCACTGTACCAGTGTTTACTTAATACTGAACGAATAGCAAGTGAACCGACAACGATTTTCATACTTGCATAAAATGAACAATGAATGATAAGCGAACGAATTATCATTCATCGTTGGCCGTGTTTACATTGAACGTTCCAGTGATTTCTTTGAATGATAATCCTTATGCATGAAAGCACCCTGAAGCCCTCTATTGCATGGGCGTCTTATCACAGCTAAATTAGCCATGCAATGAAATCGCAACCATCGGGGCTGAAAATTGCATGAATTAAGTCGCGGCTATTATTCGCAAGTATTCCGTCCATTCACATGGCTGGATGCGGTGTCTTGCAGGGAAATTACATCACAACCCTGAAATTCCTTGGTCGGCAGAACTACTAGTAATCACTTTCAAATGCCTAGACTAGAGGCACCTGTCAGTATTTAGCAGTGCTAGCCGTTGCTAAATTGCCTCCCCTCCCTTGGGGCTCCTTTACATAAACGTATGTGTTTTTACATTCGCACGTCTGCGCTGTAAATTCTCATGAATGGACAATTTTCTGCAACCAATTCCTGAGCTTAATTAGCGTTTTCTCATCCATTCATACGGCAGAGTGCGATGTTTCTTCGTGAAAAAATACGTCGCACCCCAGAAGACCCTCGCTCGGCATAAATCCTCGGAATGACTTCCAATGCCTAAATAGAGGCACCTGTAAGCTTTTCCCTGTGTTGGACGCTGCTAAAATGCTCCTCCTCCCTTTTTTGCCCAGCTCCCATAGGAGTCTATGGGACCCGCCGGCGTATATCGGTCAAAAGATAGAACCAGAACTATCTTTTTACCCAGCATATAATCACTGGCGTGCTTTTTGATCACATATATTTTTCACGGTGCAACGTTTTTACGCACCGTAAATTCGCCCATGTGAAAGACTGCATTGGAAACCACTGCCTCATATGGTCGAGTATATCGGTCGGCCGTGGTAACGCGTATGATATATGCTTGTGTGAATAAACCCTTCTTTTGACGGCTCCCATAGGAGTTTATGGAACCTTCAGCATTAGGTCCCCTGTCCATGGGCATTGCGTTATCCCGCGGCGGAGCTCTGCCGTGGGAGCCGCCGCCCGGGAGTAGGAGCCGCAGACTAATCTCTGCCGGTCAGCCTAATCTGATAGATAGGCTGACCGCGGAGAATCGGGGCAATTCGCAGCATGCTGCGAATTGCCAGCCGCGAGCGGTGAATTGCAATGATTCTCCGCTCGTGGACAGGGGGCCGGCGCTTTCCATAGCAATGCTATGGAAAGCTTCAGCCGGCGTGATTCACCGGCGGGTTTACTGCAGGCAAAATCATGCCTGTGGACAGGGGGCCTCAGTCAGTCCAAAGATAGGACAAGGCTTATATTTCGATGCAGAATTTCGGGCGCTGAAATAATGCCCTTATATGCTATATTTTTTCTGCCGGATATTTTGGTGCACCAAAAAATAGTTTGTCTGAATGAATCCATTGGAAGCCATTGGTTCTGATGGTCACAATGTTAATTAGCCACGTTATAACACTCGCGTGAATGAGGCCTAAGTGTAGTAAATTACCTCAATATTTTTCTATGTAACCTCATAGCAGTCCACTGGACTGTACGGAACTATTAACCATCTCATCATCTCAGCTAAACACCCGCCCCCTCTCTGCCCCTTGTTTGCAGACAGCAATGGGAGGAGACGGGACGGGTGGCGCTTAGCTCTGCTCCTATCCTCCCCCCTCCTATTGCAATCAGCCAGAGGGGAGGAGAGAGAAGGTGAACCGTCGAGGGGAAAGGCATGAATGGGTGCACAAACGATAGATTTGTGCACCCCTTCACGAGTTTTAACTGCTCAGATCGTAGTGTATATCGGCCGGCCGTGAAAACGGTGGCCGATATACACTCATGGGAACAAAGCCTTAAACAGATGACATTATCGCCTATGGATGTTGGATCTCACTGGTGCAGATGATCGGTCTAGGTTTCTGTCATCTACCGGTATTAGAATCTGCTGGTGGGGTAGGGCAGGATTGTTTTACCATGTATTCTCTAAATTGGTATATTCGGAATGCTGTACTGCATTTGCACTTTAAGGCCTCATTCGCACGAAAAGTGAAAGAACCCATTGGAAAGCATGAGCTTCACATACATGCAATTTGTAGCGCTGCGGCATCGCGATTTTGTCACCTGTGTAAAACCCAGCTAAATGGTGGAGACCCCCCCACCCTCGCCCACCCAATTACATGTTTCAGAATACTGCTTTCTCAGAGCATACCGTAGCATCACACAGACTAGTCTTGCTACTTCATGACTCTTAATGCAAATCTACATGGGGCGGTTGTGAAGTTTGTATGGAGCCGAGTCCGCTTCATACCTGGAGGGTATCAACTGACAGCCACTGGTAACTGGTGTGATCAGAGTTAGATGCCTCCAGGCACAGTTGCAGTTGCATATGCTGCAACTAAAATAGTTACGCCCCTGCTCTTACTGTACAAATAAGAATGCTTACCTGTGTGTATTGCTTGATTGGAATTACACAAATATTTGAGACTTTTTGACATTTTTGTGCCCCACTCAGCACTTTTCTAAAAGAAACTGGCTTAAATTATAGTGGAAATGTACGGTAATTCATAGCTAGGGTAGATTTCACATTCTGGCACACAGACTGGCCAGACATTCTCCAAATTTATTAAGAGGCGTGTCCCACTTAATAAATTTGGCTCACTACAGGGAACTCTTTTCTTAGACTGGCATATAAGACGATGATGTAAGTAGATTTCTCTCCATGTAACAACAGTTCTTTGAACTGTTATCATCCAATGCACAGATGACAAATACAAACATTTGTGTTTAGCGATATTAACAGTCATACGATTTGCATTTAGGGGTGATTTTAAAGTATGAACTGGAATTTTTTGTTTCCAGGTCTATTGACAGAGCAATATTTCACATGTGGTTCAACCAGTCTGACAAGGATGGGGAGGAGGACACTCTGTAACAGGTAGCTCTGCCATGCATACAATTACCCCCTTAGTGACTTTACAAGGTAACATAGTGATCATTCTTATCATGCCCTGCCCTAGATGACAAACACAGTTGTGATAAGGAATCTCCCACTTTGTTTTGAAAGGCAGTGCTGGAAGCTAATAATATGCGTGTAATATGGTAAAGTAACTGCAAATTAAGTGGTTTGGCCAGATTACACAAATACTGGATGCAGAAGGGAAACATGCTAGAATGCCACTGGCGGGTGAGTGCATAACGGAGGAATGCCGAATGAAGACTCCGTCACACGGCTCACATCCTCATGGATTTTATATATGCAAATATATCACGTAAGATATTAGGGCTACATATTTCTAAACAATTTTGTTAAAATAATTAACATCTGGTTAGGAAAAATAATTGAAATTCTCTATGGATATGTTCACATGGGGCACAAATGCTGCAGAAAGTCTGCGGCAAATATGCACTAATTGGTGCAGATATCACCCCCTTATTTGAAGAAGGGGAATCTGCATTGAAAATATGCAGCATAAATTGACATGCTATGCAGAGAAGAACTGACCATTGAACCCACCAGGAAAACTCCTGGTGGGCTGTACGGGTCCCGGATCTGGTGCTAGGGCTAACACTTTCTCTTTATTTTGGCTGCGGAAGTGAAAAAAAAACACACTCATCTGTAGCACTGGTTCTATTTTGACTTCTGCATTGTGCGATCTTGTGATCACTGCAGTTAATCCTCAGCCTCTGCATTGATGAGGCCAGCGACGAGATGTAGCAATCACGTGATAGTGCAGTGCAGAAGTTGGCTTTGGAGCAGTACCACACGTGAACAGCAGGGCCCGGGAGAGTTGACACAGGTGAGTATATGTGTTTTTAAAAAAAATTATTTTAGTGCATATCATTACCTTAAGGGGGAAAGGGGAGAGGGCATTATTATAACCAAAAGGCACTATGAGCGGCAATATTGCTTAAAGGTGGCCAGGATGGACATTATTACTAAATGGGGACTATGAGCGGTATTATTACTAAGAGGGGGACCTGAGGGGCATTATTATTACTAGAAGGTGGGTAGAAGGGGTATTATTTTTAAAAGAATGGGGCCATGAGAGGAAATATTGATTAAAGGAGGCCAGGATAAACAGAAACTATGAGGAGCATTGTTATGAAATGAGAGCAAGAGTGGGACTTGAGGAGCATTATTAGTAAAAGATGTCCAGAGGGGCACTATCACTGAATGCAGGCCGGAAGGTGCATTATTATTACTGAATGGGGCCAGGAGAGGCATTATTATCACTAAACAGGAGCCAGAAATTTTCTCTGAGCCTGGCTGTCAGTCAACACAGAACTCTCATGGTAATCATGTGGGCGCCAGACCCTTGAGATAAATGTCCATCATGGAGGCTTAAGGTAAGCAAGTCTATGATGTTCTTTTATGTCATGGCTGCTTAAAGCGGTTGTCTGTGCTCTTTTCCACTGATGATCAATCCTCTGGATAGAACATCAGTAGTTGATGTACGGGGGTATGCTGCTCGAGACCCCGTCCATCAGCTGATCTTCTGGCCCACTGTCCAATGCAGTAAGTCGAATGTTATCATCAGTGGATAGAGAAGTATGGGCATCAGCTTCATCCTATTGAGTGACATCCAGTTCTGACCAGAAGTGGAGAAGGAATTGGAGGAGCAGCACGGCGGACCCCCATACAGTATCTAGCCATGCTTTCATGGTGATTTTTCGTGGAAATAAATGTGATGTAAGCAATGTACGGTTGTTGATAAGTATTGAGACTTACCCAGAAAAAATTGCGCTAAGAAGCTGAAACTGAGACATTGTTTTACATATTCCCCCAGGATGTCAATGCACATGTGACATCTCTCCTGCAGCTTTTTAAACCCCTGCGAGTTGAATTCTTCCGACTGCTGGTCAAACCACTCATTTTCAGCATTAGTTGCCTCCAAAACACTCCCAAACTGTTGTCCCTTTAGGTGTTTTTTGAGATTGGGGAATAGATTCTAGTCAGACGGAGCCAGGTCGGGCGAATAGGGCATTAGGTGAAAGCCTAAGGATGTCATTTTTGCAATACTGGCACCTGCAGTGTGTGACGGGGCATTGTCATGCAGCAGGATGACACCTTTGGAGAGCTTTACTCAACATTTTTCCTTAATATTTTGCCTTAGCTTTGTCAATAAGTAATATGTTGCATTGATGGTTGAACCCTTTGGTAGGTAGTCCACGAGCAGAACTTCCTTCTTATCCCAAAAAATGGTTGCCATTTGTTTCTGCGCTGACCTTTGCGCAAGGAACTTCTTTGGCCTAGAGAAACCATTTGGCTCGAAGCTTTCTAATTCCCAAGTCATTGTGGATAATGGCACCAACTCTCTCACCTGATATCCCCAGATATGTAGCAGTACTTTTGGCTGATATTCAGCAGTCCTCCATGATTATGTCATGGATGGCTTTCACATTTGCATGCAAGGAGACAGAGACAGGCCTTCCACTCGGTTTCTCACTTTCAACACCGAAATGGCCAGTTTTTAAATTTACAACTGAACGTTTAACAGTTGCATATGAAGGGCCACTGTCACCCAAAGTTTGTGACATTTCATCATGGATCTGCTTTGCACCCTTTCCTTGGAGAAACAGGAACTTAATTATGGTCCTCTGCTCTTCCACACTGAACGTCTTTAGAGATGCCGGCATGTTCACTTTGGACCGTAAAAAAAAAAGATAAGTTAGGATCATAGGTAGTTGATTTTTGCATCATTGAATATAGACAAATAGACAAGTACACCCTGCAATTTACAGCTTCCTAGCTCAATTTTTTTCTGGGTAAGGCTTAATACTTATCAGCACCCCCTCATAGTGTGATGTTCTGCATCAGCGTTGGTAAAGAAAAATCACTGTATTAACGTGAGAACAAATAAAATTATGTTAAAATAAAGCGCACCATTGTTTTTGTGCTGAAATTCTCTGTCAGTTTGATATATCCCACCTTTACCTTTCTATTGGAAAAGTTAGTGTTGAAATCAAGATGGCATTCAAAATGGCCGTCATTTTGGTGACATGTCCTAACAGAGTTCTCCTTCCCCAGCTTGTGTGCAAAACTGCCATACAGTTTTCATTCTAGCTTTTGAGACACTGTATTATTATCTGTGTATTATTGTTCTGTGTATTATGAGGTTCTGCAGCTGAATATGATTCAGGTCTGTCAATGAACACATACAAATATTTTGCATGGGCAGCAGGTGGGCATGTGTAAGGAAAGAAAACTAAAAATTGCTGGTTTAATTACTGGGGAATTCCAAGACTTATAATTCAACAATGGAGAAGAGACTTAAGTTGTTACATTCACTGGGTGCTTGGCATGTGTATTTGGTGTATGTGTCAGGAAAGCTCTCGGCGTATATGTAAAAAATATCCAAAGCCCCCTTTCTTCTGATGGGTGGGAAAACAGTGTTTCTTTGGCCTTTGTCAGACCGGTATACATCTGGCCTTTTTGATGCTCATCCGGTTGGCTGGTTTCCCTAGAAAACCACTCTGCTACCCGCCCCCACTCTTTCCTCCCATTAACCAAATATTTTACTGCTTCTTAGGACCCATATAAGCGACAAATGCAATAAGTGACACTATATGTCCAGTGTTCAGATCACCCACCTTTGATAGAACATTACCCACCACCTCAACTGCTCAACTGAACAGCGGCCAAGGTTCAGAGCGAACACGGAGTGTTATGTGTCAAAAAAATCTCAAAGTAAGTACCAGGGACATCACCCTTACTTTCACCAGCTTATTCTTCTATATAGTGCCTCCTAGTACCATATCTTCTTCCATTACTCCATGCTCTAGTTTTGAACCCCATATGTCCATTATAGGCTCAGCGTGGGGGTGGATATGAAAAAGTCCAGACGTATTCCAGTCTGACAAAGGCCAAAAAGCAGATCTGCTGTAGGATCAAGCTGGATGGGCTAGCCTTTATTGCCCACATGCATTTCAGAGTCTTCGACATCCATGACCTTGGTGCCGAGTCACTGATAGTACCTACCTAAGTGGTCCAGAGAAGGACAAACTACCAAGAACACCCCACAAGACCTGCTGTTTTGGAGATGTTCAGACCCAGTCGTGTAGTCACATTTCACCCCTTGTCAAAATCTCTCAGCTTCTTACACGTGCCCACTTTGTCTGCTTCCAACACATCAACTTCAAGAACTGACTGGTCACTTTCTGCCTAGTATATCCCATCCCTGACAGGTGCCATTGTCATGAGATAATCAATATGATACACTTCACCTATTACTGATTTTAAGGTTACGGCTGCCTGGTGAAGATTGACAGATGATGAGGTATGAGTACTTGTGATATGCCACTGCTGGTTGTCAGAGCCGTCAGTTCAACAATATAATTACCAACATATTTAAATAATGCCGGATCTACAGCTGACTGGAGATATTTTCCTTTTACTTGGAGTCATTAACAATATAACCTGTATAATTTAGATGTCCTAGCAATTAAGGGTTGTATAAAGGTGAAAAGATGTCACCACTGAAGAAGCCATATAAGTATATGGATAAAAGAATGAGAAAGGTCTGGTCAGTTAGTCAACATCAGACTCTTCGGCCATGACACCTTAGCACAATCTATAATATAACGATGATCTGTAGAGCTGAGCTTACTCATCACAGCTGGATAAAAGCTCAGGATTTTAAATTCTAGAGCAGGGAGAGGGATAAAAAATGAAAGATATAATTAGTGGTGAACAAGACGGCTATGAAAAGTGGATGCCTAGAGGTACATTTCATGGGACAACTGTTTGGTGCATGAGTACCACAGACTATTGCTCCTTGCTGTCACACATGGGCGATATTCGTTCACAGAATGGAGGCAGAGCGGGCTGGAGATCTCTACCGGGGGGGAAGGGGTGGGCGCCTCCATTCACTGCCAACCGGCAATCATTCATAGATAAACGACTGCCTGTTTACACGGGCCCACCAACGCCTACATTCACTCTCTTCAGTGATTATTTGGCCGATTATGGCCCCATGTAAAGGTACTTTAAGGAAGAACTCTCCATACATACTGTGATCTGGGCAGAGATTGCTGTGCAAGGAGGGGGAGGAGGTGAGCTGTGTCTATCTCCTATGGTAAAACTGTCACTTTTCATCGTAATCCTGTCTATGATGATAAGACAATCCACCTCTAAAAAACATGTCAAAATCGGAGTCTTATTGATGCGTTTTTTGGTGCCTATCCTGTCAATGGGCAATATCCATGTATGGAATTCTAATGTGGAAAATCGTGTGTCCAAATCAAGAAGTGACATGACAGGGCTAAATCTGCAACAAAAAATGCATTAAAAAAGATGCAGATTTTGACGTGATTTTTAGAAGTTCACGTAAATTCCACGGTGAATTCAATAGTGTGAACATACCCTTAATGCATCACGAAGTGACATATCAATTCATTTTCTTTTAAGGACTTGGATTTGAGCTTTTCATGATGTATCCATTAAATGAAAGTCTTTTATCACTATGAATGGCATCCATCAGCCATAGGTTAAAATGGCATCTAGTTAATGTGTTGCAAAGCTGATGTGATGTGATGTTTCCCATTGAAATCAATGGAGGGCACTTGGGGGCATCCTCTGACACGCGTGAAACAAGCGCCGGAGGATCACAACTTTACTTAAGTAACACAAGGCGTTTTTTGCATGAAAAACTTTTCATGTCCATGAGTAAAATGCACATTGATAAGTGTTATATCAGACCGGGTTTCTCACCCCGATATCACGCTTGCCCGTGTAAATTTAGCCTAAGGCCTGTCACGGAGTTGCCAACTAAACCTTTTTTTTTGTCTGGACAACTTTTCCAAAATTTGAGGAGAGTCAGCATTTTTATGTACATATTGGGAAAACCATAATGAATCCTAAGGTCTCGTTCAGACTAGCACTGTTTTAGCGCAGTATAGGAGCGCAAAAAAAGCACACCTATACTGCGCTAAAATCGCATGAATGGAAAGCTGCTCACTGGAGGAACTGCGCTTGAAAAAGCACAGCTGCTCCAGGAGGAGAGAGAGAAGAAGCCCTGCAGGACTTCGGGATTTCCCCATAGCAGGCAGAGAGAGAGAGCGGATCCTTCTAGCCCCTCCCCTCCCCCACCCCACACTCTCGGGGAAGCCCTGTAACACTGCCCCCTTCTGTCTCCCTGCTATAGGGAAATCCCTTGGGAAGAGAGGTGGAGGGAATTGCCCAGCAGCGGGGCTGGAGGAATACCCTGCTGCTTACAACAGGGCATTTAAAAGGTGCTGCCCAGAAGCACATTTTAAATGTCCCATTGTAAATTCCTGTTAGTCTTAAGCAGTGGGGAATCTATTTTCTGCACCAGAATTTCCATAAACTCCTGCTCCAATGGGAGTCAATGGAAACTCCCGTACAGCACACCAAAGATAGGTCTGGTCCTATCTTTTCGCGTAGCACGGACCTGTGATGATGGGCATTGCAGCCATGCATGTCCTATCTTTGTTAGGTGTGCTAATTTAGCGTGTCTAACAATCGTCCATGTGAACGCTTCTATAGGAACCTATTGGTTCCAATAGAAGCGCGTTCTGTGCACTACTTAGCAGCGTGACAATAGTGCTCGTCTAAACGACGCCTAAAGATTATAAGTGATACGTTTACAGGTCGGATACTGATATAATCTCGTTACCAGCATTTACTGAGAGCTGTACAAGGATAGTAATTACAGTCATAAGAACCTTCCCAAGTAACACCAGCCTTGAAAAATTCACGGATACATATAATATTTTCAGACGCTGGAAGAAAGTGCCCTATTGTTATGGACTGTGCAGGAATTTCTGAACAGTTGACAACCCTGCGCTGCCCCAGCCTCCATTTTACAGGAGGAGCTTTTCTTCGTTTTGCTACTTTTTTTTTTCCAGTGAAAATTAGTTCTAAAAAAGAAACACTTCCGAAAGTGCACAAAGTGTCTATAATATCAGCTCATACTTCCAGGATAATTGGGATTAAATTAGAATTTAATAATAATAAAAATAATTAGTTTTCATCGTAAGCATACTGCGCCCTTAGGCCCAATGTACACTTGCATGCATGGATTCCACTGCTGAATCCCGCACTGGTATCTGTTCATACCCGCGGACATGGAGAGGAAGAGACAAGTTTCTTACCTCTCCGGTTCCAGAATGGGTCTCCTCTGAGCCGGTCGGATCTTCTTTCTTCAGCACGGTGGATGCATCCAGGAGCATCGGCCAGCGCACCTGGTGCATGTGCAGTGCTATCTCTTTTGTTTTTTTAATCCCGTTTTCCCGCAGATCTGCGGCACAGCCACAGTGACAGCTGCGGATGTGCTGCGCATAGGACAACTTCCATTGACTTCAACGGAAGCCATCCCTGCAAGAGCCGCAGGAAAATGGAGCATGCAATCTGGCAGAGAAAGCAGGTATGTTTTAGCTGCAGGTCTTGCCTCCACAAAGGTCATTAAATGGGGTTTCCCACTACCCAAAAGTGCTCCACAACCTCTCTGTCCTTCCTGGTTGCTGCTGACCAGGACATGTGACTGCTGCAGCCAATCACTGACCACAGTAGTAACCTTCTCTAGGCAGTGATTGGCTGCAGCAGTCACATGTCCTGGGCCCAACATTCAGGAAGGACAGAGAGGTTGTGGAGCACTTTTGGGTAGTGGGAAACCCTGTTAATGTGACGCAAAAGCTGATTAAATGAAAAATAAAGCAGTTTCCTTGTTTAATTAATCCAGAACCTCTCCTGAAGATTATGTGAAGGTTGTGCCTCCCTCTTTATAATGGAAGAGTTGACCTTAAATGTAACGACTCTCATATCTCAGTCCAGCTGAGCAGACTGGAAGACTTTACACAGAAACTAGACATTAAAAACCGAATGTGACCTTGTGGCACCGTATACAGAGGCTGAATGACCCCCAATCTGTGATGAAGACTGAAGTCTTTGTGGTACATTACAGAAAGGTGCATATGGTGACCTGTAACATACAGAGCAGCTCTCAGAGCCATAAACCCCGGGCATATGCCTTGTAATGTCCACTGACTACTATGAGCTATGAAGTAGTCTACTACCCATCATACATAGCACTGTGGATTCTTGGATAGCCATAACTAGAACCCATATCCAATTACAATACAGCAGCTGATCTGTGCTGCACTTGGCCAGTTAATACCAACCAGCATGCACAGTTCATAGCATAAATCTCCTCCACGCGCTGCGGAGAAGCTGCGCTCAAACGGATATGCCGCACGGAATTCAAAGCCGCTGCATGTCAATTTTATCACCATCTCCCCTCTCTATGGGGAGAGCCGGCCGCAGTGGAATACAGGTGCCGAAGCTTTGAAGCTGCATTTCTGCTGCCGAAATCTTGCGGTATTTCCATGTGGTCCCGCTGCAGTCGTTCTGCGGGATTTACGCCCCGTGTGACGGCAGCCTTAGGGCTTAAACAGATGGTTTAGTGTTTTAGTCCCGTTGTTTTTAGTGTTTAGTTGTTTTGTGTGCTTTAGTCCCTTTGTGCGGCCGTGAAAATCATGGCCACATAACGGGATGAAACAAAACCACTGATTTCAATGGTTTCATTTCCACTATCGGGATTCCCACATGTTAATACTATGTGCGGGAAAGTTAGGAAAGGACCCATCTTCCCAATTTTTATTTTTTTTAACCCTTTCCAATCCACTGGCTGACATCTGAAGACATTCTGATTGAAGGCTGTACAGCTCTGATGTCGGAAGACGTCCGGCAGGGTATTCTTACTGTATATTACTCTGTTGTCGGAGGCCTCTCCGGCATGTTATATACTGCAGTACTGGTTTTAGCCAGCAGACGGCGCCATTCTATAACGGCAGAAAGAGAAAGCCACCTAGGAAACTCTGAATCCAGAATTGGATTTCAAAGGGTTAACTTGCATGCATTAGCCTGGGAAGGGATCAGCCTCTTCTCCACTCATGCGTCAGTGCATCGATGCCTCTTCTGGTTCTTAGAATGAGCGTTCTCAGGGAGGACATGGAGGGAGAGCTCACGAATAGATGTTCTGGCCTGTTACCCAGCTTTCTTCATGGTAGAGGAGGCCATGTCACATACCGTTTCCTACCTCTTGAATCAGTAGAGCTGGTTGGGGAACCAAGTCAAACACTGGTGTTCTACAACTGACAGCTTGCTAGATGTTTCTGGATCCTGATTAGCTCAGCTCAAATACCTGTGGCCCTTCATTCATTCCTTTGGGAAATGAAATCTCCCAGCATACCCTGAGAGCTGCAGGCTTTCAAAGCATGCTGGGAGTTTACGTTTTCCAAAATTTTGCGAACCATTAAGGATGGAGATACATACTGCACTTCTTCAAAATTTGGGAGGAATGACGTTAATGCTTTCCACCTGGCTCCAAAGAATTTATTGCAAATTTCAATATTTTTGGGGGATGGGGACTGGCCTAGCAGGCTTTTACATCAGACATTTTTCAGCAATGTTGGGAAAAAAATTATATAATATATATATATATGTATAAGAAGGCCCTATGCAATGATTGTGTGAGCTTAAAGTATGTTTGAGTGGCCAAGCACCCTTTTTAACCATTTGCGGAGCATATATAGTGCTGTCACAGCATTCCCCCCCCCCCCCAATTTTCTGTTACGAGTCAGTACCATGGTAAATGTCCACTTTACTACGGTTGCCTACCTCTGGTCTAAGAGTCACAATAGCTAAGCAAAGTGATAGAACATGCAGAGTTCCAAACTGCCTCAGGAAGTGACAGCACCTGAACTGTGCATCAGGAATGTCATGAAATGTGGCAAAGTGAGGTCTATAAAGATGTAGTATGACAGTGTGAGGTGTTGGAATTCGAGTGGCCTACAGAGGCCTAAGCTCAACCCTATCCAACGCCTTAGGAAAAATTTGGAATGCCGATTACGAGCCAGAGCTTCTCATCCAACATCAGTGCCTGATCTCACAAATATTCTTGCCAGTAGAATGGAGGTTGGATTAGCTCCATAAAGAAGCCCAACTTCATCTGAACACCTATGGAGGTCTTACAAGCACAAATATAAGTGATGACCATATTCAACACCTACTTTTGGCCAGCTGAAAATCTCACATATGAAGCGTTTTTCCCCATGGGTCATAACAAATACTATGCTGAAGAACTAAATGTGTAGCCATGATGGAGTTCACCACTATGAATCTCTGGCTTGGCAAGACCAAGCGACTAGAACTGTAGGGGTTGGTGCATTCTCTCCAACCAAAGGTGAGCATTTTAGCTTTATCCAGCTTAATGGTACGTTCACATTTTAGTGTGGATCTGCTCCAAAATCGACAGCATATTTAGTTCTGTGGATATCGATATGGATGTGCACCAAAATACGCACTGCTTGGTATAGATTTTGACATGGTTTTTGATGCAAATACCAGCAGATGTTGTCTCTTTAATTGAATGGATTGGCAGGAATCCCAAGTGGCAGACCCTCCCCAATCAGATATTGATGACCTATCCTTGAGATAGGTCATCAATATCTGATTGGTAAGGGTCTGCCACTTGGAAACCCTGCCAATCAGCTGCTTGAAGACTCTTTTCAGGCCAGTTATTGTCATGCTCTTTGGTCATGTGGGCTGAGAGTAGCTCAGTCCCGATACAAAATGTACTGCGCTGTGCCCGGTATGCAGTGAAGAGGCTGCAGCACTAGCTGAGTGTTGGGTCCTGGGATAACGCATAAATATTGGAGTCCTGGAAAATCCCTTTAATGACCAGTCACAGGACTTCTCACAACAGCTAGTTTCTATCATTGCACAAATAAATACATGTCTTATGAAATGGTAATTGATACTTCCAATAAGTCTGCCTTAGCACCTCCACCCTTATTTTGCTAAGGAGATGTACATATTACAGCAACCATTAATGAATGAACAACAATAAAGGTATTGCGAAAACAGGTTCCCCGGAGTCATCTGATGACCGGTACAGCTGACGTCATTAGTATGAGCCTGGATTCATTTCCTGACAACTTGAATTCTAGACATTGAAGTAACGATCATCTGTTTAGTAGCCATTGTAACACTAGGTTTACGAAGAGTGCAAACTGATACTGCTGTCCGCACGAGTAGTATATAATTGCCACACAGACAAGATTAGAACTACTATACTACCGACCTGTTCTGTACAAGAGTACAACTATAATACTGCCCATACTTAGAAGAATAACTGCAATCATACTGCCTCCTATGGACAAAAATATAACTACAGTACTATAATACTGCCTCTATGTACAAGAACATGACCAATGTAATACTGCCACCTCTGTAAAAGAATACAAGTACTATAATACTGCCTGTTATGTATAATAGGAGATGTTGGGCTGTTTGCCGAATGCACCATGTAAAACCAAGGCAGTAACAATATATAAACCACTGCACTCTGTCTCCGTTATCTCCTATTTCAGTCCGAGCAGTGGTAGATGGTAATTGTATTTAATAAGATTAGTGCAGCAAAGCACCCATTCCAGATGCTACAGAGAACTGAACAATCCAGTAAAAGAAAAAATTATCTTTGTGTTTAATCTGAAGATCAGAGCGAACGACCCAACCGTGTCATCATTAGCTCACTTGTTCTAACGCTTTCTCGCTTTGTGTAAAAGTAACTGGTAGTCTGTAAGTTTGAAATTCCTTTGAAGAAAACCTCTTTGCATAATTATTTACAACACACAGAATGGCCAGGGAAAGGGATGAGCAAAACTACGAAAATATAGTTGCTAAGAGTGTCAAATTTGGGCCCCAATTTCTATTTGCAAAGGCCCATTTACACGGTGCGATGATCGCTCAAACCACAGTGAGTGACAGCTTTGAGCGATCATTTTGCATAAACTTTTAAGTAGCTACTCCGCTAGTTAAGAGCAATTAAGTGTGCAAATGAAGCCTTCCCTGAATGTAGTTATTAGCCCGCTGGCTCTTATCTGCATTCAGTTCCTTTGTTCACCACGGAAAACAATGCTATCAGCACTCCCTGTGGAGAACTGCTGATAAGAGTGAAGGCCGATTTTTAGGTTGAACTGAATTAACGATCAGCTCACAGTGCACAATGGTCGCGCATTTAGATGCAACGATTATCGCTCTGTGTAAATGGGCGTTTACTAATAAGGACAATTAAAGCTCTGTCCTGGCAGAGGCCACTTCCAGTATGCTTTCCTTACTTCAGGAATAACATTCGTCTGGCAGGACTTCGAGAGACACGAAAAACAGATATCTACTTCACGTTACTCCAACTTTGTAATTTGATGTTACTCTCCATCTCTTACAGGGCCACAATACAAAATTGAAATCTATGTTCCGAGGCCCCCAGGGGCCCATGGACTATACCATTGTAAAGGCACACCATCCATGCCTTCCTATACAAGTACATTACTGGTATTTCAATATATACACCAGTTTTGAGATATAGAGCAGGATCGGTCTTTTTGACTACACCCTGTTTAATCAGATTTTTTTACAGCCCATTTTTGTTTGTTTTGTTGTAAATTTGCCATTTTCAAGACATACTGCTTTTTTATTTTACCGTGACGCTTTGCCGTCTTCCTTGGTTTACCTTATATAATCTTCACATTATGTTTATACAGGGTTGGACACGGAATAGTAGCCCAGCACCACACTCTCATGAAAGCATTCTAAAAGAATAGATCTTCGTTGCCCATGGCAACCAATCACAGTGCAGCTTTCATTTCTTATACTCCTGAAGTAAAATGAAAGCTGTGCTGTGATTGGTTGCTATGAGGAACAAATATTTCCTTGTAGACAGCTTTTATAAGAGTGCGGTGCCGGGCTAATTTTCTGTGACCAACCTTGCACCAAATTTTACACAAAGCTGACTGGGAACGAACATCTTTTGCTGGAATCCGTGTTAAATTTCCACTTGGTTCTTTTGGAGTTGTTATTTTTAAAGCAATGGAAAAACTTAGAAAACTACCAAGTCCTAAAGATCTGTAAGCACTTTGGGGGGCATTTCCAGGGCTTTTCTCCTGAAAATTGGAGTAGAAAAGTGGCAAAATTTGGCACAAAGGCCACATAATGCAAAAATTTTGCAACTTTTCATCCTTCTGCACGGTCCTCCACACTTTGGGGAAACTGGGCTGGGCTTGTCATGAGGGGGCGTGGCCACCGACCAACATAGATCGCTTTACTATTGCGTTTTCTCATTTACTTCAGCTTATATTGAGTAGTATATATTGCTAATGCTAAAGAAGTTAACCCACTCCATTCAAAAACACTATTACAAAAAGTGCTCATGCACACGGCAAGTATGAAGCCAAACAGTGAATCGTGATTTATGCCCCAGGGGACCCAATGCAGCATGCACCGTTTTTGCAGAAAAAACCCCCCAAAACTATATGCCTCTTTATGGAATTGGAGACATATGAAGCTACACTTGTGGCCACTTACACCTCTATGGCAACACTATTACAGCTCTGAACAAAATGAAGCCGTAATAAGAGTGTGCCTCCTCCCCCCCCCCCCATACAAAATTAAAGGATTATCTCTGTCAATACTAAAAAAAAAAAAAAAAAGTTGTAACCATTGCAAAAAATATCTGTTTTTGCAGTTTTGGAGCCGAATACAATGAAAGACAAAAGGAAGACACGTTACCATATATAGTTTTTAATTCTTTTCATGTGCTTCATCCCCTTTCAGTGCGACAAGTGCATGCAATGCATTAGCTGAATGTACTGCACACGCGTGTAGAACCTGAGGGATAGGAGATTGCAGCTGTATCTGTTGTAACAAATACATTATATATATTTCTGTGAAAAAAACAAACTCATGCATATTGCACATTTCAACACTATGTATAGAAAATAATTTTCTTTATATACAAAAACAAGATATCTAGTTGATTTTTTTTTTTGCCTGTTTTGTTTAGTCATTGAACTGTCATGGCACAGTTTAAAACCAGAAGATAGATTAGAAGCAGTGACCAACTTTGTGGGTTATATCTTGGCATAGAGAAGGCAGAGTTGGCAGTAATACTCAGAAGGGGTGTGTAAGAGCAGCAGGTGGCAGCATGCGGTGGCAGCATCCAGGGAAGGATTGGGTAAACCTGAGCCTTCAAATGGGACTATCTGTGTAGAATGGAGTAGCAGATCTAGATTCAGCATGCAGTAAAGCCATAGACCACATTCATTGTTATTACTTGGGCGACTTCACGTGAGGCCTAATTGAAGCAAATAGCCTTGTATCTACTACATCTGCTTATTTCTTGCTTCGCTAATTTAGCCCTTGTGTTTAGATACATTGAGCATATACATATAACCGCTACTGATGTCTACCCATTAATGCTTGCCATGCCTAACTAAAGCCTTCCCTGCTGCCTTAGTTCAGAGGTGGGAGTTACAACAAGCAGTACGTTACCTACAGACACCACTGAGCGACCCAATCCTAAAAGTTCTCCAGAACAGTAGTCACTGATGGACGATAGGGAGCGGAAAGTTTCAGGATATGAGGCCGAAGAGGTAGCAAGAACACAGTGCTTCACTTCACAAAGTCTTAAATAAAATCGAGAATGACGGAGGATAAAGCGGGTTAGCGGGGTATTTATACACAGATTTAAAAACCACTGATATACAAGTCGCCAATGAGTTTGTTGACATCCATCATAATCCATTAGCCCAATATCTGGCCACTTTATAGGTTTCGGAAAACTTTAGCCTAGGGGTCTGCAACTTGTAAAATGCCCCGACTGTCGCTGGCCATTTTGCAACAGACCACTGCTTTCACGCGGGCGCTCCTAGACCTGGCCTTTTCCACAGGTCGAGTCAGACTTGTAGGGGAAGGAACGATCGGCCTCACATTCACATTCATCGCTTTTTAGCATCATAATGGATTTGTCTGGCTTCACAAGAGATGAGATCAGCTGGCGAACGAGTGTTTGCTAGTCCATCGGCTGATCTCGGCTCTGTTCGTGATCATTGGACCGTGTAAAAGGGCCTTAAAGCCTCCTATAAATAAGGCTTCCTGAAGAAGTGATCACATCCTCTTCATGTGATTCACACGCATGGCCAAATGAACGTTACGTCTATAAAGGATGTGCGCAACTACCGGACAGTTCAGGATGCACTCATTTCTGAGAAAGAAAAAAGGGCGGTTCACACTGGCATCACAAGATTAGGTTGAGCAATTGTGACCCCTTATCCAATTAGCCTATAATAGGTTGGTCACTTTTCAGTTTTCTTTCTTCATCTTGTGGATGCTGCACTATTATGGGACTTCAAAAGAAATGGGTCCCCGTTGGAAGAAAAAAAAATACTTAATAGGAGTTTGCCAGACGGTGCCCCGCCAAAATACACCAGGGGTCGTAGCAAAAGCCACTGTTCTGACCCATGTGTAGTCGCCGGCGCTCATAATTGCAGGCACAGCTGTCATTGAAATCAATGGGAGCTGCGGTTATTGCATGCATGGCTCTCTTTGATTTCAATGAGAGCTGCATTTAGAAATAATGAGCGCCAGCCACTAAACATGGGTCGGCGCAGCGGCTTCCACTCAGCCCTCGGTGTAGGTTGGCAGTCTCTGCCTGGAAACCCCCTTTAAAGTACTTAAAGTGACCCTCTGAATGCATGAGATAGAGAAGTGGTGCGGCCATCTGTGATTGTTCAGGCCAGAGGGTCGCTTTAATCCATAGGTGAACAGAGCCTAAAGGGCCTTTCACATGGGACGATGATTTGGTAGGAACACTAGTTTGATCATCAGCCTTTGTAAATGCGTCCACAATTTGCAAACAAATGCTTATTTGTTGACTGCTGCATTGTTTATGCAACAGAAAAAACTCGCTCTTTAAACAGCATATACCCCGCCTAAAACATGAAACCTGCTACTGACTAATGTAGACTGCATGGGGACCAAATCATAGTAAAGAGGTTGGCAGAGTTTATTTTATATTATATATATATATATATATATATATAGTTTTAGGCCCACTATGCCCCAAACTATATAGAATCAATATACTCGCCATGACGCCGGTTCGGTGCTCCAATGCCCCGTCAGGTGATGTCACCAGTTCTTCTGGCCTGGGACATCCCATAAGCCTGTCACTTGGTCTTCTAATGTAGAAGCCCTGGCAGGTTTATGGGACATTAATTAAATCCCTGTCGGGCCTCCTATTAGCTGCAGCAGTCATGTGGGTAAACCACCCATGTGACCACTGCAGACCAATAAACAAAGCACTGGAAGCCGGTAGTGGCGGCATGAGTGCACAGCAGCAGGGAGGCGAGTACTGGTGTGTTTTTTTTTTTTTTAAATATGACTCATCCCACCATTGCCATCAATAGATCATAACTCGGAAACCCCCTTTAAGATCACCCTCATACTGGAGATTTGCTGCATGTAATCGGCCGTAACCAGCAGTGATCGACGTGATATTGTCGATCAGCTCTTGATAACAGGTAAAAAATTTGCCACGTAAAAGGCCCTTTACTTGGTACAAAAGACTGTCTGTAATGTTTTTTCCAAGGACATACAAGTGATGGAGTGTTACCAGTGCATACAATGTGCGACTCTAGCTGCCAAGGTAACTCATATACATGGACAGCCTAAGGTTGGGTTCCCAGTTACAGGGAAATACAGCCTAATTATATAAAAATTAGTATAACTTCTTAATGCACTTTAATTCATTACAATTTTTTCAAGACCTCTGTTTGCTGTCAGTGAGTGAAACTTGTTTCTTTAAAAAGTTTAATAGTATTTGCCCCAATTGTATGCAACCTGGGTGATCCTCAGCGACAACACAAGCACACATCTCTCTTCTGTGCCCATCTCCTTTAATAGATCAGCGTTGGCAAAACCCCTTAGTCTGGAGCCGTTGGGGTATGTTCACGCAGAAGAATTTTCAGCATAGATTTCACCTGTAAAATAGAGGCAGAATTCTGTGGCTATTCTGCAGCAATTTAACCTCGTCAATGCAGATTTTCCAATGTGTTCCCGTGTGACGTAGTGGCATGTCACTTCTTCAAGCGCTTCCGCACGTAATAGCATTAGAAACGCCTCATGTGGATGTTGCCCATTGCCAGGGCAAAACATGCAAGTTCAAAAAAAATTAAAAATTCTACTACGGTTTTAAAGGCCATGGAAAATTCTGCACCCGATTCTGCCATGTGAACATGCCCTTGGCTGTGTGGCGCTCATAGGTTTGTCTAAACTGCAGCCAAATGTATCCACCTCCCAACTGTGAGCAGTATTAAGCATGTACTGGTTTGCATCTTACGGATCTAAGCCAAACTGGTTCCGTTCACTGACAGCAAAAGGAGAACTCTTGCAAATAGTGGGTAAATGTACCATAGCAAATCAGAAAATGGGTCAAAATACAGGAGTTCAGATTAATTTACATAAAAGCAGATGACATGTAATTATACGAACGCACGAGATACTAGTCAGTGCGCCGGCTTTACATTGGCAGTTCTATAATCTGGCTCCTAGTCCTGGTAATATCAGGAACCTGTGGAGCATTAGTTTCTAAGTGCCATGGTAAGCCGTATTCAGGCAAGTAGTCTGTAATAAAAGGACTTGTGAAGACCGGACAGCTGGGAGAGGCTACGACCCAACGCGTTTCTATCAACTGCTTTATTCAGCCAATAAAGCTCGGCTACAATGTAACACAGGATCACAGATAGCGACACGTTTCCCTTTCCCAAGGTCTGCCGGGTACAGATGGATGCATAGCGACGGATCCCGCTGGGTTTTCTGTTAGGTAGAAGGGAATATAAAACCGTATTACAGGAAATACCATAAACCAACAAGGTAAGATCTGCTCAACAGACCCAGACAGACTCAACAGAAATACTGCAAACGCCACCTATATCACGTCAATGTAATACTGAAGCTTTTAAGAACTCCTAGATGGTGGGGACATAAAACACGTGTGGCTCATCTAGACGGATGTGCTTGTGTAGTACATGAAGAATACGCATGGATTCCTGAACACAGCTCAGGTGGAACAGATACAATCAGGTGCTCAGGCACAGACAGCCCAAGTGCCTAGGATTGGTCCAGGACAACTAGCTGCCTGCTGCCTAAAAGAAGGGGATTCCATACTTTGTTACTTTGTATCCAGTCCATAATACACTGTATCCAAAGCAAAGAATGGATATAGCAAGGAGCCTGCTTACCGTTCCTGCGCCTCTACCATTCCGTCGGCTAACAGAATCACTTAACGAGAAGTCTTACATCTGCTCAATCCTAGATACGGACTAAATGGACTCTGGTTGGGGCAATCACAAGTTCTTACACTCAAATTTTACCTCTCAGGAGGCAGTAATGCAGTTTTGTAATGTCGTACAATCAGAGTGGTTTGTAGAGTAAAGCCTTCGAAGCTGATCATGCTCTCTGTCTGGAGTATTAAAGACACTAGGTCAGCTCTCCTAATATCCATAGCACAACAATCTTGGAAAATCTTTTCTTAGAACTCAGCATGGTACAGCTCCCTCTATAATTCCTCCTGGAAATGAATGAATATTTTGGCAACTAAGAATTAACCATTCCTTTTGCCAGTGGATGCTCTGGTCCCTACAAAATGGGCACAGTTCAGTCAGTGCTGAAGTTGTGAGAATGTGTAAGGACACAGCCACCTGACAAGGGGAATAACAGAGGAGCCGCAATGTAGAATTCTAAGAAAAGATTATTTTAGGGTCATTCTAGAGCAAATTACACAAGGGGTAATAGCCAACTATCTCCAATTTTTATTGCCCATTTGTTCATTGCTAGAATGTACGTAAAAATCTCTATTTTCAGACCCACTGGGTCAAGAAATACAGGAGCGTCAATTTTCCAAAGGCCACGGAGAACCATAATTCAGACCTTGTAAACTATGGGGTGTAGAGAGATGTGCACAGTGTCATTCTAGTCGAAAGATGTAGATTTATAAAATATATTTCCCAACCCTGTGGTTCAAATACAAGTTACAGTATAATTGGAAAAAATATATATATTTTTGAACTGAGCCACTCGAAAGAGAAAGCTGAAAAAAATTTATATATGCCCCATACATTGCATTTTCTTACCACAAAATGTCAGGAAGGCGTTCGTTGTAGTTTTTGCGATAAATATTCATGGGGACCAACTCAATAGGGACAACCATCATACAGTGGGTGAAAAACCTGCTTTTGGGCTTAAGCATGTATTGATTGTGTGGCTGAGCAAGTTTGCATTTTTAGTTACTTTAATTAATAAATTAATCAAAATATTTATCACCTTCCAGTATCACTAATTATGCATTATTTTGTCAGTAAGAAGTCAGTAATTTTTCTTAAAAACCGCAAAGAATGTCTTCCTATTCCATATTTTGAAGAAAGAAACGTCTATGTATTTTTCAATGGTGCTCTCTCTTTTTGGAGTGGCTCAGTTCCAAAAAATATATATTTTTTTTTCCAATTTAACTCCAGCTTTTATTGGAATTACAGTGTTAGGAGATGTTTGAAACCTGCATATTATGAAGAGAATGACATCTTCCTACAACCAATAGTGTCAGAGATATGAATTATGAAAAATTGTTCTGAGACCTTCTGGAAAATTGACCCCCCTGTATTTTTTTATTTTTTTTGTAACTCCGCTAGTCTGAAAATTGAGATTTTTATATACATACATTCTATTAAAGAACAAAATGAGCAAAAATAGATTTAAAAAAAAAGTGTTGGGTGTTACCCCTTGGGCGATTTGTCCTGGAATTACCTTTCATATGGCATACGAGTACTTATCAAAACAGACATTACAATGGAGTGAACAGGTTCTCTTTACATCCTTGACTGAAGACCTCAAACATAAAACATGGGATGCAAGTGATCTGACATCCTCTCCTGGAAATCCTGAAATCATCCAACATACAATTTGGGGTAATGCAGCATAAAGGCATACACAGTGTAACTAAAGTTCTAAAACTTGTACTGCATACAAGTACATTCAAGAATACATCGATACGCACAAGTGTTCACAGTTGGGATAGTGGGGCGGGAGTTACCTAAAGTTTACAACCGTCATTTTACATAAAGATAGGGTTACCTAATGTACGGCCGCAAACAAAAGGTAACTGTGCATAATATTAAAACATGTATAGTATAAGGGCAGTCGGAGGATGACTCTTAGTTATTGCTGGGTGGATAGATCCGTTATCTTCTATTCGCACGTTAAAAATTGCTGGAGTGGATATAGAAGGGTTTATCACAGTTGTAGTAAGACAGGCAGGGAGGTTCAGTGGTTGCCCCATGGGTTAAAACAGAGGTTTGGTTATGACAAAGAATGAAGCCATTTGTTAAGCCAAGAGAGGGAACTTGTCCATGGACATCACTTGATGCCAGTGCCATCACTTGGCTATACATACTAGTATATATTTATAGATTATACATTAAAAAAAATGAATAAAACTATTTAATAAACTAGGATCTTTCCTTGACGTTCGCAGATCGGGGGAGCTGGCTCTGAAAGTCTGGCTCCAGTGTGTGCGGCACAATGTCAAACAAAACGTCTTTTCTGTTCCCAATGCAGCCTTTTCTGCAGCAACTGCCAAATGTCGGGAAGACAGCGTTTTCTGCCAAGCAGACTTGTAGGACTGTTCTTGGCCCAGACAGGCTGAAGGTTCTGTGTCAGGTTGTGCAGTCTGTGAGCGATGATCCCCTGCGCTTTCACTTGGACAGTTTGCTGATCACTCGTATCAGAGCTGCATTCTCATCCTTCAATCTCTGATTGTCTGCCTTCAAATCAGAGAGGACCTGAAAAGGAGATCAAGCATAAAATTAAGGCCTGCTTTATAGTTCTCGTTCTTTACAGGACAAACATACTAGTCTTAATGGGGTATTGTAATACGGAATATTTGTATAAATCAAATTTTCAATATCTCTGCTTGCTGTCATTCAGTGGGAACATTCATGGTTTATGCACAGTGGATACAAATGTGTTCGAGTCATGTAATGGAGCTACAGGAATACAGTTCTATACAGTACAGTAATTAGATCTGGTCTTTTAATTAGTTTTCACCTTCTGTGATCACAGGCATCACCAAGCTACATACAGGAAAACCACGGCACTCCTTCTTGAAGTGAAAAGTAAATAGACTTCTTTACTCACTGGACATGGCAACAAAAGATTATTTAGCATTAACTTGCCCTGTATATCTTTATTAATGAAATTCTAAAGTTGGGGCCCTGTAGGTTGCATGTGCCATGAATAGCTACATGTACAAAGGCTTTGATTAATATAGCACTGCCAATGTCCTTGGGGGTATTACCAGGACAGACATTCCCTGGAGGTAGACAATAAAAGGTCCTGCTTAAAAAATATAGCAGAGATCTTGAAAACCATTAAAAACAAATCACTCGTTTACACTGAAAAGATCGTTGTCATATGAGGGCGGGCCTTGCTGAGAAGAATGTAAGAACCAATGGGAGCCTAAGAAGAAGTCGCGCTGGGCAGTGAATGTTTAGGGGAGGGCTATCTTCCTCTCCTGCAGAGCATCGGGAATAGAGGAGACCGGCATGACCATGCCTGCCCAGAGTGAGTGGGCTGAAGCCTGGGGCTTAATTTGTGCCCATAGCTGGCAGTCTGCCACTAAGGGCGCCTCACACAGCCCTGGAGAAGGCAAGAGAGGCTGTTGCCAGGTGCGAAAGGATTTGAGAGAAGGTTCCCCTAGCCTCAAGGTGTTGTCAGTTAAGCTGGTAGAGCCCCCCGCCTGGGGCAGGGGCGTAGCCCTGCCTTCACTGTACTCCTCAGAGCGATTGGGGTTGTAGTGGACACTGGGGGTTGTGGAGAGAGAATACCCACCTTGCAAAGTGGGGAGATATGTTTGCTGAGAAGAAACGGGGTTGCATAGGTCCAGTAGTATATGCCCTTGTGCTAGCCTGCCTTTAAGGAAGGTAGGCAGTGAGTGCTCTGGTGGAAGGGGACACTATAGCTGGTGGGTCATATTAAAGTTAGAGCTTGGATGTGCCTCCTTTTCTTCTGAGGTCAGGACAGGCAACAAAACAGTTAGCTCCGTTCTGTTTACCCTTTTCAGTGGGGTAAAAGTTCAAAAAACAGAAAAAGGTCAGCTCAACCAATCTTGCAAATGTTGCTCTCAAGTTGCTTGGAGGAGGGCACAGGAAAGCTCTAATGGACCCTTGGAGATATGTATAGTGATCCGGAAATAGAAAAAAAATCCCAGCACTTCCTTAAAAAAAGTGTTATGGATTAATAATAAATTTTAAAGTTAAATTTTTTTTTAAGGTTTTTTTTCTAGAGCCCTGCCAGCCCTATATTCCCCAAGTCCTACAGATGCCAAGCTAAAACTGGTTAGCTCCTCCTACTAGCTGTAAGCGTCCTGCAGGCAGAAAGCCAATACTTTCTGCTTAGTGTCCGGCAATAGCTATACTCAGTCTTCAGCTGTGTCCCGCAATGATACAGACGAGAAATAAAGTTATGGCTTTATGAATGTGAAATACGAAAAAGGAAAAAAAAATGTAACACATTTGCAGGAAAAATGTTTAAGAAGGGAATCCTATATATCCGATATTGGCATAAATGTGAGGACCCGTAAAGTTAAAATGTTAATACCACAAGAGGACTGGCCAAAATAAAAAATGGTGGAATAGCTGTTTTTCTCCCTTCTAAATAAATAAATGTAATTAATAAGAGTTAGTTAATGAATTACAGGTGCCAAAAGGTCATCCTGAAAAAAATGTAATATTCCCACAAAATTTAATAAAGCCCTTATACGGCTACCTGGACAGCGGGGGTGGGGGGAGTTCATATTTTTGTAATGCGAGGATGAAAGTGCAGGATAAATAAAAGATGCATCCTGAAGGCTTTCTTAACGAGTCCGACATATTATATTAATACCAGTTACCATTACCTTTAACTCCTCTTCAAGTTCAGCTGCCTTTCGTTCTAACGCTCTTCTTTCCTATGGTGAGACACGGCCCAGTAAAGGTTATTCTGCAAGTCTTTCTTAACAAGATTTCATTTCTATTTAAAAGTTCTGTAACTTTGTAAATCCTTTGCTGCACAGCTTTTGCACCCACGGCACATAGCATATATCACAAGGCTGTATACAGGCAGCTGTGCAGACCAATTCAAAATGCCCTCTACATGGGATACCCGCGATCACAAATGTGTTTTGAACTACTTTTCATGGCACCACGTTTGGCCAAACATTAGCATTTTTAATCGCTATGAAAAGGGGTTCTCCTAGAATACCAAATGTCATCGCTTGCACCCTGTACAGCCTAGCAGAGGACCACAGGACTATTAAAGCAGGAAGGTACTGTTTTGTTTTAGCTTTTGCTACTTTCCCCCTCAAATCTTGAACATCCTCTTTAAAAAGGTAGCACACACACAATGGGACCGTTATTTTGGCTATCTTATTGAACGTACGATGGACAAGCCATTTCTTCAGGGGTCGGAATCTTTTGGGCCTGCCACTGATCACCCAAGTAGTGGTTTGCTTTGTTGAGCAACGAATGGTTGAAAATATTTAAAACAGTGAACTAAATACATACAAATCGCTCAAGCTCCAGCAGGGCAGGCCTCTCTGCATGTCGCTCCTGTCGCTGGAAGAAAGAAAGATACATTATTAAAGAACGATTAACTTTTCAGAATAAGCTGCAGTACGTACATGAGCAATTACAGTACTCCTGGCCATTATAAGGCTTGTAGCCTGCATTTTTCGCACAATTTTCGCTCTGTTGGGTATAGATCTGGATTCTCAATCCTCTGAGGACTGGTGGGAGGAGACAACTACTCTGCCATGTTCTATAAACTGCACACAGAGAACTGCAAATTCTGCTCTGTTTGTAACATACACAGAGACTATGTAGGACAGGGTACAGCAGGACTAAGCAGTGGAGATGTGAACAGCAAATAATTTACTATCAGCTCCAGCACATCGTCTGTGCGTCAATTTCTCACTGCTACTCCCCTTTGCTTTCATAAAATTTCCCATATGTATGAACGACAAATATAAAGGGGTTGTCTCGAGGAAGCAGTGAAATTTTTTTTTTGCCCAGTCCCCCTAATTAAGCATACATTACTAAGCCCCCCTGTAAATGACTTTTCTAGCTGGTTTCTACTTACAGTTCCAGCGTTTCAGCAACTTATAAAAAGTTTCCCCAAGATGGCCGCCGGCTCTTTTCCCTTCGCTTGCTGTAGCCCAACGTGCGCGCTCCCGAGACACTACCAGTTGTGTCTCCCTGACAACCAGACGCCCCGCAGCCGCCGACCGGACCCCGGTATTGAACGCGGCCGACCAGTCACCCACCGCCAGGCAGCAGGTAACCGGCGCTAGCCCCCGGGGGCCCCAGCGGCAGTCAGTCACGCGTCACCCCCGTCAGTCCGTCACCCATCACTTACCTGGGTGGCTGGGCTGGGCGGCTCGGCTGGGCTGCTGGGCGGCTCCAGTTTCTGCACCTTCCTCTAACAGAGGATGGTAGCAGAATGGCCGCTCCAGCGCGCTCCCGAGAAGATACAGCTCGTCTGCGCATGCGCAGAAGAGCTGTAGCGGCGAGCACACTGAAGCGGCTCGTGCTCAGAGCAGAAGACCGGACTGCGCAAGCGCGTCTAAAAAAGCAAGACGCCAGCGAATTTAGACGGAACCATGGAGACGGGGACGCTAGCAACGGAGCAGGTAAGTGAATAACTTCTGTATGGCTCATAATTAATGCACGATGTATATTACAAAGTGCATTAATATGGCCATACAGAAGTGTATAACCCCACTTGCTGCCGCGAGACAACCCCTTTAATGAGCTAGGCAGAAATACGATTCGGGAGTTAGAAATACTACAGCAGTTTTTCCAGAATAGCATAGGCACACACTAAGTATTAAAGCAAATGACTTCCACAAGGCTGCAAGGAATACAAACAAAAAATAAACAGCTCCCGACAGGTTTTCTACTTCGCCGAAAACAAAAATTTTCTAAAAACACAAGAAACAGACTCAGCTCTCAGCTTTTCCTTGGAGAAGGCCCTACTTGGCTGTTCTGCTCACCTGGTAGAATTTGTCCTTTGCAAACTTTATGACATTGCTTGTAAAACAAGCAGCACACCTGCTGTCTTGTGTAGTAAAATATTTAGTAGCTCTACATTCAGGGTATGTACTCCTGGTAGAATCTACAGGAAGAAGTACTACCAGATACCCTGGCATATCGAAACTGAGGTGTAGTCCAGTGTTACTATAGATATCCAGTAGGGTTAGCAAGGAGGCGTACGATCAGATACCCTGAATACCTAGTAAAACATCAGTTCTATTCACCCCGGTCTTCATTCTGGTAACATCCATAAACCCAATTCAAACCAACATATGGTCTTGTTCTTTATGTTTAGTAATTGTCCGTCTGACTAAGTTTATACGTTGGTGATAAGAATCACTAAAAGTTAAGTGTTAGTTCTTTTTCGGTGATTAATTTAAATATATAAAAGATTTTTTTCTGCCTCGGTGATTTGCTTGGAGCGTTGTACAGCGTTTAGGACGGTGCTGAAAAAGCAGCACTAAACGCTGTACGAAAAAAAATCAGTGTGAGGGAGGCCTTAGACAGTTTTGCTAGATGAGGCCCAATGTTTATCAATACAGAATGTATTAGGCTAGGAGTTTGGCCAGTACGGTGGTTCCAACAGGCGCAGGTAGGGGTTCTGACAAATACCTGTGTGACCCGCTCCAGCTCCAACTTTAACTGGGTTAGTTTCAGCTCTGCCTCTTGAAGCTGTTCTCTCAGTGACTCGTTTTGAGAAAGTAAATCTTCATATAACTGTGGAACGGACAGATTCCGAACATCAGGTTAAGTAATTCATAAGTGTCTGGACACAACAACATAGTTTAAAAAGTAAAAGTGGGAAAGTTAAAGGGGTTGCCTGCACTTTTTCTTTTAAACTGATAACCTATCCTCTGGATAGGTCATCAGTTGTTGATGGACGGGGGTCTGCCACTTGGGACCCCCGTCCATCAGCTGATCTTCCAGTCCGCTGTCAGTGCAGCAGGCTGGATGCAGTTGTCAGCAGTCAGGGAAGAAAGTGGGATGCAACATCTTGACCAAGAAAGAAGCAGGAAGTGGAAGAGCAAGCTTGGTGTTCCCACTGAAATCAATAGGAGCGAAGCTGACACTCCCAATTTCTTCTCCTGACCGCTGATGACAACGTCTGGCCCACTGCACTGAAGGTAGGCAAGACGATCAACTGGTCCACAGGATAGTTAATAAGTTGAAAAAAAAAAAGGGGGGGGGGGGGGAGAAGAAGGGCAGAAACCCCACTTAACCCCTTGAGTGGCACGCCCGGAAATTTTCCGGGACAAGCTTCACTGCTATGTTTCACTATGGGAGCTGCAGAGTACAATGCCATAAACTGTGGCATTGTGCTCTGCCTGCACAGACCCACACAGAACAGTGCAGGACTTTGCTGGCAGATCGGCAATATCTTCCTGCTTCTGTTTTTCAATCAACCCACTTCTATTTTCAAAGTCCTGCACTGCTTTGTTTACAGGTTGCCATAGAGACCATGGGCTTGTCAGAAGCCAGCCGATTATCTCTGTGGCAGGGAGAGCTGGTGCTCGGCTGTCAGGGGATAGCCAGGCACCAGCTCTACACAGTAGAGAATGGAGAAAACCTCCGATCTCTGCTGTGTTAACTCTTTACATGCCACGGTCTATGCCACTGCACCATGTAAAGGGCTGTCACCAACAGACCCCCGGAAAGGGACAAAAATAAAAAAAAAAATAAAAAAAAAAAAAGCTAAAAAATTATTAAACAAATAAAAGTGAAAAACTAAAGAAAAAAATTACACATGTGGTATCCCTGCGTCGTAATGACCCAGAGAAGGAAGTTAGTACATTTAACCCCTTAATGACACAGCCTCTTTTTTTAAACGGGGAGAGGAAAAAAATCATAACTCCTTTATTTATCAACGTCGCTGTATGAGGGCTTGTTTTTTGTGGGACGAGTTGTATTTTTCATAGGTGCTATTTAAAGTACCATATAATGTACTGAAAAACTTTTACAAAATTCTATGTGGAGTAAAATGAAAAAAAGAAAAAAAAAAGACATTCCACCATCTTTCAGTGCATTTTGTTTATACGGTGCACAAACTGCAACGAAAATGACAAAATAACTTTATTCTATGGGTCGGTACGATTACTACGATACCAAACTTGTATAGGTTTTTTTTTCTGTAGTACTTTTAATTTTGTTAAAATTACTTTCTGACACCATCTTCTGCACGCAATATCTTTTTTTCCATACTTGAGCGAGGGCTCATTTTGGCGAGATGTCCTGTAGTTTACGTTAGTGCTAATTCGGAATACATATGACTTTTTGATCGCTTTTTATTACATTTTGTCCAGGAGACCGGGTGACTGAAAAAGTGCATTTGTGGCACTCTTTATTTTTTCGGCCGACGTTCACCAAGCAGGGTAAATAATGCACTACTTTGATAGATCGGACTTTTACGGACACGGCGATACCAAATATATCTTTTATGATTTAGATTTTTTTTTATTATAGATATGGCAAAAGGAGGGTGATTTAAACTATTACCGTATATACCGGCGTATAAGACGACTTTTGAACCCCGAAAAATCTGCTCTGCAGTCGGGGGTCGTCTTATGCGCCGGTAATACAAAAAAAAAAAAGTGTAAAAAAAAAAAATTTATTACTCACCTCCCCCGGCGTTCTGTCGCGCTCCGGCAGGATGTCGCTCGCTCCTCGTCCCCGGCGCAGCATAGCTTTCTGAATGCGGGGCTTGAAATCCCCGCTTCCAGAAAGCTAATACACACGCCGGCAGCCATGACAGCATTGAATGGCTGTGATTGGCTAAAGCACACGTGGCTTCAGCCAATCACACTATTCAATTACATCATTGAATGGCTGTGATTGGCTGAAGGCGCACGTGTTAGCAATCACACCCATTCAATGATGTCATTGAATAGTGTGATTGGCTGAAGCCACGTGTGCTTTAGCCAATCACAGCCATTCAATGATGTCATGGCTGCCGGCGTGTGTATTAGCTTTCTGGAAGCGGGGATTTCAAGCCCCGCATTCAGAAAGCTATGCTGCGCCGGGGACGAGGAGCGAGCGACAGCCTGCCGGAGCGAGCGACATCCTGCCGGAGCGCGACAGAACGCCGTGGGAGGTGAGTAATGAATTTTTTTTTTTTTCTCCACTGTATACCGGCGTATAAGGTGACAGTTGGGTCGTCTTATACGCCCCGTCGCCTTATACGCCGGTATATACGGTACTTTTTTTTTTTTTAAACTGTGAAAAAGTTGTGAAAAAGAAAAAAAACTTTCAATTTGGTATTGGCATAATCGAACCGGCCTGTAGAATTACTTTAATACATTATTTATACTGCTCAGAGAATGCAGTGAACAATAAAAATAAAAAACATGCCAGAATTACAGATTTTGTTACTCTTGCCACTAGAAAAAAATAGAATAAAAAGCAATCAAAATTTTACAGGTTTCTAAAAATTAGATAAATGAAGACAAAAGTTCATCCTGCAAAAAATAAGGCCTTCTAGGGCTCTGGCAATGGGAAAATAAAATTAATACGTCTCTTGGAAGGTGGCGACACAAAAGCAAACCTTTAAGAAAAAAATAATGTTTTAAATGTACAAAAATAGCAAAACATAAAAAAAAAAAAAAAAACCTGTATAAACTTGGTATCACCGGAATCGTGGGACTCGGAGAATGTTATCACATTATTTATTCTGCATGTTGAACGCCGTAAAAATGAAATCCAAAAAATTAATGGCAGAATTTCTTTTTTTCCCCCCAATCTCCCTACAAATGTTTTTACACAAGTTGTGCAATACATTATATAAAACCGAAAAATGATGCCATCAAAAAGTACAACTTGTCCCGCAAAAAGCAAGCCCTCATATAGCAGTGCCAATGAAAAAAATGAAAAGGTTATGGCTCTTGGAACGCAACTGCAAAATTAGTTGAAATTCAATGATTATACCAGTTAAAAAACCTGCCCTGGTGGGTCTGACAGGGTGGTGAGAAACCCGCCACTCAAGGGGTTAAAGCTACTTTTCTATGTCCTTTTTTGTTTTTAACTAAATTATGAGGATCAATAAGGGGACGATAAGAGGGTCAATGGAGATTAAATTTTAATTTTTTGTTTAGTGTTGTATTAAGGGAAGAATGCCTTGGATGTTTTTGAAAACCTCTTCTACATTTAGTGTTACTCCGATCCCAGAACTCTCCAACCATTCTTAACATATTATAAACACCATGGTTTCTTAAGATTGGGAATTCTTGCAAATCCATTAACCCTGATCAGACTACTACTAATGTTAGTAACAATGTGATTGTGACAATTTCTGGCACGTTCAGACTCTGATGGCCCGTGACATTACTTAGACCACAGGACTGATGTGTCCAAAGTGAATGACATCATCACATTCAGTAGTATGCATTAAGAGGAGTCTACCAATGTCTGATCTCCACTCCATTTTCTGTCATAATGGGATTACACGCAATTTTTTACAACAATCTCTATGAAAGGGCGGTTGTAAAGAAAAACTCCATGTACCTTTTTGTAATCTTTGTCAGACTCATCCTTGTGTCTGGGAAAGGAGTATGTCCCCGCTCTGAATGGCAAAATACTGTTTAGGCTGTCCGTTACCCTGCAATCACAAAACCAATTCCATATTGTAACATCGTGAATATATGACATTTAGAAAGCACTGATTCTGGAGCTAAAATGTTACAAGACATGTCCGTACCTTAGCTGATCCTGCGGACAACCATCTAATGTACATGGGGGTGCGCCGAATTAGGGCTCACTCACACTAGTGAATATGACCAGATATTATGCGTATATATTATACACAGCCAATCCACATGTAACATGCATATTCACTGTATGTTATGCACATAGACTAGAACAGTGCATATTACACACCAAAATAGGACATGCTGCGGTTTTTTACGTGCGTGTTAAAAACGCAGGTCTGAATGGCCTCAATGTAAATCGATGGGCTTTTAGCACTCCGTCTTACATTCACATGTGAGCCCTGAGGATCGGTCCTGTTGTATTTTAATGTGTCTGATCCTGTGTTCACAAATATTGAGTTACTACTGGAGTTGTCTGGAGGTTACTCTTTTGTCCCCATTTAGGACACAGGCATGCTCAGCTGAGTCCAGCATGCAAATGGAGGGGTCAGACGGAATATTTTTAGAGTGAATACTTTCCTAAAATGCCCGGTCCTCCCACTGCTCTCCAGAGCTCTGCCGGGCACCCTGCAGACTTCGTTCGGCCATAGAAGATCACTTCCTGGTTGTGGGATTCATAAATCCGACCTCCAGGAAGTGATGACTGTGATTGGTTCATCCAGTGCTGCTCAGCCACTCAGCGCGTTAAGCGCGGATTTATGAATTGGCTAAACAATGCTGCCAATTCACAAATCCCGCCTCTACAACACACTGGCTGCTGATTGGTTCTTCAGCCGCTGCTTAGCCAATCAATGCAGCACTGGATGAAACAATCAGAGCTATTGCTCCCCGGAGGCGGGATTTATGAAACCTGCAACCAGGAAATAATCTTCTGTAGGCGACCGCGGACTGCAGGACGCTCGGCGGAGCTCCGGAGAGCAGAGGAAGGACACAGGCCAAGGCTTTTAGGCACGTATTCCTTTTTTTAAAAAATTTGGAGTGCAGCTAGGGCTTAGTTTCATGGTAGGACTTATTTTCTAAAGATAAAGTTGCATCTGATGAAAACCACGATTTCGTGTGTTGCGACAAAAATGAAGGCTCCATTGGGAAACATGGGCTAAGAAGGAGAAAAACAAAAACAAACCACAAATCACAGCAATATAGAGCATGCCACTGGCATGGTTTTTTTTTTTTTTGCAACAGGAGGTTAAAACAGGCTAAACTAGATGGACATCGTCTTCATTCAGCCTAACATACTATATTACTATGTAACCCATTGGAAAGCTCAGGCTCGCGCGATTTTGTCACCTGTGTGAAAGCGGCCTAAGGGTGAGGGCAATCTACTGAGAAGGGTTGTGGAGATGAAGCAACCCCTTTAATGGGTTTATTAACTAGAGGGAATAACTGAGAAGTGACATAATTACCTGTGCCCAGTTGTGTCATTGTGGTTTACGGCCTCTGTGTCCTCATTGTCTGTAACCTGTAAAAACCGAGCTGTTATAATTATGTCTTTCTGGATAAACAGTTAGCAATGGTCATAAAAGAGCATACAGGTAAATACTGATAAAACCACGTTGCATATTGGCATTCTAAATGGGTGACTCAAAGCTTTCCAGTGTTAACCCCTTAAGATGCCGAAATGAGTATGTAATGGATTGGTATGTATTAAACCACCAAGATGTATAGAATGGTCACTGAGCTGGCATAAAGGCTGGGTCTATACAATCACTACAGAAGACCAAGGTTAACAGACAGCCAGGGTCAGAAAACTGCTCCCGGCCATTGAACCTGTAGATGTTGTGGCAACACCTGGGCGGTTAGAGGCAGGATGCTCCCTTTGTACTGTGAAGATGGGATGCCATGGCAGACTGAGGTCTAACAGTCGTCAAGATCTGCAAGACTGTAGAGCCATTAGGCCATGTTGAAGGCCTGGCCCAAGGCTGTGGTTACACAGGTGTATAATTACCCCGTATTATGCGTGCGCTGTATGCCCGTGTGATAGGCAGTAACTCGCAGAAAAATCAATAACATTGCCGTACGCAGTTCGTAACATAAACCAATATCCCTTACCCACATAAGAAAAACTCTTTAGATGCTAGCTATAATTTTGGATTATGCAGTGTTGTGGTCTTTAACCCCTTCCCGCTCCATGACGTACCGGTACGTCATGGCAGCCTGGTACTTCGCGCAAAATGACTTACCGATACGTCATCGGGATAGCGGGAGATCATGACTGACCTCGCGCTATCCCGCAGCGGGAGCCAGCTGTCAGTCACAGTCGGCGCCCCGCTGCAACAGCGGGGGGCATCGGAGATGCGTCCCACGCTGTTAACCCCTTCCCTGCCGCGATCTAAGTAGATCGCGGCAGGGAAAGAGTTCACAGAGGGAGCACGCTCCCTCTGTGTCTCCGGCCGGCTCTCGCGATGTCATCGCGAGAGCCCGGCCTGTCACCATGGCAACAGGACGCCAGACACTGGCATCCTGTATTGCCTATGATCGCTGTATAAGCGATAAGGCATGGCAGAGCAGTAGCTCTGCCATGCCTTATGACAGCGATCATAGGTACAGTGCTGCAAGTCCCTCAGAGGGACTCAAATAGTGAAAAAAAAAAGAAAAGAAAAATGTAAAAAAAAAATGTAAAACCCCTTTTTTTATGGTTTTTCTAATATTAGCATAAAAAAAGGTAAAAAAAAAAATTAAAGCCCCACATATTGGGTTTTGATGCGTCCGTAATGACGTGTACAAAAAGTTGAACACGCTTTTTATTTTGTACAACAAAAAGCTTAAAAAAAACCTGCTAAAAAACAGAGGCAAAATGCTAATTAGCATTTTGCCTCACAAAAAATGCAATAAAAGTGATTAAAAAAAGCCATACATTCCCCAAAATGGTACCAATAAAAACTACAGCTCGTCTCGCAAAAAATAAGCCCTCAGAGCTCCGTACATAGAAAAATAAAAAAAAGTTACAGGACTTTGAATGCAGCTATAGAGAAAAAAAAAAAAAAGGCTTTTTATTGCAAACAAGTGTAAAAACCTAAAAAAAATATTTTGGTATCGTTGTTACCGTACCGGGCCGCAGAAAAAATTGTGTGTCATGTATGCGGCATGATTAATGCTGTATAAAAAAAAATTAAAATCTATGTCAGAATTGATGCGTTTTCTCTCCCTGTTATAAAAAAAAAAAAAATATATAAAAGTTTTACGATATAGCCTATGTACCCAAAAGCGGCACCGATAAAAACTACAGCTCGACACGTAAAAAACAAGGCCTTATACGGCCACGTCCACGGAAAAATAAAAAAGTTATGGCTTTTGAAAAATGGAGATGGAAAAATACCAAAAATCGCTTGGTCCTCAATGCCAAAATAGGCCGTGTCATTAAGGGGTTAATGGATCGATCACCTATAGATTTGATTATCAGTTGATTTACTGGTTTAGTAGTTAATAAGTTGAAAATTCTATAATATATCCATTAGCTAGACAATTGATTTCATGACACACAAACCTAGAAAATACAGTGTCTGAACAAAAAAGGAATGTTGTACCTTGTCACCACTGGAAGCTAGCTGTTTGACAGGGCTTGGATGCAGGAATGTCTTTGTCATGCCCCTAGCTCCCAATGGGCTGAATTGTTGAAGGTCCTAGCAGCGTCTGTAGTTATTTTTGGCTGGCCTGGAAGGTTAGGGTTAGTTTTGCTATTAGTAAGCCTAACACGAAACCCTAACTCTTCAGGGTAGGCAAAAATCACTACAGTCCGATTGCCTTGCCTGTCCCCGCTGCCCTTCCGGCTCTGAAGTACCGTGCACACAGAGATCGATGCCCCACCACCGACAACACTGTCATCCTTCCCCCTGCCCACACGGCTAACAGTTTCCTGCCCCTATGCTGTAGCAGTGCTCAGGGCAGTGGATGAGGCCCTTTCAACGCTCTTTGCACTTTCAGGGAATTCGGTAGCCGCCGGTTTCTCCGCTCCTCTGCCTCCTCTCCCTTCAGCAGCTGTCACCTGCGCCGCTACCAAGAGGCGGGTGAGGAGTGGAGAAGTCATCAGCATCTCGCCGCTACAGTGGGAAGGACAGGGGGGGTGGGAGGGGAAGGACAGTGTGGCTGCCGCTGGGCTGATCTCGCTGCTGCAGCAGGGGAAAGCCCATTGGCAGCCGGGTGGCCACGGGGAAGGAAAGAGGAGAGAAGTCAGCCAATTGGGAGCTAGAGGCGTGACAGAGGCATTCCTCCATGGAAGCCCTGTCAAACCCCAAGCTTCTGGTGGTGACAAGGTACAACAGTAGCAGAACAACATATAACTCTTACTGTCACAGGTATTTTTCTTGCTGTATTTCTGCCTAACGAAATCAGCCTACACCAACAGACTACATGATTGGGATAATTTCTGCACAATTTTTGTGCATTGTTCCTGAATGTCCTTAGTGGTATGAGACAACTGCTACCTGTGATTGTATATCTAATATACTGTAAGATACCGTATTGTTTTGATATGCTAAAAATGTAATTAAAGAGTTTTCAAAAAATGAAAGTGAAAAAGTTATGGTTCTCCAAATACAACAAAAACTTTATTCCACATGATATGTAATTATTATACAAAAGTAGGAAAGAAAAAAAAAATCTACATGTATTTGGTATCCCTGCAATCACATTGACCAAAACAATGAAATTAACATGCTCATTATGCTGCAAGGTGAATTATGCATTTTTAAAATGCAAGTAATGTTGGAATTAGTTTTTTTTCCTTTCTGCAAAAGAGCATCTACAGTTATGTCAACAGAAAAATAAAACGCTAGGGGCTCTCTAAATGTGGCAATTTGGGCAGAAATGAATTATATTATAGGAAAAGATCTATTCTCCTGCCCTCGTAGATCAAATACATACCTGACAGTGTGGGTCGGTCAACATTTGGTACTACAAGCATGTTCCTTTATTACTACTTAGTAGGGCATTAACTCGCTGGCCCACTGATGCCCTACACAAAGGCCTAAACTATGACATGGGCCAAGGAGAGCGACAGTCTGGCCAAGGAGAGCGACAGTCTGGCCAAGGGATTAGGAACAAGAACATTTTTTAGTTTTTGGAACTTTTGTGTCTGATCAGTGCGGTCACCCATCGATTTTTGTCCTAGTAACTAATAGTCTGGAATTGCTTTCATTTGTAGCCCGGACTTTATTTTTTGTGTACCTTGTAGGTCACATTGGCCATGTTTTAATTATTAAAAGTTTTAGGGGTGTCCCCAGTGACTTTCATTACATGTAGCAATACTTAAGTGTCGCCACCTTTAACCCACTATACACATGCTATAGCCATTTCACAAGGCTACACCATAACCACACACAATCTGAACAAGCGTGCATGCTTATTTCAGAGGGCAGATGGGAATAAGCCACTGCTAGACACCTCTGGCGGCAGCATACCTCCCAAAATATAAAGGATTGGGCATGTTAAAATACAAACTGCCCCTGTGGGACAATCTATAGACCACATCCTCATTAGACTAAAGGTCAATACCGCTGTAATCAGCAGGATCATCCATCAACTATATGTATATGGGCGGCTTTCCAACTCCGTAGTAAGAATTTACCTCCATGTTTGCTGTTCGTTCTTTCCTCCATCTTCTTCGATCCCTTGTTGTCAAATGGTTTAAGTTTTCACTGTCATAATCTTCTTTGCTAACACTTTCAAGTTCTATTGTAGAAGAAAAGGAGTATTGTTAGATACACCTCACACACAATTAGGGAATTCTTACACAATGCCATTTTTTACTATATGAAAGGGTTAGTCAGAAAAAAAAAAAATCATATACCCCATTAGGGAATACTAAATCAGTAGGAGGGGAGTTCTCTGTTCAGGATCCTCAGCTCTTAACCTTTTCAGGAGGAGTTTGGGTGTGTGCTCCATTCACACTATGGGAGTTAGGCCTCCTGCACACGGGCGGATTTGCCTTTGCGGAATCCGGAGAGGGGATCCGTCTCCGGATTCCGCAGCAAATACCTTTCATAGCATGCTATGGCAAAGTGATTCTTCATACACATAAGCGGAAACCAATTGCGGTTTCCGCTCGTGGATAGAAAATTGCAGCATGCTCCATTTTTGCGCAGATTTCACACAGATAGCTTCTACTGAAGTCAATTGAGGCATACTGTATGTATAAACATTACCCAAATAGCACGATAAAAGTCATCAGCAAGAAACACTCCGATCATTTCCATGTAGGGGAACTAAAGCCACCAGTGCTACATAAGTGAAGTTGGTGATCTTGGTTGGAGCTAGTATAGGATTATTGATCCTGATCATTACTGGAGCATTTAGTCATTTTCTGTATAGAATAAAGCAGCACAATGATATTATATATAACCTCTCTTTGTTGGCGAATTCACAGTATTTACAGGTGCAGATATGACAGTTTCAGTATTCAGTGCTAACCGCGACCTTCGGACCGGATCCTGTTCAAAAAGAACAAAGGGCAGAATATATTATTCCGTTCTGACATTTCCCGGGAACTCATTTCTATGACACCATAAAGGGATCTTGCACACTTGGGGTTTTCTTGCGCGTTATTTTTTTTTAAACGTGAATGTCAATGTGACTTCCTAATGTTAAAAATGCATCGCACAAAAGTCGCAAGTTTGTGCTTCATGGTTTTTATGAGATGCGTTTTTAAGATTAGCACGTCCCATTGACATTCGCGTTAAAAAAACCTCAGCAATATAGTGTGAAAAAATGTGCAAGAAAAAAACCGCAAGTGTGCAAGAGCCCCAAGAAAAATTTAGCGCTGAACTGAGCATTTTGTAGAAAAAAAAAAAAACTAGCTTTTGGGAAGGGGGAGGGGGGCTGTGTGAGTTGTTTTTTTTTTTGCAGGATGAGCTGTACTTTTTAATAGTACTATTTATTGATCCATGCAACATTTTGATCTTTTATTCTGTTTTTTGTAAGGCAAAACAACCTATTTTCACCTTTTTTTCCCCAATGACCTTCACTGGGTAAAGTACTGTTTTTTTTTCGCTCGGTCATTACAAAAGCAGCAATACCATGTGTGATTTTTTTATTTATTTTTTTTATAAAGAGGAAAAAAAGTGGGATTTCGGCATTTGTATTCCTAATTTTCTGTTTTATACTTTATATTTTTTAAAGTTGATTTTTGTCCCACTAGGAGACTTGATTATCAGCATCTTTCATCACCATTCTTCTAATACACTGCTATGCTGAAGAATAGTGTATTCGAAAGCCTATGAAGCTCAGCCAGAGGCTGAGCCTCATAGGTCACCGTAGCTGGCAGACCCAGAGGCTATCTTCAAGCCTCTGCTTGCATAGCATCCTATCAGGACCCCACTTCTGCATTGCAGTTTATAGTATTTCTGTGGCCATTGCATTGCAAGTCTTAATAGGCAGAACTATAGGGCAACTGTGGAGGACTGATCATGGCTGTGTTAACCGCTTAAATGCCGCTGCTAGAATTAACAGCCGAGATGTGCAAGAATGCCGATTGTGGTTGTTGCGGCCAGGCGTCAGCAGTCAAAGACAGCCAGCACCAGCCATGTATGGCGTGGGCTTCGCTACAAAGCCCGCTCCATATAAACCCTGCGCACCCAGGCCATACCTATAGATCCTAGGGCGTGAAAAAGAAAATCTAAGTTTAAAAATACCAACCATATTTTCTGTAGCCTGCTCTTTATCATCTCTTTGTTCAGTGGACTGCATCTCTACAGACTTTCCTAGCGTCTTCTCAGCTTCCTTCAAGTCAGTGAGTGTCACACCCTAATAAAACACAAAAGGCAGAATTTACTGTATTTTATTTATTGATTGTTTGAGAATCAGAAAGAAAAAAAAATTCAAAGGACTAGAGATGAGCGAACGTACTCGGATAAGCACTACTCGTCCGAGTAATGTGCTTTATCCGAGTACCTCTCTGCTCGTACTAGTTACTGTAATGCTCTGCATAGCTCTACAGAAGCCAAAATGACCTGAATGAGCACAGTGCATTATAGAAATTCAGTCCCTTTATCCTAGGTGGTGGGGGGGAGGGGGACGACACACAGCGGACTTACCACCCCTGATAAACACTGCAAATCAGCAACATACGATACCAGAATTCTTATGATTTTTGGGACACAGAATGCAACTGAACTCAGCAACCCAAGACTGTAGTGAGCCCTCTCAGATGCTAAACTAACCCTTTTGCTGTACTGCATATATTCCTGTGCTGTACATGTAGATTTTCTTTTGCGCATAGTCATTGCAAAAAATAAATCATATCTACTGTGTGTATTCCCAATCTGGTTCTTGACCATACAGCTTGGACAGTTGAGGAACATTGGAAATATGTGCTTCATCTGTGCTTTCCATGGAGCTGAAAAGTGCCATCATTTACATGGAGTATTTTCTTTGCTGCACCGTTTTACCAAGGAAGTTTCACCAATGAGTAATTGCAGAGGAATTTTTTGCTTTACTGGAATTTTCATTTAGGGAAGGTTTACGCGGGGCAGAAATGCGGCAGAATGTCCACAGCGGAAGTTCTGCGGCAAATTCTGTAGCACTTCCGCATCTAAAACAGAGTCAAAATCTGCAGCAGCTTATTTCAGAAGATACAGCTGTCACTCCTGAAGTCTTCGGTTGTCAGCGCACGACTTCATCCAGTGCCCGGCGGCCTGTACTGAGCGCAGTGTCACTGGTCAGGAGATGCCACTTCCACATCACCTGGCCAGCGTTGCTGTGCTCACTAGAGGCCTCCGGGTGCCGGGTGAAGGAGTGAGCCGACAGCGAAGACTTCAGGAGTGACTGCTGTATCTTCTGAAATCAGTTGCAGGTACGCAGCAGACTGCGAGGCAATCTCTGCAGCAATTGTGCAGATTTTGACTGCAGAAATGGTGAGGAATGTGCCATGGAATGTCCACAATACTCTTAAAGAAACAGCAAAAAGTTAGAAAAGGAGAGAAGTTTGGCCTTTTACCTGAGTAGATCGCCTTGACTGCCTCATGAGCCGAGAGCGAGCTTTCCTTTGTGATTCTGATTCTTCATCACGGACAGGTGTTTGATACGACCTGATAAAAAGTAAGAATTACAATTTAATGATTTATTCTAGTTCAGCTGAAGGGTCTCATCAAGTAGAACTACTATTCGCTCCCATGTATGAATGCAGGAAATAACAAGGAGTAGGTCATCAGAGACAACGCCTTTCAGATTAAAGCTGCCAGAGTGATCAGCTGAATGCAAACATCTTCTGGGAGAAGCCATGCCCAGCTAGACATTTCCCCTGTAGCGGCCAGATGAATGTCTACGTAGTACATGGCGAGCTCATGTATGTCGGACCAGGAGCTTCTATATATAGACTTCTGTGGAGTTCTATTGTACCTCTTTATGCCTACAAATTCTTATGGGTCTTTTTCCACATCGTGCCCTAGTAGATGCCATATTAAGGAGACATTCCACCCTAGAAGTATTGCTAGCCTGGGAAAATACCTAAAGTCTTTATCTCAGACGTGTAACAAATGGAGATCAACATGGTTGGTGTCATTTTACCTGGCCTTCACACAGCATATACAGAATGTATGATGGACGAACAATCATTCATGAGATCATTTACCCATCCCATTGTGTAATCGCTGTTTATATTGGAAGATGTGCAGCCGCTAACTAGATTTTTAGTGCCACATGAAGAATATCATCTTTTGCTCGTATGTTGGTTGATCGACAGCAACTTTACAGGGCTCAATGATGAGGCAAACCAAAGTACCTACAAATGTTCTTGCCGGACCATCAGGGTGTGAAAACCCTTAAATACAGCGCTGCATAGAGCACCACATGGAGGTCCTACAACTCTGTACTATGGAGGTGTAGGCCCTTGCCGTCAGAGTCACGAAGCCCAACTCTAATCAGCCATGTATGTTTATCCCCTTAGCAATGGAGCTTTTTTTAGTTTTTTCCTCCTCCCATACAGCGACGTTGCTGTGTGTTTTTTTGCGGGACGAGTTGTAGTTTTCAATGGTACTATTATACCATATAATGTACTGAAAAACTTAAGAATTCTAACTGGAGAGAAATGAGAAAAAAAAAACGACATTCCACCATCTTTCGGTGCGTCCTGTTTCTACGGCGCACAAACTGCAACAAAAATGACCCGATAAAGTTACTCTATGGGTCAGTACGATTACTATGATACCAAACTTCGTTGCATAGTTTTTTGCTGTAGTACTTGTATTTTTTTTTTTAAAGACATTTAATTTTTTTAAATTATTTTCTGTGTCCGTTTTCTGCGCACAATAACTTTATTTTTCCATCGACATAGTTGTGTGAGGGCTCATTTTGTGAGGTACGGCCTGTTTCCGTTGGTTCCATTGTTGCATACAATTGACTTTTTGATCACTTTTTATTACATTTTTTCTCGGAGATGGGGTTATCAAAAAAAGTGCATTTCTGGCGGGTTTTTTTTTTGGACCACATTGATACTTTCTTTTAGTCCTCCTAGAGGACTACAACCAGTGATTCTTTGATCGCTCCTGCAGTTCTGACAGCGGCATTTAAAGGGTTAATAGCCGTGATCGGCCGTATGAGTGTCAGCTGTAATAAACAGGTGTCTCCCTCCAAACACGTCCTGCAACCGCAGGATGTAAAAATACTATTGGGCCATCACTAAGTCCTCATGTCCACTAGGAAATTCGGACCCGCGCGGATTCTCCATGCAGAAGCCCACAGCGGGACCCTCCTTTCCCGGGTACATGAGGACTGAAAAGAGAATTTTCTTACCTTCCTTCTCTGTGCCCGGCGCATGCGCCGTGCATTCTTTTTTTCCCCCCCTCTCTGAACTCATGCTCACCCGCGCCAGAGAGCAGAAATTCAGCTGCGGGTGTACCGCGGGATCGGACGGCTTCTATAGGCTTCTATAGGCTTCTATGGAAGCCTGCGGGAGACCCGCAGAAAATGGAGCATGCTGCGTTTTCTCTCATGTGCGGGAGAAAACGCAAATCCATTAAAATGCCATCCGCGGGTGCAAATTACAATTTAATTGCCCAAGGATGGCTAAGGCAAAATCGAATGCGGATTCCGCAATTCGATTTTAACAGTGGACATGAGGCCTAAGGGGTTAAGAGTCAACCAAAAGGTCTTTGCCAGCAATTAGAGCGAAATGCCCATATACATTTTATAGGGAGGTAAGGCAAGTATCAGAAAACCCACAAAATCCAACCCGACCAATACAGTTAACCCTTTAAACATCAGCTACTGAGTGAAGGTCTGGCCGAGCACAAGATTGTAACACCGTAAGACAGTAGTGAGATTCACAAATAACCTGAACTGCCAAAGAGGTGGAGAAGGTTTTAGGAGAAGTAGAACATGCAGGGGTAAGTGTCTTACCTTCGCTTGTCTTTGGGATCAGTACTGGAGCTTGTGCTGGAGGACGAGGTGGATGAAGTGGCAGTCATGCTGGACAAAGTGTTTGTGTGCAATTGTGTGGTGGGAACCATGTCAAGTTTCATCTGTAGTCCACCTTCTAAGTCTCTATTATGATCGAAGTAAAGTTTGTTTTTTTCTTGTTACAAAGCGCTTCTATCCAAGACTTTACAGTTCGTAATCATACTTCAAAAACTAGAAGTTAGAACAGCTTGATACAATGATATGGTTTGTGGGTGGTTTTGTATTAGAGAAGTGGAGAAACAGAACAGACATAAAGAACAATCGAGGTTAAGTGCTTGGTGGATTAGAAAGTAGGTAGGTGACGTGAGGTTACAATGGTGACAACCGTGGGCTAGGCTCGGGACCAGTAATACTTACTCTTTTTTGGCGTCTGGCAGAGAGTCCGTCTCCGGTAGGCCGAATATCCTCCTTGTTGGAGTTGGAGGAATACGAGCCATAAGTGGCTCTTTATTCTACGAATAGAGGGGGAAGAAAAGAAAAGGAGATCTTTTACTCTCAGCCATCCACAGATGTCCAAATGAAGGCCCAGAGACACCAGGAAAATACTAAAGGGTATACATCATGCCATATACAGTATGCAACATGTGAGAATATCATATGAAGAATTCTGTACTTTTCTAGAGCAGGCTTCGGAGCCATGTCACATCTACATTACATCCTTGTTGTTTGCATCAAACCATAGTGAACACCCCAATACTGTAATCATGGATACAAGACTGCTCGTTACACGCAGTTAGGACACAAGGGGTATATCTTTGCATAATCAGCATACGGTCACATGGGGCTTTATCGCACGATTCTGCTCACAGAGCCCTAACGGAGACGGAACATATAGTTCATGGAGCACCTTGGCCACAAAGAAAAAAAGAAGAAAAAAAAACACAAAACTTGGAGAAGATGCAAAACCACAAAACCAAGCCCCTCCATAGTTTTGTAACATTGGAAATTGTTAAGAAAACGGTTCAGTTTTGCAGCCCGCAGACATGTACTGAAACTGAAGGCTGTGCAGTCGTTTCCAGTTATGAACACAGAATCTAAGCAAATCCATTTTTATTGCAATGTAGTCAATGGTGGATGGATGAAACTGGAAAGCAATCAGTTTTTCATTTCCCGTTTCGTCTCCTGAGCACCATAGGAGTTTTTGTGCTCCCCTAGCAAAATTGTGGTGATTCTTCAATGAATGTGGCTCAGTGGTTAGCAATGTTTGGGTCCTGGGTTGAAAACTCACCAGGGACAACATCTGCATGGACTTTGAAAAACTCAAAAACAGAGGATGTCCTTGTTCAGATTTGAACCTAGGACACCAGGACTACAAGGCAATAGTGCTAACGACTGAGCCATCATGCTTGTTCTTCCTTCTCTGGAAGAGAAGGCGGAGAAGAAAAAAAACAAAGAAAACAAAACAAAAACAAATTCCATGTAGAGGTTGCCCATTGTCAGATTTGAACATAGGAGCCCAACATTACAAGGCAATAATGCTAGCCACTAAGCTACCAAGCTTCCTCCTCCAGAGGAGAACATACAAACTCCATGCAGATGTTGCCCTTCGTCAAATTTGAACCTAGAATTCCAAACTTGTTCTTTATCCTTCCAGACGTCATTTATGAGGAGATTTGGACCTACAACTCCAGCTCTGCAAGGCAACAGTGCTAACCACTGAGCCACTAGTACCACAACTCAGGTGTGCCAAGGGTAGCACAAAAAGCTCCTGTGGTGCAGAACAACAACATACACCGTTTGCTCATCTCTACCAGGCTGCATAAGAAAAAAACGGACCAGTTTTCAATGCTGTGTGAGGGAAAGAATTTTATCCTTTTTTTGACGAGTCTGTATAATAAATCCACCAAACAAAAGGAATGCTTTCCATTTCACTTTCGCTTTACTGATTTCCATTTTTAGTAAAGCTGGCTCATTAAAAAAAAAACACTAATGTGAACGTAGCCCTAGTTTGCCAATATTGTTCCGCTGCTATTCAGAAGAAAATTCTTAGAAGGCCCAGTTCACACATCAGATTTCAGGGCGGATTCTGAGCACAATCTGCATCACATGCATGTGAATGAGCTTTCAGCAAGTCCGCCATAGAGATAAGCGGCATGACACTCAAGGTGCTTTTACACAGGACGATCTGTCGGGTACCTGTGCCCGACAGGTCGTCCCAGTGAGAATAGCTCCTGTGCTTTAAACACAGGAGTGAGCACTGCTGATTGAATAGAGGCGAAGTGGGTCGTGGATCGATCTGACCCGCCCGTCTCCATTCACAGTCAACAGGCATTTGTTCATAAGCGATCCCTCGCCCAGTTTTCTGCATGCACAAACGACGAATGATGGTCGTTCAGTTTCTCGTTGAACCACGGGGATTCGAATGATAATTGGTCCATGTAAAAGCCCCTTTAATTCTGCAGATTACACTAAAAAAAATTAATCTGAGGATTGTTCCCATTGAATGACAAAGACTAATCTGTGAGTGAATCCGTTGTACTGCAAACAGCAAATCTATGCTACATCGGGTATTTAAATCTAACATCTGGACATAGCCGAGAGTGGCTGCCTCCACTTTGTACGGGCGACACATCAGCGTCCAAGGATAGGGGAAACGGAAGCGAAATTTGAATTCTACTGCGGTGCACAGTACAGATTACACAGGGCACATCTATTACAAGACTGTAGTCACATGTCTAAAAGCAAGCTTTGTTTTGTTGATCCTGCAGCTACTACGCTTCTACTAAGTCCAGCCATTCGTAAGACCCTACCACTGAGGCTTGCAAGCTTTCTTCCAGCGGCCCGCACAAAGGTTTACTGTGCATAGCGATACTGCTGCTCACGGCAACCGCTTCTAGATTTCTTTTCCACTTCTGAAGGATCTCCCAAATCTCTGGCTTCTGAGACAGCGGAACAAAGAAGGTCTATGTAACAAACACTGAACAGCAACGTGACCTCCACTTACCAAAAATTATAGGTTACTCTACGCACAAGCTAAAAAGTTAGGTTTGACTTTTGTGGAAGCTGAGTTATGAGGAATTGTTTGAGGTTCACACAACAGTCAAAACTGACAGCTGGCCTCTCCTTAATGGTGGAACCCACTGAACAAAATCCTTACCTGATCAATCAATATGCAATTAATGCCTAGATAGATTTGTTCACACCTTTCAGTCAAGAGCTTAGGTCTGTTCACACTCAAAAACAAAAACTACCTGGCTGGTTGGAAATAAAAATGACCAAGAATGTTTCTGTTGGACCCACCCTTAACATCAATGGCCACTACCCCATTTCATCCATTAGGCACAGACAAAAATATAGTCTTTATCTAATAGTTTCCATTAAAACATGGGCATTATTTAGAGGCCAGTTTCATCTGTTCCGCTACTGCTTGAGGATCCTACCAAACACCTCCCCATATCTCAGCTGCACATAGCATTATGTGATTACCCACTATTGCACTTTTGTTTTGGGATAAAGTTAAAGCCCTTTAACTCTAAATTAACACTTTATCATCTTCATTTGCATGTAAAAGGACCTCCAGTAGCTGTTTGCAAAGCCCAGCCTGTGATTAATCACACACCCAGCTGTGCAAACAGCTGCATTGTTCTCTTTGTGGCTGTTGGCAGATTACAATGTGGAGATAACAGTGTGCGGTCCAGAGATACTTTATCGTTCACTAGCTGAATGATGGATTTTAAAGGCCTATTTACATGTAACGATTAACCGCTCAAAATTTGTTCGAACGACTGAAAATTAGCGATAAGCGCAGGCACCGTGCAGTTTTTGCTTGAACGTGAAATTCATCATTCAGCTAGTAAGAGATAAAAGTATCTCAATACACCGCATGCTGTTATCTCCACGGGAGTTGGCAGAGAATTTTGTAATCTGCCGACAGCAGCAAAGAGAATAATGCAGCGGTTTGCACAGCCGGTCGTGTGATTAATCCCACACTGGCTCTGCAAACAGCTCCTGGAGGCCTTTTTACATGCAAATGAAGATAACATGTTAATGGCCATTAACTCTATGCAAATAGATCGCAAAAGCTTTCAAACTTAGTCGTTTGAAAGATTATCTTTGCGTTTAAATGGGCCTTAAGTTCACCTTAATGCCCGCGTTTACATGTAACGGTCATCGCTATATTTCCAGTCATTTAAATGAACTGTGAGCGATAATTGTTACTTGTAAATGGGCCTTTAGGGTGCGTCATAAAATTTTAAAGGCTATGGAACTCTGAGAAGGGGAAGGACAATTTTTTTTCCACTAAAATGCATCTATTCGGCAATAGTGTTCAACCCCTAAACACTAAAGGGTGTACATGTACGCTTTCCGGCAGTGGGGTTTTTATGGAAGAGGCCTGGAAGACGAGCTGGCTTAATATATGGCAGGAGCCAGCTGACGCCCACCAGCAGCCGCGATCAGCCTGCATGTTTGATATAGGTGTGCTGACTTTGCCGGGGAACCAGGAAAGTATGCAAAGAGGCTCCCGGACTCCCCATCACCTAAACAATAAGGCACCATAACTTACTTTATGGTGCTTATGATTTGTGACAGGTTTACTTTAAGCTGGTTAGTACAGGCATGGATTATCATGCATTTTACTTCATTTTCCTACTATAGTCACTATTTTCGAATGCAAGAGAAGAAGGAATAAAGAGGTTAGTCTTTGACTTGTATACGAAATGCTATTCATCTGTAAATAAAATGGCAGTTTTGCAGATTTCAGCAAGAAGTGCAAACTGTGAACCAATCAACTACATGATTGATGGCCTTAGAGTTAAGCCTAGAAAAATACCATAGGAAAAGATTGGCGGGCATTTCTACCATTATGCTGGATTCTTCCAAAATCTAACTGGTGGAGACTACTTAGTGCAATCTGTTGAATAAAAGTCTCCTGGGTAGGAACCCTCATAGCGATATTTAGGGGGTATTATTGCATCTTGTCACCACCGGAAGCTAGGGGTTTGACAAGGCTTGCATGGAGGAACGCCCCTGTCACACCCCTAGCTCCCGATTGGATAATTTGTGTACGTTTCTAGCAGCAGTGTCTGCATAGATTGTTGCCGGGGCTGGACGGTTAGGGTTAGGGGTTCGTGTTCAGATTAGGCTTAGATTAGTTTAAAATATTTCCATGTTACAGGGGTAACATGCAAGCATTTAGAATAAATAATCTAAGCCTAACCTGAACACGAACCCCTTACCCCAACAGTCCAGCCCCGGCAATAACCTATATAGACGCTGCTGCTAGGATTATCCCCGAAACAGCCGTCCTCCTAGCATCTCCCCTGGGCAACTGGTAGCCGACACTACCTCCGCGGCCTCACTGCTGCGGCTGTCCTTGCGGCACTGGCAGTGTGTCTCCTGGCTGCGCCGCAGCCACTCCAACCCGCAGCACTTCGGGGATATTGGATGGCTGTACCTCACCTGCCCCCGCTGCATGTCCATGTCCTGCCGCTGACTTTTCACCTGCTGCTGCTCGCAAGCTTGTGGCTGTCCTCCCCTGCCGGCGCAGCCTGGGCATCCTCTGCCACCGCTCCAAGGTTTCCCGATGTCCTCCCCTGCCAATGCTTCCCCACCGGCGCTCCCAATTCTGCATCTGTGGGACAATCTTTGTGCCCTGCCAAGACCTGCACACCAGCCAGCTGTGCAGGCAATCAGCTACAGGGGGTGTCACTTGCCTGTCAATCTCATCTACACCAGTACTTTCTGGTGGTTCAAGATACAATAATACCTATTTAGGGATAGTGCGGACTGCTTGAGAGGACAAAATGCCTTGAAGTTATCTTCACTATGAAATTGGTCAAGGCATAATACATGAAGAAACTTCTCAAGATCAAAACAAGGCTTGTAAGACATTGAAGAGTAACCCGCACAAGTGTACACAGAGAATATATATCTGCTCTAACTTTACTGCTCAACAATCAAATGAATGAACTGCTCACCCTCTCGTGGGTGTCCAGTCGGGGGCTGGAAGCAGAGCGCTTGATTCCTGGCTCTTTGAAGCTACTGTCCTCTACTTTGGCATCTTGTAGAGCCCCGAAGCTGCCAGTTTTCCGTAAGCCTGCCCTCAAGTTGGAAAAGGAAAGCTGGCATTTCTCTGTGATGCTGTTCGGTGCCCCAGAGAACTACAGATATGGAAGAAGGGTATGTATGGGGAATTGTGATGGATACATCTCAATTTTGCCACTTTAAAAGAAAAATCACTTCTGGCATATTGCATATTATTATATATACGGAGAAGAACTGATGCACCAGCTGCCATATAGAGAATGCATACAAGATAAATCTAATGAAAAGCAGGCACCGCTATTACACTGCTCAAAAAAAATTAAGGGAACACTTTAAATCGGACATCAGATCTCAATGAACGAAAGAGTCAAGTTGAAAATGTTTAGCGATATAAATGATGTAATTCGTTGAGAACAAAATGACAAATGAACGGTCAATGGAAGCCCAAACTGTCAACCAACAGACAGCTGGATTCCAATCACCCAGAAAATCAGTGTGTGAATTTCATCACGGCAACTCATAATTGTGACTCATTAGCGTGTATGGTCTCTTCGTGTCTGCATACACTTCCCAACAATGTCTGGGCATGCTCCGGATGGTGTCCTGAGGGAACGTCCTCCCAGACCTGATTCGGGGCTTCAGCGAGTTCCTAGATAGTTTGTGGTACTACCTGGTGGTCTTGGATGCACTGATAAAGAATATCCCAGAGATTCTCAATTGGATTCAGGTCTGGGTAACATGAGGGCTAGTCAATGTATCAATGCCTTTGTCATCCTGGAACTGCCTACACACTGACCATAGCAGGCTGGGAATTGTCCTGCACAGAGGAACCCAGGTCCAACTACACCAGTGTACGGTCTGAAAGTGGCTGAGCATTTTATCCTAGTTCCTAAAAGCAGTTGTAGTACCACTGGCTAACACATGGTCTCAGGAGGCATGTGTGTAAGGAGTCCCACAAACCTCCAACACAAAACTAATGTTACGGGCAGCATAACATTCATCATGGCATCTCCAGACTCTTATGTGATACATGAAGAGAACAGGAAGGACGCCTATGGTGGACCTGCCAATTCTGGTGTTCTCTGGTGCATGCCAACTGATCTGCACAGTGCGGGCCTAGGAGCACAGGTCCCACTGTAAGGTCCTCACCCACGCTCATGGGGTCTGTTTCTGACAGTTTGATCAGAAGCATGCAGATCAGTAGACCGCTGGAAGACATGTAGGGCTTTGGCAGTGCTCTCCCTGTTCCTCTTCATACAAGGGCACATACACCAGTCCGTTCTACAGTCCTCTCAAACTCCCCTTGTGGAAATGTCCTTGTATCTGCTCCATGTTGTTGAGGATCTGCTGTGTCTTCCAGCCAACTTTCCTGTGATGACATATATGGATGTGCTATCCTGTGCGGCAGGTACCACTTCATGCTACCAGTAGTGACAAAGACACTAGCAAAATGCAGAACTAGAGAAGAGCCAGCCAGGAACGATAAGGAGAGAGTGATTGTCCATGGGCACCACCTGCAAAACCATTCCCTTTTTGGTAGTTGTCTTGTTGTTCCTCTCCAGTGTACCCGTTGGCAATTTTATTTGCACCAAGTTAGGTGAAACTGCAAACCCCAACCGGACAGAATGATATCCCCAAAGTTTAAAGAACCACTCCGGTGAAATTAGTTTTTCACCCATTATGTAACTAGCCCACAGTATACACAAATCAGCTAGTATTACCTTGTTTAGTTATTCCTTTCTGAAACTTCCTGGAGGTGGGTCAAGTGATCTCATTCCAACCACTTGAGACTTACTTGGCTTTTTCAGTAAGCAAACTTTATGTGTGATGGAGCCTACTACACAAACTGTTTGAGGAAACAAATTCCTATCACAGTTACTACTGATGATTAGAGGCTCCTGTCACCGTTATAATGAAGGAGAGGAGAGTTTGGGCCTCCCAACAATATAATTATGGTCTATAGTTTATTTAGGGGATTATACAGGGTAGTGATAATTACAGTGTCCTCCAAACAGGCAGAGATGGTACTGGCACTAACTGCTCATATGATGTGCTGATGCATCATGGGACTGATCACACAGAATAATGAAAGCAGGGAGAAATCTCAGCATCAAGATGGTGCCTGATAAGCATCCGACAGGAGGCTGCACTGTATGGAAGCTGTTGCAACATACACAGGAAACCTCTAGAAAGTGGCAGACAATCAAGAGAGTAGTGCAGGGATGGAAAAGTGTGTTTTCGTGGCAGTATCCCATTTACCGACTTTGGCTTATAATGTGATTTAAGTGTTCCCTTAATTTTTTTTGAGCAGTGTATTTTATAATAACTATAGGTAGATGTATGTAATGAGATGAATTTGAAGGTAAAAGGAAAAGCACTATGGTCAAATTAAATGGCGGATTGGATGGAGGCAAGAACAGAGTCATCCATATTGTAACAATTACTGAAGACATTGCACTGCAGTAGATTATATGGACGTGCACCACTTTGACCATAGGCCGTTTCCCTTGTGTCAGCTTAGTCCCATCCACTTGAGTGGGCATGAGCTGTAATACCAGATACAGCCTATGGACAAGTGTGGTGCTGTACCTGGGAAAAGAAGCAAACCCATGGTTACAATCCAGATCAACCACTTTAATTCAGTAGAAGAACAGAATCTCAAACCACACTGCTTTGACATTCCAAAACTGTCAATTATAAAAGTCAATCAGCTATAAGTCTAACATGACCCACCGTACAGAAAAGGTTTTATTGCATACAATCTGTAAGAAGAAAGTCTAAATTGAGCGATCGGAAGTGAGAAAAAAAAAAAAAAACACGCAGTCAATCTCACCTTTAACATAAGACTAACTAGTAGCCCAAGCACATATGACAATGTTGCCATGTGTCAGGTCAGTGCCGATACAAGCCAATTGTGGAGTGAATTACCTTGTAGGGGACAATGGCGTAGTTCCGTCATGAGACTATAATAGCTCAATGATAGAGGTGGAAGGTGTGCAAACCTACAATACGTTTATATGGTGGAACCCAACACAGATCCTTCCTCTGAGAGCAGCACATTTCTGCCGTGTATTTCACCACGGATTCACATGTGATTTGACCCCTTCAATGGGCAAAACCTTAACATGGAATTGTGAGGGAAATTCTACATGTGGATTTTGGCTCAGTGGTGAGACCCCCGCCAATCAGACGTATCACCTCTCCCATGGATAGGTGAGAAGTCTATTTTGGATTAACCCCTTTAAGGGGCTAACCTGTAACTACTGCTCGTTGGATAGATTATAACAAGTTATGTAACACATTGGGCACATTTATTATTGAAAGTTCAACAAACTTTAGAGTTGTTTTTTTTACCAAAGGCTGAAAATAGTTTGGTTTCTGACCGTGCCGCGGGAATCCAAACAATATTGTTCAGTGTAAATGCATGGATCGACTGAACGCCGTACAAGAATTTGTTCGCTTCTCTTTGGATAAATGCACATGCGAAAATTCCGCGGCGGGATTTCCCGCAGAATTTCCACCCATGCACACTACCATAGGATTGCATTAGATAATGCATTCCTATGCAGACAGTCGCGATTTGACCGTGTAAAAAACACGTGGTAAACAAATCGTGGCATGTCCCATTTCTGTGCGAGCCTTGCAGAGGTCCACGCGCCGACTCTGCGGGACATAGAGCGGAGGAGACGAGCTGCGGGTCACGGCTCACATCCCGCTGCGAGAATTCTCGCAGCAGGCCTTCAGTTTCTGCAGTTCAACTGCCAGGCTGTTTAACAGCAGAGCGCCCATTCTCCTTGGCACAGGAGACCTGCAGCAGACTTTTGATGCAGTGCCATAAAGAGGGCAGTCGTTAAGGGGAAGGGGTTTAAAAGCTTGCTCTATGAAACATGGGGGGGTTATCTAACAAGAATTCGTGAGAAATACCAGCTCAACATGACATGCTATAAATGAAAATGCAGCACCAAGAAAGCAAAATAAAGCAAGCAAGCAGACTTGGATCAGAGATTCGCTAAGGAGGAGCAGTCGGTCCTCTGCACATGTCCGATTTAGGAATTTCCTGTATTCACCATGAAACGACGATGGAGCATTTTTAAAATTTTTAGTTCACGTATTTCTATGATGAATAACAAGAACTGCACCATTACTATTCTACTTACAAACAGGGCATGTCCCTACAGCCAACACTGATTGGACATGGTCAGACTTTAGTGATCTATCCCATCGTCAGTGTAGTCATGTGGAATAATAGAGAGCTGTAACAAAAGATGCTCCAGAAGGCAAATCTAGGGGTATTTACTTAAGGAAACATTTCAGAAGAGGCGACTAGTGCCATCTACTATACAGACCAAGCGAGACTTCGAGAGCATACTCCTTCTAGCGGAATCCTCCCTAGGCGATAACGCAGCACACGCATGCACCGAATGATGGGAATAAGGAATAATGAACAAGCATCATTTAGAAGTAGATCTACTGAAGACGTGCGGGGGTTAGAACAAACACTACATTGATGTAAAGGGAACCTGTCACCAGGTTCATGCTCTCCGAACCACAGGTAGCAGAAAGCTGGGACAAACCCCCCCCCCCCTTAAACGTTTGACTTGGAACTCAGCTCTCAGAGCTCGAGTCAAAGAGGTGGGCCGCGCTTCCTGCCCATGTCATCAAGACCGACAGCTCCTCTGCTTGCTGTGTATAGGTGGGTGGGCACAGCCTGCCACTGACTCAAGAGCTCCGAGTCAAAGTTCTAAGTGGGTTTTTTCTGAAATGCGGCAGCACTTCAGAATAAAGGATGGTTGGGCCAAATGGGCACATTTGTCCCAGGTTCACCAAGTCACAAAATGTTAGCTTTCAGTCAGCCAGCATTTTGGTCAGATTTTAATATTTCAAATGATCTCTCCAGTGAAGGGGGATTAAAAAATAAAAATTAAAAAAAGGGGTTGGGGCTCCACCTTTAAAATAGTGAGGCATGGAGCATGCGGTGGTTACGATTAGGGCTCCTTCACACTGGCGAGAAAAAAACCGTGCGATTTTCTTGCGTTGCGAGAGGGAGTAAAAAAAAAACAAAACGCAGGATTATGAAACCAATGAATTTCAATGGTTCCATTCTCATTTGCATTGTTTTCAAGCCTGCGAAGCTGCATAAAAATAAAATCGCAGCATCTCCTTTCTTTCTGCAATATCACCCATTGTGACAGCAGCAGGGTGTTCAGTGATGAGGGGACTCCCCACGGGGATGAAGGAATCCCCCGCAGCTGCTGTCATAGCAGCGGCAGGAGATCACAATGTTCTCCTATTGCTTTTAATGGGGCCGTCTCTGCTGCTGCCCCATTGAAAGCAATGGGATGAAGGGAACCCCTGCAGGGATGCCAGGCTGTTTTCACATGAAAATGCCTCGCATCGAGGGGTTCCTCATGCATTCCAAAAGCGATATCAGGCTATGACTCACCAGTGTGCAGGAGCTCTTACACGTGAGCTAAAGTCTGAAGATAACCCCAACACACAACACAAAGCAGGCCTATGTATATCAAAATTTAAATAGACATTCTTGGGAGGCACATTAGCACAAAGATGCATAACTTACATCCCGGAGACCACATGTGGCCCACTAGGATATTCTGTGTAGCCCCCAGAGTCATTATGGCAATTCTGGAGAGCCAGATATAAGGTCTTGGTACTACTGTATCTTGTCTCCACTGAAAGAAAGGGGTGGATGAGTGAGCTGTGTTGAGATGCAGGTGACACCCACAGCTGCTGATTGGCTGGTTGTCCCTGCTGCCTTGCCAGCCATCATCTCCGGGTCTCCGCTTCCATCTTCTCCCCTCCGGCCTCCCACTGCTTTAACACTTCCCTGCCCTGTCCCCGCTAGCCGAGCAGCCGACCGCCCATCTACGCTGCTGTCAGTGCAGACCACCCCGCTGCTTGCAAAGTGCCCTGTCCCCGCGGCATCGGGGAGTCCACATACCAAACTGCCCAGACAAGAGCCCAGCCAATCAGCAGCTGTGGGCGTACCCTATACCTCCCACAGCTGTATCCCAGGTCTTCATCCATTTTTGTGGTGAACAGATACAACAGTACCCATGGTCTATTCTCTGAAGTGCCAAATGATAGAGAAGGGAGAAGGATGGGGGTCCTACTTTCAGGATTCCCATCCATCAGATATTTGCAGCATATACTTGCAATATGCTATAACCGTCTCAGATGGCAATATCCCTCTAGGTTTTAGTGTGGTCCTTGGGAGTGACTCAGTCTGACGATTGGGCCCTCAGACCAGAAAGGGCTGTGCAGTCGCCCCGCATTGGAGTCTATGCAGCACAGACGTTTCATTGTAATCAAAGAAAATTGCATTTCTGTGGTAGACTATGGTGACTAAGCCCTTATAAATTCATCTGTGTTGCATGGCACACACTAGCACTGTACAAGGATGATGGGATTACTACAGAAAATCTCCAGGCAAATTATTGGAAGGATCCGATTATTACTAATCCATTTTAAAGATGCAGCTTTAGAAAATGTTCACAACTAAAGTTTAAAGGGGTATTCCCATCTTATCCACAGAATATGTCAACTTTCCCCAATGGGTGTGGGTCCCGCACCCACCTCCTATTCTGTACCACTAGCTACCCCAAGTGTGCTGCCTAAGTGTGGTTAGGACAACACAAATGGCTGATCCTCCTGCACCAAGGCATTGCCATAACTCCCATAGAAGTCAATGGAAGCTTTGCGTTTAATCCAGCACCACTAGCCATGCTGTTTCCAGAGCTCAGAAGCTGCAGAAACAGCGTAGCTTGCTGTGTTACACTGTTCGAGTAACTCCCATTAACTTCTATGGGAGTTAAGGAAACCTCGTAGCTCAGCCTTACTGACAGCAATGAATCTGCCAAACTAATGAAGGGAGCACCCACCTAGTCCCTCAGACTAGTGACCAACAACTGCTGTGTATACATGTGGCATCAACCGCTCCCCTCAGCAATACAGTGCAGTCCTTTAGTCAGTCCATTTGTGGTTTCCGCTCCCGTATGGACGGATTCCATTGAAGTCAACGGAAGCCATCCAATCCTCGGCCCGTCCGTAACTGACATTGCAGACAGGCCACGGATTCTGTAGGAAGAGCAAGAGACTTCCTACCAGCAGTTCTGCGCACATCCGCAGTGCAGAAGAATGAAGATCCTCACAGGCAGGCAGGGTCGCCGGCACAGGTGGATTCTGTGCGGGATTCCCCATGCGGAATCACTGCGTACCCGTGGACATGAGGCCTAAAAGTCGATCTGTGAATCTCCTGTGTGTCAGAGAGGTCCCCTCAGCTCTCCTGACATGTCCGTTTTAGTCAATACAGGCCTTTTTCATTGAATAATTTAGGAACATCTTTTCTTAAAACTCTGCGTTGTGTTACTCCATTATTACTCCTGGAGATATATAAATAAAATGACAACTTGGTGTTTCCGCTACCTTTGTCTATGAGGCAAATCCCTAGAAACTCTGTCCAAACAGTGATGAGTGTCAGACCGTGTAGAGACACCCTGCTAACAAATGTGTACGGCAATGTCCACTTGGTAATTCATTCAGACGTTTCCAGGAGGAATAACTGAGGGAAGGCACACAAGGTTTTAAGAAAAGATGCTGCAGAATTTGGGCCTCACCAAGTAATACTTCAAGAGAGCTTGTAGGTCCTGTTTATTTGCAGAAGATAAAACTATTTGCCAGGGTCACTGGAAAATGTTAACAGAATTGTAGAATATGTCGGTATTTTTTAAATTCTTCTATAAAACTGAGTAACATAGGAAAGAAATGGAGAGAAAAAGATACAATACACTAAACACAAAAACCAAAATGAACACGCACAAGCATACACTACAAACAAGACAAATGTTGCTCACCGCAGCCTTTTGGCCTCTCTGGGGCACCAGAATGATGCCGGTTTTGCGCAAGCTCTGACGCCACATGGAGGGACCTATTGGTCCAGCAAGGGGCAAAATGGGAGTGACAAAGGTGAGAAGGGGCTGGCGGGATGGAAGGAGGACACACAAGCAGGCGCACAAAGACAATCACGCAGTAAGTGGGAGCAAGTAGGGAAGACGGGGAAATGGAAAGGAAAATTAATAGAGAGAAATTAAAAAATCAGCAGAAATGTAAGAAAAAAAAAGACCAGTCATCTCAGATGAAAGGGACAGAGTGACAGGAGGAGGAAGATGAAAAGTGGTTAGAGACAGAAAGGGAAAAGTCAAAGACAGAAGAGAGATCGGTCCAGAACTTGCAAATTTATCTTGCGACGGCTTTTCATACAACATAAGCATAATGTGACAGAAAACAGCCATTATACTAGAGCTTCCACCCAACGCCAGGAAGCTCTCGCCAAGTCTTCCATACAAAGCCTGAAAAAAAATTACTTTAAAGTGTAGCTCAGAGTCAAAACACAAATATTGTCAAAGCTCAGAATGTAAAAAGTTCCCCAAATACATATTAACCTAATTCTCAAGTGTACATCAGGAGTTTTCTGAATAAATCCCATTACTGCAAGCTCACAACCCAACTAGGCAGTGTTCAACCCCTTCAGTGGCAGGTTTATTATTACCATGTCAGCGCAGCAAGCCCCAGAGATTTTATTGAGGTAATTGGCAAACGTATACAGTGGCACAATAACTGTGTCCTGGCCAGCATTTCAGCACTAGAGCTGTCCACGGCAATCTTCCGGGGTTTAACTGCATGGTCAGTGCAGCAAGCCCTGGAGATTTTCTGGGTGTGCCACTAAAGGGGTTAATAGAACGATTACTGAGCAGGCATAGTGAAGTTTGAATTACCACATACAATGTACAGAGTCTGTGGATTCCCTGCTCTTGCAGTACATCAGACTGCTCCGTCCTGTAAATAGCATGTGAACCACTACAAGTATCTTAATGAAAAGGAACTCTTAAAAAAGGTTGTCCACTTGTAAGCCATTCATGACCTATTCTCTGGGCTGCAGTGCTCGTGCACCGAGCCAATTTCTGCAGGAAGCAGGCAGCTCTGTTCCAAATGCAGTGGCCAGGCTTGGTATTGCAGGCTAAGATCCCATTCACTTCTGCTGTTTCCAGTTTTAAAGTGTTCCTTTAACCCCTTAGTGACGGAGCTTTTTTGCTTTTTTCCCCATTTTTGTTTTTTCCTACTCCCTTTTAAAAAATCGTAGCTCCTTTATTTATCCATCGACGTCGCTGTATGTGGGCTTGTTTTTTGTGGGACGAGTTGTATTTTTCAATGGCACTATTTATTGTACCATATAATTTACTGAAAAAAACTTTTAAAAAATTCTTAGCGGAGAGAAATGGAAAAAAAACGACGACATTCCACCATCTTTTGGTGCGTCCTGTTTCTATGGCGCACAAACTGCAACAAAAACGACCTGATATTTTTATTCTATGGGTCAGTATGATTACTATGATACCAAACTTAGTTTTTTTTTTTGCTGTAGTACTTGTATTTTTTTTTAAAGATATTTAATTTTTTTTTCAATTATTTTCTGCGCTCATTTTGTGCGCGCGATAACTTTTATTTTTCTGTCGACGTAGTTGAGCAAGGGCTCATTTTTTGCGGGATGTCCTGTAGTTTCCGATAGTATCAATTTTGATCGCTTTTTATTGCATTTTTTCTGGAAGACAGGGTAACTAAAAAAGTGTATTTCTGGCATTCTTTATTTTTTCGGACGACGTTCACCGTGCAGGAAAAATAATGCACTGCTTTGATAGTTCGGACTTTTACAGACACGGCGATACAAAATACATATTTTTATTTTATGATTTAGATTTTTTAATAATTGATATGGCAAAAGGGGGGTGATTTAAACTTTTATAACTTTTTTATTTTTTACACAATTTAAAAAACTTTATTGATCTTTTTTCTTATTTTCAAGTCCCCCTGGGGGACTTTAACATACGATGCTTTGATCGCTCCTGCAGTATGACGTAATGCTACAGCATTACGTCATACTGCTTTTTTACAGGCAGTCTATCAAGCCACCCTGTGTGGATGGCTTGATAGGCAGTCTGCTAAGGCAGCCCTGGGGCCATTCATTAAGCCCCCTGCTGCCATGACACTTGCACGGCTCCCCCGATCTCACCGCGGGGGGGCCGTGCGGGACCCCCAAACAGCGTTCGGGGGATTTAAATGCTGCTGTCAGAATTGACGGCGGCATTTAAAGGGTTAATAGCCGCGATCGTCCGAACGGCCGAGCGCGGCTGTTGCCCGCGGGTGTCAGCTGTAACAGCTGACGCCCGCGCTGTATGGAGGGAGATAGCGGCGCTACCTCCCTCCATACACGTCCTGCAACAGCAGGACGTAGTTTTACGATAGCGCCGTCACTAAGGGGTTAAAATATGAGAGACTGGCACTTCAAGACAAGGAAATCCACTAGACAAGGTAGTAAAAGGATATGGTTACATACATCAAACTTCAAAACCTGTTCCAAATCTAGATGGGGGTTGTTTCTGCAGCAGGTGGAAGGATTACTACAAACCCCATTCAGATGTAATGGGATAGTTCTAGAAATTTCTACCGTAAGAATTTGCCAAGTTTCAAGTCTAAAACTTTCAGAGAAGACATTATGTGCACTTCGAAGCTACACTTTAAAGAGGAAAAGCTCTGGCACAGCACAAGGTGTTGCTACACGGAAACATGCATGTGGCCAATGAAATAATGGAGGAAGGAAGCAATATACCAAATTGACAATGTTGTTGAGCTAGAAGGCAGGCTGCCAAATATCCAAAATGAGAGTGGACAGAGTTATGCTATATCATCAAAAGTCGGATACCAATATGTACATGAGCTCCAAATATCCCCTATAGGCATGTCCTATGCATCATACAACGCTAGCTGCTCCCATTCATAAGTGTAAAACAAGTGTGATGAAAGAAATGTATGAGGTTTCCCACACTCCGGATAACTTGGGATGACGGGCCCTTTAAGTCACAGCAGCTATAACAAGCCCAAACTAAAACTTGTGTTCAGGTGCTACTGCCACATTAGGGGCTCCTATTGCTGCAGCTATGCAACCTTCATGGTATAGGTGCCAATAAGGTAGAAGAGTCCATAGAATTACCTTTTGTTACAGGTAATCAACAGGAGCACCAAATCAGGTATTCTCACCAGTTACATGTATTGTTTGAGCCCTTTACAGCTGCTCCAACCACTTAAAGGGTCTGTCATCCCAAGTTACTCAGAGTAAGGAGACGATTATACATTTGGGAAGTCAGATAAAAGTTGGCTGCTGGATGTGTATATGAAGTGGAGATCTGGGGAGATCTTTCTCACACTCAACTCTGGCCGCAAGTTGTGTTGCTGCTAATTTTCCTACAAGGGCTCCACAAAGGGAGGAGTAATGCCCCAATTTTTTGGGTTGTTGGGTCACAGCTCACAACCGGGTGGAGTGAGAAAAATCTCACTGAAGACCTCCATTATATTAGTGAGTGCATTACATTTCACAGATACGTCCAGCAGTGAACAGTTTTATCTGCACGGAATACCCCATTTTTAAAAGGGCACATCATCGGGACAACAGCCCTTTAAAGATTTACTATACATTTAATACTTCTGGCCTGTGACATCAAGCCACTGATCACTCCGCTTAGAAAGAAAGGCTGAAGAGTTGTGGCGACCTCCAGACAAGACGTGTACTACAATAAGATCACACGACATCATCACCAGATCATCACCAATATTATGCCGTGCAGCTCTACTAGACAATACCATTCCCTTACTGCAGATCTCCATGGATTAACCCCTTTCTGCCCTGTGCTCTATATAAACGGCGCTAGTGTGTGATCGTTAATGCGAAGTGCTGTAAATGTACGGTGCTGGGATGGTGGACATGCGCCATCAGCAACAGGCGTCAGCTGTAATATAAGGCTGATGCCCTGCTGCAACAGGAGAGACTGGAGCTAGCTCCAATCACAGATATTTAACCCCTTAGTTGCTGCAGTTAATAGCGACTGCAGGAGCTAGGCAGTTAAAGGGATGGTGGCACCGCGCTGATGGGTTTCCATGGCACAGCTCAAAGTCAGCTTGTAACACAGAGAATATAGTTAAAACAAAAAAGTCAAGAGAAAAAAGGGTGTGGCTGTGTGGCAACTGGGTGTGGCCCAAATGCAAATGTTCTTTATCGAAATTTTGTCCCAAAAACAATCATTAAACTAAGCCAAATAGGCGGTATAACATTAGACGCTCTTAAAGATGCGCCAGATCCATCATTGTGATAACTGACGTGTTTTAAGAAGGCTTGTACTGTATTAAGGCAGCTTTACACGCAACCATCATTGCTCAAAATGCGTCTAAACAGCCAAAGTGAGCGATAATCATTACATGTGAAAGTGAAACTTTCACTTTTCGGTCACAATCGTTTAAGCGGTCTTTTCTGTCAGCTTAAACAACGTTGTTAGCACTCGCTGACTTCTCCTGCGGTGTGACAGCTCCCCGCACAGCAATTCACTTAGGAAGCGCTTAGCGGGGAGTGAGAAGCCTCACCCGCCGGCAGAACTTTTAGTGTGAAAGCACTGCACGAGCGCCAACAACTGTGTAAAAGGGCCTTTTAACAGCATCTGTAAATCTGCCCACATTACATTGCACTGAAGCAAACTAAAGTTGCATATTGATAATGATCTGGTGTGAGGGGCTAGTAAAGATACATAGGAAAACCATGATACTACTAATCAGAAGAGGTCTAAAGATCCATAAAACAGACTTACCTTCTGGTCTGGTGAAGTTGGGCTCAAAGTGCTGTTCTGGGGCTCTGGCAATAATCCATTTTCATTGACCTCCACGATTGTTTTAGGTTCTGTGGAAACAAGTAAAGGTCATATTTAGAACATGTGGGGCTTTAAATGATCTAGCATAAAGTGCATAGCAAATAACGAGGAGAGAAGAGCTTTGATGGAGTCCATACTCTACGCGACCATGGGCTTTACCATGAATGGACATGGTTTTCAGCCGAATAGCTCATCAACAAGTCACAGTGTGGAAAGCACCCTTGCGGCTGCATAATGTGTGCAGTTAGGTCTGGCAGCATAAGGTAGTGCCTGTTATATTGATTACAAGGATATGTCCTTATATGTATCTGTGCAGTAGTTTGGGAGAAACTTGTATTATATTAGTAACTAGCAGACACAGAACTAGTCCTGTATATTCATGAGCTGCAGACAAGCCACACCCACCCAGCCCTCCAGCCAATGGTTGACAGCTTTTTCTATGCACAGTAATAAGGAAACAGTCAATCACTGTCTGGAGGGTGAGTGTAGCTGGCCTGCAGCTCATGAATATCCAGGATTACTTTAAAGGGGTTGTCCCGCGGCAGCAAGTGGGTCTATACACTTCTGTATGGCCATATTAATGCACTTTGTAATGTACATTGTGCATTAATTATGAGCCATACAGAAGTTATAAAAAGTTTTATACTTACCTGCTCCGTTGCTGGCGTCCTCGTCTCCATGGTGCCGACTAATTTTCGGCCTCTGATGGCCAAATTAGCCGCGCTTGCTCAGTCCGGGTCTTCTGCTTTCTTCTATGGAGCCTCTCGTGCAGGATGCCGGCTCCGTGTAGCTCCGCCCCGTCACGTGCCGATTCCAGCCAATCAGGAGGCTGGAATCGGCAATGGACCGCACAGAAGAGCTGCGGTCCACGGAGGAAGAGGATCCCGGCGGCCATCTTCACCGGTAAGTATAGAAGTCACCGGAGCGCGGGGATTAAGGTAAGCGCTCCGGTAAGCTTTCTTTAGGTCCCTGCATCGGGGTTGTCTCGCGCCGAACGGGGGGGGGGGGGGGGGGGGGTTGAAAAAAAAAAACCCCGTTTCGGCGCGGGACAACCCCTTTAAGTAGTCCTCTATCCATGTGCTGCTACTGACAAAAGCAAAGTTTCTCCAAAACTACTGCACGGATCCACACAACAGACATATTACTCACTGTAATCAGTGTGACCGCCACTATGCTATGCTGTCATCAGAAAGGGGTGCAAGAAGATAGTGACAGTCTCTTTAATAAAGCCTAGCCAGAGGTTGCTAGTTGACTGTGTGAAGTGAATGCGGTTGAGCTGCATTACTGATCACAGATGCATACCTGGATGAAGCAATGACACAGATAGCAGCTGTTTAAAATACTTCTGTTAGGGTGGCTTCGTGGTAGTTTTTCATGCTTTTTTTGAGCCAAAGCCAAAAGTGGATTCAGAAAGATATGGGAACTATGATGACAGACTTCTAATTCTCCTTCCTGCAGGATCCACTTCTGGCTTTGGTCCAAAATAACAATCAAAAACCTGTGTGTGAAACCATGCTTGTTGTTTCTGCCTGTGATCCAGTAGATGCCGGCAAGATATAGGGAATCCACCTAAATGCTCTATTATTAAGTCACTTTACCTTTTAAAGCAAGCTATTCCTTTCCCACAAGTACATTGCAGTTTATGTAGTTCCACAATGTAGAGGTTCACCACATATAAACTTAAGATTTCAACACTTTAGGTCTCCTTCTCTAGATGGAACTACTCCATTTCAGCCAGTAGATGGCAACATTGAGTAACATGAAAATCAACATTACATTCTACATCACTAAGAAATTCACATTTATGGCTGTTCTATGATAGGATTCGCTCTTTCCAACCACTCAAATGTACAATGTACAGCTAAGTAAAAAGGATTGATCCATGTATCTTAAGTAAGACAGTCAAAGCCTTCAGTAAATCTGTCCATCACTGTTAAAAGGAAGCCACAAAAGCCTTTGCTATTACGGCTATGCTTTTTCTAGGTATGACAGCCCCGTGCCCTACTAATGGTGGACTGGATCAGTAGTGCAATGCAGCAGCCTATTTAAATCCCTGCGATGCTCGCTCATCAACAGCTTCCAGTTGTCCGCTATATCTAGTCTGGGAGAACTGGAATGTAAAAGGGTGACAAGCTGTGCGGTAGCACCTCATGTTACTATCCAAAGCCCTTCCAGTGTGCAGCCAGTATACCCAGCAAGCCTTCGCTAACCCGGCATCTCAACCCCAGCAGACACTGAAGGGGAGATTTGCCTTGAAGTAAATACAAACTTCACATTAACTTTGCCTATATGTTTTCTCTTACCATTTACGGAGTCATTGTCTTCTTCAGAGCTAGAAGGACTTTCTTCATCACCGACAGTTATCATTCCTAAGGTCTTCCTCTCTTTTGATTGGTCTTGTACAGATATCTTATCTTTGCTGCTCATTCGACACACCGAGCTCCTAAAAAAATCAGCAAGAACAAAGCCGGCATCAGCAGCGTTGTCAAGAGCTTGCAAGATGCAACCATTCACCATGTATTTAGTTTATGCAAGTGACCCCTGGTGTTTAAAGCGCAATACCCCTGCAGAGAACCGCACCGACTGTAGGCGGGCCGCGGCGCGCGCACGGACTGTAGGCGGGCCGCGGCGCGCGCACGGACTGTAGGCGGGCCGCGGCGCGCGCACGGACTGTAGGCGGGCCGCGGCGCGCGCACCGACTGTAGGCGGGCCGCGGCGCGCGCACCGACTGTAGGCGGGCCGCGGCGCGCGCACCGACTGTAGGCGGGCCGCGGCGCGCGCACCGACTGTAGGCGGGCCGCGGCGCGCGCACCGACTGTAGGCGGGCCGCGGCGCGCGCACCGACTGTAGGCGGGCCGCGGCGCGCGCACCGACTGTAGGCGGGCCGCGGCGCGCGCACCGACTGTAGGCGGGCCGCGGCGCGCGCACCGACTGTAGGCGGGCCGCGGCGCGCGCACCGACTGTAGGCGGGCCGCGGCGCGCGCACCGACTGTAGGCGGGCCGCGGCGCGCGCACCGACTGTAGGCGGGCCGCGGCGCGCGCACCGACTGTAGGCGGGCCGCGGCGCGCGCACCGACTGTAGGCGGGCCGCGGCGCGCGCACCGACTGTAGGCGGGCCGCGGCGCGCGCACCGACTGTAGGCGGGCCGCGGCGCGCGCACCGACTGTAGGCGGGCCGCGGCGCGCGCACCGACTGTAGGCGGGCCGCGGCGCGCGCACCGACTGTAGGCGGGCCGCGGCGCGCGCACCGACTGTAGGCGGGCCGCGGCGCGCGCACCGACTGTAGGCGGGCCGCGGCGCGCGCACCGACTGTAGGCGGGCCGCGGCGCGCGCACCGACTGTAGGCGGGCCGCGGCGCGCGCACCGACTGTAGGCGGGCCGCGGCGCGCGCACCGACTGTAGGCGGGCCGCGGCGCGCGCACCGACTGTAGGCGGGCCGCGGCGCGCGCACCGACTGTAGGCGGGCCGCGGCGCGCGCACCGACTGTAGGCGGGCCGCGGCGCGCGCACCGACTGTAGGCGGGCCGCGGCGCGCGCACCGACTGTAGGCGGGCCGCGGCGCGCGCACCGACTGTAGGCGGGCCGCGGCGCGCGCACCGACTGTAGGCGGGCCGCGGCGCGCGCACCGACTGTAGGCGGGCCGCGGCGCGCGCACCGACTGTAGGCGGGCCGCGGCGCGCGCACCGACTGTAGGCGGGCCGCGGCGCGCGCACCGACTGTAGGCGGGCCGCGGCGCGCGCACCGACTGTAGGCGGGCCACACCGCCGCGGCGCGCGCACCGACTGTAGGCGGGCCACACCGCCGCGGCGCGCGCACCGACTGTAGGCGGGCCACACCGCCGCGGCGCGCGCACCGACTGTAGGCGGGCCACACCGCCGCGGCGCGCGCACCGACTGTAGGCGGGCCACACCGCCGCGGCGCGCGCACCGACTGTAGGCGGGCCACACCGCCGCGGCGCGCGCACCGACTGTAGCAGCCGAGAAGTGTACCGACTGTAGCGGCCAACGCAGCCGAGAAGTGTACCGACTGTAGAGGCCACACAAATCTTGGACTAGCCGCTCTCTATTATCGAGTCAGCAGAAACAAAGTGGGAAGACTCGACACTGATGAAAATGACTAAAATAAAGGTGTGAAGATCACAGTTGTGTCATATATATAACACGTTCACAGAGAACGAAAAGCTGTACCTAACCTTGAAGGGGTGGGATCACCAGGAAATGTTATATGTATGCAGCATTGTATATAAAGCCATTTCAATGGTAGAATTGCTATAAGTGATATATTACAGGTTACATTCATGCTACGTTTGCAAGATTAGCTTGCCATATGCACTGGCAAAACATCTGCCATACATGGCAAAGGTATCCATAGGACAACATTCACCGGACAGAGGTCTAAAGAATCTTCTTTTGGCCTCTATTGGATTGGTATAGGCCTTTTTTCCTACTTTATATGGTGAAACCAAAAATACCCCCTTGAAGCATGCACGAGATTCAGCTGTGTCTTAGCAACAAACTTCAACTTTCCCAGTACTTTTTCTTTTTTTTTTTAGGAGACATGTATGAAATATAAGCAGATCAAATTTAATGTATAGGTAGCAATGCTGCTAAATGGTGTGTCTCCTTCACATAGTTGGCTGCCTTGCTGAATTCAACAGAGCACTGTTCCTGGCTCTGTTGGCTCACTGCACTCTGGGAGGGGGGGAGGAGATTGTACATTGCAGATTGGAGTGTGGAAAGGAGGGAAAGCATCCAAGTTATCAGGTAAGGTAGATCACAAGCTGTAGATCGGGAAAAAAGGTACGCACAAGGCAGCCTGCAGGAGGAAGATGAATACCATAGGCTGTGTACAAATGTAGAGAGAAAACAGAGCACCAACGGAAAGCTGTGCTTTGAGGAAGGAGGAACGTCAGCACCAGTGTTTGCCTGCACAAGGCTGATGCTTCATGAGCTGTAGAAGGAGATATCAGTTCAGGACTGAAGCTGTGATACACAAGAGCTAGAGAAGGCAGCAGTATCCTGGACACCTATATCTCACATCCAGCAAGTATTAATGGGAGCCAAAACATCCACATGAGAAAAGCTGAAACGGGGAGAAAGCTGCAAACTGCATATCATGGGGTCTGAAAATGAAGGAAGGAAGGAAAACTGAAACTTAGTGGTTAACCTTAATTTAAAATTACACTACCATACGTTTTTAGGGGAAACCACTTATTTTTCATTCTCTTTACGTTGTGAACTCTTTGGCCTAAACCGGCCCATACACACATTACAGCTGTAAACATGCATACCTGCAGCTATACATAACTCACCTTCTGTGTTTAGTTGTATTTACAGTCTGTTGGTCCATGCCCGTATCAATAACAGCTCTTTTAAGATTTGCCTCTTTTTCACTCCGTAACTACAAGGACAACAAAATGTATTATTATTGAGATGCGTCCACGGCTAATTTTTCTTAAAACGGGGTTTACACAAAACTTAAAATTGCCTCACAATCACACTATTCTTCCTGGTTGCTGTTGACCAGGACATATGACTGCTGCAGCCAATCACAGAGCACAGCAGTGACTTTCTACAGCCAGTGATTGGCTGCAGCAGTCAAATGTCCTGGTCAGCAGCAACCAGGAAGAATAGTGTGGTTGTGAGGCAATTTTAAAGTCATAGGAGAAGCCTTTTATTTATTTAGGAGGCAAGCTGGGGACGCTCACAAGAAAAGAGATCCTGATTAGAGATGAGCAAGCATACTCGCTAAGGGCAATTGCTCGATCGAGCATTGCCCTTAGCGAGTACCTGCCCGCTTGGGAGCAAAGATTCGGCTGCCGGCGGAGAGCTGCGGGGGAGAGCAGGGAGGAACAGCGGGGAGATCTCTCTCTCCCTCTCTTCCCCCCGCTCCCCCCTGCACAATGCCGCAACTCACCTGTCACCTGGGTCGGCAGCCGAACCTTTTCTTCCGAGTGGGGAGATACTCGCTAAGGACAAAACTCGATCGAGCAATTATCCTTAGCGAGTATACTCGCTCATCTCTAATCCTGAAGACTTGCCACCAGTCTTATTAACCATAAGAGTGCTGTCTAATCTGATAGAATGTGGATGCTATTAAATGAGGGCGCCTGAGAGAAGCTGAACATGGGATCTGGCTGCTAGGAGCCTTTACAATAAACTCTTACTGACAAGTAGAAGAGCTAAATAATTGTTTAGAGGTCCTCGAGGCTTTGGACAGCTTTGCTGACTGCTTTTTTTAAAATCTGTATTTTTCCATACAAGTTTTTGCAACAGAGAATTATTAAAAATATTTAAACCATTTATTTTCTATGTCTGCAGTGTGTTCCAATACACTACAATGCTGGAGGACTAAGGTTCTTGCAGAGTTCCTCAGTCAGGAAGACTGCTGACCTCTGACACCAAGGATTAGCAACGTTGGAAGGGGGGCCTGTGTAAAATACGAGAAGGAATTGGGGGGGAGGGAGGGGGTGTGGGAAGATTTCCAGGCTATGTATCACTATGGGAGCTGCAGAGCACAATGCCACAAGCTGTGACAGTGTGCTCTGCCTGCACAGTCCCACACAGAGCAGTGCAAGGGCTTTGAAAAACCAGCAGAAGATATTGCCGACATGTCGGCAATGTCCTGCTTTGTTTACAAGTTGCCATAGAGACCATCGGCTTGTCAGAAGCAAGCCGATGGTCTCTGCGGCAGGGAGAGCTGGTTGTTAGCTGTCAGAGGACAGCTAGGTACCTGCTCTTACAGCAGAGATCAGAGAAAACCTCTGATCTCTGCTGTGTTAACCCTTTACATGCTGCAGTCTATGTGACTGCAGCATGTAAAGGGCTGTCACTGCAGCATGTAAAGGGCTGTCACCATCGGACCCCTGGAATGTGATCAGGGGTCCTGATGGGTCCCTGTGGAAGTCCCCTAAAGGGACAACAACAAAAAAAAAATGTAAAAAAAATAAAAAAAAAAAAAAGTCAAAAATTTATTTAAAAAAACAAACAAAAAAAAAAAAAAAACTGGTCTCCCTTAACTTTGTAAAAAATCAAAAATACAATCACACATGTGGTATCCGTGTGCGTCGTAATGACCCAGAGAAGGAAGTTAATACATTATTTAACCCCTTAATGACATGGCCCCTTTTTTTCTTTTTTTCCTCCCCCCTGTTTAAAAAATCACAACTTGTCCCGCAAAAAACAAGCCCTTATATGGCCATGTCAATGGAAAAATGAAAAAGTTATGGCTCTTGAGACGCAACTGCAAAACTAGTTGAAATTCAATGATTAGACCATTTTAAAAAACCTGCCCTGGTGGGCACGACAGGGTGGTAGGAAACTGCCACTCAAGGGGTTAAAAGGGGACTTGATGTCTTTCTAGAGGGGAAGGATATTACAGGATATAAATCTTAGGTTAACCGTTAATCTGGGTATACAGGCAGGTAGGAACTATTAGGGGTTGATCCAGGGGTTAGTCTGATTGCCATTAGGGAGTCGGGGAGGAATTTTTCCCCAAAAGGGTTAATTGGCTCCTGCTCTTGGGGTTTTTTGCCTTCCTCTGGATCAACAACACAGGAGGATAGACAGGCTGGACTAGATGGACATTGTCTTCATTCGCCTTACATACTATGTTACTATGCGTAACAAACTAGTTACCAGACTCTTTCAGAATTAGTAATAGAGATTCCACCCATTTCTCTCTATCTGCTATAAACTTTACATTACACATCTAAAGGCCCTTTTACACGGGACGATTATTGTTCTGATTGTTCAGGCTCCTGATGGGTTTTGAACGATAATCTGCCCCATGTAAAAGCGTGCAGAAATTGAACGAGAGTCGTCCAGATTTAATCAGCTTAAAATCTGAAAGACACATTGTTCGTTGTAAACAGCAGCTGGTCAGTACTGCTCGGCCGCTGCTTACAGTGAATGGAGAGGGGCGGGGAAAGAGAACGCTCCTCCAGCCGCCCTGCCTCCCTTTTGGCCGTGCAGTGGGCGATTCAACGATACTTTCACTTATGTAACAGCACGGGAGCGAGGATACACGGAGATGAGTGTTGGGTATTACGTGTATTACTAGTTACGTGTAAAAGGGCCTCAACTACCCTCCCTTTTTTACTTTGAGTCTCATCAGTTTACCCAACTAATTCCACAAGAACCTTAAATGTCCAGAATTGCAGTGTATTGGAGTACATTGCAAACATAAAGTAAAAAGGTCAACACTTTTAAACATCAATTACAAGAACGATATTTTGTAAAGTTACGTGAACTTTAAGGGGGGAGGGGGGGAGAAGATCGCTGGCAAATGTGTCAATCCCTTTAAAATGCAAGCGCTGATATATTGAAGTATCATAAACTGGCAATTAACATCAATAGCAATTCAGTGAATATAGAGAGCCAGGAAGTGTGGTTCAATAGCAATGATGGACCTAAAGGATAGAGGGAGGTCCCTTAGGCAACATCTCTCAGCTCTTCATGCCCCAGTAGCGCCAACTACACAGACTAGAGTGCAATTAAAAGCTATACTACATGAGTCTGTATTAATAAAAGCTATGAGTGTACCTGTGGGAAAAGTGCCTGTGGATCCCCACCGATTGCCAGAAGGCACCAGACTTGTCACGGTTTTGATTGACAAGTTCAGGTATGGCCCGGCAGTCAGCAGATGGCTGCAAACAGTGGTTGAGATCTGCAAAGTGTACGGGCATTCTAACAAAAGTAGCAATTGAGACCGGGTGTAACTTTGCACTATGATGTTTAGAAGAGGGTATAGAAGTGGTGCATATAGATGAGGAAGAGCACTCACTTTTTGCTCTACTGGCCAACACGGTACTAAACGTTTTGCATTATACCAAGTATTACTTACATCTTCCTGCTTCTTCTGGAGCTCTTCTAAAAGACTAATAATCTCCTCATCTGCAACGTCACAAGGCCTCTGACCCTGAAAGCAGAATGTCCTGTGAGAAGGATGCCCGGCACACAAACACCAAAGTATGAGACAGACCCACCAGCTCAACCGCATCAGTCCGTGGGTGAAGTGGTGGGCATTTTTTTTTACCATCACCTGACATGCTGATGCAATGCTAAATAATAGCCTACAGATTAACAAAAGACCCATCGTTACTGAAAACAGCAATTAACATATCACAGATAGAGGCAGGATATCTGAGGCTTTCTGGACTTTGCTATGGATCTTTATGGACCATTCAGCATCATGAGTAATCGGAAGGGGGAGGGAGAGGCCAAAAGCCAAAGAGCGGAACAATCAAGGTCTTACCACATTATTGAGGGCATTCATATCACAGAAGTTTTCCACCAGAAGTCGACAGGCCTCCTGCACTCCCCAGTGGGCGGCCGCATGCAGGGGTGTCCAGCCATCTTTATCCCGAACATTTGTATCAAAATTGGCTTGAAGCAGAAGCCTGGACAGAGTGCAGACAGAGGGACCTCAGTATCCAGCTCCAGATACACTATGTAACCAACCATCTCCCATATAAGCGGATTACCTCATGACCTCTATGTAGCCTTTAGCTGCTGCCACATGCAGGGAGGTGGCCCCGGTCTTCGGGTGCCGGATGTCTTCTATCTTCCCCGCATTCAGCCACTGTCGGGCATCCTGCAGCAGCACCTCCTCCTCCTCCCTCTTCGCTGCCTCGATGTCTATGCCTGTAACAGGAATAGAAGTCATAATGCATAAGACACCTGGCATCTATAAACTACAAATTCACTGACGACCTGTATCCTGCCAATCTATGGAAGAAGTCCTTCCCTGGCCGTCTCACCTATAGATCCAGTGTTTGAGGAGTTGGGAGCTAGTAGCATCGTTGGCTGTAGAGGTTCCAGTGCTAAACACATTACAGTCTTATATACTCCTCCTATTTATCCAACATCAGCAGCCATACAGATGTACACCCATTCCTTTAATCATCCCTGCAGCACATGTCCCTGGAGACTATATACACCTCCGTATACTAACTGAAGATTACTGGTTCTTAATATAGCTCTTCATTAATATACGGAGAAGTACAAACGCTTTCAGGTATAGCAGGATCACTGCGAGCTTCCTTCCACTAAGAGCCACAATGTATCTGTAGGTTACATCAAGGTTCACTTACTTGGTTTATATGTGAAGTTCGATTACAGGAACAGATCACCCGATACAAATTTATGGGTCCAAAACCAAACAAAGCATGCAACATATAAAGTGCCGACAGAAATTGTATAAGCCATGCTTTTAGGGATCCCTTTAATAGTGCTACAATTCTGTAATAGGGGAGGGCTAGAGGAAGTGCTGCCCAAGTACTGGAGGACTGGCGATACATTAGAGAAAGGAGTTTACAGAGTTGGGCCATGTGATGGATGCCACAGGAGACAGACAGGGCCTGCGCCATGACGTGACTGCTACTGCAATGAAGCTTCAGAAGGCAGATACGAATACTAAGTTAATTCAAAACTGCCTCTTCTTGACAGATCCAGAGTCTCACAATTCTCGTTAGCCTGAGCGAACGTCATCGCGAGCTCATTTACACTCGGATGGCCTGTTCGTCTGCCTGATTCTGGTTGAGAATCATGCAATTTTCGTTCACTTATAGTTCAGCGTTTTGCATTCCAAAAAGTGAACGAAACGGCGCTGTTTTTTCTACCGTCTGAACCCGAACGACGGGAAGCTTCCGATTCACATTCGGTCGTTGGCTCATGTTTAAAACTGAACAATTATGGTTCCCTTTCATGTGTTTGAACAATTTTGAGAACGACAATCACTCCATCTAAAACGCACCCTTAGAGCTGTCACACGGGCGCATTGTCACCGCGTATTTCCTGTAACACGCAGTGAACAGAGGCAATGAAAGTCTGTAGGCCTTGTATCGATACACAGGAGAAATAGACACAGAATGCTCCATTCAATGGGTTACGTATGAAATGCTGTCCCCACGTAGGCATTGCGAAGAGGCAGCATCCCAGCTCCGAACAGAGAAGGGAATTTGAAAAAAATAAATAAATAAAATTTTACACAGAGCATGTTCGTGACGCCAGAATCCCAGGCATGCGCAGTGCCAATCACAGTCTGCAGTAGTCTCTGCCAGCAGAGCGAAAGGTCTGCGATGTGTATAAAGCTCTGGTATACTTGCAGTGTTGTGTGCACTTGCTCTTGGGGGTTAATTAAGTTGCATTCAAAGCAAAAGGTTTTAAACTGTTAAAAACCTCTTTAATGTATTCACCTGTATCAAAAAAACCCAAAAACCATTATCGAAAAAGGCACATTTTAGGGTTAAATGATCATTGAAGAACAATGCAAAATCAGATGAGATCTTTCACCTTCATGGAGGAGTCAACAGACCCCATTTTACCCTTGGCTGAAGGGTAGTCCCATCAGTACAATGCATGCCCTCACCCCCAACTAGACCTGAATAGTACCAGAGCCGCACAACATGTGCATCAGAAGTTATTCTTCTCAGCCTCTAAGCCTTACTTGACCTCTTTGGAATAAATGATTCAAAGGCGGTTTTCATTGTGGAAATGTTTTGCTGTGTAGTCATGGGTCATTTTCCAGCATGAAGTAGTTTTCCTGTTGTGGATTAATTGCTGCTGTTTGGAGGCAGATTAGAGGATGCCAGCACTCTCACCTCTCTTGGTGATCTCAGCCCGCAGCAGAGTCTCCATGCAGTCATCTTCAGCAATGTCCAGAGGAACATCCCCGTCACTGTTCACAGCAGCGATGTTTGCCGAATGCTTCAGGAGGTACCTAGGAAGAGGCCAAGACAGGTCAGACAGGAGCCTTCAGAACAACCCACGGGCTAAAGGCCCAGAAGGAGAGATTACACAAAGGTCATTTAGCAAAAAAGTGAATGTTAAAGGTCTGCTCAAGTCCTGGACTCAAAGGGGTTGTCAGAGTTCTGAAAGGATAGCCTAAGGGGTCCCCCATGGTGTAAAATAGAATTGATCCTCACTGCTCCACAATGCCGTCTCGTTGTGTTTACAGCCTATAACACCCTGTAAACCTGCCCTGCAGCCAATGACAGCGCTCATAGCCCCTTTAATGTGTACCTATATTTCAGATCTCCCACATTAGGAGATACAACTATATACTGAGCAGTTCAGATGTTGATACCATTCTGCAGCTGGAGAGCATCATCCAACAGGACCCACATACACCGAGCAATAACCGGATGCCTTAGCCACTGGATGGCATTGTATGCACTTGCATCTCTTCATATAGGGGGTACACCTTAAATTCTGATGGCCTATCCTTAGTGAACGGGACTAGGTGGTAGTGTGCTCATCACTGGGCCGACCAGATAGAGACCATTAATATTTAGGTCCCATAAACCCACTTTAACTTTTTCAGTGTTAAAAGGGAAGCTGTCAATTGCGATAAGCTGGCTGGATGCAGTGATGGGCACACCGATATCACAGTGATGGGCACACCGATATCACAAGTCTGTCACTTATACCAGTCAGTTTAGGGGGTCTGCAAATATTACTATTGAACCTTTGCAGGACTGGACTGGAGAGGAGTCCAATGAAGCTCATACATATTCATATATGCACACTCCCCCGCGCTCCACCAACCCGATGTGGACTGGCACGTCCCTCTGTGTTACAGTAGGTACAGATGACCTCCAATCAGCATCTGGAGGGAGGAGTTGCTCAGGGAAGCTCACGTATGGCCACATATGAATATGTACGAGCTTCGCAGGACTTCAGACCAGCAAAGTGCCAAAAGCAAGGTTTTCAAAACCACTAAACATAAAATCGGTACAGTCAGTCTGGAAAGTCTTCAGACCCTATCAGTTTTTTGAACCCCTTAAGGACATGCCCCTTCATCATTTTAGTTTTTCTTTCCCCCCACCCCCTTTAAAAAAATAAAAAAAAAAAAAAAAAAAAATAACTCCTTAAGTTATCCATTGATCTAGCTACAGCTTGTTTTTTGAGGGCTTGGTTTTTTGCGGGACGAGTTGTATTTTTCAATTGTACTATTCAATGTACCATATAATGTACTGAAAAACTTAAATTATAAGTGGAGTAAAATGAAAGGAAAAAAAACCAAAAACCAAAAACAGACATTTCACCATCTTTTGTTGCGTCGTTTCTACGGCGCACAAACTTTAACACAAATGACATGATATCTTTAGTCTATGGGTCAGTATGATTACGATGCCAAACTTAGTTTTTTATTTTGCTGAACTGCATTTTAAAAATAAAAACCAAAAACTTCTGACACCATCTTCTTAACTTATTTTTCCACCGACATAGTTGCATTGGTACCATTTTGGAATACATATGATGTTTTGATTGCTTTTTATTGCATTTTTTCTGGGAGACAGTGTGACCAAAAAGTGCTTTTCTGGCATTCTTTTTCGGACTTTTACAGACACGGCAATACCAAAAGGGGGTGATTCAAATTTTCCCTTTTTTTTTTTTTTTTCTTTTTTTTTTTTTTTTTACAATTAGTAAAACTTCATTGAGCTTATTTTGTTCTTTCTTTTTCAGCCCTCATAAGGGACCACAACTAGTGATGCTTTGATCGCTCCTGCAGTATGATGTAATGCCATAGCATTATATCATACTGCTATTGGGCAGGCAGTCTATAACGCCACCCCACAAGGATAGCTGGATAGGCAGTCTGTTAAGACAACCCTGGGGCTTTCCAGAAGGCCCCCGGCTGCCATGACACCTGCACGGCTCCCTGTGATCTCATCGCACGCAGGCCTTGCGGGACTCCCGAGCACAATTGACAATGGCATTAAAAGGGTTAATCGTGCCGATCAATCACACGGCTGATTGCAGCTATTGCCTGCAGGTGTCAGCTGTAATAAACAGCTGGCGTCCACACTGTATGAAGAGAGATAGCCGTGCGATCTCTCGTCATACATACCCCAATCGCAGGATGTAACTGTATGTCCTATAGTGAGAAGGGGTTAAAAAAAAACAAAAACATGTTACATTGTGGACTTATGTGAATTAAAAAAATATATAAATAAATAAAAAATCTAGTTTCTCCCCATCATTCTGCACTCAGTACCCCATAATGACAAAGTGATAACACAAGGTTAGAAATTAGTTTTTCATAAAAAATAAATAAAATAAAACAGACACTACATTTTGCATTGACATAAGTATTCACTCCCTGTACTCAGTCCTTAGTTGAAACAGCCTTGGCAGCGATTGCAGCCTCCAGTCTTCTTGGCTCTGATGCCACAAGGTTTGCACATCTGGATTTGGGGATTTTCTACCATTCTTCTCTGCCGATCCTCTCATGCTCTGTCAGGTTGGATGGGGGCCGTCTGTGGACAGACATTTTCAGGTCTCTCCAGAGATATTCGATTGAGTTCAAGTCAGGGCTCTGGCTGGGCCACTCAAGGACATTCAGAGTTGCCCGCAAGACTCTTCTGTGTTGTTGTGGCTGGGTGCTTTGGATCTGTGCCTCCACACAATCCTGTCTGAGCTCTACAGGCAGTCTTATCCTCCTAATGGCTTGGTTTTGGCTCCGATATGCCTTGTGAGCTCTTACATAGACAGGTGTGCGTCTTAAAATTATGTCCAATCAAGTGAATTTACAACAGATTACTCCAGACAATGTATACAAATATCATCAAGAGAAATGGTAGGCCCAGTACTCTGCCCAGTATATGGAAATATTCAGTTTTCCTTTCTGCAGATTCCAACTCTAATTTTCAGTTTTCCCTGAGCTGGTGGGTGGACACCTGCTGCTTTTTCAGTTTCAGCAGCTGTCAATAGCCGAGGTGTACTACATCCAAAGATGCCCCCCTATCCCACTTTTGGAATTTCCAATGCAAGCTGGGCTGGGACCCCTGGCCGTAGAGGTTGGACATGGTGTGAATGTAACCTAACAGATATAACCTGGGTATTTGGATCCCGCAGTCAGTCATACTCCCTTTCATTAGTCTTATTTAAATTTGGCAGATTAGAATTAAGGAGAGTACAGATGAATATGGTAAAAACATCATCTTAACTTTAATAAACGGGTGTGTAACAGTGATACCACGTGGATTTTTTTAGGTTTAATTTATTAGACAAAAAATAGGTATTTGTTTAACTTTCATAACTTTCCTACTTATTACTATATGAAATAAATCTGTATTCCAATATATCACTGTCTGTCAGTGAAGCTACATGTTGGGCCATGTGAGAGATTGTCAATTAGCATGCTGAGAGCGCCTACTTCCCCAGGATCAATCACAAACATCCTCAGCATTGCCGCCTCTGTTGTGCGGAAACATTTTGTTAAGAAAATGTTGAAGGACTCTTGGCCTCCACCAACCGAGGAGCCCTCCACTCCTCCACAGTCTCCACCAATCAGCAGGTGACAGGGACTTCAGATCTGAGATCAGGGAAACTTGGAGACCAAGTCAACAACCTGAACTCTTTGTCCTAGTAACATAGTTTGTACGGCCGAATGAAGACAATGTCCATCTAGTCCAGCCTGTTTATCCTTCTGTGTTGTTGATCCAGAAGAAGGCAAAAAACCCCAAGAGCAGAAGCCAATTAGCCCTTTTGGGGAAAAATATTCCTTTCCGACTCCCTAATGGCAATCAGACTGTTCCCTGGATCAACCCCTAATAGTTCCTACCTGCCTGTAAACCCAGATTACAATTAACATAGGATTTATAACCTATAATATCCTTCCGCTCCAGAAAGACATCAGTTCCTTCTTAAACTTCTCTATGGATTTTGCCATCACGACGTCCTCAGGCAGAGAGTTCCACAGTCTAACTGCTCTTACAGTAAAGAACCCCTTTCTGTGTTGACAATGAAACCTGCTTTCTTCTAGATGTAGCAGATATCCTCTTGTTACCGACGCAGTCCTAGGTATAAACAGATCGCGGGAGAGATCCATGTGTTGTCCCCTCATGTACTTATACATAGTTATTTGATCGCCTCTTAGCCTTCTTTTTTCCAGGGTAAATAATCCCAATTTGGATAGCCTCTGTGGGTATTCCAGTCCTCTCATTCCATGTATTAGTTTAGTTGCCCTTCTTTGAACCCCCTCCAATACCGTAACATCTTTCCTCAACTCATAAACAATTGTTATAAAGCCCAATTATTCTGCAGAAAGAGGTTACTGACATTAGGGAATATCGTTGTCGTCAAGGGATGTACTTAGTCTGCATCAGGGTTTAGGTAGGTAGTACATGTCAAAGTGACATCCACATGAATGCCAGCACACAAACCTTCGCTGCAGAGCATCACCAGCTGCCTACCTCGGCTTTGCCTCCTTCCCTAAAACCATCTCCTCTCAGTAAGCAATGGCTGTAAATATGATGCACATACGACATGACTCGTCAAGTCCAGGCCACCTTCTTCCGATGCGCCATAGTCCAGTGCCATGGGTACAGTCCAATTTGTTGGGAGGTGGGCAGGTCCAATAGACAAAAAGTCAGTTTCATAATTCTGCCCAAAACAAAAACTGCCTGTTGCCAAGAGCAATCAATCACAGTCCAGCTTTCATTCCTCAGCGCTCTTGAAAAATGGCTACTACGGGCAAAGTTTTTCTTCTATACATGTCGGTTTTCATAGGAGGCCATACATAAAAAATATTACAAAGTTATTGAGGAACGTTGAGGAAGTGACAGAAGGCAGCACCGGCCCAGCTACTAGAATCTGCTTCACATCGGAAATCCCTCTCATTGTAGGGTAAGAGCACCCCCAATATTTTACTTACTCTGCTATTTCCATGTAACCACAAGAAGCCGCGACGTGTAACGGTGTCCATCCTTCGTTGTCCGCCTGGTTTACATTGGCACTGTGGTTTACTAGGAATTCCACCACTTCTAGGTTTTCATCTATACAAGCCTAGGAAAGAAGAACATAGTGTCAAACACAAGGGTAGGAAATAACAAATAGGTGATTAAAAAGATGAATGAGTACTTAAAAGGACTTGTCCGAGTTCTAGATTATAGGTAGAACCCCTTCTGCATGAAGTGGGACACACATCTATCACATTTTCATGGCATATCTTGGGGAGTCTCAGATGGGAATTGACCTCTAATGTACATTTTCCATGTTTTCTTCTGTCTGCTTGTTAATCACATCACAATAGAAGTTTTATCTGTTGGTGGAGAGGTTTGCAGACCAGCAATGCATCTGCCATTATACACCCTCAACGGACTTCCCAGACCCCTGAACAGTCAATCTGCCTATTCAGGCCTTGCTTACACTCCTGCCGTTTCCGTTATTCCGCACAGCAAATAACCAAAGTGCGAGATACGGCACGTCATTGACAGGAACAGCCCCTGAAGGACCAGCCGGCTGCACACAACCGGGTTTGAATTGAGGAAACCGCGCTAGTCTCCAAACACATATGATCTGTGGTGCTCTGCACCAATTCAAACCAAGGACAGTTACTGATTCTCGATCCGCGGAGAAATATAAATATATATATATATATATATATATATATATATATATATATATATATATATATATATATAAAATCCATTTCCGTGCGGGCTCTACAAGGATGACTTCAATTGAAGTCAATGGAAGCCGTCCAACCTGCAGCCCTTCCGCAATTGACATTGCAGAAAGGTTGCGGGACCAGTGTCTATTGCCTAGCGACAGTTTAGAAAAATGCGTACTGCGCATGTCCGACAGCTTGCCGGATGGAGCATCCGCAACACAGAAGGCTGCCTACACACAAAATGACAGAATCCGACCCGTTTGTGTGCAGGCGGCCTAAAGGGGTCTGGTGGGTTTCCATCATGTAACCCAAAGTTTTCTTGGATAACATAGTGCTGAATGCTGGGCTATTTTGTGCCCTAACAGGGGACGGAGCCTCCAAATCAGAGGTGAACAAAGAGTTAAGTAGGCATGCAAGAGGAAGTTCCATGGAAACAAATAGTATCCACTAATGGAAAAGAAAAAAGGAAGGTTTCCAAGCAGATGTGTGAAGAACAGATGGACACGCTGAGCTCCCCTGCCCATAACTTGGTTCCCGCGGTACGGTAATGGCTCATAACTAAGCATTCCACCCATTTACCCCCAATGTCTTACAAACTTACATTGGTTACATCTGGATGGTTATCGATATGATAGCAGGACCAGACCGCACACAAGCTGCCTGTACGAAGGGACTGGGGACCACCGGCAGTCATTCCACTTGTCAATACGATACATTGAAGCAAGAAAATGTAGCCACTTTTTCCCGAGGTGACGGACTCTGATAATGCAGGTTTCTTTTACATAAAGGGCTCATGTCCTCTGGGGTTTACCATATATTATCCGTGATTTATGCGCACCGGCGTGTAGACGCCGCATATCCATACGCATGAGAAATAGATCCCAGCATGCTCTACACCTCTGTATACCGCGCAGCTTGAGCCCTATACCCTTGTATATGCTGTTCATAGTTCTACACTGCGGATGGGCAGCCATTCATATGCATTCCCACTATGAAACAAAGGGGAAATAAGCCAAAGCACTGCGTATGTGGACCTAAGCCTCTGTTCACATCTGTCACACAGACGATAAGATCCGCTTCCATCAGTTTGGCATCCATCTGCACAAATCCATTTTTAGTATAAAACACACAGAAGAAAACCGTCCGCGTTAAACCGAACCAACAGCCGATACAGACTGGCTTCATCGCTGTTCGTTTTTGTTTAAAAAAAGAAAACCAAGACTCCTTTTCCATCAGTTTTCAGTTTTTTTTCGGGTGGAAACAATTGCGCTGCAGGCTACATTAAAAGTTTCCTATTCTGAAAAGTGGGAAGAAAATGAAGCCTGACTGAGCAGACACAAGCCGAGAGAGGCCTAAAACCAATGGGAAATTAACAGGAAACATTTTTTCCTATTTTTTGTCCCCATGGCAGAACAGAAATCCCAAGCGCAAGTGTGAACAGAACCGTAAACCTAAAGCCACCAGACTCCAGGCTGATCAGAACGCTGGACAGCGGGGAGAGGCTTACAGCTGGATGATATGGAGTCCAGAACACAGCGCCACCATCATATATAAGTGCAAGCTACAAGGAACCAAGAACCATCTAGCTGAAAGCAGGTGGTTACAACAGAACTACGGCCATCACCCGGTCCCAACAGGTGGGGCACTGCACCGTGCCAGGAGTCAGTGGGCAACAATTCTATTCGGCCCGCATCAAGGATGCGCTATAAAAGACAGCCCACTTTAGAACACCTTCATTCCGGGGTCTTCACACATTCCTGTAGCTTCAATGGATATAGAGGTCACGGACTTAGCAAAAAGGAGTATCAGTGTATCTTGACACCACCGGAATTGGTGGTGGAGTCAAGATACAGGCAGTTTGACAGGGCGTTCACGCCCCCGGTTCCTGATTGGCTCTCCGACTGGTTCCCCTGTCCTCGGCCTCACAGGTCCTCACTGGAGCGTAGAAGAAGCTCAGTGGTCTCCGGCTGTCTCTCCCGTGGCGGCTGGCTGGCAGCAGCGAAGTAGATCAGCAGTCTCTGGCTGTCTGGCACCTCGTCCCAGCAGCAGCATGGCAGCAGCACTCAATAACCAGAGGGTTCTGCTTCTGTCTCCCCTGTTCTCGGCCATTCACCAGCAGTCAATAAGCTCAGGACTATCCGGCTGTATTCCTCGGCGGGGGGTTGCCAGCATCACTGAGCAAGATGAGTGTTCCCCAGTTGTTTGCCCCGTCCTCGGCCATATGGTAGGCGTCCCAGCAGCGTGCAAGAAGCAGAGGGTGCTGCGCTTGTCTCTCTCTCCCTCCCTCCGGCTCACACGTGCATACCTCTGCGGTTAGGCGAGTTGTGAGCGCTGGTGGTCGTGCAGGAGCGGTGGGGGACCAAAGTGTCATGAGCCCACCACTTTGTGCCCCTGCAGGAGCGGTCAGGTGTGCCGAGCGGCAGGACCGGCTGTGCTAGCACCGGAACTGTTTGACACATACGAGTGGATGGCCGTACAGGACCGCTGAGCAACGCAGATGCCCGGGGGACCAAACTGTGGTATTACTGTCTCTTGACGACATGGAGGTAGCTTTCCTCCTTCCAGGACCTTCAGCTCTTGAGCCAATTGGGAGCTAGGAGTGTAACAGGGGCGTTCCTCCTGTCAACCCCCTAGTTTCCAGTGGCGTCAAGATACACTAATACCGCAAAAGGGTATGCTAGATATGTCTGCGGGTCAACCAGGTGCCAGACCTGTGGTGGTAGAGGCGAGGCTAGAAGTATAGAATGTAGATTCATGCAATGTCTAAGCCTTTCTCTGCCATTGTGGGTTTTTTTTGTACATTTTGCAACTCTGGTAGCCAAGACAATGTTCACACTTTTGACATGTACAAACAAAACAAAGAGTTACAAAATAAAAAAAACAACCATACTACCCCCTTCTGCACCCATACATATATTTTCTTAGAGCAGGCATCTGGCGCATTGTCCAAGTGTCACTCAGCAATATACTTAACCACATGAAAACAGTCCTACATCACTTTGTGGACGAAGGGAGCACGGTGCGATGCTGCTGCGGGTCCCAATTAAAACCATGTGCGCTGCGATGTGAGAGCACACAGCAAGCTAGCATTGTGGTACCATGCGGGAAAACATATGTTAGAAGTACCTTTACTTGGTACAACTGTCACTATACAAATAGCAGGAGTGATGGTCATTTCAGCGATCCCTCCAGCCCGCCTCCGAACGCAGCAAGCAATGAGCGGCTCCTGCTTACACGGCCGACAGCCACTCGGTTTTTGCTTTTGCTAAAAACCAACAGACTGCCAAGTGATCAGTTTGTGGCTCAGCGCCCGCCAGCGTGTGCACCCCGTGTAAAAATACCCAAAGGCACTATGTTTTACCCGGGACTCTGGGCACCATCCCCTCTTGGTCATTGGGACAGTCTACTAACACTATACAGCTCAGTATAACTACACACATTTATACTTGCAGGCACACGGCTCGTTGACACCCAACTAGTAGCAATCATATATTATACCTATACACTGGTGTTGAGCCATAATGTGTTCTCCACGTGGAGGAGAGTAGTGAAAGTGTTCAGACATCAGGCCAACACTGGGAACGCGCCAGAGCTCCCTCTGTTCATGAAACACATGGGTTGCTCTGCTTCTTGCATCTGGCATGGATCCTACTAGACTTAATCCCCTACTGGGAAACGACGTGGATGGAGATCAGAGCCAATGTCTGCCTCATTCAAGAAGTCTCTGCTAGAGACACAAGTGGAGCGCTGCTGATGTCATTACCCATCGCAGAGCCGTGTCCAGAGGCAGAGAATCCCGTCCGACTAATGGGAGGACGACCAACGTTTTACTAAAAAGCAGAGGTGCATTTACTGCCCTGATCCCTTCCCCAGTGCCGATTACACCACCAACAGTCTCTCCGCAGGCCGGCAGAACTGCTTCCAGCACCCGTACAACATTCCCTACAAGCTCCGCAGTCATTGTGTAGTGCAGCTTGGATCGGAGCAGGTAACGGCCCTAATGAGACACAGGCAGACATCCATATACACATGTATACATTATAAAAGATATAGCCACAAGATAAAAGTCACTTCAGTGTCCCCAAGGACCCGACATCTTCATGTTTTCCATTCTTAAGATTTTGCCCCTACTTTCCAAGAACCATAACATTATTTCTCATTACACAGCACGCTCCCCCTGTGAGGTCATCAGCCCTCCGCTATGTCCAAGCTTTCCATGGCCTGTGATCACTATTGTGAGCGATAATGCACTGCAGTACAGAAGTACTGCAATGCATTATCATAGAGATCAGAGCTTTTCTGGGCCAAGTTCCCTACAGAGATATAAAATGTGTGAAAGTACATAAAAATAGTGCTTTTAAAAAATAAAAAGGAGGCAAAATGCTTATTTCATTCATTCAAACATTTGTTGTGTCCTTCTAGCCATAATAGGCCATGTCATTAAGGGGTTAAGGCCGCCTGCAGACGAGCGGGTCGGATCCGGCAGCGAGAAATCTCGCCGCGCGATCCGACCCCAGAGCCTGCAGGGGCGAGCGCGTACTCACCCGCGCCTGGCGGCCCCGGCTCTTTGATGTGCCGGCTGCCGCGCAGCCGGCGCATGCGCAGACCGGAGCCAGCGGCCAGGTGAGTGCGTGCTCCGCACAAAATTAGAACATGCCGCGGTTTGTTTGCCGCGCGAGATTTCGCGCGGCCAAACCGCGGCCGTCTGCATAGGAGTGCGTATTGTAATGCACTCCTATGCAGACTTTCAGCGGCGGAAATCCCGCGGGAAATCCCGCGGCGGGATTTCCGCTCGTCTGCAGGCGGCCTAATAGTCATAATTCCTGCCAGCAATACCAAAACTGCTTCCACCGCTCACCGTAGCGACAGCGGCCCTGGGAATCAGCTGATCGGTGAAGAATATCCCTTTAATGTGCCGATAGTGCTGAAGGAGACGTGAGCCCTGACTAAATAGGATAGATCTAGAAGATACAGTATGACAGAGGTCAGGAACACTGCTTGCTTGATCAGTCTTGAGGGTACTTTGAGGTCATTTAACTTAGGGCCCATAGACATGGCAGTATTTGGTAAGAAGTTTGCATCACTATTTGAAAGCCAAAAATCAGGGATGGAAACAAAGAAAGTCTGATGGAAAGACTGGCATCTCTCCCCCCTATTTTGGACCCACTACTGGTTTTGCCTTAAAATACTGACCTCTTAATGGGGACTTAAGTATTTGGTTTAAAAATTCTGCACTGCAGAACCTTAGTTACAATAAAACTGTGGTTGCCTGAAGATACCAATTGGGGATGCAATATAGATTTGTACAGCTCCCATTGAAGTCAAATATCTCTGTATGCAATAAGCTCCCCCTAGTGGTGGCTACCAGCAAGCAGAGTTACATAATTTAAAAGGGTATTAACCATGGCATCGCAGTAGACAACGATTATCGCTCAAAAGACATCTTTTGAGCGATAATCCTTGTGTGCATTTACACGGCAAGATGACCGCTCAAAATTCGCTCAAACGGCAGTCTGAGTGACAGTTGTGAGAGTTCACTTTGCATAAGTGTGTAAATGAAGGCTCACACTGTATACAGAAGACACGCTGGCCCGCTTGTATTCTGTATACAGCTGTTGTCTTCTCGAAGCGCTTAGCTCGTATACAGCCGAGTGCTCTGAGCGGGGTATACAGAACACAGCTGGAGTGCTGTCTTCTGCATACTTCTGCAGTGTTCATGGAGCGCTCAGCTGTATACAGCTGAGCGCTCCAAGCGAGGTATGCAGAAGCCAGCTGGAGTGCTGTCTTAATACTCCAGCTGTGTTCTGCGAGCAGGATACCAGCTGAAACAATAGTATCAGTGGTATCCCAGTAAGAACTCAGCGCGCAGCACTGATAAGGCTCATCGTTCTCTTTCAGCTAAACGACTCGTTAACGAAAACTGCAAGATGTCAGTGCAGTTAGACCCAGCGGTTATCGCTGAAACGACAGCTTTGAGAGAGAATCGTTGGGTCTAAAATGGGTCCTTTCTGTACGGAAATTTCAAGCAGAAAACCTAAAGCATTTGTGTCCCCTGTGAACAACCCCAAGACAGACATAGTATATATAATGGTTTGTACAACTACTTGGATATCACACCTATAGAGCTGAGGAGCAGCAGGGATTACAGCATCAGCAGGGTAGTAATAAGCAATGGCAGCACTTAGTGCCCGAGAACACACCCCTTTTATACCAACGACGTGGGCTCCAAGCGTGGAGAGATCCACATGCGTCACCCTCTGGCCTTGGCTGGTATTACTAAGCAACAGACCAAACCCTTCAAAAAGGAGGGGGGCAAAAAGTCATTTTAAAAAACCTATTTACTAGACCGCATGTATGGCGCTGGGGCACCAGTGTAAGCAAGGACCATTCCCCTTTAACAGTAAGTGGGTTATTTCGGTAACTGCCTGATCTATTGTTGGCCAGCAGATCGGGCTTCCTGTCTTCAGCCTGGAGAAGATCAGCGCTAATGTCCCAGATAAACTCGCCAGAAGTGCCAGGCTACAAGTGACAACAGATTCTGCTGCAAGGTGCTGCGCGGGCAGAGGGGGCCAAAAACCTAGATACACATTTACATAATACAGTGCAGTACAAGTAATTGCTTAATAATTAGATTTTACAATCAGGAGACCTTCAGTAAAGTTTTGGAGGGCAACAGTAAGTTTACACTCCTTTTGGCAAAATGGGGGCTGCTCACCTTAATAGTTGCCAGCCTTCACTATGGCACAGCACATATGGCTTCACATGTGATACAGCTTATGGCCCCATATACAATGCAAGAATGTAACACGCCCTTAGGCCGCCAGCACACATATGGATTTGCATTACAGAATCCATGGTCCACGTCCCCACCGCGGATCCACACCAAAGCCGTTCGTTACATGCTATGGAAAAGCGGGCACAGGGTCACACCCCGCTGAGGGCTCCAGCATGCAGAATCCGACCCGTTCGTGTGCAGCCAGCCTTACCCTGTACGCCAATACATAGATGCCCTGCAGGTATCCACTGGGACACCATAGGCCCTCTGCATACACTTCTTTGGGCTAGTAGTCTGACAGTGTAATCTTTGGATTCTGCCGTGTACGTACCCTGTGCGGATTTTTCTACATAGATTTTACCTCTAAAAACTGACAAATCCTTCAATAAAATACATTAAAAAAAATAAATAAAAAAGTGACGAACAAATCCCGTTAAACAAGTGCAGGATCAATATTTTGCTTCAAACGTTAAATAAAACCAATATTTATAGAACAATGAGAGTGTTGCAGTAATTCCTGTGTACAGTTGGAGGTTCTACCATAGAACACACAGGAGGGAGGTAAGAACACACAGTATCGCTGCTTCTACCCAACATAACTGTGCAGTTGGTCCATTACAAACTGAAAAGCTAGAGGAATGGCACCATATCGCCCAAATCTTATGACATTTTTCAGGACACATTCTATTTTAACCCCTTAATGCCCTAAGACATACATTTCCATCATCAAGGTTTGGGGTTTATATGGGATAGGGTTATTGTACTGAGTCACCCCAGGGAGTTAAGGGGTGGTGACAAGGTAGCAGCTGTCAAAGAATTTAGTAACGCCCCCCAGCTTCTGATTGCCTGGAGGGGGCGGGGGTGTTACTAAATTCAGACCAGGCTGGAGGACAGCAGCAAGGCAGGGAGCAACCGCATAGGCGGAGGCGCCAGAGGACACAGGTGAGGCTGGGAGGGCGGGCCTCTTCAATACTCCAAGTGGCGTCCTGACACGAGAGGATGACTGCGAACAGCAGACCCCATGAGTGAGTGACTGGGGCAATTGGTGGTGGGTACGGAGCCGACAGTCCGCACAGAGTACTGAGGGAGCATAGGCACAGCTGCAGCGTCTGTACTGTTTTTGCGCCTGTCCTGGAGGGTTAAGGGTTAGTTTTCCTATTAGGTTTACATTTATTGCTGTAAAGGCTTCTGCATTTACAGCTAATAATGTAAGGCTAACAGCAGAACTAACCCCTAACCCTCCAGGGCAGGCAAAAAAGCAATACAGAGGCTGCAGATAGGATCTTCAGGAATTCAGCCAATCAGGAGCTAGGGGTGTGACAGGGGCGTTCCTGCAGCCCTGTCAGACCCCCAGTTTCCGGTGGTGACAGGATACAATACCACCTATGATAGGGATTGGTGGTGGTAGGGGGCGATCATGCTTCATACAATGCGGGATGGATACAATAATACCTAGGATAGGGATTGGTGGTGGTAGGGGGCGATCATGCTTCATACAATGCGGGATGCTGGCTGTTTCTTACAGCTGACACCCACCCACGGCAGCTTCGAGCAGCACTGCCGCTGCTCAAAGATATTAACCCTTTAAATGCCCTGAAGCTCAGAGGTCCCCAAGATCGAAGCCCCAGTGCTGCCATTGCTGCGTGGCTTGAATACTATTGGATTACATTGTACTGGAGTAGAGATCAAACCAATGACAAGTTCTCATCCCTGTGGAGACTAAAATCTATCTAAAAAAAAAAAAATTTTTTCTTGTTGTGCTGCTTTTAGGCTGGGTTCACATAAGGCTGATTTGCCACGGAAATTCCGTCCGGAGTGTCGCTGCAGCAAATCCGCCTGCGGCCGCTAAACCCAGCTTTAGCCAGCCATGTGGATGAGATTTGTCAAACATCTCATCCACACAGGGCAGCAAAGCTGGCGCGGATTCCCTAGCTGCAGCATGTCAAATTTTTTTCCCGTTGCGGAAGTGCTGCTCTCTATAGCAAAGTAAAACAGGTTTTGAAGCAGCGCTTTCCCAGCAAAAATGTCGCGGTTTTTCGCTACGGCCAAACCGAGAGATTTACGGTGGGATTCCACCCTGTGAGAACCCAGCCTTAGGCCTCCTTCCCACGAACGGATTTCCGCCGCGTAATTCGCGGTGAAAATCCGCTGCGTTGCCTGCAGCTATTAGGTTCTATTGAACCTAATAGCACAATGCTCACAGTGCGGAATTCCACCGCGGAATTTCGCACCGTGAAATCTCCCGTCCTCACCCGCGGCAGGCTCTATTTGCCGCGGGTGTATGCGCTGACGGCTTCCATTGCAGTCAATGGAAGTCGTCCGTTCACGCTATCTCCCGCTGTAACACAGCGGAAGATAGCGTGAAACCGCTTTCCCGCCTACCGCCGCCATGTCATGCGACGCGGCGGCGGTGGGTGGGGAAGCGTCATGCGGGAGCGAAGACACCGGATCCGCTGGTAAGTATGAGGTCTCTGGGGGGCGCCGTGACGGGCTTCGCTGCGGAATATTACGCGGCGGAGCCCGTCACACTCGTGTGCAGCCGGCCTTAAAATGTTAAATTATTAATACAACACACATACACCACCACAAGAACAAACTCCGGTATGTAAATTGGGTATTGTGGTAGGTACTGACCCATTGTATAAAGTTATGTAATTTTTGCAGCATTGTGTACATTTTTTTTGTACATTAAACGGTACATTACATAGATCCACTGAAAAATAAAACTTGTCCCGCAAAGAAACAAGCCCAAAGACGGCTACGCTGATGGATAAATTAAAGAGCAATTTTTGGCCAGCCTGAGCCATTTGTACCAAAGATTCCCACCAGAAATGATCAAAATCTTGTCCTTGAAGAATTTTATTGTACATAACTAAAAAACACAAATCTAGTTTGTTGGAGTCATCACCGAGGTCTTAAACGCCCTATAGACCTTGAGTTAGATGAACTCTACCAATTCCTCAGGAAAGAGATTACAGTTTTGGACGAACAGAGCTTGTTCTACTTCAAATAGTTGTAGCTCTTGTTCCATCAGTGCTACCAACATGGCACCTGCAAAACCCAAGTTACAGCTGTTTGAAGTAGGGTGGGGAAAACTGCATTTACAGCTATCATTGTAGTCTGTGTGCAGAGTGGGGGGACAGGGTTGACCAGCAGCAGAGAGAATTCTCATTCTCATGTCTCTTCTGCTTTCCCAGGGAAGGCCTCTATGGATGGTCTTCATGTTATCATGCCCCTTATCAGAGAATATATTTGCTCTCTGATGGTCATACATGGTGTCTTTTTTTAAAAATTCCAGATAAGGAGTGGGAGGCTCATATAAACCACTCCTCTATGCTGTTTAACCCCACAGCTGACCACACCATCTGTTTCTACAGAAATTTTACAGAATGCTTTAAATATTACAAAAAATAAAAATAACTACACATAATTGGTGTTACCACATCGGCAACAACCCATACTATGCCAGAATTTACCATACTGGATAAATGTAAGATTTTAAACAAAATACCCCAACATGCTACAATAGCAGTTTTCAGCTCATCTCAGGTGACCAAAACAGGAATCAAAAGTAATCAAAACATGTTATATACCATATTTTTCGGATTACAAGTCGCACCGCCAAGTTTAGACAACAGAATACAGGAAAAATATATATCATGCTAATTTAAACGTCCCTGGGGGTCTAACAAAGTGGAGGGGCTAATGACATTTACTTTGGTGTTAGCAGTGAACCCTCCGCTCCTACTAAGCCGAGGCTATCCAAACAATTGTTCAAGCACATACGTTCACATTCTACGGTCTACCTACACAGCATGGATGCACATACATACATACATAGTTCTGCAGCATATACAACTCTGCAACAAATAAACATCCATACACACACACAGCCGGCATGGTAAACACAGATTTTATTAACACCAAGACCTCATGACCACGGCATAAATAGAATTTTTAAAACGTGCGGGTTTCCCGCGTGCGCGATCTGTGCCCATAGGGAATCATTGGGCAGCAGCAGGTAAATAAATACCTGCGGATGTCCTTTTTCCCCGGAAAACACCCGCTGCATGCCGCATTTTTGTGCGGTTTTCCCGCACGGACAGGTCCCACGGCTTCCATTGAAGTGAATGCGGTTGCAGATTCTGCAAATCAAATCTGCCCGTGTGCCGGAGCCCTTAGGCCCAACGTCCATGGCATGTGCAGATATTTAGTGCGGATATCCACTGCGGATCATCTTAAAAATGATTTTTTTTTACTGACTTGCGGGTGATCCCATAAGGATGAATGAAACCACATCTGCAATAAAATAGAGCACACTGCGACCTAAAGGTCCTCTTGCACATCAACGCGGCAAAGTGTCGCGATTTAACTTTTATTTTCGGCCATAGCTCCCTGCGGCCATCAGCGTATTTTAGCTCACCCCATCATTGTGATAAGCTGCGCTAAACAGCTTAAGATAGACAGCGCTGGGAAGCGCCATCCAGCATCGTGATCGAACGCGCGTCTGCGAGGCCCCATTGATTTGTGAGCAGTAATCACAGTAACAAGTGCCTGTGAGGGGCCTACGGCTGCCTTCACGCGGGAGTCAGTGTTGTGAGAGATTTGTGCACAAACACGAACCCCATTTTTTTGAATGGGGTCATACACACGAGCGATTTTGTTTCGCACAGCAATGCAAGAAACAATCTCAGCATGTTCGACCACGCGGTGTGCTCTCGCAGCGCCCATTATTTTCGTGCTAGGGGCACGAAATGCGAGGTCTCCTATTGAAATGGCGGGCACGATATGGGGACAGGATTCACGGCCCCATATTGCACTCGTGTGTGTGAAGTTAGCCTACATCCCCACATACATGACCCCCCTCTAGTTGCCTCCTGGTCACAGGGTTATATCATTTATGGTCCCGCTGCTACTGCAAAACATTTGTACTTTGCTCTTGTCAGTCCAGGAGACCTGCACCCAGCGGGAGACATGTGAGCGGTCTCCTGTTATCTGCTGGAGGGGACTGATCGGGCAGGGAGAGGTAGGGCTGTGCAGTCGCAGAGTTTTCTGTACACTGCCGGATCATTAAAGGGGTTGTCTAGTTATAAACTACTGATAATCTACTAGTATCCTGCTGATAGAGATCCCAGGAAGAGGAACCCTGTTAGCCCGCTAATCAGCTGTTCTTGTTTTTGCAGGAAGTAGACAGCTCTGTTCCAACTGTAGTGACCAGGCTTGGTATTGCAGGCCCAGCTCACATTGAAGTGAATGAGAATTAGGCCTGCAATACAAAGCTTGGCCACTGCAATGTGACTAGAGCTGTCTGCTTCCTGTAGAAATCAGATTATATAAGCACACCAACAAACAGATGGTCTTGGGTGGACGACCCCACCAATCTATTATTGGTCCAGTTGTAAACTACTGTGGCCATGCCATCAGTAGTTTACAACTGGCCAACCCCTTTAACCCTTTCCAATCCATTGTCTGATGTCTAACCTACATTCTGATTGAAGCTTGTACAGCTCCAATGTCAGAAGACATCCGACAGGGTATTCTTACTGTCTATTGCCAGCCACTCCGCTGTCAGAGCCTCTCTGGTGCGCACACACACTGGCTTTAGCTAGCAGATGGCACCGTTGTATGAGAAGCAAAAAGAGAAAGCCTTTTAGGAAACCTTGAATCCAAAATTGGATTGGAAAGGGTTAACACAGTGCTCAGGGTCCATCAGACCCCCGTGCCTCTGGACAATAAGATGCAGATGCTTTTCAGCAATATTTCATCTTAGATTCAATATTCCGCAGCGCCATTATTAGTACCATCTTAGACTCTGCATAACAAGTCACCACCGTACACTCTGCATAATTAATGAGCATAACAAAGAAAAAGGACAGCTCATTAATGCAAACGGGTCACATGACTAACCAATCAATTAAAATGTAATCAAATTCAACAGTCAGTATAAAGTGGTAAAATACTAAGCCTAGCACAAAACAGACATGGTCCTCCCACAGACTGCTTGTGGAGTGGGGCTTGGGGAGGTGAAGGGTGGGCTTTTTTTTAGGATACATTCACACGAAGCAGAAACGCTGCAAAATTTTCGCAGCATTTACGCATAAAAAAAAATCCTCGCCATTGGTGCAGATTTTGACCAGAAGTCAGCGGTGTACCCTGTATTTATCTGGATTGCGGATGGTCTGGACAGCTCAACATCGGACATGTGCAGTAAAGATTTATTTATTTTTTTAAATCTGCGAATTCCGCAATGTCCATTTGCAATCACTGACCGCGAATGTGAGCGGACTGGTGAATGTTCTACTCTTGCTAATGGATGCGGAATGCCGCGAATCTAAACGGGTGACGATCGCAGATTCCGCAATCCAAATCCGGTTGTGTGCAGGGGTGTATAGACTTTATATGCACTATACATTGTGCCCAATCAGGTCACCTGGAAGCCTCTAGTGAGCACTGAGGTGATGCCCTTTCCAAATCACCTGACCAGCAGCTCAGCGCTCCCTAGAGGCTGCCGCATGATGGGGTGCGAGATGGGGGGGGCGCTGTAGCTGCTAAAATAAGCAACATATACACAGCCAATTCCTAGTAAAAACTTTAACTAAAGCAGAAACGCATTGGGATTTGCCATCGAAATACAGCAGCATTTTTTGCCCCGTGTGACCTGAAGGGTACGTTCACACAGGGCAGAAACGCTGCAGAATGCCCACTGCGGATTTTGACCATAAATTTTAGTAGCTATGTTGCTTCCCAATGGAAAACCCCGGCAGAGACTTTTTGGCAGCCTCACATAGATTCTCCTTTAAAAAAAAAAAAAAAAAAATCAGTGTTTTGGTTTTATTTTATTCTTTTTTTTTTTATAAACACAATTTTTGATGCTGAAGTACAAACAGAATTTGCCCTGTCAATGGGCAAAATCAATGTGCAGAATTTTGACGCTCCGTAGCCCTGGGGTTCTCTGCCAATCAGCTACTAAGGATAGGTTATCAATCTTCACAATGCACAACCCTTTTACTTTTTTCTCAAAAACACTGAATCCTCAAAAATGTGTTTGCTCACAAGCGTGTATTTTGCATGTGCAATTGCGTCACACAACAAAAAAAAAAATGCAGCATGCTCTATGTGCAGGAAAGAACACTACAACTCATTGGCTATTAATGGCTGACAGCTTCACTGCACAACGTGTGAGTGCAAAAAGTGCAACGCCCGATGTGCAAAAATGTGGTGCAAAAGTGCATCCGCTCGTGACACAGGCCTGCAGAACATTACACGCAGCCACAAATAACGGGGTGTGGGGCAGGGAGTCTTAGGAAGCGGCATTAGCCAAGAAAACATGAAGTAATGGAAAAACAGGAGTGTAATGACAATCCCAGAGCCTGCAGAGCCGTCACACAGAGCCGTAGGGTCCCCACAAGGATCACACCTCAACTAAGACATAACACTACAGATTCGCAATTCACCTATTTTGTGGGATTGTATCCGATTCTGGGAAAGCTGGATGAGAAGTAATATTCTGGCTGCTCCTGGGAGTATCCCCCATATTCTCAGGGTTCCCAATGGCAAATATGTCTACTTTTGAAATATTAAGATTGCGAGTGAAAAGCATCACTATTTAAATAAGTAGCATCGAAATGCTGGACTACTTCTGTTCAGCAAGAACAGATTAACTGGGGGTCCATGTAGCATCCTGAAGCCAGGAACTTGCCCGTGTGGTAAAGGAATTGTCCCACTTCTAGCTGTAGGAAGCAGACAGCTCCATACATTGTGCAGTGACCTGGAGTTGTATTGCACTTCAGTAAGACTGTCTGCAGTACCAACCCAGGCCACTGCGTGGAGTACGGAGCTGTCTGCTTCCTAAAGCAAAATAGCTAGAAGTTGGACAAACCTTTTAAAGAATAATCCTTTATTGGATGAAAAACAAAACAAAAAAAGAACAGATATAAAAAGGGGATTTTATGCCTTTTAATGTTTTTCATCAAAAAAGAGGATTTTTTTTTACCCACGGTCATGAGCTGGATGCTTTCCTCTCTGCATTTCTACTTCTGTTGGACAAAATAGTGTAGTTGACTACGTTATTCTGTGCAGCACAAATGCTGGAAAGGAGAGGAAACCTGGTTAAAGGAGACCAAAGCGGTCATTGACCAATGAAAGCCGATGATTCCATCAGAAGGTTGTTTCTGGTGATACAGACAGAAAGGGTGGGCACACAACGCAAAGCAAGGTGAACCCCAGGCCCATTTACACACAAAGATAATCGTTCAAAAGATGTCCATTAGCAGCTTATCACCTTGCATGCAAATGAGCCTCCAGAGTTGCTTGCACAGAGCAGCAGGTGGTCTGTTCTCTGCATACAGTTCCTTTGTTCTGCAAGCTGAATACAATGTAATCAGCACTCCTGTGGAGAATATAGCACCATGGACAGCAAACAGCATGTGGTCCGTGTTATCTCCTCTCCATCTGAATGATGAATTTTATGCTCACATAAAAATCATCTTTCAGCAGAAGAGTGAAAGATGGGAGCATTTACACACAACGATTATCACTCAAACGATGGCTTTTGAGTGATAATTGTCGCGTGTAAATGGCCCTTTAGATGGCACCGAGCTCTTCCACAAATACATAGAATTCGGCAGCATTGTTCCCCAGGCCCTTTAGTAGTGGTTATTTTAGCCAGTAAATGGTTTTTGAAGGCCCTGATACAGCACATGTGAGGAGCGTGGCCCAGAGTCACAGTGGTGTTACACCGAGTCCTCGCATGTAGGAGCTTGACAATCTGGGATTACTTAATTGTATTTAAAACCAGTTCTGCCTCTCACTTGGGGATGCCTGGGGTGAGTAATAGGAAATGAAAGAAACATGAACTCTGGCTGCAGATTAATGATTGTAAAAGGAGGACAAATCTGGAGCTCCAGTAACACGTGACGCGGCCTCCGTCAAACCTGTTCTCCCCAGGAATAGGTACCAGCGGCCGATGGGAAACTAGAAGCACCAAAGCCGAGTGCCAGAGCCTTGTGAGACTTCTCTGCTTCTGTTAGTATTGTAACCAAAGCACTGAGAAATAAACAAGTCGGCCTGTGTGTGTGTGTGTCTCATCAGGAAAGGAGGACACACTGTGGATATACAGAAGGTGCCCCTTTATAGGGAGATATAGTACCACTAGCCCCATTGGATGGCCATTCATCCACTGACTGGCCATGGCTTCCATTGGCAAAGTCAGCTGTTTTGTGGGGGTGCCAGGAGTGGCACTTGCAGTGATCAGCTGATCACAACCGCTCCCACCTGAAACGCATTGTATATGAAAAAGGAAAACAAAAACACACTTACTTCAAGGTGTTTACACAGCATTTAAAGGATACAAGCTTTATATTTGCTTCCAGGTCACTGCACAAGTTCTGATGCCTTCATTCACAGTAAACAGGCAGTAGTTCCTAGATGGTCATCTGCCTGTTTACATGGACTGATCATTTACGCCTGCAGAAACTGAGTGAATGAGCCATCGGTCGTCAGTCAGTCGCTGACGGCATTTAAGGCCCATTTAGACACAACGATTATCGGTCAAAAGCCGTCTTTTGAGCGATAATCGTTGTGTGTAACTGCAATGACATCGTGCAGTTTTCGTTATCACGCCACTCATCGTTAAGACAATGATGAGCCTTATCAGGGATTCACACTATTGTTTCAGCTATATCCCACTCCCTGATCACAGGCCGAATATGAAGAACAGAGCGGCCCAGCTCTGTACTTCATACCTGGCACATAGCGCTCGGCTGTATAACAGCCGGGCGCTCCGTGCAAAAAACATTTGGATGCGGAAGACAAGCGGGGACACCCCGCTTATCTTTTGCATCCTCTGCTCCGAGCACTCGGCGGTATAACTGCCAGGCGCTCCGTGCAGAAACCAGGTGGATACAGAAGGCAAGCGGGGACACCCCGCTTGTCTTCTGCATCCTCCGCTTGGAGCGCTCGGCTATATAGCAGCCGGGTGCTCGGAGCGGGGAACAGCTGAATGCAGAAGACAAGCGGGGATACCCTGCTTGTTTTCTGCATCCTCTGCTGGCAGTGCAAGGTGATCGCTCATCTCGCGCTGCAAATGGCACAACGATCGCTTAAAAGAAATCTTTTGAGCGATAATCGTGTCTAAATGGGCCTTTATACTCTGAATGATTACACCGTGCTACAAAATTTTTTTTCGTGTAATTCTTCTGTGTTTCTTACAGACATTTGGGTGCAGATTCCAAAATTGTGCTCTAAATTGGACTGTGAGAAACAGATTACCAGACAACAACTTTAAACTGGTCTAGTCATCAAACCCCCAGCTGGACCCAGCGTATTACTTGCCCCTTGGAGCCCCAGGACACAGCTGACCTTGGCATCAATGGTGATTTCCAAGTAGCCGGGTGGAAGCACAAGGCCACAGCATCATGTCCCTAAACCCCTGGAATCATGGAGGCCAGCATAGGAGCACTGATGCCAGGAATGGTAACACTGTGGTTTCTGATTTGCGGCCGCAGCAGTCACATGCTTCTGCCTGTCTACCCGGAAATCACTATTGACGCCAGCTAGCAGATGTGTCCCGGGGCTCAAGGAGAGGCAAAAATACCCTAGTTTGTTATTTTAGGGCCCAGCTGACGGATGGATATTTAATATAATGACAAACCCCCTTTAAGGTTAGTGCCTGTTAAGTAGAAACTAGAAAAATAGATATAATTGCTGTTAAAATAACTTTTATAAATGCACTTCTAAGCAGTAAACCCTGAATAGGGGAACATACAGCTATAAGCAGGTCATAAGATGTACAACACCACAACTTTCATAAGTGCTATAAAGTATTCCAGCAGTGATCAGCAGCATCGCAGGCATCCACATTGCTGACACCCAAGTATCGCCGGAACAAAGACGAAATTTTCGTCTGAAACCAGCCTTACCAACCCCAGGAGGTGAAGCAATGCAAGGGCTATAGCTTCCGGGAATCAGAAATACTCTCTCTGCTCCATCAATAATGTAATGTAAAACAAACAACAATCCAAGAAAATAAAGCGTTGATCATATCCACAGAAAGCCACCATATAACAAGGATGAGAACCTTCCCATCAAACTACTAATGACCACTTGTCAGTATGTGAGTGCTTCCCATGCTCCGCCCCTGCTGTCATTGCCCCACCCCCTGGTGATGTCATTGAAGGTCCTACAACATAAATAAAACACAGAGTCTGACTGACAGAAGAACAACACAGTTAGGGCTCTTGAAATGGGGAGGACAAAAATAACACACTGAGAATACAACTATGCCGTTATGTCAAACGCAACTCAGCGGTCTTCAAAGAAGACACTGACCTACCGCCACTACAGAGATCTGGTGGGCTGAAGGACCTGTGGCGACATCACTGCTGGGGGAGGAGCCATTATGTAGATTGGTAGAAAGGACTGTATACTGGATAAACCGACAGCAGCTACTACCAGGACCTGTGAAGACATCACCGTCATGTGATCACCTATGTGGGTGGACTCAGGGATCACATGACCTGGGGTGATCACTGTATCTAGGAGTCTGGTGATGTATGGAATAGCAGAGCCGTGTGTGTTAATCAGGATGTAGCAGAGCTGTGTGTGTGATGTGATGGGTCAGCATGCATGTACTAGAGCTGCGTGTGTAATGTGTGGGAATCAAAATGGATGTAGTAGAGCTGTGTGTGTAATATGTAGGAATCAGGATGCATATAATTAGAGTTGTGTGTGTGATGTGTGGGGAACATAATGGATATACCATGTAGCAGAGCTGTGCGGCGCCGTGCGCCACCAGAAACACTGGTACTATAATTTCCTAATAATTACTACTCCCTGTATAAGGGAGGGATTATGCACCAGGGATACAGGCATAGACCGCAGACTATTCTCACCACTCTAGCGCATCTACCTGAGACGCCATTGTTCCCATTCTCCTTTTCCAAAATCCCTTTACAGCTTTAACAGCTCTCCTGGCAACATTACTACGGAGTCACACAAGGGAAGAACAGAATTATGTAATAAATCATTAGATTGTAGGCCAAGACCATGCAGGGACTAAAGCCCCCTTTACATGGGATGACCATCGGGCGCTGAAGTGCCCAACAGCTGCCCCAGCGATGATCACCCCTATGCCTTTACACAGTAAACAGGCCATTGCTCATAGATGAATGACCGGTTACACAGGCCGATGCAGCGGCGGCCCAACGATGATTTTCAGGTCTGCAGGGAAGATCCGATCAGCCATTTACTGCCGATTGTTCTTTCACTGCCCGCGCTCTCACTGCACAATTATCGTGCAAACCCCTCGATCAAACAAGCAGCTTGCACAATAATCGTCCTGTGTCAGAGGGGCTCAGGTTGTGTGCGGCCGTATTTTATATGTAATTACTACGAATGCAACAACACATGACTGAAGCCCCCCCCCCCCCCCCCCCCCCCCCCCCCTATGTACATTCACTTCTAGAAGTGGGGCTTATGGTCTTCCGGTGTGTCTGCAGTTTACCTACGAGGTCTATAGGTACATGACATAGTATATGGTGCGGTATGCTTTTTACAAGATGCCTCTGTAGACTACAGTATTGTACTCGGTGAAAAAGTTACATGTACCTCCCAGGCATATGTAAAAAGGTCACTTTTGGCAAACATTGGGTGAATGTGGCCATACAGATTTGTTTGGCATATGCCAGAACATATACCCCAGACACCATATGAACAGAGTCTTAGAGAAGTTATCTCACCAATGTTATTTATCACCCACCGGATAGGCGATAAATGATGAGGAGCTGGGGGTCCAACCACTGGAACCCCCAGGAATCCCATAAACGAGTCCTGGGTGAGTGCAGATATGACGTGTGTGCGCCCAACACTCCATTACTTTACTCGGCCGATATCTGACAACCTCCACAGGCAGTAAGTGGAGTGGTGGTCATACATGCGCTCCATTCTCCCGGGTGATTACTAGGTGTCCCAATGGCCAGACGCCAGTGATCAATCACTTATCACCTATCCTGTGGATACATAGGTATTCCTTATGTAATATATTTATGTCCTCTTACCTAGAATTAACAAGGCTCATTACAAGTACAAGGCTTCACAATGCAGTCACTTCTCTACATGCCACAATAGAGGTTTTGTGCAGCAAATCCCACTACAGAAGTCCAGCAGAATATCCCCAAAACCTGGCCTAGAGCACACACCATCTGTAATGGGAACCTAGGAGGAAGGGATAATGTAAAGCAGGCGCTACCGGCACAGACAAGTATGGAGGGCTTCATAGGATACAAAGACTTCCGATTGTGAGACGTCGGACTGCTGAGAGGACTATTTCCCAGAGGATCCCTCCTGACCCCATTATTATTCTTTGTACGATTGTAGAACCAGCAAGTAAAGGACTACATGGATGCAGCGGGCTGTTCCCAATAACCAGCTAACACAGGTTACGTTGCAATCTGTTCCTTTAAAGGGCCGGTCCGGTGAATTTATTTAATTCATTATGAAACTATCCCCTGGAATATATAAATCAGCTAGTGCCACCTTGGTTAGTTATTCCTTCCTATCAAACTCCTGGCGGGTCATGTGATCTTATTCTGTCCAGCTCAGATCTACTTGGGTTTAGGTGTTTACAAACTAGTCAGTATAACTCCTATGTGATATTACATGGACCCTACCACACAGGTTCTTTAGAGGGAGCCACAGACAGCCCTATTACAGTCACTGATGATCACATAATTATAATGGAGATCAAAGCTCATCCTCCTGACTGTATACTTATGGGCTGTAGCTTATGTATGTGAATACAGAATGTAATGGCAGAGTTTTCCCTGCAGCAGAGATGGTACAGGCTCTAGCTGCTCATGTAATGCTGTGCCGATGAATTATGGGATTCATAGCACAGAACAGTGAAAGCAGAAATCTCAGCATCAAGAGGGCACCTGATAAGCATTAGACAGGAGGCTGCACTGCATGGAAGTGACTGCAGTATACAGAAGAGACATCCAAAGTGTGACAGACAATCAAGTCAGGGGTGGAAAATTGTGTTTTTGTCAGAGTGTCCCTTTGAAATTCTATCAAAATTTGTGCTGTCTGATTTATTAGTCCCAATGGGGCAGATTTACTAATCTTCATTTTCACTTGTGCCAGTCATTGCCCAGCTGGTCTTCAACCACAGATTATAATACATTTTGCCTCCATAATGTCTTAAAAGCAAAAAAATGAGCGAAAAGATCAATGGTATATTGTGGATACATGTATTTGCTGGTTAAAAAAAAAAAGGTAATGATATAAAAGCTCTTCTGTAGGAGGGCGAGACTCTATACCAGGAGGACGGCAAGCATCTTCAACCAACCAGGAGCTTTGCTAACCAGCTGTTCGCCAGGTCTGTTGAGCCAATGAATGGAGCTGCTGTGCCGGAAACACACTTTATACCTCTAAGCACTTGAATAGGAACTGAGCCTGCAGTACCATTCTGAGCCACTACAGTGTACGGAGCAGCTCCAGTCACTAGTACTTGTACTGCAGATCACTTGGCTTCGTGCTCCAATATACTCAGCTATTTCATCAGTCCCACAGAAGTGACTAGAGCAGAAGTCATTACTCTATTCACATGATCCCTGGGGATCCCAGCTGTCCCCCTCTCAGGGATCACTCATTAATCACCTATTCTGTGAATGGGTGATCATTTTTCTTATTTTTTTTTTGGGGGGGGGGGGGGGGGGGGAGAATAACCCTTTTTATAGATCATTCTGACATTATGGATAACACCCTTCTGGTTACATTGTTGCCTTCTGTCCACCCAAGAAAACTCCATGACGGTAGTAGAGGCTGAGCCAGCTGTGATCCGTACAGTAATGCCACCCAAGTCCTACTGGGCACGGATAGGACTGCCACGGCTGTATCACACCATCTCCAACAAGGCATCATAATAATAGTTACATAATAACTGCAATGATAAAAGCCTGAGCCATAAAGCAGGACGCGATCTACAGGACGGCCGACTAACCCCTGCGGACAGTTCTGGAATGACATAAGAAACCTCGCAGAGAGAATAAAATATTTATAACATAAGACAAACAAATCCTCCAACTATGCAGACCCATCCGACTAGTGCGAGTCCATCAGCAGGGGCCGCGCAACACATCAGGCTTCCCCTGTACTCCTCACCCAGGAAACGCACAATCAAGATAGAAGCGGGTGGCGAGATATCTCCAGACCTCCAAACGACAGCTCCTTCCTGGCGTCCCTGGGCACATGCCAACTAACTGCAGAGATGAGCTGCCCGCTCTGAGCTGTGGAGGCCAAGAGCGCTGCTACTTCACATCCAGGGCACAGATGCCAGGTTCTGCCACAGCAGAGACCGGCCCACCCACTTGACAATCCGCATGTCACGTCTGCAATAGCACAAGGCTGCAGCAAGCCACTAACATAACGGCCGGGCTCCCACGAACGGGTCAGCTTCCGCAGCAGGAGACCTGCGACCATTCGCAAAAAGCAATTAAGGAAGACCGCGGATGCGGGTGTTTTTCTATGCAGATGCACAGCGTATTGTATGCGCAAAAGATCTCTCCCCCCGCCAGCCGGCATTCCAGCTTTTTTACTGTCCTCAGAAGTTGCGAGCGTTTCCCACGCTCATACGCAACGTTAATTGCATATGGGTGACGGAACACTCGCATCTATTGACTTCAATGGGGGCCGTCCGCACGGAAATAGAGCATGCTGCGATTATTCATCCGCTAGCAGAATACACAATTCGTATCTGCTAGTGTGAACGAAAAAGCATGCCTTTCAATGCCCGCATTTATTGCTGATCTTTCATGTGGACGGCGATCTCGGATTCCGCAATTAAGATCCACAATTAATAGTGGCGAGGGGGGGGGGGGGCATCTGTTCAGCATTATACAGTGTCCATTGACGTAAACTGGCACTATAACACTTCATTCCCCTGGGGTGGCACTGCCACACCCAGCAGCTAGTCAGTAGGGATCCCAGCAGCTGATCAGTAGGGATCCCAGCAGGGTACACGCTGTAATACACTTCCATCAAGTAGGATGAAGCCCTTTCACTGTTAAGAGTCACAGAGCCGAATGGAACTTTAAATAGGTCATCTAAGTTGTACCATCCGCGGACAACCCCTTCCCCATGCAGTAAGGTAACAGTGCTGGTCTGCTCACCCCTCCTGCTCCCCGCGACAGGGTCTGTCCTCCGCTCCACGACTGTCCCAGCCGGTTTATGGGGAGTCACGGGGGCAACGCTCGATTGCAGATGTCACGACTCAGACAACCCCTTTAACACGTATGACCCAATGGACCCCAACTGCCCAGAGGTCTCAGACTCCCAGTGTACCGCCACTTCTGAAGAACGACGGTCTACCACCCCAAACATAACACTGCTGTTTGCAGACACTGCAGGGCCGGCTAGTTGCTTGGATGGCCATCAGAAGCCGCACCGACGCAGGGACTTTACATCCGTCCCCCACATTTCTCGTTCCGCAAGTACGTAGTGCTAAGGCGCGCTTAAATGCGCACACACTTCTGCAAAGGAGCCCCTCGGGTCTGAGCCTCACAAGGTACGCGGCTCCAGCATGCTGACGGGTTCCTTTAAGACAGATCACCCTGAATGTAGGACACTGTCTGTGGCCCAGCTAACAATCCCACCGCTGTAAGGACCCCACATGGAAGTACCAGACGTAAACCCTTCCATGAAGCCCCGGATTACAGCCATGAATAATCTTTTGTTTTGCGATCATTAAAGGGGCTGCCAGAACTTGTTCCTTCAGATGTACGCTGCCAGCCGGATTCATCGCCTTAAAGGGGTTTTCTGAAGGTTTTCCTTTTCTATATAGTTTTGGGTCCAAAACTATATAAAGTGACTATCCTCACCGTGTTGGCGGACTGCTGCTTCAGCATCTGACGAGGACATCAGTGGGGGAGAAGCCCTGGTGACATCCCATACCGCCATCATGTGGGCTAGAAGCAGAGGCAGGTTTATGGGAGGCCTCCTATTGGCTGTGCCGGTCATGTGAGTAAACAACCATGTGACTGTTGCAGCCTGAAGACGACCAGAGCAGCGAGCACTTACTGTATAGAATACTCGCCCACCACTGGCACCAGCGATTGGGAAGCTGGAATCCCTTTAAGGAAGTTGAGTTATTAGTATGTTACAATCCAACTACCCCAATCAGCCGTGTATCGGTCATGTGACAATATAGCGGGCGCCGCTGCTGGGGCTGTAGTTTGGGACGAGAGCCTGGCCGCATAGGGTCATGTCGGCGGAAAAGAGCACCTTACATGTGCAGCCAATGTACAGAGGTGGAGGGGGGCAGAAACGGAGCAGCGGGCGAAATATAAGGTAAATACTGCATTTATTTTATATCACTCCACTCCCCTATTCCACTGGGCATCAGTGGGCACACACAGCCTACCACACTCTCTGAGCACTCACACGACGCCCTTCGATCTCTCCCTGGGCATCCGCGGGGGCACACAGCCTACCACTCTCTGGGCACTCACACCACCCCCCTCGATCCCTCTCTCCCTGGGCATCTGCGGGGGCACACAGGGTGTATATATCAGTCCCTCCCGGCACACAGAGCCGCCCTCGATCTCTCTCGGGACACCAGTGGGAGCACACAGCACCCACCTCTCTCTCTCTCTCTCTCTCTCTCTCTCTCTCTCTGGGCACACAGAGCCCCCCCTCGATCTCTCTCTCTCGGGGGCACCACCAGTGGGCGCGCACAGACTACTACTCTCTCTCGGGGGCACCAGTGGGCGCGCACAGACTACCTCTCTCTGGGCACCAGTGGCCACACAGCGCAACTGGTGCCCAGAGCGAGGTAGGCGTGGGCGCGCACAGCCTACCCCCCCTCTCTCGCGGCACCCGTGGGCGCGCACAGCCTACCCCCCCTCTCTCGCGGCACCCGTGGGCGCGCACAGCCTACCCCCCCTCTCTCGCGGCACCCGTGGGCGCGCACAGCCTACCCCCCCTCTCTCGCGGCACCCGTGGGCGCGCACAGCCTACCCCCCCTCTCTCGCGGCACCCGTGGGCGCGCACAGCCTACCCCCCCTCTCTCGCGGCACCCGTGGGCGCGCACAGCCTACCCCCCCTCTCTCGCGGCACCCGTGGGCGCGCACAGCCTACCCCCCCTCTCTCGCGGCACCCGTGGGCGCGCACAGCCTACCCCCCTCTCTCGCGGCACCCGTGGGCGCGCACAGCCTACCCCCCTCTCTCGCGGCACCCGTGGGCGCGCACAGCCTACCCCCCTCTCTCGCGGCACCCGTGGGCGCGCACAGCCTACCCCCCTCTCTCGCGGCACCCGTGGGCGCGCACAGCCTACCCCTCTCTCTCGGGGCACCCGTGGGCGCGCACAGCCTACCTCTCTCTCGGGGCAGCAGTGGGCACGCACAGCCTACCTCTCTCTCGCGGCACCAGTGGGCACGCACAGCCTACCTCTCTCTCGCGGCACCAGTGGGCACACAGCGCCTACCTCTCTCTCGGGGCACCAGTGGGCACACAGCGCCTACCTCTCTCTCGGGGCACCAGTGGGCACACAGCGCCTACCTCTCTCTCGGGGCACCAGTGGGCACACAGCGCCTACCTCTCTCTCGGGGCACCAGTGGGCACACAGCGCCTACCTCTCTCTCGGGGCACCAGTGGGCACACAGCGCCTACCTCTCTCTCGGGGCACCAGTGGGCACACAGCGCCTACCTCTCTCTCGGGGCACCAGTGGGCACACAGCGCCTACCTCTCTCTCGGGGCACCAGTGGGCACACAGCGCCTACCTCTCTCTCGGGGCACCAGTGGGCACACAGCGCCTACCTCTCTCTCGGGGCACCAGTGGGCACACAGCGCCTACCTCTCTCTCGGGGCACCAGTGGGCACACAGCGCCTACCTCTCTCTCGGGGCACCAGTGGGCACACAGCGCCTACCTCTCTCTCGGGGCACCAGTGGGCACACAGCGCCTACCTCTCTCTCGGGGCACCAGTGGGCACACAGCGCCTACCTCTCTCTCGGGGCACCAGTGGGCACACACAGCCTACCTCTCTCTCGGGGCACCAGTGGGCACACACAGCCTACCTCTCTCTCGGGGCACCAGTGGGCACACACAGCCTACCTCTCTCTCGGGGCACCAGTGGGCACACACAGCCTACCTCTCTCTCGGGGCACCAGTGGGCACACACAGCCTACCTCTCTCTCGGGGCACCAGTGGGCACACACAGCCTACCTCTCTCTCGGGGCACCAGTGGGCACACACAGCCTACCTCTCTCTCGGGGCACCAGTGGGCACACACAGCCTACCTCTCTCTCGGGGCACCAGTGGGCACACACAGCCTACCTCTCTCTCGGGGCACCAGTGGGCACACACAGCCTACCTCTCTCTCGGGGCACCAGTGGGCACACACAGCCTACCTCTCTCTCGGGGCACAAGTTGGTGCATACACATCACACCCCTTTCTCTCTGGGCACCAGCGGGCACACAGCCCACCTCTCCCTCTCTGGGCACACCGCCCCTCACCTGGTGCAGGGCGCTGATGCCGTCGGTGTTGGTGCTGTCAATGACCTCGGTGCCGGCCTCCCCCCGCAGCATCTCCTCCGCCTCCAGCAGATCTCCGCCGGCACAGGCCGCCAGGAACTCTGCCGCCCGTTCGAACCTGACCGTGCGGCCGTCCGACTCTCCCCGGGAGCCCGGCTCCCCTTCATCCTCCTCCTTCCCGTCTCCGGTCCTCCTCCTGCGCCGCTGCCACCGGGGCTCCGCCGCCTCCTGGTTGGTGCAGGACCGGGCCCACTGCCGGAGCTGCTCCTTCCGCCTCTCCCTGGCCTGCGCCGCGGCGGCAGCTCCTTCCGCCATCGCTTGTTTATGTCTCTCCTAATGCCGCTGCTGATCCCTTCTTCTCCTCCGCCCTTAACGCCTCGGATTCCTGCGGCCGGACTGGAGCTCTGCGTGATGACGTCAGCAGGCCGCTCCGCACGGCACTCTGGGAGATGTAGTCCCGCTGCCGGGCACACTTGTGCGAGTTATGGCGTTGGTATACGATTATTAGGGATAACTCATACACCGTTCTGTAGCCCGCGAGGGGGCCTATTGTCATGGTAACGGGACGGTCATAGTATCACAGCCTTGTATGAAGCGAGGGCGCTAGTGTTGCAAATATAGCAGAGCACAGCGCCACCTGCAGGACGAGGCGGGGTACTACGTTAGATAGGACGAGCCTCTTACCAGGGATTTCCTCTGGATCACTTAGTTTGTCTGTGTCTAGCGCAGTTCTAGAACATAGTCTCTTGGTCATAGCTGAAAGCCGTAAAGGATGAGAAGTATGATAGCATTCAGGACTATTTAGATTTTAAGCCCCGCGCCCAAATTTTGATTACATTCTCATAATGACCACCATCAGGGACGCGTCACACGGGACGGATTTAGGATGCACTGTAAGCCGTGGTATATTCCACACCAAAGGTGTGGCTATCTATGGATTTTGATGAAAAATTAAAAATGGCGTAAAACCTGCTTGCAATCATGCATCAAAATCCACAAAGTAGACCAACATGTCATGCATCTGTTTGTTCCTGCACGTCCGGAGCTACCTGGAAATCTGAAGTATACTTTCTGTGGTTTGCAGGAGACAATCAGACGAAGTATCTGCATTGGTTTTCCCGTAGCCTGGAGAGGTTACAAGTATATACCAGACCGTGCCAATGACACGTCTGTCTATAATCTGCCACGATTTGGTGTGATGCGTGACATGGGCCAGCTAAAATACTGCCTCAATTGGGAAAAAAGCTAAGTTATGACTCAATAAAAGCACAATACCAGTTAAATGTCCCCTAAGCAATACAAAACTAATGTTCAATTCCTGGGAACAGACCAATAATTGGTTTCCTACTGTTATATGGTATGAATAAATGATGATGTAACTTCATTTGAATTAGATTTACTGATTTTATGCCAGCAAGGATAAAGAATAATCACAGTTTTTTTGCATAATAGGAATGTTTGAATAAATAGTTTTTCTAGCCATGTGTCAAAGTTTAAAGCCACTGAGACCATATTCACACGGCCGATATTCCCACTCGATATTCCCATATCCATGTCTCAGACAGACAGACCTCATGCGGGAAATGAGGCCATTCATGTGAATGGGTTCATTCACTTGGGTGGTTTTTCATTTGGACTGACGGTCTGAAATTGACAAATTGATGCATGTCTCACACGAGACTGGGACATGTAGTGTGTGGTGTCCCTCACATCACGCAGCACACGGGTGGGGTGTCCGTGTTATTTAGGGTGTGAGTTGCACTAGAGAATCTTCAGCGCAACTCATTCTTGGCCACACGGGTGCCCCACGCGGATTCCGCAAGTCTAATTTGCCCATGGACATTGGGCCAAGGGTAACAACCGGGGCATAAAAAGTGCATTTCATGGTGTTATAGCGTCCACAGGGTTTATCACAAAGCTCGTCTGGAAATGCCCGGTTACTTAACACGGGCAGATGATTGAGAATGAATGTTCATGCCAACGATCAGCCAAATCAGCAAACACTTGTTCGTCAATTGATCAGATCTTTTATACGGCTTTGGGTGAATGCAGACGGCCGGCTCAGATTCCGACTACGAGATTCTCGCAGCGAAATGCGACCCTGTGCCCCTGCAGTGACCTCCGGCTTACCTGTCTGACGTCTTCGCTCTCCTCTGCGGATGTGCCGGCTGGCGTACAGCCATACATGCGCAGTGCAGAGCCCATGCGTCATAAATGACGCGGCAACGCGAGTCTTTGTGAGGCTCGCACTAAAATAGCACATGCCGCAGTTTTGTTACCGCGCGGGTTTTCCGTGATCAAAATCATGGCTGTCTGCATAGAACTGCATAAACCAATGCAATCCTATGGCAGTGTGCATTGGCGGAAATTCCGCGCAGGATCTTGCCGCGGAATTTCCGCCCGTGTGCATTCGGCCTTTATGTGCCACCAAAAAAAATCAGTTGTCAACAACACTTAGCTGTATGTAAAGAGCGCCATGCTGCCAACAGCAGTGGAATTGCATGTACATGAACCACCATACTAGTAATAGAGGCACATGTAGTAGTGCTCATCACTCTATGCAAATGGGGCTTAATGAGCGCCCATCAACTTGCAAAAAATTGATCAGTGTTCGTTGAGTGTAAGACCAGGGTCGCACTAGAGTATGCGTAAAATGCTGCATATATAATGCCATTTTTTACCGCTGTGTGAGCCGGCGTTTCGTTGCATATGGCAGCAATTTTGGACTGTGCATGACAGCGTAGCCCACGCTCGCTGTCATGCGCAGTGTGACTAGTTCTATCGCCTGTAATAGGAGGTAAAAAAGATTATGCTGCTTTCTTTTTTTACTCGCGTATTATATGCAATGTATATATGCAAATGTGAATGGATCAATGAAAATTAATGTACTTTGATTGGATTCATTCGCCACATACTATGCCCATGTACATCTCACATATAATACGTGTATTCAGATTGTCGACTAAATTCGTCATTCCCAGAGCCTTGGTGACAACTAGAGATGAGCGAGCGTACTCACTAAGGCAAACTACTCGAGCAAGTAGTGCCTTATGTGAGTACCTGCCCGCTCGTCTCTAAAGATTCGGGTGCCGGCAGGGGGGGGGGGGGGGGGCGGGGAGGAACAGGGGGGAGATCTCTCTCACTCTCCCCCCCCCCCGCTCCTCCCTGCTTACTCCTGCAACTCACCGCTATCCCCCGCCGGCACCCGAATCTTTAGAGACGAGCGGGCAGGTACTCGCTCGAGTAGTTTGCCTTAGCGAGTACGCTCGCTCATCTCTAGTGACAACCCATATTGGAGTGGTTGTTACTAGTAGTGGGCTGCAAAGCTATAGAGAAGAAGCTGATTCTGGGAATTCTTTTTACCACATTTTGATTGTTTTAGATGGATTGCACATGATCATTTGTATCATACGGGCATCTCATTACATTATAGACCCCTATAGTGGCCCAGATAAACCCAGAGTATATAAATAACCCATGACAGGGCATATAGAGACCCCATAGAGCCTGAACCAACAGTGACAATAAGGAGGATTATGGCAATTAGTCATGTTGGCCACTTCAGTTCACATGTGATCCACAGAACGTGCCAACAAGAACACAGGTCACACAGCCTACAACAATAGGATCTGCCACACCAAGAATGTGAAGTACTTACAGATCGCTATACACTTATTAACTCATGCCTTTTACGCAATTAGTATGCAATGATTTATTGATGATTCGGTAATATGACATGAGTGACAATAATCTGGTTTAGCAATAGCCTTGATGAGGGTGTGAGCTGGTGTGACGTGAGATGGAGGGGTTTAAAGAGCAAATGAAGTCATGTTTGCAAGAAGCAGTAAGTGAACCTTTTATATCACCTGGATTTTTGCACTGATCACTAATAAAATGTGGTCTGATTGTTATGTAAGTCACAAATAGCCCGGCTTTCCATGGGATATTTGTAGTTTGTCAGTGCGCCATGTGACCGCGAACTGCGCAGCAAAACCGCTCATGGTTTTGCAGTGCTGTTCACAATCCTGCAGCACATGACCGCTTTACAAATGCATCATAGAAACCCAGGCTCATAGGCCAACACAGTCTAACGAAGCTAATTACACTCAAACAGTCGTACTGTTCATGTCTTTCATTGAGTCCAAAGTGCAGGGCGAAGACGTAAGTGGAGCTTTGAATTTAATAACCTGTAGATCTTTAGCAGCAATCAGCTGCACCAAACACATCCTGTAGCTGTAAACAAGATTTGCGCAGCCCTGAGGAGGAATTTTGGACTATTTCTACATACAAATGTGTTCAGTCCAGCTCTCCTCGCTTTCCTCCTACCTCTCTGATTCAGTGTATCATTTGCCGGCTCTACTTCTTTTCCTCTTGTTGTTGGGGTTCCTCATGTTTCGGTCCTATGTCCTCTGTTCTTTTGTTCAATCCGTTTTTATAGAATTTTTTAATAGGATAGGTTACAAAACATACAAATCTCAAAAAGGTCTCACAGGACCTATAAAACGTATAGCAAAAGACATAACATAAATAAATCGGCCTCTTCTTGAAAATATCCATCTAAAAAAAAACTCTTGAGGGAGCCTAGTGGATGACCCCAATAATGATAATACCCGAATATGCAATTTGAGAATAAAATGTTTGTGGTCTGTAGTATTCGGTGCCTTCATTCTTGAAATGAAGGCACCGAGGGGCCACTAAGGACATTGCGAACCCGGGGGTCCTCTCGAGCCTTCCAACCCATGAAACGTTCTCGGCTGTTACCTGGTGGGAATGCTGGGTTGGAGAAAAGTGGTGTGAAGGGACTATCTAACCTTGACAGGATCTAATTTTGTATTTTCGAGTCCCAGAGTTTAAAGGGGTTGTCCCGCGGGAAAAGCAAAAAAATTTTTTCTGCCCAGTCGCCCTAGCGAGCAAAGGGCATAAAATATACTTTAAAACCTTTTTCAAACGTGCTGCACACTAACCTAGAGCAGCTTTTCTTCAGTTGGAGAATTTTCATTTTAAAGATGGCGCCTCGGGTCTTCTCCCATGGTGCACCGCGGGTGTTCTTCTGCTACGTGCGCTCACTTACCACCCCCCCCCCCCTCACTTACCTGGTGACTGCTCCGGGTAAGGCACCTGGGTCTGGTGGTCTGGTCGTCCGGTCGTCTGCTCCCGCTCCTGCTGCTTCTCTTCTTCGCGGCCAGCAGACGAATGGGCACTCGGCGCGCTTACGCACTGTAACAGGTCGTCTGCGCATGCGCAGACGACCTGAACCACGCGAGCACGCTACACAGGCTTGTCCACGAGGAAGAAGACTCCTTCTGCGCAGGTGCGACTGTTGAAGCAGCCAGAAGAGGATCGTTGGTCGGCGCTAGGACAACGGAGTCGTCAACACAGGGGGGGGCACCCCTGGAGGTAAGTAAATAACTTCTGTATGGCACATATTTCATGCACAATGTATATTACAAAGTGCATGGATATGGCCATACAGAAGTGCATAGATTAACTTCCATTCGCGGGACAACCCCTTTAAGTGTCTCTTTCAATAGGTAATTGGTAGATAGGATTTGGGCTCTGTCACAGGGACGAATCCATGGGAGAAGTCTTATCGGAATCAAGCAATCTGCCTGTTCTAACTGTATCCATTGTTTGTGAGCGGAGTGGTAGTGCCAATCCACAATATGTGTTAAAACTGCTGCTGCATGATATAGTCTGAAATTTGGCAGACCTACACCTCCATCTATCTTAGGGCGAAAGAGGGTACGCACTCCCACCCTGGGTCTCGAGCGACCCCACACAAATTTGAGAGGCAATGGTGAGCCTAGTCGATCCGATCATTAATTCGAGGAGGAGGTAACGGCCCCGTGGGTCAAGCCATTCATCTATCAGACAGTGAGCCAGTGATTTATGTATAGCAATAGACACCCCTCCGGAGCGAGAGTCAGGATTGGCGCTGTGGAAGCAATGTGCGTAATAGCGGTCTTTTATATTAGGTACATGCCAAACTTTAAAATGTGTTTCTTGGAGAAGGAGCACTTGGACCCCCTGCCTATGCATGTGGTAAAGAACCTGTGACTGTTTCTGAGGAATATTAAGTCCTCGAACATTCAATGAGCAAAGTCTGAGGGGCGCCATTAGTGAGGCTATATAGGAGGGGGATGAGGAAGAAGGGAGGGAAAGGAAAAAAAGGGGTGGGGCGAAGGTGGAAAAGTTAATAGTTAGAAAGTAGAGATGGGTGGGAAGAAAGTTGCTACAAGAGCATTGACAGGCGTGTATCGCCTAAGAAGTTAGAAGAAATTTAAGGTATCAGAAAAGAAGAAACATTGGGGGGGTAGTGGTTTAATCTGCATCCTAGAGCAAAGGACGCGATGTCCCTAATGGGTGGCGGGCTTTCTACAGAAGAGACCTTGTCCTCTGTTCTTTGCTGCCTACACAGCCACTATTGGACCAACTATTAGCAGATTTGGCTTTCGGTACCATCTCTACACCAATGACACCCTATTATACACTTCTTCCTGTGATATTTCACCCTCACTACTACAAAACGCTAGTGATTGTCCGATGTCTCTAATGTATCCTCTCTCTACCTAAAACTGAATCTTTTTTGAAAAACGGAACTTCTGGTGTTTCCGCCATCTACTAAACAGTCAAGCAGATGGATGTGGATCCTCTTTGCCACACATGATGTTTAGCCGCGGGGTCTCTGAGGTGGTAGCAGCACTTAGAGAACCACGGGTTTTCCCGCTTAACCCCTCCAAGTGGGATACCAGCTTTGCTGCAAGGTTCCCAATCCATTACACATACATATAGTCCCGGTTATGTGGCTGCTGATGCCACAGTGGGCCAAGGCGCAATACCTGAAGTTCTGAACAAGTCATAGTCAGAAAATAAGCTGAAGTCAAGGCTGGCATTACAGATGCATAAATGAGGCCCAAGCTGTAGGTCAGAGCAGACAGTAGCAGAGTCCAGAAACATAGAGCCGAGGTCAGGGAGCACAGAATTCAGAAACAGACACCAGTCAAGACCAAGAATACTCAGAAAATGGGGCTTTTTTCACAATGGTTATGAAAGCATGAAGAAAGGATGCCTAATATGTAGATGCCAGTTGTGGATTGGTTGAAGACGAAATTAGGGAGCAAGTGCTGGCCCTTTAAGAGAGGAAGCAGGCGCACATGTGAGCCCTATGGGCAGAGACCTGTGGGTGAGCAGAGCCATAGGAGTACTGTGTCTGACACAACCCCATGAGCAGGAGAGCAGTGGTGATGCGCTGTAGCATAAATTTGATATTTCCATTTCAGTTTATGGTATCACCATATCTGTGAGGCAGCACACAGTCTTCTGGTCATATTTGACTCCAATCTTTCCTTCCCTCCCTATATTCAATCATTTATATGCTCATGTCACCTGTAACTCAAAACATCTCCAAAATCCACCTTTTCCTTATTTTGGAAAAATCAAAAACTCTTATTATTGCCTAATTCATTCTCATCTTGATTACTGCAACTCACTACTAATCGGTCTTCTCACTAAACTCTCCCCTCCATCCCGAATGCAGCAGCTAGGCTTATGTTTTAGTCCAGCAACTACACCGATGCCTCCAGCCTGTGCCAGTCCAATACAGAATGCAATTTAAGCTCATCACCGTCATCCATAAAGCTCTCCTCAGTGCTGCACCACCCTATATCTCCTCCCACGTCTCTGTCTACTGCCCTACCCTGCTCTCCATTCTGCTAATGACCTTAGAATAAGTGCGTCTTGAATCTAAACCCTCCACTCCCATCTCCAAGATTTTTGCACTTCCTATCTGTATATACACAGATATGACCGCTTCATACAGCTTTACGTATACTATCCTAGTCATTTAAAAGATGGTTGTGAGCAGGGCTCTCACTACTATTGTTCAGACTGTCTATTGGCTTAATACTGTATGTTATGTCTATGTTGTCCATGTTCCCTCTGACTTGTAATGTGCTGTGGACTATGTTGGCATTAAATAATTAAAGATTAAAATTATTGAAACATTGGAATATCAAAATGACCAGCAGCAGATGATAAATGTTTATGTCTGGCCATTTGAGCTCCCTAAGAAAGCACAGGCTTGAGTTATCTAGATATTACCTCCTTCAGTGTAATATCTTTTTTTTGGTCATTAATGTCTGTTTTGGACAATCCCTGTTCATTTGAAAGGTCCCTGCAGAGATGCACAATCTTTCTTTAGGCTCATTTGGATGAGCGGATATTTATATTAAAGATCACCGATACAATAGCTGTACATGATCTCACAGTGATTACAAACAAGTATTTCCACACAATGTTATCATCTAAATACTCATTCAATATTTATTGTATGCTCAGTTATTTTTTAACACTTAATACTCAACCAACAATTATCTTTAAGTGTCCACAATTGTTCAGACGATCAAAGGGCTGTTTATTGCAAGTTGTTTCACCTGCTTACAATATACTAATTATCGTGTACGGTTGCATATTTGCATTGGAATCTGACTGATTACCTGCTCGGGCCTTTACTGTGTCAATAACAGCTGAATGTGAGGAACCCTGGTAGCAGAACCCCCATAATAAGCTCTTTGTCAGACAACCAGTCATGTAGGAGGAGGTTTTCAAAAATAATAGCAAATTTTAAAAAATGACCTAAATCTTGAAGAACGCATTTTTCTGGTTGCACTATTCCTCTATAGTGATGTAAATTGTGATTGAAATGTTTTATTTTAGGTTATCATGAAAATATTATTATGGGGATAGATCTATCTTGTATTCTACAGAACTTCGTCTATACAGCATTTGGAGTAGCTAAAGAAAGAACTCTTTTAGATAGAATGGTCCACACTTGACCATTAAAAATGTTGCAATTTAGGGCCATTTAGTACAGGACAACCTGGTGGATGCAGATGCCCAATGGGTGGTCCCAGTGATAATTGTTCCTGTGCTTTTACACAGGAATGATCATCGCAAGTGAATGGAGGCAGAGCGTGCTGGGGATCATTCTTACCCATCTGCCTTGATTCAGAGTGAACAGGTAGTTTTTCATAAAATATATTGTCCGAGAGTTTTTTTAATCAACTGAAAACAACATTTACTCACTTTGTGTGGGGAGGGAACCATAGTAGGATAGGCTTCAGGAAACTTACGAGACCCAGGGGTAAGGGAGGAGCGGGGCGACCTGACATTAGGATTTATCTTCTGGCCTTCATAGTAATGAGCCTGTTTGACTCAGGGACTCCAAACAATGGGTGAGATTGGAGGGGTATTTGTTCGGGGTTTACCCTATTGAGCGTTCGCCTTTCGCAGTAGATTTCCTGAAATTATAGGACATTGCAGTGATAAGATTTGTGTTGTTCAAGAAGAAGGGGCCATTAACCCCTTTATTTTGTAACCCAGATTTTCCTCCAGCCATGGAGACCTCCAACTTCCTGGGTTGGTCCATAACAAATGACATTAGAATGTATTAGATTTTGAGAAATATGGGGGTACCAACATACGAGGAGCTAAGAGCAGCACAACCCGAAAATCGCTGTCATGGTTCTCGTATATGCAATTAGCGCACTTCCTTAAATCCAATTGCTCAAACTTCACGACTGCACTTACTCCTTTTGAAACCATGTTCACCAAGGAATCGCCCCCACCTAGATGTTTATCTAAGATTTACCAAGAGATTATGGAGAATTCCCTTGATTGGGACACTCCCTTCGTGAAAAAGTAGGAAAAGGATCTTGGATGTGGAATAGGACCCAAGGATTGGGGGAGGGCCTTTTTACTGGCCCACAAGCTGCCCATGGCCTGTAGAGCTCAAGAAAGCAATAATAAAATAATAACTAGATGACATAGGTGTCCGGTTCTGTTGCATCACATTTTCCCCGCAGTCTCCCTGAATTGCTGGAGGTGTAATAGGGAAATAGGAACCATACTGCATATTTGGTAGAATTGTCCTAAAATTGCGCCTAGTGTTTACCACTTACAAGAAGATTACAAAACGCTCCATTACTCTCTCTCCGCAGATAGCGCTCTTGTCTATGTTACCTGGCTCAGTGTCTATCATCAAAAAATATCTGCTGCATTTCTTTCTAACAGCCGCACACTCAGTTATACCTAGATATTGGGAAACACAAAATATCCCAACAATAGTTGAATGGATGCAGGAGGTTAACAATGCTCTGTATGTCTAGTCATGTTCTGTGTTCGGTGTGTCAGTACAGTGTCATGTCCTGTGTGTCTGTTTAGTGCATCTCTCCAGCTCCCTAATCATGGATAGTTAGGTCTCAGGACCGAGTGCAGGCCCGCATCTATCGACGCGATCAGTCTGCCGTGGTAGGCAGGGCCTCTCCCTCGTTCGTTACGTATTTAGGGTAAGACTTCCCATTTATTATTTGATGAGGGTGTTTGCAGGTTTTAAAGGGGCACACTTGCGGCCTTCTGTGGAGTGGTGCTTTTGTGCGCCAAGCGGACGTAACAAACAAGTTGTTGACTATGGAGGAGTTGGTGGCGGAGAAGAGGGACAGTCGGGAGAAGTTTATACGCATTTGGAGTCCCTGGATACATTTCCAGAGATCCCCGGAATGTTGGAGATTCATTGGAAACTCGCAGGCAGTTGTTTTGGAGTGGTACATTGGCGATTCAGGAGGGATAATTCTGCATGGTTGTGGACTAATATCTCCCCCTTTATTTATCCTTATAAGTATCCCTCCTATGCCACTGATGTGTGTAAAGTGTGTGGATGTTTTTTATTTCTTTTTACTCCCTCTCCCTATTAGGATATCTTAATTTGGGTAGTCATACTAGGAGCTAAGGTATAGGAAAGCTCAAAGTTGGGTTTAGATAAGTACAATGGAGGTGATGATTTAGATTTAGCAGTCTAATTAGGAATTTATCTCCTCTGGTATCTAATTAATAGACTGGTTTCTGGCGTAATATGTTAAATGCTAGGTATTGGAAATATTGTTTGTCAGGAAAATTGTCTATTTCTGGTTTTGCTAAAACAACAATTTTTTTCAATAAAAATTGATAAAGCATAAAATATACTGACCGATTCAGTCATTCAGTTTTATGTGTCACAGAGAGCAGAGAGTCCACAAGAGATTTAGAATAAAGCCCTTCACAGTTGGAACTAAAATTAAAACTTCCAATTTTTATTAGAAATAGCTTAAAAACACATAGCGTGGGGGCACAAACAAATAACACAGTAATCCCTAATGAATAGGGCACTGAAAAGACAGACAATAATATCTGGAGGTATCAAATAGACACCTAAACAAGGTAAGTACAAGGCTATGGATACTCAGCCCTTAATAGTAAGGTTACTATTATAGTGCATAGATGTACTGCTGAACTGTTTGTATATATCGACAAACAGACTGTCCAGAGTTTAGTTCATAGATGTAACTACTATACTTTTACTTGGCAGTAGAAAAATGACGTGCTCATATTGGTTATGAAGAACCAGGAGGTATTTGCTGTCAATACTGTCCAAGCAACATGATTATTTTACATATCGTAATATAACAAATGCACTATAATAAAAAAAATTTCTCTGAAGTTACAATCAAATTGGATGTCAATGAATTGAAACAATGGCCTGGAAGATCTTATATGATTGGTTGTATGGAATGTTTCCATTCATATTACACACTTCCTTTATTTGTTATTTCTGAACTATTCATATTCCCCATGTCATTAATTTGTTACTCGACGCGTTTCTCCGCTGATGCGTAGAGTAGCCCTGACCTACCATCCTGGCCGGAGGCTATGCTTCTCTGACTTTATCTTAGTCTAGCTATTTGATCTATTGGGATATCTCTATCAGATGTTAATACACTAATGACATCATCTATACTAGAGAGTAGTGCTCGGCAGTTCAGAATAGTGCTATTTCATTTAGGCATGTACTATAGCTCAGAGGGTGTACTTCAATAAGTGCTAAGAAATGCATTATCATCTATGCATTTTCTGCCTCTGTTGAGAGTTCACAGCTTGTTGCACTATTTGCGGTAACCAGTGCCATATAACGCTTGCACTGCTTTACTGTTACAAAATATATCTCAACGGTTATTCAGTAAAGAATATTTTTCTCCACTTTGAACCAACCGCTAAGGCACATTAGTGCCAATAAAGGCCTACTAAACTGCTCTATTACAATATTAGAATATAGTGAGCATTAAAGTACATATACCCTGACAAGTGGAGCTCTATATTGTACATAAACATATATAATATGCACATATACCCTGACGAGTGGAGCTTTATATTGTACATAAACATATATAATATGCACATCTACCCTGACAAGTGGAGCTCTATATTGTACATAAACATATATAATATGCACATATACCCTGACGAGTGGAGCTTTATATTGTACATAAACATATATAATATGCACATCTACCCTGACAAGTGGAGCTCTATATTGTTTAAGCACGCTCTTTTTCTGTTAATTTATACTACAACTATTGCCTCATTACGGCAATTATGTCATTGAAAATTACTCAGTGTATTTGCTAACACCCATCACTGAGCACCGATTAAGTGTATTAATTACATAACTACATGCACTTTCAGGTTACAATGGCAACCATTACTGATATTATAATACAAAAGAGCGGCTATCATCAGCCCCTCGCTTATTGTTTCTTCTTGCCATTGACCTGTAAAGTTTACGAGTTCATCTACTATCAATAGCTAAACTTTTTTCGTCTGGCCTGGACATACATACAATGTTCACAACATCTGGCCCAACCTTATAGAACATGACCATACCTACTGTCTAATAAATACGTTGTAAACCCTATATACTCCTGATGAACCGCTACGTATCAGCGTAGAAACGCGTCGAGTAACAAATAAATAACATGGGGAATATGAATAGTTCAGAAATAACAAATAAAGGAAGTGTGTAATATGAATGGAAACATTCCATACAACCAATCATATAAGATCTTCCAGGCCATTGTTTCAATTCATTGACATCCAATTTGATTGTAACTTCAGAGAACATTTTTTTATTATAGTTCATTTGTTATATTAAGATGTAAAATAATCATGTTGCTTGGACAGTATTGACAGCAAATACTTCCTGGTTCTTCATAACCAATATGAGCACGTCATTTTTCTACTGCCCAGTAAAAGTATAGTAGTTACATCTATGAACTAAACTCTGGACAGTCTGTTTGTCGATATATACAAACAGTTCAGCAGTACATCTATGCACTATAATAGCAACCTTACTATCAAGGGCTGAGTATCCATAGCCTTGTACTTACCTTGTTTAGGTGTCTATTTGATACCTCCAGATATTACTGTCTGTCTCTTCAGTGCCCTATTCATTAGGGATTACTGTGTTATTTGTTTGTGCCCCCACGCTATGTGTTTTTAAGCTATTTCTAATAAAAATTGGAAGTTTTAATTTTAGTCCCAACTATGAAGGGCTTCATTCAGTTTTATGCATGCATAAACAGAGCGACGAGAAGGGAACAAATTCTCGTTTGTCCTTTAGCCGGGGCATGCATTTACACTGAACAATAATGGATGCAGGAATATGAACGATTTATTGACCTGTGTAGAGGGGCCCTTAGGGTCCGTTTACACCAAATGATTTATTGTTTAAACAAGCAAACAGTGTCAGAGTTCACTCGGGCAGCCTGTTTATATAGGCAGATACATCTTTGGCTCGTTCATGCAAGAAATTGTTCATTTCTTCACATTCACTGTCTAAGTGAATGAGAACGACTGAACTATCAGTATTTAAACCGAATGATTAGTGAACGAGCCAACGATGATTTTTATGCTGCATAAAAAGTACGGTGAACGAAAAGCGAATAATTTATAATTCGTCATTCAGTCGTTGGCTGCGTTTACACGGCACGATTATCGTTCTTTTCTGTTGTTTGAACAATTTTTTGAATGATGTTGTTCCATGTAAAAGGGATTTTAGCTTCTTCTTTAATCATTTGTTATCTGATGTGGCATAAAACGTTCCTTACACATGATAAGATGATTCACTTCTGCGGTGATAAAAGCAAGGAGGAAGCATAAGGTGGCTTCCAAGAAAAGAAACCAAAGTGTAAGCAGCTGGACTTCAGGTCACTGTTGACTCATCTATGCAGACTATGAACGTCTTGTGTTTCAAGCCTTGTAAGCTCTTGATATCGTATATTGTCATTGTCACTAGTAAAAGAATCTGTCTGTCACTACCATTTAGGATGGTTTCACACAGCAACGATCAGCAGTAAATCCATCTGTATTCCATTGATTTACCTTGTATTTCTCCTTTTAAATCTATGTAGATCTAAGCCTGGGTTCACACACTGTGGAATCCCGGCAGAAATCTCGCGGTTTGGCCGCAGCAAAAAACCGCGAGATTTCCACCGGGTGAAGCGCTGCTTCAAAACCTGCGGAACATGCTGCATCCGGCGAATCTGCACCGCAGCGCCGGCTTCTGCCAGCTTTGCCGCGCTGGATTTGCCGTCACATGGCTGGCTAATCCCGGGATTAGCGGCCGCAGACGGATTTGCCGCGGTAAAATTCCGGACGGAATTTTCGCGGCAAATCCGCCCCGTGTGAACCCAGCCTTAAACTTTTATAAACCCCATTCAAATGCATTGTACCGTCTGCAGAATTTATCTGCAGAATTTTGGTACAGTTTCTATACTAATTAATCTGCCATGAATGTGTGAATGTGATCTATGCTCACAACTGATATCTTTTATATTTTACAACTGAGCTACATACATTGTTGAGGCTGCAAACATGGCACACACAGTATACATTACTTATCTTGAACTGATTGTAACTTGTACAATATAGCTCAATTCACAATTCTTCAACCTTCAGAGCTGTAATTTCCCAGAATTCTCCTCTGATTAATTCTTGTGTTATAGGAACTCAGATAAGTTAAGGCCAGTTCACATTACATTTGACTGTCTTGTTGTCATGATGATTAGATTTATGTGTTTATATTTCTCAAATGGATCAGTTAATGGATCTACAGGTTTTCAGTGGGGCTTCTCTGGTTAAAATTGTCCTTTTTCCGGTTTTCTTCAAAATTAATCTTTTAGTTTAAATGCGTACCAGTGACTGAATGACAAACTATAATTGTTCGCTTTATGCTCGTCGTTCATCGTTGGCTCGTTCACTTATTGTTCGGTTTAAATAGCACTCGTTTAGTCCTTCTTAGTCACTTATACAGCGAATGAGCCAACAATGTGTCTGGCTGTATAAACTCTGACACAGTTCACTCGTTCAAACGATAAATCAACTTATTTGAAAGTATTATTTCTTTGCTGGATTAGTTTTTTTCCATGATAGGCAGCTAGGGATGAGCGAGTATACTCGCTAAGGCACTACTCGCTCGAGTAATGTGCCTTAGCCGAGTATCTCCCTGCTCGTCCCTGAAGATTCGGGGGCCGCCGCGGGGCGGGGAGCTGCTTGGAAGAACGGAGGGGAGATCTCTCTCTCCCTCTCTCCCGCCCGCTCTCCCCTGCTCCCCGCTGCGACTCACCTGTCAGCCGTGGCAGCTCCCGAATCTTCAGGGACGAGCAGGGAGATACTAGGCTAAAGCACATTACTCAAGCGTGTAGTGCTTTAGCGAGTATACTCGCTCATCCTTATAGGCAGCCTATCATGCCACTCGTTCTGAAGTCTATTTTTTTGCTATAAACCTGCAATTTTAAATGAACATTGTCAGGAATCGAACTGAGAACCTCCTGTGCTCCAGTTGGTGGCCCTTACTGCTGAGCTATCCAGCCTGTGGACAGTTTCCTCATGACTCTCAGCCTTGTTCCCTGATCCCAGTTACCTAGTTCCTGCCTCCCAGTCCTGACACTGTTCCTGATTACACTTCCTATAAAAGCCTGGCCCTGCCACTCCCTCAGTGTGTGATTATTCTGCTCCACAGCACCATTTGATCAAGCTCCACTTGCCTGTTTCTCTACCATTTCCACAAGACCTACTGATACTGACTTCTGGCTTTCCTTCCAACTACACTACCCGCCTCATCCATCTGTACTGCAAACTGAGACCTCCCGTTGCTGACCCCTAGCTTCCTTGACTACTCTCCAGACCTGTGGCTATTACACCTGAGGCTCCAACCCAGTGCCTGAAATCGCTACAAACATCTATTAAAAGCAAAAAATAGATGAGTTGAAAACAGATACAAATTGATGCATACTGATACAACAGATCTGTAAAAAAACAGACTGCTGTTCTTAAAAAGCTTACTGTTGGAAAAAAACACAAATGATGACAGGACATTTCAACAGGATGCAGAAATGTGATATGAACCTAGTCTTATACTGTATATAGGATATCTTTAGCAAGTCCTGATTGGGAACACCACCTAAAAATGTATTGCATCACCTGCAGTGTTCTGTTGAACCTTCAAATAGCATCATAAAGTATCCAAATAATACTTCCCTATCCATATAGTGCCCCACATAAATACCGCAATGTACTGCCCACACAAAGTGAAATGTTATACCAGTTTACTCAAGTTTCTCCCAATGTTTCTGTCTACAAAAGCTTCCCTAGGAAATGGGGGTCGTAATTGCCCAATTTGCCACCCTCCTTAATACCAACCCTCTGAACTGAATTTCATCTCCTGCAATGATTCATCACTACTAAACCATTAGATTCATCTGACACATGAATGATCGCATTTGTGAGAATGAGTAAGATGACCACAATCCTAGCAAATCACACTTCAGTTTCTCGGAGGGTTGTGGTAAACCAAAAATTAGATATGTAGTTTGTAGACATATAATACATAAGAAGTCAGACAGATGATTTTGTATGGCTATTTATTTAGCGAGAACCTTTTTTGTGGTTGTTGGACTTAAAATACATAGAGATGTGTAGACAGTTGCTGACAATGCACTTAGCTTGCATATTTAACTGTACATTAAAAGACAATTGCAAGCAGCAGAATGTTATTGTGCTTGGATGATAGTCTTGTACAGATGGAACATGACATATAAAGCGCAAGATGTATTCTTGAAGGATGGACACAATATTTCCCAGCACTGCTCAGTCGCCATAATGAACCTTTACTTCCAACGTCCACCTACACGGCCTTTTCCGGCTCCTTTTTTGCTAAAGGGAAGATACAAGAATCATCAATAATCCTGTATAAAAATCTACTCCTGTGTTATTATTACTGCTTCTCGAAGACAAAAAAGTCTTCATTGGATTGACCTTCTTTAACTATAGGAAACTTTGCAGAGTGGATGGAATAGTGCAAGATGCATACAGGGCTTATTAGCCCCTTGGCAGAAGCCTCTGCAGACTCACACTTAGAGCATGTTGGGATGTCCTCATGCCCCCATATTTGTCACAGATTTTTGGTACAGGTTCTGCACTGAAAATATGTAACAATTTGCAGTTTAATACAGAGATGGTGCTTTGAAAATTCTATTCATGTATATTAGTAAACATCCAAGCAGAATTCAGATAATGCTTGCAGATTTTCATTGCAGATGTAACACTGTAATTGCTGCAGATTTGTAGTGAAAAGACTAATCCATGTCAGGCCTTAGCCAAAGTTGAACATTCTAGCTTGGAGCAAGTTGTACAATCCATTTGTTTAGATGGTACCTAAGGTAATAAATTCCCTGCATAAACCCAATGGTCATTATTACACAAATTAACTGAGTTATTAATGTGTTTATGTGTCTACCAGCAGAGGTATAGCATGAAGCTCCTGGGCTCCAATGCCTAATCTCAGACAGTCTCTCCCTTTTCCCCGCACACCCCTATGCACCATGAACATTCCTCTATCTGTGAGTTACCAATTGAAAAAAACAAAACATAATCTGTGGATCAATAAAACAGGAGCTGGGTCTAAGGGTGTTTTTACATAGGCATATCTGCCAGGCAATAGATGCGCAATGGGCTATCCAAGCGATAATCGTTCCTATGCTTTTATGCAGAAACAAGCATCGCTGACTGAATAGAGGTGGAGCAGGTCGGGGATCGTTCCAGTTCACCCGCCTCCATTCACAGTAAGCAGGCAGTCATTCATAAGTGAACGGCTGCCTGTTTGTATGGAACAATATATTGTTCAGTTTTCTGCATGCAGAAACTGAATGATGAATGAAAAGTTAACAACGTCTCGTTTATCGCTCAGTTGGTGCATACATTTACAGTGAAAGATAATTGTTCAGATTCTTGCTGGATTATGGGAATCCGAATGATAATCGTGCCATGTAGAGGTGTAGCTTGAAGCTCCTGGGCCCCAATGCAAAAACTGTAACAGGGCCCCCAACTATAATGCTTTATTGATGGTACTGGGCTCCCTATATGGAGAAGAGAGGCCTTATGGGCCCCCTAAGGCCCCTGGGCCCGGGTGCAACCGCATCCTCTATAGTTACGTTGGTATTATTGTATCTTGCCGCCACCAGTAAGCTAGGGATGTGACAGCCCTTCAATGGAGGGACGCCCCTGTCACACCCCTAGCTCCCATTGATGGATTGCTAAAGGTCCTTGAAGTCATTTGTGCTGTTAGCCTTACATTATTAGCTGTACATGCTGCCATGTAAAACAGCTGTAACAGGGCAGTAGTTACAGGTAATAATGTAAGGCTAACAGCACAAAGGAACGTTAACCCTCCACAACAGCCTACAATAACTGCAGACGCTGCAGCTGAGATCCGTGTCACCGTAGCAGGGTGACCAGGTGTGCAGACAGCAGCGGCGGCACCAGCGACAATGGCGACGACACAGCACAAGACAAGCAGCCAACTCCCCACCCCGGACCCATCCTCCCAGCTGCCCCAAACGTCAGTGAGCTGCCACGGCAAACTCGCCTGCGGCAGCAGACGACAACAGCATCCATGGCTCCTGACCTCCCTGAGTCCCAGACTAAGTGAGAGCTCAGGCGGAGGAGGTGGTGCCACATCACGGTCAACTTTCTGCTGCTGCAAAGCAGGGGGAAGACTTGTCCCTGAGCAGGCAGCAGAGGAAGAGGGGTAGTGACAGCGGACGGGGGGAGAGTCTGGACATTGTGCTAACTCAGGTGGAGGAGGGGGCCGTACCTCACCGCCGACACTGTGCCGCTGCTAACCGGGGGGAAGACTGGCCCCGTTGCAGGTAGCAGAGAAAGAGGGGTACTGAAGTGGACGGGGCATACTGCAACATCAGGGCCACAGGAAAAGGGCCGACTAAAAGGACCTAAGGGACACGGATACTTACAGCAGCAGCCAGGACAGCTTAAGAATAGTGGCCTGCCAGGACCTGCAGGGGAGCCTTGTCTGCGGCCAATAAGGTACAGGGGGCGTCACCCCCCTGCCACTTTTGTCTCCACCAGGAGTTCCTGGTGGCATCAAGATACAATAATCCCAGTTACGCCAGTGGTACCATGTAAAATCACTTTAAGGACTCACTGCTTCCTCTCTGGTTATTATAAGCCAAGGACAATGTGTAATAGAGAAGAACAAATCATTAACAGATGTCAGTAATTGTAGGGAAGACCTACTTGACAAGGTTAATTCTGAAAAGAATATGGCCCCACTTAGTCCTTAGTATCGGTAGAATGATTCTTACTTATGATTACAACCTTGCTGAAACTTATTGATAACATCCAGGAAACTCCAAGTTCTATGTAAACTGCAATAGTTTTGGACCATAAACCTTATGTAATGTGTCAAATAAAAATAGCAACAGAGCGAACACGTGTCCTGATCTCTGCATGCTATTTCTCCATTGCATTGCAGCTCTGTACTTCGGAAATATCCCATTATTACTTTAAAGAGGACCTCTCAGCTCTCCTGACATATCTGTTCAGTCAATACTTGTATTCCCTTTAAAATAACTTGGGGATCTTTTGTTAGAATTTAGCATTGTCATTCCTCTGTTATTCTTCCTGAAAATGGCTAAATAAATTAACAACTGTGTGTAAGTGTCAATGGGGTGTGTCTCTACATAGTCTGAAATTATCCAATCAGTGCTGACAATGTATGATAGTCCAGAGACACGTCCTATTGACAAAGAGAATGGTAATACTCAGTTGTCATTTTATTCACACAGATCCAGGAGGAAAAACAAAAGAACAGAACAATGTGGAGTTACTAGAAGGGATGCTACAGAATTGTTATTTTGTGGAGAATACTGACAGGTCATTTTCACTGCCCGCGGCTGGCGACCCTGCGTACCTGTCCATGTCTTCTCTCCTCTGTACTGGCCCACACATCCGCAGTACAGATTTCCCCATGCTGTCACCTAGTGAGAACGCGGAATCCGCAACCTTTCCAGAATTGTCATTCTGGATAGGCCGCAGATCAGACGTGCATAAATCGTTCTGAAATTGAGCATGCTGCGTTTTTTTTCCCTCCACGAACGCAAATTACAGTTGATTTCCACCCCTGTGCGTTGAACAATCACTTTTGCATTGCATCCTATGGACTGACATTGCGTTTTTTTCAATGGGACTTTCTAATGTTAAAATCGGATTGCACAAAAACTGCAAGTTTGTGCATTTGCGATTTTTGTGCAATGCAATTTTAAAATTAGAAAGTCCCATTGAAAAAAACACAGCGATATCGCATCATTGAAAAAAATGCTAGTGGGTAGAAGCCCTTACTGAGGTCTAGAGCGAACACATAGTTAATATGCCACAGGCCCTCACTGTACAGGAATCAACTCAGAAATCTAACACAGCTCATCCTGAATGGTTGGACAACGATATGAGATACATGGAAACCCTCCCAATGTCTTTGTTTACTCTTGTAGAAAAATGCCAAATGGTGAAAATGGCAGAAATCTGCAGGAAAATCACTTAGAGGTCAATTATACCATAAACATCTTATAATAGATATTTTCATTACAAGTGGAAGTGAAACATACTTACAATTTCTGTGCATGGCTTATACGGTTGTAGAGGACGTTAATCTAGAGGAAGAAGTTGTAGACTTATAAAATATGTATTATTTACAGAACGGTCGTGCTTTATCCAGGGACTAGTCAGTATTAAAAATCCAAAGCTTTATTTCATAACTATATTAAAAGAATTGCAAGCCTAACTCCATGTGCTTTGCTGACATCTTTCTGGCACCCGTGCCCTAGTCGTAGTGATAGTTGTAGAACTATAAAATATGTAGGGTATGTGTTATGGGCGTGTTGACTCATCTGAACAGTACCTCATATTTCTGTGTTTTCATCTTCTCCATGAGATCAAACTTTTCAGACTCCAGCTGATACATCCAGTCTGTGAGCTCTTTAGCTTTCTCCCTGTTACAATGAAGGACACAAAGACTCAATGCCATTAAAAGGAACCTGTCAGATATCAAAGAACGAGCCACACTTGTGCATCTCCAATGTGTTTGGCTGGATAGGATATCCATAGCCATCAGGAAACCGTCATTATTTTGAGAGGTGGGGGTTCAAGAAGTGACAGCAAATGCCAAGAGTGTAACTAAAAAATAGGAAGTGGTAGCTGGAAGCATCTGTACTTTCCTTTTCACTATGATGATGCCCAGACCCCATGTATGGCACTTATATTCAACCACTATATGTCACGATGGTCCTGTCATTGTATGGTGGTATTGATTAGTGATAGTATAGTTCTATTTGTCTTTTGTATGCAGGGTTGCCATCAGCAAATGGCGAACGTAGACAGATGCCAAGCCTTCTGAACTTGGTGGGTACATGGGGAACTGAAAAACATTTTCTTCACTTATCAAGTTGACAATGGAGTAAACAGGGGACCAACAAAGGCTAAAGGGTCCATATACTGTCCATCTGGAGTTACCCCGAACTGTCTGCTACTGAAAGATATACTCTAGGGTTAACAAACTGACAACAAATTCTATATTCAGACAGGAAACAAACCCTTGGTTTAGACAGCTATCTGCAACTGAAGTGCTTCCATGTGCTTATAAGTTACTTCTTATCACAACAATTTGCATGTTTCATGCTTCTAATTATATTCACTTGAGAGATGTGTTACACATGTCCTGCTCCTATGTGTACAACCTACTTTAGCTGGTTCTCATTCATGTGATCAATGCTTAATGGTTTGTGCCGCTCCGATAGAATCTTTCTCTTCATTTCACGACCGGTCTGTCTCTTTCCTCTCTTCTGCTCCGCCTAAGAAAGAAATAAAAGGAGGTTTACCTACAAACTCTAAGAACAGATCTAATTACTAAGGACACCGTAGATATATGAGTGCTCTATCTGGGGGGACACTATGTTGTTATACATTATATTAATGAAAATATATTTCATGATGACTTACTTTCATGAGATAGCCTCCATACTGGGCACCCATGTTGGACAGGACCTTTTTCTTCTTGGCATCATCATCAGCACGCTTTTTAGCCTCTTCTTCTTCCTTTCTCATTTTTTCTTCCTACAAAATATAAAGTTTCAGCTAAAATTGTTTGCATTAACCCACAGCTCTGAAAAATACTCCCAGAACCTGGGTTTTAGTGCAAGTGAAAGGAAAGAGGATCTATCACAAAGTCACCTGTGATGCCAACATAGATCTTCTCAGTACAGAAAAGCAAAACCAAGAATATTTACCCATGAAAAGTGGTAAAAAATGGTTTCTGACATCAGCAACCAAAGGCAGGGCCAGTCCCAGGTGTATATAGACCCTTAAGTGACAGGAACTCATGTGGCTCCCTGCCTACCCCACCATCAAATGAAGGGTGCTTTCACACCTGGGCTGGGTGGAACGTTTTCCTGCTCCATTCCAGGAGTTGGAAAGGGGAATGCCCATGGACAAAGAGTTCTGTTTCTGGACAGAACCGAACAGTGCAAGACAGACCCCATTGACTATAATGGGGTCCACCCAACTGGCCGGCTTTTGGACAGAAGACAAAGTGCTGCATGTGGTATTTTCATCGCATCTGTGACGGAACCTCCAACCGGAGGTTCCGATCCAGATGTGAAGCCTAGAAGCGTAGAACATGTGTACCTAGATTGCTATGGGTGATTAGGCCCTGGATTCTGCTCAAGTTCGTGTGGTGCTGATGCTGGCTCTGAATAGAAGTACTGCTCCTTAGGCTTGGGGGCACATACTTTATTATTAGATTACAGTATTACTGACCATGAGATGGATCCTCTGCAAGAGTGACACTATGGGAAATTGAGTAATGTGGTTCATGAGCATGTTGAAATAAGATCTATATGACTTTTGCAGTTGCTTATCAGATATGACAACTGTGCAGTATAGCTGAAACCGGATACATTTTACATTAAATATCTTACATCTACAGTTAGATTGCTTAAGACTTGCTGAAATTATTGCTTTTAAGGTCACTTCTGCTATCTTTTTTAGTAACCAAAAACGGGAACAGAACCCAAGAGAAAAATGAGCAGAACACAGACCTCAAATGTGCTAAAGTAAAACTACCTGTCTGAATGTGACCTGTTCCTGATTACTTCTGCTGTGCAATACTGGTTATAAGTGGATGACATGATACAAGGTGTACAATAAACTTTCAAGTCACATCCCTGTTACATGATACTATGTTTACTTCTGGAATACAAGGCTGAGTGCACACTTCCTATGAGTGTAGGTTGCGCCCAAAAGGCTCAGGTATAACTCGTACTGCACAGTACATGGACACAGTGGATAGACATGCATTAGCATGTCTTATTTCTCATCTGTGATATGGACAGGAATGGGACATGTGATGAGTTTTTTCACATGGACCTTCAGTCCATTTGAAAAACGCCAATATGTATGGCTCCATAGCCTATAATGGGGATGTGTGCTTCCCATGAATTAACACAGACAGCATTTTCGATCACTTTGGTTGTTGTCAGCATTACCTCCATGTTTTGCCGACACTAATTATTATAATAAAGTCAATTGTCTAAAGTCTGGTTATTTACCGCCATCCTGGCTTGTCTCTCCCGCTCCTTCTCAGTCCTGAAACGTTGTTGCTCTGCCCGTTCAGCTCTACGATGTTCCTGAAGAAGCATATCAAATAGCCTGATATTATATCTTATTTCCATAAATGAACCAAAGGTGACCATACACTTCAGATAGTTGTCAGCTATTCCCCCTGAACCCCTATACACATGCATGCTTGGCTCAACTAAGCTTACATGTGTTGGCTTATCTCGCCTAAGAAGAAAGGATCCAATACATTAAAAAGCAATGTGCCAAACCTTCTTCCTCTCAACATCTGCTTTCCAGGGAAAGTTGGGACAGCCCCATACACATTATGTAGTTGGTCAGTGTTCAACTAATGTGTATTGGCAATTGAATTCACAAAGGCCTTATGCATGAGACTTTATGAATGAGTTTGTAAATGTTTTCATCAGTATGGGGGTTACATTATCCTACAGAAATCTCCATAGCTCAGTTTGCCACTGAATGTTTGTATAGATGATTTTTGAATCCAATGTGTATGCCTATATGACAAAAATTATGCTATCCTCCATTAGATGCAATATAGAGTAGGTGCCAATTTTCCCTATAGAAATTAATGCATATAAACTGTTAGCAAGAAGGATGGGTTTAGCAGCAGAAAATACATCAGAACTCAAATGTAACATATATGAAAACATACATTACCTGCAACCTTATGGAACTTTACAAGTGCCGATTGTACAGGCATATTGTCGCGGCTCGTAAGTCCCGACAGCGTCGTGGCATGGTGGCCCTGACGCAGGCCCTGACCTGTCGCCTTGTTATGCAGGACAAGGGGTAATGCACCATGTGCAGAGACTGCTGAGTTCTGTCTCTCTTTGCTGTATGGATGCATGCTGGATTAGACATGCCTGGGAGAAGGTTGGAGGTGGGGTTCTCTAATTGCTCTGCCAGTCCCAGTCCTCAGGTGTGGAGTAGCTTTATATTCTCACCCCTTCCTTTGTTCAATGCTGCTTATTCAGCTCCATAGAGAAGTAGTGGAGAATCGAGCTCCTCTGTGCTGGGTGTACTGCTACTTCCAGACAAGGAAAGACCTCACCTCTCTGCAAGTCGTACACGCTCTTCATCTTTTCATGTTGTCAAAAATATATCCATGCCCTTCACCACTCAGTCCTAGTGGTCTGTTTCACGAAGAATCTGGAAATACGGGCTGTGTGAAATATTTTCCTGCTTTATTTAACAATAAGTGCTCATGCATCAGGATAAATGGAGAACGTGTTTCGATTACTCAAAACCTTGTTCACTTCGTCTCAACAACATATACTGATATTATGGAAGCAATGTACTTAATAGGATTAGATGGCATCATGGCTTTCTCGATGGGAACAGAGGAGTCGACCTGCCGACAAATCCTAGAAGTTTGAAAAAGGTTAATAATCAGGTCATTTTAATGAATGTTGGTTTTTAAGGAAACAGTATATGTTGTTGAGACAAGGTGAACAAGGTTCTGAGTAATTGAAACGCGTTCTCCATTTATCCTGATGCATGAGCACTAATTGTTAAACAAAGGAGGAAAATATTTCACACAGCCCGTGTTCCCAGATTTTTCGTGTTTATGTACTTACAGATAAGTTGCTGCGGTTTACTTTTCAGTTGTATTTTCTCTTTTCATTTCCGTTTTGCTTTGCTGTTCGGTTCATCTCTCCAGGGGCTTCTATAGGGACAATCAGGGCCCAGGAAGAAGACTGTGGGGCCGCATCTATCGAGGCGATTACTCCACTTCTAGGCAGGGACCCTTCCCCCCACCTGCTAGGTTAGGGCCAGGCTTCCTTCTCCCTGGAGTGGTGCTACTGTTCCACATAGTTTGGTGTGCATCTCTTTCCAGCAGAGTGTATGTTCTTTGACGCCGTGCTGAGCGTAGTACTCTTGTGTCACACACTGGTTTCCGTACACCTGTTGTGGTGTGCACTTTTCTACAGTGCATAGTATTATCAACTGCAGTGGTTGTGAACGTTACCCTGCGTCCGTGCTGAGCGTGGTGCTTGTGTGCCGCACAGACGTGACAGATATAATATAAATCTCTGGGCCCAGGTCCGAAATGTATAGCACCCGTCATGGCCCGGGTGGGACTACTACCTCTGCACTTACTACAACTATGTCCCTCCTTGAAGTGTACTGTACAGTATCATTTATTCCTGTTCATGATACCCAAGGCTGATTTTACTGTTTAGGGAAAAAATTCTAGGCATTAAGTAACCTTGTCTGAATGAAGCTACATATAGAACATGTACAATACTTTTTATGCCATTGAAACAACAAATGACTAGTTTGAATCCAATGTATTCTCTATCAATTGCAATGAATATAACCAACTATAACCTCTCTAGCTGTCGTTTCCTCGTGTGTTGTGCATAATTCAAATAGTACAGTACATACGCTTACTTCTAAGCTCTCAATCATTTTGTTAATATTCCCACAAGGGAAGAGTAATCCTATTATCTTGCTTCCAATTATCAGTACTTGCACTAATGTATCATTTATTGGCATGGCAGGCACTGAATAGATTTTTTACACTTCATTAACTTTTGCCTAGCTTAAAGCTGCTGTAAATAATAAATGCATAGTGATGTAAATAACCAAGCCCCATTGGCCTCAATAGTTTTTCAAGGAATTTACATTTAATGTCCCAGTCTATCCAAACAAATACAGTACATCTCATAAATATACATACTATCCTGCCCTTTAGGCCAATTAATTCTTCTTCTTCCTTTTTGCGTTGTTCAAAATGGACATCTATCAATGTCTGAAGTTCTAGGAGATCTTTTTCCATCCTCTTCCGATGAATATCCTAAAGTGGCAAATCACAGTAAGTAGCTTTATTCATGTAATATGTAATATTTACAGAGAAATGTTGGTAAATTTTCCTATTCCCTCAGTTTGAGATGATACATATGTCTGGATGTGTTTGGTTGCAACTCTCTTAAACTATTTCTTAGGCTGGGTTTACATATATTGGATGTGTTCAGCCAATGTTTTTACACCAGAGCCTGACACAACTGGTGCCATTTTTCTGTCTAGCACAGTTAGGCATCCGGCAAACTGATGCACCAGATGCTTCGAGCTATCCCATAGAAAATTATGGGATCAGTTCTAACATCAGTTTTCTCCTGGCGTTTCACTACAGTGCCACAGGAAAAAAAAATCTGGAGGGTCAGACATATGGGAACCGAGCCTAACTTCTAAGGAAGTGAAAGTATATTATCCAATGTCTTCCAGAAAAGCTTTTCCAGCTTTATAAAATGAGAATCTAAATAGTAATTAGAAATGTACTTAGTAAAGTCACTTACATCAAAGTCAACTCTTTCTCCCTCTGGAATTTTTGGAGGTGCAAGCTGGGGCATCATGGGTCTATGAACAAGAGAAAAGATAAGATGAAGCAAAATGACATGCTATTATATTACAGTCCTTGAGTATGGAGGTATTAAACCCTGCAATGTTAATATTTGAAACAGAAATCTATGTAGTTTTTACTTATTCCATAGTTTTAGGAAACCCTATAAGACTCTCACCGATCAGGTGAATGGGGGTCCTGTTTCTCCACCATGTAAATGGAGCTGCACTGAGCATTCGGGCTGCTGCTCTATTTATTCCTATAGCGACTGTCAGAGATAGCCAAGCACTTGATCTTGGCTGTCTCCTGCAGTCATATAGAGATGAATGGAGCAGCAGTGTGCATGCTCGACCACCACTTCATCCATTCAGGGACACTCAGGACCCCCATTTTTGTCATTAGTTGGTGTCTGACCACTGTGTCCTGCAGATAGAGGATAGCTTTCAATCTCGTGTGGTGCAGAGTGTTAAGCCAGTTGAATGCAGTCCTATGCTCTCACTCAGGACCTGAAGGTTGCGAGTTCGATCCTTGCATGGTTCAGGTACCCAGTTCAAGGATGACTCAGCCTTCCATCCTTCCGAGGTCTGTAAAATGAGTACCTAGCTTATTTACTGCCTCTTGTGTGTCTGTATGGTCACAGCACATATAGAGATCTCTATACATACTCTATGTATGCTATGATCATGCAAACACACAAGAACTAGTAAAGATGCTAAAACAGATCAATCCAATAAGAATTATGCTGCTTTACTGACCGCAAACTAGAGACACATATAATGTCTGCAACATAAAGACAGGTGTAAAGTTAGGAAAATATAACATCAGGAGAGTCAGAGATTGTGTACACCCTGACTGCAGGTCTGAGAGCTGAGTGAGTTCAGAGCCGCTGAGCCTATGAAGACATCCACTCCCCTACAGTTAAAGGGGTTGTCCCGCGAAAGCAAGTGGGGTTATACACTTCTGTATGGCCATATTAATGCACTTTGTAATATACATCGTGCATTAAATATGAGCCATACAGAAGTTATATACTCACCTTCCCTGCGCTGGCGTCCCCGTCTCCATGGTGCCGTCTAATTTCAGCGTTTAATCGCCCGATTAGACACGCTTGCGCAGAAGGGTCTTCTCCCTTCTGGTCAGTCCGGGCACGAGCGGCGTTCTGGCTCCGCCCCCTTCTACGCGTCATCGCGTAGCTCCGCCCCGTCACGTGTGCCGATTCCAGCCAATCAGGAGGCTGGAATTGGCAATGGACTGCACAGAGCCCACGGTGCACCATGGGAGAAGACCCGCGGTGCATCATGGGTGAAGATCCCGGCGGCCATCTTGGAGGAAAAGAAGGAAGAAGTTGCAGAGAGGGGATTCGGGTAAGTAAAATTTTTTTTTTAATTTCAACACATCCCTTGGGTTTGTCCTGCGTTGAACAGGGGGCCTATGCAAAAAAAACCAAACCTGTTTCGGCGCGGGACAACCCCTTTAATAAATGTCTTAGTAGCTAGAGAAGTTTCAATGCCTAATGACAAGTAGTGAATTGCATAGGGGCTGTACTTCAGCCTTAATTTACAGTCATAAAACAAAACATTTATGAAAGTATATTGCATGAATGATGAGACACACACAAGCTATTAACACATTAACTGCCATGTGAGTTATATTTAATTCACACTAGTTTTGAGCCTTTTAGCTCGTGAGTTCTATATGTCTCACGCACAAAAAACAATACAAAATAACAAATAGATTTTTCATTGAATTAGAAAAGATTGTTCTGTTTAAAAAGTTTATATTTAGAGATGAGCGAGCATACTCGCTAGGGCAAACTACTTGAGCGAGTAGTGCCTTATGCGAGTACCTGCCCGTTCGTCTCTAAAGATTCGGGGGCCGGTGGAGGAGAGCGGTGAGTTGCGGGAGTGAGCAGGGAGGAGCGGGGGGGAGAGACTGAGAGAGAGATCTCTCCCCCCATTCCTCCCCGCTCTCCCCCGCCGCTCCCCATCCCTGCCGGCACCCGAATCTTTAGAGACAAGCGGGCAGGTACTCGCATAAGGCACTACTCGCTCGAGTAGTTTGCCTTAGCGAGTACGCTCGCTCATCTCTATTTATATTCTATTTTCAAATAAAACACTGTGGCCTTAAGGAATTTTTTTTCTCTTTGTGTGGCAGTCAATGCATTAAATGAGCAAAAGTTATCAGAAAAGTTAGGTGTCTAGGGACTACATGACCTCAGAGTGTAACACAATGCATTGAATGCTCCATAGGGAACCTAGCATATTCAGTACTCCCAAGGTGGCTATTGGCAATGGCACTTTGTTGTGTTTGCTATTTTTTGAGTGTGTATTATCTCTTGATTTACAGACAGCAATACAGAATAGTAATGTTTATTAAAAGTCATATTTTAAGGTTAAGTAATTAAAGTTGTAGCTAGGCCTTCTGGGGTGAAGATTCTGTTTGCTGGCCTAGCTTTTTATTTTAATACCATGAAAAAATGCTTGTTGGCCCTGCAGTGCCTGTCCTACCAGCCTATGTCAGGGACGCAGCTACTGCTACCTATAATTTTTAAAGAATATTTACAGTTTTGACCAAGTTTGTCCTGTGTTGGCATGTTTATGAACTTCCAAAAAATTGCATTTAGTAAAAAAAAAAAGTTTAATGTGAGGAGTTTATCCTCGGATATTCTACTATATTCTTCAGTTTATGGTCTAGTAATGACAAGGCTGAACTTTAAGTTGATCTACTATACAACAAGAAATCTGATTAGCTGACACTTTAATGTGTCAGTAGAAGTAGATAACGCTTACCTTGGCCTGGGGCGCTCTTCCTCTGTTAATAAAAAGACATTATTAGAGTATTCAGCAAATAATGATATTTGACATGTGGTATGTCATAATCCTCTGCCAGTCACAAGCCTATAGGGAATGTGTTAATATTCTTAGAAGTCAGATTTTACAATTTAATATCACTTAATTTCCCATCAAACGTGTCAATTAGCAGATACTACAGTGCAGAACACTTATGCGGGGAACAGAACTGATCCGCAGTGATTCAAGCGGCACCATAATCTACCTGTCAGACGTGTATCTGCTGTGACAGCCAATGTGTTGAACATGCGGTACAGTACAAGTGTTTAATTGTTGCTTTGGATGGAATACACATGACTTATACAGAATGTTGTAGTTCCGAATACAGACATTGTCATACCATGTTTTCAGTTAAACACGATTAGATTTTTTTTCTAATTATCCTATGTTGTTACATTTCAATAGAATTTACATTGTTTTCTGGGGATCAGGTTAGAAAATCTGTCCCCTAGTTGTATTGGTTTTGCATAAGTGTATTTTTAAGAATAGACTGCTTGTAAGTCAATGGACATTTCTGTGGTAGAATATTGGCTCTAGAAGTAATGGTGGAAAATCTATTCGGGTCAGGTATCTGGGTGAGACGTATATCTACAGAGGCAGCCAAAAAATCCTTTAAGAGCTTATTCACACGACCAAGATTATCGCGCGAGTTTTGTGTGATGCGATGGGCACAAAATTTGCACGAATATGCTATCCATTCTTTTGCTGCATCGTGCGAGGAAAAAAAAGTTGCTGCATATTCTATATTTGGTCGTTCCCTTGGAATGCCTCGCCCATTAATAATAATCTTTATTTATATAGCGCCAACATATTCTGTAGTGCTTACAGTATAGGGGGAAGAGAAACAAAACCATGGTTACATGAAGTAATCAATTGATGAAAACAGTAGGGGTGAGGGTCCTGCTCCAACGAGCTTACATACTGCAAATAATGGGGTGATACAGAACTTAACCCCTTAATGACACGGCCTATTTTGGCGTTGAGGACCAAGCGATTTTTTGGTATTTTTCCATCTCCATTTTTCAAAAGCCATAACTTTTTCATTTTTCCGTGGACGCGGCCGTGTAAGGGCTTGTTTTTTGCGTGGCGATCTGTAGTTTTTATCGGTGCCACTTTTGGGTATATAGACAATATCGTAAATTTTTTTTTTTTTTTTTTTAGTGATAACAGGGAGAGAAAACGCATCAATTCTGCCATAGATTTTTTTTTTTTTTTTTACAGCGTTAATCATGCAGCATAAATGACACACTAAAATTTTTCTGCGGGTCGGTACGGTAACAACGATACCAAAATTGTTATATTTTTTTTAGGTTTTTACACTTTTTTGCAATAAAACCCCCTTTTTTTGGAAATCTTTTTTTTTTTTCTATAGCTGCATTCAAAGTCCTGTAACTTTTTTATTTTTCTATGTACGGAGCTCTTTAAGGGCTTATTTTTTGCGAGACGAGCTGTAGTTTTTATTGGTACCATTTTGGGAAATGTACGGCTTTTTTGATCACTTTTATTGCATTTTTTGTGAGGCAAAATGCTAAAAATTAGCATTTTGCCTCTGTTTTTTAGCGTTTTTTTTAACGCTTTTTGTCGTACAAAATAAAAAGCGTGTTCAACTTTTTGTACACGTCGTTACGGACGCGTCAATACCCAATATGTGGGGTTTTAGTTTTTTTTCCCTTTTTTTATGCTAATATTAGAAAAAGCATAAAAAAAGGGGTTTTTTACATTTTTTTTTTACATTTTTCTTTTTTTTACACTTTTCTTTTCTTTTTTTTATACTATTTGAGTCCCTCTGAGGGACTTACATCACTGTGCCTATGATCGCTGTCATAAGGCATGGCAGAGCTACTGCTCTGCCATGCCTTATCGCTTGTACAGCGATTATAGGCACAGGCAATACAGGACGCCAGTGTCTGGCGTCCTGTTGCCATGGTGACAGGCCGGGCTCTCGCGATAACATCGCGAGTTCCGGCCGGAGACACACAGGGATCGCGATCCCTCTGTGAACTCTTTCCCTGCCGCGATCTACTTAGATCGCGGCAGGGAAGGGGTTAACAGCGGCGGGCGCATCTCCGATGTCCCCCCGCTGTTGGAGCGGGACGCCGGCTGTGACTGACAGCCGGCTCCCGCTGCGGGATAGCGCGGGATCACATGTGATCCCGTGCTATCTCCAGGACGTACCAGGTACGTCATGTTGCGGGAAGTACCAGGCTGCCATGACGTACCAGGTACGTCCAGGAGCGGGAAGGGGTTAAAGGGGCTGGAGATGTGCACCGTATGGAAAGATGGAGAATATGGGATGCTATACACATAGATAATGGTTAGACATAAGCTGTATAGTGGCCGAATCGGTATGACTGCAGGGAGTGGTTGATGGCAGGGATTGCAGTCATAGAGGCAGAGAGCATGTTATCAGGTGAAGTAAAGAGGGGTTTGGTTTAGGAGTTGTGGTATGCCTCCCTGAAGAGGTCCGTTTTTAGAGCATGCCTGAAGTTGTGTGAGTCAGGGATTGCCGGGATAGTTTGGGGTAGCACATTCCAGAAGACTGGTGCTGCTCTGGAGAAGTCTTGGAGGTGGGAATAAGGTTAATTCGGGTTAAAGGGGCACTTATCTGATTTTGTTACCGGAGCCGAAGGCTTGGCCTAGGTGGTGGATTGAGATGAGGGAATCAATGTAGGACCGGTGAGGTGCTGTGGAGAGCTTTATGGATAGGGGTCTTGAGTTTAAATTGAATTCTGTATTTGACGGGCAGCTAATGCAGTGACCATTCGACTAGTGGCTGGACAGGAAGATGAGCCTGGCTGCAGCATTCAGGATGGATTGGAAAGGGGAGAGTCTGGAGTGGGGGAAGGCCGATCAGCAGCGAGTTGCAATAATTGAGCCGAGAGTGGATGAGTGCAACTGTGAGTGTTTTTAGCGTGCCCACGGTGAGAAAAGGGCACATTCTTGTGATGTTCTTGAGGTGCAGCTGACATGTTCGGGCCAGAGATTGGATGTAGGAGGTGAAGGAGAGATCAGAGTCGAATATAACCCCAAGACAGTGTGCGTGCTGTCTGGGAGCTATAGTGGTGCCACACACTGAGATGGAGATGTCAGGATGAGGTCGGTTAGTAGACGGCGGGAAGACCAGTAGGTTCGTTTTTGAGAGGTTCAGTTTTAGGTTGAGAGAGGAGATAGTGTTAGAGACAGCGGACAGAGAGTCGGTGATGTTTTGGAAGAAAGGTGCAGAGATGTCACGAGAGGAGGTGTATAACTGGGTGTCATCAGCATAGAAATGGTACTGAAAGCCAAATCTCCTGATAGTTTCTCCAATGGGGGCTGGGTAGATGGCGAAGAGGAGGGGTCCGAGGACTGATCATAGGGGAACCCCAACTGCAAGGGAAAGAGGAGAGGAGGTAGAGCCTGCATAGGATACGCTGAATGAGTGATCAGATAGGTAGGAGCAGAACCAGGAAAGAGCAGTGTCCTTTAGGCCGATGGAGCAAAGCAGGTTGAGGAGGAGTTTGTGGTCAACAGTGTCAAACGCAGCGGAGAGGTCGAGGAGGATCAGTAGGGAGTAGTCACTTCACTTGGCCATCAGGAGGTCGTTTGACACTTTAATCAGGGTGGTTTCTGTCGAGTGCAGAGGGGGAAGGCGGACTGTAGGGGGTCAAGAAGAGAGTTTTCTGAGAGATAGCTTATAAGGCAGGAGTAGACCAGGCATTCTAATAGTCTGAAGAGGAAAATGAGTCTTGAAATGGGTTGGCAGTTGGCAGCATAGGATGAGTCAAGAGTCGGTTTCTTTAGCAGTGGGAATATGATAGCACGTTTAAATGAATAGGAGAAGAAGCCAGAGGTCAGAGAGAGGCTGAATATAGTGGCGAGGTGGGAGATAACCACTGGGGCTAGGGACTGGAGGAGGTATGAGGGAAGAGGGTCAGTAGCGCAGTCAGTGGGGCGAACCATTATTTTCAATGAGACCTTGAAAGACATCGCATGGCACTCACATGCGAGTGAAATGCTCTGTTTCACATGTTTTCACAATGGGAAACACTAGGGATCTGAAGATTGCAATTTCACAGATGCGATGTGATTTTTAATCAAAAACACTTTGCATTACCGTGAAAATCACACATTAGCGAGCACGATATCGGGACAGGTTTCTAGGCCCCTATATCGCGCTCCCCATGTGAATGCAGCCTAAAGCCTCTAGAAAGGCTTTAATCACAGCATCAAAGATCCCTAATAGCCGGGACAGTCATCTATAATATGTGCGCAAAAATGCCTTCATAATAGGCTCGTGGGAAAGCAGCCTTATTGTTCTATCAGACACATATAGCTGACCTTTATAGAAACTAGACAACTAATTGTTTTAATAAATCAGCGGACGTCAGGACACTGAGCTCAAGTCTATTAGTGTAAGAGCCGTATTGCCTTCAAGCATTCTCATTGATCATGTATTCATTATGCTGCACACATACCACAAACCATCAGCAAGGAGGAAAGGGGCTGGCATTGTAAAGTCATTTTATGGGAACAAGCACGCTGACACAGTCAACATATCGGCTTTGAAGATGTGTAATTGCCCTCAGTTCCATTCAGTACAGAAGGAAAGGATAAGATTTACTAAGTAGAGCCAGGAAAATCACGACTGATTCCACTTCATACTATGCTTGTGTATTTACCAGTAGATACAGGCCGGATGCACACAAAAAATTTGCGCATACAATATGCAAAAGTATAGCCCATTGATTTCACTGGTTTTGTTCACATGCATGTATTTGGCCGCTCCCCAAAAACCCACAGCATGCTTTATTTTCCTGTACATTTATGCATTTCCTGTTCATTTGGGAAAAAAGCAAATCTTGAACTCATTAAACTAATTGGCCATTTCCATGGCTGAGAGCATTGGTGCTTTTTTTTTATGCTTGCGCAATTGTGCATGACTTGCACATGCAAAGTATAGTAAAAAACACAGTTGCACATGCAAATACACCATGCCCAATGCGCAAAAACGCGGCTCAAGTGGGTATACAAATACACATATGCTCATGTGAATCCGGCCTTATTGTATGTTTTTAAGGGGGTTCTCTAGGAAATGAACAAAATGTCAGCCATCTGTGCAGCCCATGAGAAGCCCCTCCTAGATGGCAAGTAGGATATGTTGATGAGACCTAAGAAGGAGGGAACAGGCAGAACCATGGGTGTGGGTGAAGACCTGGGCGAAGCCATGGGTGGAAGTGAAGACCTAGGTGGGGCCATAGGTGGGGGTGAAGACTTGGGTGGAGCCATGGGTGGAAGTGAAGATCTGGGTGGAACCATGGGTGCGCGTCAAGACCTGGGTGGAGCCATTGGTGGGGATGAAGATCTGGGCGGAGCCATTGGTGGGGGTGAAGACTTGGGCAGAGCCATGGGAGGAGGTGAAGATCACTCTATGCTTATTAGTTTCTTTATATATCTTTATAGCCATCCAAGCTTTGTTTTTCTGATAAAGAACTTTATATTCAGTTCAATGAATAAACAGTAAGAAGAGTCCTTTTAGCATTCAGATTCTCACTGGACTGCGCAAAACTGAACAGTACGCAATCAGTGTAAATACTGCAAGCGACTGATCAACAAATGATAATTCATTCCCTTATTTGTCATTAGTCATTCAGTATAAGCAGGCATAAAAATCAAATGACGATCGTCCCATGTATACAGGTAATCTTTCATCTATGAATGACAGCCTATTTACCGTGAATGGAGGAGGGCGACTGGAATTGATATCCAGCCCCCTCTGCCTCCATTCACTGAATGATATCCTTCCTATGTGAAAACATCGGAGCAATATTTGGGACAACTAAGCTCCTGGCCTCCTCCTAATGGTGGCTACAGTCAGACAGCATTTTATCACTTAATGTATAAAAAATGATTGCATAAAATTGTTTCCAATTTAGAGGGAAAAAAGCTACATTTTTGTTACGATCGTGTGGGCAAACTAAGCACGGGGGGGCCACACGATCGTACCCAGAGGACTGGGTACGCACATGGGTTTCTGACAAGCTTTAGATGGACAAATGTTTTTTTCGGCCTAATACAGTGTTACTATGTGTAGTCGCTGATGAGCTCGGCACATAAGCGCAGGCAACTGGCATATTAGTTTGTCAGAATATGGAGGTAAGACACTCTGCCTCATATACCTCATTGGATACAAGGATAGTCAAGTTTGGTACATCTTATAGTTTAAAGAGGATGCATTACCTAAATTTTTACTAATTGAAACCTGATACTGACATATTCTTTTTTGTAATCTTGCCAGTGATGAGATGAATACTGAGAAAAAATCTCCACAGAACAGGAAGTGTCCGCCTATTATGAGGTTTAGTGGTCAGAGTGAAAACTGCAACATTTCAGGATTATTTATAAAATATAGATAGTGACATGAAAAAAAACACCAAAACATTCAAAAACTTGATTTTCACAATACGCCATTTTCTGTTTATACATTTTCATTAAGATCAGCTGAAGGAATACCTTAAAATTCAGGCAAGTATATATAGATATACCGGTATATCTATGTATCTATCTATCTATATATATATATATATATATATATATATATATATATATATATATATAGATAGATATCTATATAGATATATATCTATATAGATATGTAAATACAAAACTTGAGATCAATGTAAATTTTATATTTCCTGATTCAAGATTATTACCTTCTACATGTTCTCCATATTCCTCTGCACCAGCAGAATGGCATGACAGACAGCAGAATGGCAGGAGATGCAGGCAATAACAAGATGGCAAAGAGCAGCAGCAGGGCAAGCCAAGTAGACAGGTGTGGACATAAATGTGGAACATACAGAACAGGAAACAAATCACAAGCTACAATAAATAATGTCACACATAGCAACACGGGTATAAGATGAGCAATGCATTGTTCTGCTTCAGAGTACCTGTTGCTGCAAACTATTATCACTTCTCAGACAGTTTGCATGTTGGATGCAGTGCAGCCCCCACTGTCTCCGTCCCTATTGCAGTTTCACTGAAACACTTCATTGAATTCAATGAATAGCCAAGCGCTGCCTGTGATTGGCTGAGCTCTGTGACCAATCATAGGCAGCGCTCAGCTGTCATTGAATGAATGGCTGAACGCTGAGCCAATCAGATACAGCCCTTTCAGCAGGCAGCCCCATTGAAATCAATGGGAGAACATCGCGATACTTTGCCACAGCTGTGGCAGGGGATTCTTTACTCCCCATCGGGAGTGCGATCAACACTGAACACTGTGACAGTGCTGTCACAGTGTTTATTGACAAGAGGACTCCCCACTGGGGAATATTGACACGTACGGACCTATGGGGCACACGTGTCCTATGTTTTGCATGTGCGCGTGTTTGCGCGCCTGTAAAACACGGACATGTAAACACATCATAGGGAAACCAATGGTTCAAAAAGCTGCGCGGTTTTGTGCACACAATTGTACGCATGAACACACCCTTGTGTGAACAAGGCCTCAGGGAGAGAATTTTATAAGCAGTGTTGGTACTCCAGAGTCGAAATCTCTATTGACTTGTAATAATTGTGTGTGCAGCAAAATCTTGTATAGATTTAATATGAAATGTCCTAATTAGTATAGTATTTTCTGTGTGAATATATATCTGGGTATGGGCTGAGAATGGAGAGATCTGTGCAGTGTATAATCAGTAGTTGTCATTGTGAGGGACAAAGGAGTTACAGAGTGTACAACTAATAATCTCTGGGACTATAATCAGTGAGAGCCGACAGCTGCCAATTTCACCGTGGATCTTCTATGTATTAAAAGCTTTAGACAAGAAACGTATTCAGCTCTAATAGTTACCACAATAATTTTCAGGAGGAGAGCAGAGCGTATTGTTCCAATGTTCCTCAATAGGATTACTGATAGAAAGAACATAAACCTGCCTCAATCACTTCTTTTTCTCAACTCTCTCTTGATTTGAGAACCTTAAAAACCTAAAATCTACATCCAAGTTTAGTTTTACGAGTTCTCTTATTTAGGACTCCTTTAATAAAGGTTTAAACAAAAAGTGTCCACCAGATATGAAAATGTGTCGGAAATTACTCTTTGTCCAGGCTGTAAATGAGGAAGCTTTTTCTGCCTCTATGTCAGCAGGAAGTGCCAGCACCCTGTCAACCACCAATCAGCTACCAAAAAAGTATTTACAGTAAATACTCCCATCCTGCTGAGCTGCATACAATCAATAGTATCATAATGTTGAATATCATTAATTTACTATTTTTTAACCCCTTTATATACAGTAGGGACTTTTAAGACTTTTAGCAGTTCTTGCACTTGCTACATCTTACTTCATCCATCACAAGTGACCGTTTAGCTGGATTAAACGTAGTGACGCAAGATCAACATAGCTGTGTATGGAGAGTAAGATAGCTCTTGTGATGGAAACATGATGCACATACAATTACCTTCTCCAGCTTCTTCTATGGGTTCTTCTGTTAAGTGCAACATCATAGCAGCAGCAATGGAGGCAGCGGCAGAGCAGCAGATCATAGCCAAGCAATAAAGACAGAGGGAAGAAGCCGTGGTTTAACATGTGTTAAATGACAATAGACATACAATTACTAAATCTGCTCACACTCAAGAACATGTGGTCTACTGGACTTTTTACCAAATGACCTCATCTGCATTCAACTTGCTGATCAAGCTCAATAACTGGATCACGTAGGATCAAAGAGATGCTTTCAGATGATAAAAGCAGTATAAATTTATTTAATTTAGCAACAAAAAAGCTATAAACTCAGACATACTGTAATATACTGTATTCAATTACTGACTGCTTTGCTAGCAGTTTAGTCCAAGGTATATAGTTGTGTCTATTATATCTACAATATGCACTGACTGGCACCTTGGTTACATTGTCCAGGAAAAGGGGATATCATCTACAGTAATAGATAGGCTAACCTTAGACTTTAATTTATAGCATAAAATTGAGATATTTCTGCATACCATATAATATTCAGTAAACTTACTATCTTGTATTGATTTTAGGCTATGTTAAGAAATGCTCCTGATGTATATACCATACATGCCCATAGCCTATAATGAACCCAACTTATGCCAAGAGTGGGACAGTGTAAAAAAGTATACTGTTTGGTATACATATTTTTTATAATGGGCGTCAGTGGGCAACATTTACATCTGTATGGCACCCCTATCAGTGCATCGTATGGCAATATAAGGGCTGTTCATCATGTATACAATGAAAGGATAATCCTGACAAGGGTTAAGCGAACTGAACTTTGCTAAAAGTTCGGTTTGGCACAAACCCAAACCTTGGACAATTTGTCTCAGCTGAACCCATTAAACTTCTTCTTTTTCCTTCTTTTCTGTCTTCTGCTTTCCCTTTTTTTATAAGAAAGAAACAGAATAAGGAAAAAGAAGGAGAAGGGAAAAGATTATTCTGTCATTTGTCTTCTTTTTCCTTTTTCTTCTTTTACCTTCTTTTTTCTTCTCCTTTTTTCCCTGCCTTTTCTTCTCTTTTCCACCTTCTTTCTTCTTCAATAGCTTTGCCTTAAAAACAGCTTGGAAGTACTTTGATACGCTCCTTATTATACAGGGCTTATAGCTCTTAGTGCTGTACACCAGTTTTAGTGGTATTGTGACGTTCTGGTTCGCTTCCAACTATTTCAGACTGAACCAAACTTTTTGGCCAAATTTGGCAAAGCAGCCGAATGGGACTTTTGAAAAGTTCACTCATCACTAACTCTGACATATGCAACTGCTATCTATACAGATGTATACATTGGCTATTGACTCTATTGTACAAAAAAGTATATCCACCATACTTTTTTGTGTTTTTGGTTTTTGAAGTGAGCTGTGCATCTCTGTATATGCCACCTTTCTTATAGATACTGCAAAACTATAATTCTTGGGGTACACTGACAGCCTATAGCATTCGACTAAAATAAAAAGTATGACCACTGTATGTCATTCAAATTGCTCTATTTTGGGACCAGAAGAAATTCAGTAGTCCGAGGCATTGTTGGGGATATCAATCCCCCAGAGGAGACTACAACAAGCCAAAGCAAAGCATATGTAAGTAATACATTGTCAACTAAAATTAGCACTCAGGAAATTAACCCTCTGCAAGGAAGTGCACAATGATACTTTTATTTCCTGTGAAACCTACGTTCAGTGTTGTGCTTCATTTCAATACCTTCCTGTGACACTGACTGCAGTTTTATAACACCACTATGATCTAAGGATTGGCGCATATGAGATCCTTAACATGACTAGTCTGTAAGTGCTGTGTCACCTGTGTCTATCGTGTTTCCCCAAAAATAAGACCCTGTCTTATATTAATTTTTTGCTCCAAATTAGGCACTGGGTCTTATTTTTTGGAGATGTCTTATTATACTTTCCGTCCCTGAGCCACGGCATTGATTGGCCAATTCATAAATCCTGCCCCCACAATGCGATAGCTGTGATTGGTTCTCAAGTGCAGCCAAGCAAATCAATGCAGCACTGGATGAACCAATCACAGCCATCGCATTGGTTCATCGATTGCTGCATTGATTGGCTGAGCAGCGCTTGAGAACCAATCTGAGCCATAACTTCCTGGAGGAAGGATTTATGAATCCCGCAACCAGGAAGCAATCTTCTGTGGGCAGCCGAGGACTGCAGGAAGCATGCTGGAGCTCCAGAGAGCAGCGGGAGGGACCTGGACTGAGCCTTCTGGGTAATGTATTGTTTTCTTCTTATGTAATGTTTTCAGGGTAGGGCTTATATTTCAAGCCTTCCCGAAAATCCCAAAAAATCGTGGTAGGGCTTATTGTTGGGCTAGGTCTTATTAACCTTATCCATATCTGTACTTTCATTACTAAGTCTGCCATTTATTACTTGTTCTTTCTACCTGCTTTGTATAAACACACAACTTCATCCATACTATGAATCATTTTCATATGGTAAAACAGGAAAGCAAAGCATTAATACCTGCTGCCTCCTCCGGCTCAGGCTCCTCAGCCACTGCCCAGCACAAAGAAAAGGCAAAAACAGCATAGAAGAATTGTCAGTAAAACAGCAGCTTAAGCATTATGCTAGAAACGAGTCTTAGCAGACAGGCAGGACAATGTGCCACATGCATCCATGTATTCCATATAAAGTCATGTTCATCAGCTCAAGCCTGTCATGCAGGTATCAGATCTGAAGTAGAATCTCTTTTTCAATGAGAACAAACAACAATTCTATACATTTTTCTATCTATTCTGAAAGAATTGTGCATCCTTTCAAAAAAATCAGTATTTGCCCTTTTTTTTACACTCCAGTCAATGAAGTATAAAAGGATTAACCCTGACCATCTGTCAACCTTGACCATGTATTGGTTCTTGCATAATTATCATTTATCAATTATCTTAGAAATGGGTGATACGTTTAATTTATAGGATACTTTATGCTGCAGCAATTCTACAGCATTGCTGCTACATGTAAACACACCCTTAAAGGGAATCTGTCAGTTTGAAAATGCAGTCCAAACTGGAGGCATGATGTTATAGAGCAGGAAGAGCCGAGCAGATTGATATATAGTTTATGGGGAAAGATTCAGTATAACTTGTGTTGTATTCATTTATATCTCTGCTCACTCTGAGTTGAACAGTCCAATGGGAGGTCCAGTGACTATACATACTCAGATAGTTGTCGATCACTGATAGGACCGCCCACTGGACTCCTACACTCAAATGAGCTGAGATGTAAATGAATAAAACACAAGTTATACTGAATCTTTCCCCATAAAGCTTTATATCAATCTGCTCAGCAGCTGCGGCTTTATAACATGATGCCTGCAGTTTGGACAGCATTTTTGAGATGGCATACTCCTTTTAACCCTTTCCAATCCACTGCCTGACCTCTGAAGACATTACGATTTAAGGCTGTACAGCTCCGATGTTGGAAGACATTCATCGGGGTTCTCTTACTGTATATTGCCAGCCTCTCTGCTGTCAGAGCCTATCCAATGTATCACCTCATGCAGTACTGGCTTTAGCCAGCATATAGCGCCATTGTATAACGGCAGAAAAAGAGTAAGCCCCCTAGGAAAACCAGGAAACAAATTGCATTCGAAAGTGTTAAAGGGGTTCCTCATATGATTGTAAGAGATAAAGCACAGTTTGTTATGACCAGATGGTCTCAAAGTCACATTTTCGCTGTGCCAATGTCACAGTAGGAGAAAACCTGGCAGAAGTCATTCCACGTCAGTGCCCATTCCCAGGAATATAAAATTATATTTAAAATAAGATTCTTAATCCCCACAATAGAGAGAATTAAACATTTTTAAAACTATAGACCCAGAAAGACATTTTATTTTTCTGCGCTGAATATTGGGTTGAATGATGATCTTAGGTAAATTAGCATTATGTGAAGTATAGTCTCACCTTCTTCTTCCTGCTCTTCTTTTGTTAAGAAAAGGAAAAAAGAAACAAAAAGGAAAAGATTATTTTTGTTTTTTTGAGTAATGGAAATAAATTATCCCCAGAAAGTAGAAGGGTACTCCTCTCCAGTTAGCACTATTAGAATATCAGGAGGCAATACTCTAGGGTGATACCGAGTTACCCTCAATTTGGCTTGTGATCATGTACTGTGTTGAATTTTTGATGATTTCCCAACAACCATATTGTACCATAGGTAGCTTCTGTTGCAATGTGCATAAAAGAAGGTGTGTTAGATTTGGTGAATGAACATTCCAAAAATACTTAAAGGGGTTGTATATGGTATTGTTGGCCCATCCTTAGGGCAGCAATAGTAATCCAGTGAGGGTCTGTTGCCTGGGACCCCATTCTCCCAACAGTGGCCAGGCTTGGTATTACAGATCATTCACTTTAATGAGGATTTTGTCTGCAATACCACTGCAATGAGAACGGAGCTGTCTGCTTTATGCAGAAATTAGCTCAGTGCACAAGCACCCTGGCAAACAGTTGATTGGTAGCAATGTAGTAGAGATATGTATGTGATGTGTGGGGATCATAATAGATGCACGATGTAGCAGAGTTGTGTGTGTCATGTGTGGGGTCAAAATGGATGTAGTGAGCTGTGTGTAATGTGTGGAGTCAGGATGGATGTAGTGGAGCTGTGTGTGTAATGTGTGGGAATCAGGGTGGATGTAGTAGAGCTGTATCTGTAATATGCTGTGTGTAATTTGTGGGAATCAGGATGGATGTAGTAGAGCTGTGTGTGTGTGATGTGCTGAGTGTGTAATGTGTGGGAATCAAGATGGATGTAGTGAGCTGTGTGTGTAATGTGTGGAGTCAGGATGGATGTAGTAGAGCTGTGTGTGTAATGTGTGGAGTCAGGATGGCTGTAGTAGAGCTGTGTGTGTAATGTGTGGGAATCAGGGTGGATGTAGTAGAGCTGTATGTGTAATGTGCTGTGTGTAATGTGTGGGAATCAGGATGGATGTATCAGAGCTGTGTGTGTGTGATGTGCTGTGTGTGTAATGTATGGGAATCAAGATGGATGTAGTAGAGCTGTGTGTGTAATGTGTGGGGTCAGGATGGATGTAGTAGAGCTGTGTGTGTAATATGTGGGAATCAGGATGGATGTAGTAGAGCTGTGTGTGTAATGTGCTGTGTGTGTAATGTGTGGGAATCAGGATGGATGTAGTAGAGCTATGTGTGTAATGCGCTGTGTGTGTAATGCGTGGGAATCAGGATGGATGTAGTAGAGCTGAGTGCGTAATGTGTGAAAATCAGGATGGATGTAGTAGAGCTGTCTGTGCAATGTGCTGTCTGTGTGATGTGTGGGTTCAGCATGCATGTAGTAGAGCTGTGTGTGTAATGTGTGGGAATCAGGATGGATGTAGTAGAGCTGTGAGTGTGATGTGCTGTGTGTGTAATGTGTGGGAATCAAGATGGATGTAGTAGAGCTGTGTGTGTAATGTGTGGGGTCAGGATGGATGTAGCAGAGCTGTGTGTGTAATCTGTGGGAATCAGGAAGGATGTAGCAAAGCTGTGTGTGTAATGTGATAAATGGGGTCAGCATGCATGTAGTAGAGCTTTATGTGTAATGTGCTGTGTGTGTAATGTGTGGGGTCAGAATGGATGTGGTAGAGGAGTGTGTATGATGTGTGTGAATCCTAATGGTTGTACAATGTAGCAAAGTTGGGTGTGTAATGTGTGGGAATCAGGATGGATGTAGTAGAGCTGTGAGTGTGATGTGCTGTGTGTGTAATGTGTGGGAATCAAGATGGATGTAGTAGAGCTGTGTGTGTAATGTGTGGGGTCAGGATGGATGTAGCAGAGCTGTGTGTGTAATCTGTGGGAATCAGGAAGGATGTAGCAAAGCTGTGTGTGTAATGTGATGAATGGGGTCAGCATGCATGTAGTAGAGCTTTATGTGTAATGTGCTGTGTGTGTAATGTGTGGGGTCAGAATGGATGTAGTAGAGCAGTGTGTATGATGTGTGTGAATCCTAATGGATGTACAATGTAGCAAAGTTGTGTGTGTAATGTGTGGGGTCAGGATGGATGTAGCAAAGCTGTGTGTGTAATCTGTGGGAATCAGGAAGGATGTAGCAAAGCTGTGTGTGTAATGTGATGAATGGGGTCAGCATGCATGTAGTAGAGCTTTATGTGTAATGTGCTGTGTGTGTAATGTGTGGGGTCAGAATGGATGTAGTAGAGCAGTGTGTATGATGTGTGTGAATCCTAATGGATGTACAATGTAGCAAAGTTGTGTGTGTAATGTGTGGGAATCAAGATGGATGTAGTAGAACTATGTGTGGCATGTAGTAGAGCTGTGTGTGTAATGTGTTGTGTGTGTAATGTGTGGGAATCAGGATGCGTGTAGTAGATCTGTCTGTGTAATGTGTAGGAATCAGGATGGATGTAGCAGAGCTGTGTGTGTGATGTGTGGGGATCATAATGGATGTACAATGTAGCAAAGCTGTGTGTGTAATTTGTGGGAATCAAGATGGATGTAGTAGAACTGTGTGGCATGTAGTACAAATAACAAGATTTAGACTTATTTAGTGGAGCTGTGTGTGTAATGTGTTGTGTGTGTAATATGTGGGAATAACGGTGGATGTAGTAGAACTGTGTGTGTGATGTGTGGGGATCATAATGGATGTACCATGTAGCACAGCTGTGTGGCGCATTGTGCAACCAGAAACACTGGTACTATAATTTCCTAATAATTACTAGTTGATCTACTGCTGCAGCCTGTAAAAATGTCAGCAAGGAGACCTGGAGCTGCTGGCAGGGGACTTGTTGAAAGCCGAGAGAGGTGAGTATCAGCTGGTTTATTATTACTTCACATGGGGACATAGATTTTAAAGAAAACAATTATCCCAGAAAACCCTTTTAACTCACTCTTGAACAAATTCAGCTCTGTGATATCTGTAGTACACACTGTATCTGGCTTTCTTTTCAGAGAAATTAGAATATTTTTTATTTTGTAATACTGTCAGGAATTGGAAAAATTTGACCGCATCACAGACCATTCACTTTAATGAGGATTTTATCTGCAATACCACTGCAATGAGAACGGAGCTGTCTGCTTTTTGCAGAAATTAGCTCAGTGCACAAGCAACCTGGCAAACAGTTGATTGGTAGTGATGTAGTAGAGTTATGTGTGTGATGTGTGGGGATCATAATGGATGCACCATGTAGCAGAGCTGTGTGTGTCATGTGTGAGGTCAAAATGGATGCAGTAGAGTTGTGTGTGTGATGTGCTGTGTGTGTAATGTGTGGGAATCAAGATGGATGTAGTGAGCTGTGTGTGTAATGTGTGGAGTCAGGATGGATGTAGTAGAGCTGTATGTGTAATGTGTGTGAATCAGGATGGATGTAGTAGAGCTGTATGTGTAATGTGCTGTGTGTGTAATGTGTGGGAATCAGGATGTATGTAGTAGAGCTGTGTGTGTGTGATGTGCTGAGTGTGTAATGTGTGGGGTCAGGATGGATGTAGTAGAGCTGTGTGTGTAATGTGCTGTGTGTGTAATGCGTGGGAGTCAGAATGGATGTAGTAGAGCTGTGTGTGAAATGTGTGGGGTCAGGATGGATGTAGTAGAGCTGTGTGTGTAATGTGCAGTGTGTGTAATGTGTGGGAATCAGGATGGATGTAGTAGAGCTGTGTGAAAAATTTGACGGCATCACAGGTATGGCTCATTCACACAGGCATAGTCAGTTTCTGTCCATGAAATAAGCAGTATGTTTACAGACCGAAATTGTGCATATTCTCTGATTATTGTGGTTGTTTACACACATATTCATTCCGAATTTCATGTCTGCTAAAAAAGTGCAAGAAGGCCTCACTGATTTCATGCATAAATACGCAGTAAATACGCATGTATCATCTTTATTTACTGTGTATTTACGCAATCCTGTTGACCTTAATAGGCTATTTCGGTCTGTATCATGTACTAATATAGGACATACTGCTGTTTTATCACATGCATAAATACACGTGCCAAAAACGCATGTCTAACTACCCCAATGCAAATCAATGGGGTTTCAGCTTTCCATATTATGCATGTAAAAAATACACGAGTAATACAGAGCACAAATACGCCCGTGTGAATGAGCCCTTAGTAAGACTTCCTTGATGGATTGCCTAAAGGGTTGGACAATAATGATTGCAATCTAATATGAAAGGAGTTTTCTCATAAGGACAGCTCAGCTCATTAGTACTATTTCAGAGCTGCAATTTGGATGATAAAGAAAACCTGCCCAATCATAGGAAAGTCTCAGTCACATGCAATTTACATTGATATCAATGGTTGAAAAGTGCGACTTCACGACCTGTGGCCAAAATGCAACTGGGCTGCACTTTTTTAGACTGTGTTATTGCAGTTGCTTTAGATGCAGTTGGAACATAACATCATTGAAAATCATTGCTTTAAACGTCGCTGTGTGACACTGCAATCATCATGTCACACGACACATGTAGCCCTATCCTATAACATGGCTGCTTTCTTCTAATAAGAAGCACACCTGTCCATGGTTTGTTTCTTGCATTCCAGCTCCCCTCTGTTGAAGTAAATAGACCTAAGCTGTCATACCACACACTACCTGTGGACAGGTGTGGCACTGTTTTAAAAGAAAAGCAACCCCTTTTTAATCAAGGCAGTTTATAGTCAACTCAGATTGGAAGGTCATAATGAGCGTAATAACAGCAACATATCATATCAATCCTATGCAGACAAATATACAATTACAAGCAAGACTTACCCTCCTGCTGCTCCCTGTGTGGTGAGAGAGTTTACCCAGAGACATTGAAAAGAATGCAGAAATAGGACATTAACAAAGCAAAAAAAAACATTTTCTTAAACTAATGGTTATTATAATTTTTATATGTATAAAAATGGATTTCTGTTGTCTGTTTTTTATGCACAGCCAAACAACTAGACCAATCTGCACCAAATTTGCCACAAATTTACCCCTCTGCAGTTGCCTGGATCCAGCGCTGCACCTCTGCTGTGGTCCCAGTGATTGTTGTGACAGATGTCAGAGGAAATCGGCAACTGCTGCAGCCAATTAATTTCTGGCATCATGACACTGATGCCAGGAGAATGAGAGTTGATGCTACAGCCTCTCATTGGCTGCAGCAGTCCTCTGATTTCCTGTGACATCATCTGTCACAGCAATCACTGGGACTACAGTGAGGCTGCACTACTAGATATCAGCGGCCGCAGAGGGGTAAATATAGTTCACTTTATTATTTTAATACAGGTGGTCCTATTGAAGTGAGGTTGTCCAGAAACTAGACAACCCCTTTAATTAAAATCTGTTTGGGACGCCACTTGGGAGACATCAAATTTTTAAGTATAACAACCCAACCTTTTCTCTTTGCTAGCTGTGAACAGACTGTACTTTATTATGTTTATTATGTTGGCTTCATATCAGTAGCAAATTAAGTTTTTAACTACACACACTAACAACAAACAGTTGCACGAAATAGACCCCTGCGAAATAGACCGCTAGTGTAATAATATAATTGACAGATTAGTAACCATATTAGTAGTAGATGCTTTGTCAAGCAATGTTAACCTAGTGCCTACATTTAGGTATCTGTCATCTGACAGAACCTGATATTGACTGTTTTGAAACCTATAAGAAATTGTAACAAATAGATGATAATCCATGCCTCTTCTATCAGTTGGCAAGACGTTTTGTAGTGTCGTATGTTAATAAAAGGGCATCTGATTGGCTGAGAAGTCTAATAAAGCAGAATCTTGGGACCTAGGTAACATAACAGTTGTATGTATGACTTACTCGTATTCCACTTCTTCTGTATCAGACATTATGGCAGTTGTTCACCTGTAGATTAAGAAACATATAAACATATCAGTATGTCCTTAAAAATAGTATTTCATATGATAATGCAGTTATATATTAGACAATAGTGAAAGATATAAATATGATCTTAGATGTTCATCAAAGACAGAAAGATATGACATGGAAATGACAAATGTTTGTTGGTTGCAAAGCTCACCTATAAAGCTAGGGCTACATGGCGGCTTTTAGCAGTGACAGGGGTTGCACAACCAAAAAACACTGTTTAGCCTGGTGAACTCATACTCACATTGAGGTCAATGGGGTCATGATGCGAGTTGCAGGTTGCTGCAAGCACAACCTGAAGGTTTCAAAAATGCAAGCTCGATGGATTTTTTGCGACCTGTGAGTCATGGTTGCGGCAAACTGTGACTCACACTGTGACCCCATTGACTCCAATGGGCTTCACAGTAATCCTTGGTTGTGCAATGGCAAAGAATAGAGATGAGCGAGCACCCAAATGCTCGGGTCCACGTTATTCGAGTCGAGCTTTTCGTAAAATTCGAGAGCTCTACTCGAGTAACAAACCCCATTGACTACAATGGGAGACTCAAGCATTTTTGTATGTGGGACGCCGGATCCCGAGCTTTTTTTTTCTCTTAGTTTGTGTGTTTCCCTCTCTCTCTCCCTCTCTCTCTCTCGCTGCGGTGGGGAGGGGCCAAAACAGGCACGTCACAGCGGGGAGGAGCCAAAAACTGGGGCGGGGTTGAACACGACTTGATGCTTGTTCGAGTAACGAGCACTATCGAGTACACTAATACTCGAAAGAGCATCAAGCTCGACAAAGTATGTTCGCTCAACTCTAGCAAAGAGTCATGGTGAAGTTCTAGTCTAAAGCTAATACATAAAATGGTATATAGCTAGAAGCAAAATGATGTGGATTTATAGAGATATCCATTCACAGCTGATCTTTTCAAAAGTGACGACTATAATGGAGGCTTTAAGCTTAGACCTTCGTAAAATCATAGTATAGCCTTTAGCTTGGACCATAGCAACAATCTTACAGATTCCGGAATTAAATCTCTTAGCGGGTCCAAATCAGTTTTGACCCTTAGGTACTAAAATTAGTGGTAACCCAAGTTTATGTACAAATCTAATTAAAAAAAAAAAAACATTACAAAGTCAGAAAGGTCAACAATGGAGTCAAGGTGTTTGCATTCAAATCACCATGTCCATCAATGTTACACGCAATATATGCACATTTGCCATTATTGAAACTAGATATTATGTTGTAGCACCATTCTCTAATTAGATCTCCACAACATTTACATTTTACCAGACATGCTGTCTTTAGAACCTGATAATAGTGAACATCTCCGCAAACAATATCATATCATAGATTTACAAAACAGTTTCACATTTTTATGTTATATTAAAGTTCTTTTTAACACTTCTTTTCTTCTAGATCTTCTTTGACTCCTTCAGGACCAGAGATTTTTTATTTTTGTTTCTTTGTCCACACCTTCCAAAAGCCACAACTTTTTAATTTTTCCACTGACATAGCTGTATGAGGGCTTTTTATGGGATGAGTTGTATTTTAATGGTACCATTTAATGTAGCATATAATGTATAGAAAATCGTAAAAAAAAATATTAAGTGTTGAGAAATGGAAAAAATGCAATAAACACCATTTTTGGAAGTGCTTAGTTTTTACAGTGCTTACAATGCCGTAAAAATGACATATGAACTTTGCTCTATGGGTCAGTATGATTATGGTGGCACCAAATTTGGAAATGTTTTGAATGTTTTACTACTTTTAAGAAGTAAATAAAAAGTTTTCATAAAAATTGCCTTCAATCGCCATATTCTGAGACACGTAATTTTTTAAAAACCTTTTTTGTCGATTGCACTGTGTGAGGGCTTGTTTTTTGCAGGATGAACTGCAGTTTTTATTAGTAGTTTTTTTTGATAATTTATTTACATTTTTGGGGAGCTGTTATAACAAAAAAAACTGCAAGTATGGCATTCCATACTTTGTTTTACAGCCTTCACCATGCAGAATAAATAAGGTAATATTTTAATAGTTCAACCTTTCACGTACATGGTAATACCAAATATATTGATTGTTTTGACTTTTTACATTTCATTTTTGATTTTTATTTAGTTCTCACAGGGTACTTGAACTTGTGATCATCTGATCGCTTGTACTGCATAGTGCAATACTTCAGTATTGCAGCATATAGCGATTTTTGATGTTGCCTATCAAGCCCTGCCTCAGGCAGGGCTTGATAGGCTTTTATGTACGGCAGCCCTGGGAGCCTTCAGTAGGCTCCAGGATGCTATGCTCCCTGAACGACAGCCCACTATCGCATCTCTGGGGGCGCTGGAAGGGGTCCCCCTCCAGCACGTGGCATCTGAACAGTTAACTGCCACGATCAGAGCTAACTCTGATCACAGCAGTTGCTGGTAGCTGTCAGCTGTCAGCTGTCAAAAATAAAAATAGCTGACAGCCTCCAGGTATGGTGTGGACTCATCTCCCGAACCTGCTTCAATAATTGTATTCCAGCAATCAGATTACAAAATCTGTATAATTAGACCTCATAATTCAAAAGTGACCGTGTGCTTGCACTTCCTGATGTCAGTTTTCCAAAAATGGCTGTCAAAGTGAACATAAAAATATCAATATCCATGTAGGCAAAGCAAACATAAGTACTAAACTTTAGCTATTGTGCTAACTTCTAATTTACCCAATATGGCCAAGTTCTGGTTGGAAACTGTTAATAGAAAAGAAAACTCCTTTATGGTTCTAGGCTTAACCCAAATATGGAACAAACATCTCTGTGTATGCAGCTCAGACCTTCATATTTAGTGAATTGCAGGCGAAGGACAATAGGTTTGCTGTGTTCGGTCTGGATTGTAATAGGCCTGTTACATATACTGTATGGTGTCTGAGATTCACACATCCTAACATTCTGCAGAAAACTATACAAATGATGACAATATTTTATATAATCACTCAGATAAAAGGGAGGATTTCTAGAACATGATGTAGATACAGTGAGCATGCCTGCTGCTCTATCAGTAAAGGGTGTGACTGATATCGGTGCTGATTAGCAGTATATTTATGGCTATACTCATTGTTGATTAGCTTTATGTTGGGCAGTTGCCAGACCAATCTATATGTGTGTCATCTGTGAATCCCCTGGACATCCCTCTACTCTGATATTCAACCAGCCATTGAGATAAGTGTTTCTTGTTGTTCCAGGAATGAAGAATGTAACATTAAACTGCATATAAATATTATTTCTCCTTTTCGGGTCAGAAGATGCCAGAGGAGTGAAGCTATCTGAGGACTGGTTTATTTTCCACTGTCTAACAATAACCTGAAATTAAATCTAGAACAGATGGGACAAAGAAATGAAATACAGAAGTATAATAGGATTATTAGACGCTGTTCTAAGACTAAGGTCCCTGCAATGATCTCACAGATGTTGGTAGCAACATCAGTAATGCAATGAGAGGTTAAAGTCATGCCTGGTAATATTCCGAAAATAGCCCCCTTGTAAGCCTGGTGGGCATCACAATGTCAGACTTGTGTAATCTACTGATAAAGAAGAAAGTCAAGAATTTCTGGGATTGCAGCTTCTCTGTAGATAATTCTTAGATAACTAAATGGCTCTCCACTTTGGACAATTCCGTTTTGTTAGAAAGGTCTCTGTGAGAAACCATAGTGTTTAAATACTATCATGTTCCCCACCCCATTTTCTGTAATTTACTTGACACGTACTCATATGAACAGGACAATCAGAAGATTACAAGGCCTAAAAGAAGGGAAGCTCTGTTTTACTTTATCTGATCTTTAATATATACATATATATATATATATATATATATATATATATATATATATATATATATATATATATATATATCAGTGGCCAAAATGCCACTGAGCTGCACTTTTTTAGACTGTGTTATCGCAGTTGCATTAGTTGCAGTTGGAACATAACATCATTGAAAATCATTGCTTGAAACGTTGCAGTACGACACTGCAATCTTCATGTCACACGACACATGTAGCCCTAGCCTATAACATGGCTGCTTTCTTCTAATCAGAAGCACGCCTGTCCATGGTTTGTTACTTAGTTTAGGAAAACTTATAGGTTACCATTTAAAGACCTCAAAAAGTTGACAAACAGTGTGTGACCAAGAGACCCAGAGGCCAATGTCACTGCACGTACTGTTTCCTAATTAGTTATAAAGAGGTGTAACAAGGTATGCATATGCTAAATCACTTTTAGGGCTCATTCACACGAGCGGTGTGAATAGCCGTGAACAGAAAGCAATGGTTTCTTATAGAAAACCGGTAAATTCGCACACCTAACAAAGATAGGACATGCGGCTGCAAGGTCGCATCTAAGCTCAGTGGTGCGCATAAAGATAGAACCTAACCTATCTTTGGTACATACTTTCCATTGATTCCTACGGGAAAAAAACATTCTATGCTCTGAGGGTGAGGGTCCTGAGTAGAGGATCTTCTCCTTCTGTTACTTTAGAACCTCATTTGACAATGGGTTTGCTAAGTCAGATACACTATTTTAAGTATTTCAAGTATTCTTCCTTCTAAAGCTAAGACCTCTGCCTGTCTTTACTAGTTCTTGAAATACAGAGCGTAGTCAAAAAGACTGATTCAGAGCTATATCTCAATATTGGTGTCCAATATTGAAAAAAACTATAGTGTACCTGGAGAACCCGGAACATGGATTTTAATTTTGCGTTGTGACCACTGTAAGAGATAGAGAGTAAAACCCAATTGCAGAGTTGAAGAGCAGCATGAGAGAAGCAGAAATTCACTTTCTGCATCTCTATAAGTCCTGTGGGACTAATGCTATGACTGAAGTAAGAAAAGTGGCCTCCTTCTGCTAAAATAGGGGCAGATCACCCAGGAAGTCATCCACTGTTATCTGCAGGAGATTCAGGTACCAATTAGCATTGAGTGTCCCTGGAATGAACACAGATTCAATGAGGTGAGTGCAAAATACCAACCCACACTTCACGTTGAGTCTTGTATTGTCTTCTGATTGGGTCATGCTCTTCCTAGTAACTTGCACTGCACCTGCATTGAATTGGCACCTCTCCACTCACTAACAGAGTCTTGTAATGATAGTGTCAGCCCTGGACTGCACTGTTAATTGGCCTCATGCATGTATTGTAGCAGAAGGAGTCCGCTTTGAAGACGTTTAACTTACTTCGCGGGACTTAGAGACACGCGGAAAGCTACATGCTACTCTTCAACTTTGCAATTAGGTTTTACTCTATATCTATTAGGGGTTACAATACAAAATTTAAATCCATGTTCTGTAGCCCCAGGGGCCTGTGCGTCATGCCATCATGTAGCGCATCCATGCCGTCATATTCAATCACAATATTGTTATTTCAATATAAGACACCAATATTGAGATGTAGCGATGGATCAGGCTTTTTCATACACCCTGAATTTAAACCCTCATCTCTTTTGGAACAATTTTTTTTGCATATTCAATCAGTGGCAGACTGATCAACTATATAAGGGTTCTTTTAAACAGGCCGAATTTTGGGCCTGATATAGCAAGCGCCGATTGACAAGTATGTTGATCAATACTCTTTAACTTTTCATTTAGGCAGGCAGAGAACTGCTTATGGGGTCAAGCGATCATAAGTACAAATGTTCCTTCCTATAGGCCAGCGAACAAGTGTTCAGTCATTTGTCTGCTGATCTGTCATCCTTTTACATGTCCTGAATGTTGAGTGAATGAACATTCAGGCAAACATTGGTGCCCAATATTCAGGCCATGTAAGAGGGCTTTAACTCTTCGAACCCAGCAAGTTAGGGTGTCCATATTAACCCCTTCACGACCAATGACGTATAGGTACGTCATGGAGCGGCGGGCTATGTATGAAGAGAGGTTGCGTGGCAACCTCTCTTCATACAGTGCGGGTGTCAGCTGCGGCTATTAACCATTTAAATGCCGCTGTCAATTCTGACAACGGCATTTAAATCCCCCGAACGATGTTCGGGGGTCCCGCGCGGCCCCTCCGCGGTGAGATCGGGGGAGCCGTGCAGGTGTCATGGCAGCTGGGGGCCTAATGAAAGGCCCCAGGGCTGCCTTAATAGACTGCCTATCAAGCCATCCCCGTGGGGTGGCTTCATAGGCTGCCTGTCAAAAAGCAGTATGACGTAATGCTATAGCATTACGTCATACTGCAGGAGCGATCAAAGCATCGCATATTAAAGTCCCCCAGGGGGACTTCAAAGCAATGTAAAAAAAAGAATCAATAAAGTTTTTTTTAATTGAAAAAAAAAAAAGTTGCAAAATTTTAAATCACCCCCCTTTTGCCATATCTATTATTAAAAAATCTAAATAATAAATTAAAAATATGTATTTGGTATTGCCACGTCCGTAAAAGTCCGATCTATCAAAGTAGCACATTATTTTTCCCACACGGTGAACGTCGTCCAAAAAAAAAAATAAAGAACGCCAGAAATACACTTTTTTAGTTACCCTGTCTCCCAGAAAAAACACAATAAAAAGCGATCAAAAAGTCGTATGTACTCCAAATCAGTACTATCAGAAACTACAGAACATCCCTCAAAAAATGAGCCCTGGCTGAACTATGTCGACAGAAAAATAAAAAAGTTATTGCGCGCACAAAATGACGGCAGAAAATAATTGAAAAAAATTAAATGTCTTTAAAAAAAAAAAAGAGGAGTATAGTAAGAAAAAACCTATACAAGTTTGGTATCGTAGTAATCGTACCAACCCATAGAAAAAAGTTATCATGTCATTTTTTTTGCTGTTTGTGCGCCGTCGAAACAAGACGCACTAAAAGATGGCGAAATGTTGTTTTTTTTCCATTTTACTCCACTTAGAATTTTTTAAAAGTTTTTCAGTACATTATATGGTACTTTAAATAGCACCATTGAAAAATACAACTCGTCCCGCAAAAAACAAGCCGTCATACAGCGACGTCGATGGATAAATAAAGGAGTTATGATTTTTTTTAAAGGGGGGAGGAAAAAACGAAAATGGAATTTAAAAAAGGGCCGCGTCATTAAGGGGTTAATCATGATGGAGGACCCCAACTGATTCTGTTTTCAAACTGCAGATTAGATTTTGCTCTAGTCTATACAGCTTACATTTCTTGGTGTTCATTGGCTAAGAACTTTACATTAAATGACATCACTACACCAAGTGGAGGGACATAAGTTTTAGATTCAGAATTTGGGAAAATGAACAAAAGGATGAAAAGACAAGTGGGCGCTATCTGGTGTAGTAGGTTAGGTTACCCATAAATAAATAGTTGTTGCTTTTCCCTGAACAATATGTGTTAAAATGCTCAAAAGCACTTCTGAATAAAAGAGGATAAACCTTATTGGCCAAATATTGGATAGAATTATAAACCTTTCCAGGTTCACCGGAAGAGCCTTTCCCTGGACTCAAAACCAGGTGCAATACTCAAGAGATACCAACTAACTGTAGACGCTACTCTTGAAATCTTGACTGATAAAGTACTGGACTAAATTCCTGAATTAAAAACGTCTTTATTGTTTACAAAAAAGAAAAGAAAGCTACGCATTTCAACTTCGGAAGTCTGCCTAATAAGGCCTCCTTCCCACGAGCGTGACGGGCTCCGCAGCGTAATATTCCGCTGTGAAGCCCGTCACGGCGCCCCCCAGAGCCCCTATACTTACCTGCGGGAGATAGCGTGAAATCGCTTCCCCGCCCACCACCGCCGCGTCACCGCTCGTCACCGCTCGTCACCGCCCACCGCTCTCGCGTCACCAGCCGTGTCACGTGACGCGGCCGGACCGCGTCATTTGGCGTCATATGACGCTCGGCGGTGGGCGGGAAAGCGTTTTTTCACGCTATCTCCCGCTGGTTACAGCGGGAGATAGCGTGAATGGACGGCTTCCATTGACTGCAATGGAAGCCGTCAGTGCGTACAGCCCGTCCTCACCCGCAGAAAATAGAGCATGCTGCGGGTGAGGACGGGAGAAATCGCGGTGCGTAATTCCGCGGTGGAATTACGCATCGTGAGCATGGAGCTATTAGGTTCAATAGAACCTAATAGCTGCGTGCAACGCAGCGGATTTTCGCCGCGAATTACGCGGCGGAAATCCGTTCGTGGGAAGGAGGCCTAAGGCATCAGGCATCATGCCTGAGGAAGACTCCATTCCAGAGTTGATATGCATACATTTCTTAGTTTTTTTGTGAACACATTGACATACATTGTATCTAATGCTTATGTCCAGGTTAAGGTAGCCATGCACTCTGATATGGTTACTGGAGATGGATGCTCGCTGAATTTTTAGTCTAGAGGCCTTCACCACCCTTCATCTGCTTGAGGGAGACTTTGTAGCAAATAGTGATAAAGTTAAAAAAAAAAGAAACTCTAATAGAAGTAATTCAGCAAAATCTCTATTGTACATATAATTTAATATTTTAGCTTTGTAGTGTAGCAAAAATTGCATTATGGTACATTGCACCCAGATATATGTGGTTTTTTTTTACTTCTTTTTGTGATAGAAATGCCAACTTCCTGTCATATATTGTGAATTCATGTTCCTCAATCAGCAAGTCAAAATGATAGTCAATGCTCAGTCTTAATTTTTAGTAATGAAACTCACTCAGGGAGATGGCTGTTTACTGTATATAAGGCTTTGTTCAGAGGTCTAGGAGTCACTGTCAGGGGTCTGATTCCTTTTAGTGGCAAAGATAAGGCAGCATACAGCGCTACTCTTTGCATCAAAACCTCAACCTTACTTTAAGTCAATGTGATCTGTGAGTTGACATTTGGCTTCATCATACAAATACTGTGTGTTAAATGTATAGGAAGAACACTATTAAGGACTTCAAGGACTTCTTTTGCCGACCTGTCATACAGCTGATGAGCGGCGCAGGAATAATATGGAAGTCCTGGGATCCAGATGCAAGTGGGAAAGTTTACTGTAAAAACAGCACTGGAATGCTTTTCCTATGTCACTGGTTAAATCTCAGTGGGGTTACCTCTGCTCCAACATAAACAGCAATAACTCTATATTTAACAATTCCCAATGGGATCCAGAAGCTTCATTATTTATTGTCCAAGGCATATTTGGAAAGAAATCTGAATTTGTCATTAAAGCTATCTGAAAATCTCAGGGTACCAGAGGAACGAGCCTGACAGCTGCTTAAATATCAAGTTTATTTTCATGTCCCGCTATTGTCTCATAGTCCTTTGTAATCTCACATCTCTTTAAATATAGCACATTCCTCTGCCCCCTGGGTGCCAGGGACGTGGGCTATCTGTACTCAGTAACACTTCTGCACTCATCATGAAATCACAGATCATCATCAAATGGCCCAGATAAACCGCATGAATCATGTTCTCAGTTTGTAGCTGGAGGATATATAGGAAAAGATTCCTGCAATGTGCAAAACCCTACAGCTTTCCATGTGTTGTCTTATAATGTACGAAGCACTAGAGATTAAAAATCAGAGCCTTCACTAATTTACTTTACAGGGATCTTTAAAGTGAGATGTTCCATTACTTTGTGGCGTCTATACAAGGTTCAGAGTCAAGACACTGCGGTTGACACCATGTGAACTGATGCCTAAAGGGGTTATCTGTGATTGGAAGAAAAGATGGTCTTTTTTTTCTAGAAACAGTGGTACTCTTGTCCATAGGTTGTGGTTGCTATTGCTGAGCCAGGATAATTGTTCTATGATTTATTAAAGGGGATTACAAGTTATCTCATATGCATAGGGGAATAACTAATCTAGAGAACAGGCGTCCCATGTGTCCTTCTGCCAGAATAAATGGAGCGCTAGCTCAGCAAGTGTGGTCAACGCTCCATTCACTTCAATGGGGCTGATGGAAATAGCTGAGTTTGCTGCTCAGGTATCTCGTCATTCCCATTGAAAGTGAATGGAGTGCCAGTTGACTTGTATGTCCAGCTTTCCATTCAGTCTCCTCCTTACTATGGGGCGTGGGTGCAGTAATCCCACAATGAAGAGGATAGTGGACATGTGACCTTCATCCCCAAGATTGATGGGGTTCTCAGCTGAAAGCCCCCCACCGATCAGCAATCCCCTGTAGATAGGGGATAACCTCTAATCTTGGTACAACCCCTTTAAGCTGTATTATCATGTTAAACATTTCCGTAAATAAAATAAAAATAACATAAATCTGGCTATTTGTATAGCGCCAACTTATTCCGCAGCGCATTCAGGTAATTTATTTATTACCCCCACCAAGCTGGGTGCTCATTTTACCAACTTCGGAAGGATGAGTCAACCTTGAGCCGGCTACCTGAACCATTCAGGGATTGAACTTGTAACCTTCAGGTCGTGAGCGAGAGATTTAGTAGTGCATTTCTATTGCCTTAACACTCTGCACCACACGAGCCCCACCATAATTATTTTTCCCATCTCTTGCTAAAAAAACACTTACATTTCTTTTGTCTTGGATCAAATAGTTTAGGTTTACTGTTAGTCTGGCAATTGTTTCTCATAGAAATCTGCAATCCCATATTTACAGGAGTTGTCTCATGAAGATAACTCCTTTCCACACCCTACTAGGACATCATAGAGAGAAGTCCTTCGCACATAGTTGGCCCACCCTATGAGTCAAAGCAGAGAGCTACTAAGTATCAATGTCTCCCACTTTGCATTCCTGGCTTATCCATGCATTACACAGTCAGGCATTCATTTGAATGACAGGCATGTAATACTACATTTCCACTAAATATCATGTAAACTTAATAAAACATAGATGAACTGCTCTCAGCATAAGAACAGATGTAGCAGGGACCTTTTCGAGCTTCCACTGTCCCTCCCCTGAACAAGATAAACAGGTTAAAAATGGAGGCAACATCATCATTATCCATCTGTTACGTGTGTAGTGGGGTAGCACTACACCCTTCCTAGTGGACTTTGTGTTTGCTTTGGATCTGAGTTTATCGTTAGTAAAGTTTAAAGACACTATCACTTTAATAAAAAGGGCACGAGGTAGAACTGATGGCATTTTCATGTGTAATGAGGTCGCCACAGAAAACCAAGATCGGCCCCTACTCACAACCATGATCACCTTGTATTATAAAATCTCAGTGAGCAGGGAGGACTCCCCGTCCATTTAGGACCTCCGATTCCAGAGAGCACCAATCACAGGCCTTATACCAAGGTACAGGGAATAAGCATTGGTTAGGAAAGAAAATAGATGGATCGCGCTCAAGGAGTGACCTCCAACCAATAATACTGATGATCTGTATGGAATAAAGTAAACCTTTTACTTACTTCACCAGGGTGGTGTGAGAGACCAGACCAAGCCACCACAATCCCCTGTATCCACGAAAACCAGTTAAGCCAAAGGATGGGTGTACACACAGGTAATGAACATGCCTCATCAATGGAGAGTTTATTGCCAAAGGATAAAATGGGTACAGCTCTGTAACGTGTTTCGGAGGGAGCACATCAGGCAGTTACAAGAGGTAAAAAGGGTGCTGTATATATATATATATATATATATATATATATATATATATACACTACCGTTCAAAAGTTTGGGGTCACATTGAAATGTCCTTATTTTTGAAGGAAAAGCACTGTACTTTTCAATGAAGATAACTTTAAACTAGTCCTAACTTTAAACAAATGCACTCTATACATTGCTAATGTGGTAAATGACTATTCTAGCTGCAAATGCCTGTTTTTTTGTGCAATATCTACAAAGGTGAATAGAGGCCCATTTCCAGCAACTATCACTCCAGTGTTCTAATGGTACAATGTGTTTGCTCATTGGCTCAGAAGGCTAATTGATGATTAGAAAACCCTTGTGCAATCATGTTCACACATCTGAAAACAGTCTAGCTCGTTACAGAAGCTACAAAACTGACCTTCCTGTGAGCAGATTGAGTTTCTGGAGCATCACATTTGTGGGGTCAATTAAACGCTCAAAATGGCCAGAAAAAGAGAACTTTCATCTGAAACTCGACAGTCTATTCTTGTTCTTAGAAATGAAGGCTATTCCATGTGAGAAATTGCTAAGAAATTGAAGATTTCCTACAACTGTGTGTACTACTCCCTTCAGAGGACAGCACAAACAGGCTCTCACCAGAGTAGAAAAAGAAGTGGGAGGCCGCGTTGCACAACTAAGCAAGAAGATAAGCACATTAGAGTCTCTAGTTTGAGAAACAGACGCCTCACAGGTACCCAACTGGCATCTTCATTAAATAGTACCCGCAAAACACCAGTGTCAACATCTACAGTGAAGAGGCAGCTGCGGGATTTTGGGCTTCAGGGCAGAGTGGCAAAGAAAAAGCCATATCTAAGACTGGCCAATAAAAGAAAAAGATTAAGATGGGCAAAAGAACACAGACATTGGACAGAGGAAGACTGGAAAAAAGTGTTGTGGACGGATGAATCCAAGTTTGAGGTGTTTGGATCACAAAGAAGAACGTTTGTGAGACGCAGAATAAATGAAAAGATGCTGGAAGAATGCCTGACGCCATCTGTTAAGCATGGTGGAGGTAATGTGATGGTCTGGGGTTGCTTTGGTGCTGGTAAGGTGGGAGATTTGTACAGGGTAAAAGGGATTCTGAATAAGGAAGGCTATCACTCCATTTTGCAACGCCATGCCATACCCAGTGGACAGCGCTTGATTGGAACCAATTTCATCCTACAACAGGACAATGACCCTAAACACACCTCCAAATTGTGCAAGAACTATTTACAGCAGAAGCAGGCAGCTGGTATTCTATCGGTAATGGAGTGGCCAGCGCAGTCACCAGATCTGAACCCCATTGAGCTGTTGTGGGAGCAGCTTGACCGTATGGTACGCCAGAAGTGCCCATCCAACCAATCCAACTTGTGGGAGATGCTTCTAGAAGCGTGGGGTGCAATTTCACAAGCTTACCTCAACAAATTAACAGCTAGAATGTCAAAGGTGTGCAATGCTGTAATTGCTGCAAAAGGAGGATTCTTTGACGAAAGCAAAGTTTGATGTAAAAACAATGTTATTTCAAATACAAATCATTATTTCTAACCTTGTCAATGTCTTGACTCTATTTTCTATTCATTTCACAACGCATGGTGGTGAATAAGTGTGACTTTTCATGGAAAACACAAAATTGTTTGGGTGACCCCAAACTTTTGAACGGTAGTGTATATATATATATACCATAAACATTTATCTACATTACTGGCAGTGGTGGATGGCATTTGGAAAAGGTGCACCACAGCACACTCAGGCGTTCGTAAGTGTATGCCAATGTACGCTGAAGCCTGGAAGTGTGCACCAAAATGGGAGCATGTGTGAGACCAGAAGTGATATGTGTAGCTTTAGTAGTATTGGTAGCAGGTCACTCCCTGAGTGCGATCCATCTTTTCTCTTTCCTAACCCATACTGATTGGAGTGAGAGATTCGCTGCGTGAAAAAAAAAATGATTGGCTCTGCCTCACATTGCCTACATTTCCTGGACTGATGAGAGTGAACTTTGTTAATTTCTATTCCATTTATTAAAGTTAAGTGAGCAAAGAAGCGGACTCTGCTGCTATGTCTTCGCGATCCATTATGAGCGCCCCGTATGTCCCCTACACTGGGAACGCATGTGGCCATGCCTTTGCCACGACTCACCCACTACTTTATTATCCAGTCCCTGTGTAACTGCACAATCCTGAATGCCCCCTATGCTCCGTCATCCTAGCCGGTCCATCCCCGAACTGGCTTTCACATGTATGAACTTAGTGTTTAAGATTGGCGTAACATCATTCAGGGTCATAAATCTTCGAAGGGCAACCGTTACATACCAAACTATCAAACAAATGATACAATGTGTGGAAAATAGCTTTGCCATAGCTGCAGCGCCACAAGTTGAGGAACCCAGATTGTACAATGTATTTCTTGTCCGACCAAGTTCCTTATAAATGAGATAGGCAAAAAACTATAGACCAAGTGTGTAGAAGGGAAACCAATGAAAAATATCACCTACATAAGAGCATGCACCATTGTTCTCCACCACTTCTTGTCTGAATGACCCCAATGTTCTCTGCCGCTCACTACAGTTTAGTAGCTAATACGTCCTATTACTCCGGAATTCTATTCTTTACATGGCAGATGACCAATTGTGACACCCTACATTTGTGTCTTGTCAATATGTAATGAACTGTTGATATAACTGGAGTCTTGGTTGATAACTTCTTCTCTTATTAGCCACTCATGGTGTTCATGGGGCAGAGTTTATTTTCTCTTGTTCTATATCTAGATAGGCTGAGTCACTCACTTACAGGATTAGCCAGAGATAACAGGCTTCAACTTGTCCCATATCACTAATGAGGTTATCAGGTTCAGTATCATTCCATATGTTTTGCCAGACTACCACCTATATGAGTCAGGAACAAAAACCAAAATCCGGAACAAAACCCACAATAAAATGTTGTGCGCCTCGTCATATATTAGGCTGGGTACACACTTGCATTAAAAAAAGTCACAGGTACGTCTGAAAAAATGGACATCATTGGTGCATCAGGCTCAAGCGAAATTATACTAAGACCGGTGTTGGAAATGCCAGACTCACAACATGTTTGGGCATTACAATCAGCAGGAACATTTAAATTGACTCGTTAAGCACAGAGCCGCCATCAGGAATTTCTGTCACCCCGTATGACAAAAGATCCGAGATGTCTAACTGGTTGAGTGTGGCATTTATTTTATACTTCTGTAATGTCAGTGGTTTTAAAAATGGAACTAATGTGTCCTGATTTTCTGAGAATGATCAAAGTGCAGGATACATGAAAGAGAATTGTAAATAGTAACATCAAGGGTCTAGAATCCCCCGCTGGCACAGAGCAGATAGAAACCATGTACATGTGATAGTCAGTGTGTTCTCTCTGTATGAAACTACATTTAGTAACATGAACACAGCACGAGGTTATATGGACTTTTTTTTGTGTACATGTTTTGTGGTTGCATCATCACGTTTGATCTGTAGATGGAGTAACCCAAAAGGATGCAGTTATCATTTAAGCTGGGCTCAGATGGCCATAATTTGCTACATGCCACCCGCGAGTGGCATTATGTACTTGCTGCATACCGCCAATCGCCATGTACTATCTTGGCGCGTATGCACACATATTACATGTCAAGATAGAACATGCTGCGATTTTTCTTGCACACTTATTTTGAACAATTTGTGTGAGCAGCAACTTGGCAGCCTATGGCCGATTAATACAGCATATTCCTGCAGCAAAACCCGCATGCGGAATATGCTGTAATAATACGTTCATGTGGGAGAGCCCTTATATGTATGTACCCTTCTCAATTTGTGGTAAGACAACAGCACCTAAACGACTACCATTTTCACCTACATCTGTATCTGGTTGTGCATCCAGTTTCATCTGGCTGTAATATGGTATATATCGGTATTATAGCTGCAATACCTGGACCTGCAGTTTTACTAAACCATGGTGATCTTTGCCATGTAAGACAATATTTCTCCTTAAATCCCAGGTGCTGAGCAGGTTAAACCTCACAACTCAAAAAGTCCACGAGTAGTAATTACTTGTGAAGTTTTCATAAGTACCATTCAAATGTATCTGTTAGATCTGTATCCAGGAAACCTGGTTGGAGATCAATTTGGGTCTTAGTGAGTTAGAGGCCAGTTCAAATAAAGCTCACGTAATTAAGCATGTATAGAGAGCAGATATTGGGGACCAGGATTTGTATGCGTATTTGCATGAAGGTAATACTGTAAGTGCAACCTATGTAACTGCATAGGGCCCAAAGGGGGACCAAGTAATAATACTTGCTCCTATGTATTAGATCACATGTAAGGAGCTACACTTATTCCTATTGACTAGTGTTGAGTGAACTTTTGAACACTTCAGTTCAGCTGATCCGCCAAACTTTTGCAGAAAGTTCAGTTCGGTCCGAATTAGGTTGAACTGAACTGTAAGTTCACCACAGCCCTTAAAACTGGTGTATAGTATTATCTAAGAGCCATTAAAGCGCAGAGCTTTTATTGCTCTTAGGGCGAAAACACACTGTTGTACGCGCAACTATACTCAGCAATACAGAGCGTAGCTGTGCCTGAATGAGGGAGATTTCTTCTCCTTTGCCGGCAGTTCAAACTCCGCGCCAGAGTGCAGGAGTTTGAAAAAAGAGGCGGGAAGATAGATGTTGCCCGATCTTTCATGCACAATCTATTTACTACATGCGGGGAACATAGGGCATGTACTATATTTTCTCAGCTGTAGTATTCATTTAGTAAACCACTAAACTCCTATTAATTATCACTGCTGTATAAGGGGAGAAAAACACTCAGGTGTTTTGCCCTTATACAATGGTATATACACCAGTGTTGAGTGAACTGGATCAGTAGAACCCTGTTTTGGGTAGAACTTTGCCATAAACTCGGTTCGGGTTTGTTACAAACCAAACTTTTAGCAAATTTTGAACTGAAAAAGGGTTGTACTAGTTTGGTTCACTCAACACTCCACAGGCACTCTTGGATTGGCACCCCTGGAAGGAAGTTGCTACTTATAAGGTGGTCTATGGGTAGCAACTTGGCGTCATGAAATTAGAATCCAGAAACCACAATACAAAATATATTAGTAAATCAGAACATACTATGAGCTGAGTGATTCAAGTCTTATGAAGTAAGCAATTCTTTCAAGTAATTATATAAACAGATATATTGCCTTTGAACATTTTAGATAATACAATATAAACCTGCAATCAATATAAAAGTATTAATTGTTTAGAAGAGGATTTCGTAAAGCCGTGGAACTTACCTTTGCCCCTTATAGACGGCGGTGGGAGTGATGGGCAGGGAGCTAGGACCCTCTGATTTCAGCTCTGGAATGGAGCCGTCTACAGAGAGTGAGGCTTTAGTGTGACAGAGAGCGAGGCTTTAGTGTCAGAAACTGGACACCACTGTTCTACATCAGTCGCATTGTATTGGGTGAGTGAGATCCCAACATCAATATATGGAAACTTACACACGCATCAATGCTGCAGAGTCTGGCATCTCAAAATAGCTGTAGATAAGCAGCTAGACCCCAGACAGAGCTGTATTACAGACAGGCACACATGGAAAGTAGTGGTTGACTTCTTATGTATTTGTATTTATTTCGTTAGACAGTAATCAATATGTGAACAAATAAGAAAAAGTGATCTAATCTCAGAGTTTTGAAGTTTTGAATCCTCCTATATGTTACAGTGGACAATCTCTGTATATGATGTTACACCTCATTGCTTTAGGTGGTAGAACTTTAAGGAATGGAGAAGGGAGGAGCCACTCATGGACATATGGGACTATTCTTCTGATTTTATGGCTATTTTGGGGGCAGTGTGTGCTGCAGTAACTGTAAAATTAAACAAGTGAACAACAATCGCTCTTTGTAAATGCACACAAGCAATAGTTGTCCAATACTTCGACGACTATATTGAGTGACTATTCACAGAATAGTTGTCCCATGTAAACCACTCTAACATAAGGCCAGCCCAACATCTCTGTTGCGAACATTCCCTCGGCTTTGGATTATTGTGTGACTGTGTGGATGTTGCTACATTAACTAAAAAAGGAACAGATGTACAGTATGTTGTATACATAAAGGGGAATTACAGATAATCAATTCTAATCGTATTTGTGATTCCCACAGGCCGCGAAGGGGTTTGGGTGACAGCAATGGCAGCGGCGGTGGCTCCGCTCCTCTCCCCATTTCCCAAACCGCGCCTTCAGGAAAACTCTGCAGTGTGAATGGTGTTCTAATTTGGCGGTTGGTGCTGCCCGTACAGTCGGGCAGTGTATGGTGGTAAAGTTGTCAAGTCCGTGACGCCAGTCCATATACAGGCCGAGACCTGTGCCAGACAAAATAATAATAAAAATGGAAAATGTGAAATAAAAAGGGGAAATTTATCTTGTCCCCTGGAGTGTAGTGTGGTACCTCAGTGCAGATGTTAACGGTGGTGAGAAGGGACTCCAGGAAGCAGGTTGAACAGTAAAACAATAAAACTATTCATTTTACTGAGAGAGATTTTTCTTCACTAAACTTCATACAAACAGCATTACTTTTTGGTTGAGGTAGATGATTACAGGGTTAAATACAGGAACATGCATCTGTATACTCTACTTTGGGGATGGTTACTGTGACACTTGCAAATAAAGGCCCATTTATGAACACTGTGCTTTGCCTTTCTGTTTCTTACTGTTAGTATTTCTTTTTTTTGTCTAGTTGTCTGTCCACAAAAGTTCTCTCTTATGCCCTTTCTCTTCTCAACATATTCTAGCTTTTGTACTCACACTTTCTCCTTCCCACTTCACTGGATTCCTCCTGATGTTATGTCTTCCTCTCTTACAATTAGACTCTGACAAACTAAACTCCACCCCTACTCCTTTTTAACTGCATCCTCTCACCCAACCCGTGCGGAAAGCTGATCCTCCAATCACAGGCTCTCTCTTCCTGTTACCTGACTAAACACTCCCCTCAAGCTGCTGCTAGGGGATAAGAACCCCAATGAAAATGGGGGGCATGTCAAAAAATAGGGCACAGAAGTGAATTAAAATGTAGATTAGGAGTACAAAAGATAATGATTTTAAGTGTTAAAAGTTAACACCTTCAAATAAGAAGTGACCACATAGGTTCTGTAGTGTACCCAATCCAGAAGAATGATGCTGAGCAATATCCACCTAGAAGTACCACTGATGATACATTCCTCTAAAGAACAGAGTTTTGTTTCACATGCATTGCTAGATCTCGATGATTTACTGCAATGAACAACGAGCGACAGCAAATGATTTTACTTGACACTTTGTTGATCTTTCAATGCAAAAAAAGGTGAAGGGTCGTCAATAATTTATTGTCTCTTTCAAGAGGCCTCTTTTACCAGGACAGGAACCCGATGAGACTGTAGCAACTATTACCTCTGTGTGTGATGCTGCCATTGTTATAGGTTATAGCCATGGAAGGCTGAAAAGTTCTGTCAAGTAACATTGTCTAAAAACCATTGGGATGGGTCTGTAACTAGAGTCACTGCAGCTGCCGATGGGAGGATAAATTTAGCTTCTATGGTGGATTCTGACAATGTTGGAGGATTATTTAAATCCGTAGAGCTTAGCTTCACTTACCCACACCTGGCCTAGGCTATAAGTCTTTCCAATACAATCACACATCAGTGAAGCTTATTGAGTGGGAGTCATTCTAAAGGCATGAGAGAGTCATTGCTTTATCAGCTAGACAGAATCAGCAGAGTGTTTAATGGGGTTGTCTATGACTTTTTTGATTTTTTTCTATTGATGAGTGTTGCTCGTCTTGATCGACTAGGCAAACAAATCACCCTAATTTTTACTAAATTGAATTGGGTAAGTCCAACCTGATTTTTGGTGAAAATCACAGGAAAATAGAATTTCCCAAAAGGTCTGCTATAGAGGTCAGAGTGCAGCCAATTAGCAGCCAGGGTACTTGGATAATGTCACCAAATATGTCCTCCATCTTGCTTATGTGTAGCAGTTTCATTGGATATCTGCATCACATGACATAGCCCTATATAACATCGGCACAGCTGAGTACAGGACAGAGAAGCTGCATCACTGTTAAATACCTATATAAAACATGGTCTGTTCTGAGGGACAAATATTCTAGAGAAGATATATTGCTTATGGTATGAAAGCTTGTATACCAGCACAGAACATAAACAGGGTTCAATTGGAGGGAGTAGAGAAATTAGCTGCAACAGATTTACATGTTTACACAAAATGTGGTCTGTACATTGGGAGAGGGTATATTTCTGCTGCTGTCACTGTATATAGCAACAAATCAGACAGACTACCCTTTGGCATGGGGAATATTGCAGTTCTCTGTTTGTGGCCTCAGATGATATTCAAAGTTGCGAGTCTGGCCACTAGAAATTATTTCCAGGTCTTATTTAGCTAGCACTGGGGTGAGGGAATTTAAATTATGCAGCACAAAGCAAGGACAGTTTACAAAGATGTCATGCCACCCAGGGATTGCAATTTATTTAGTTTGTGGCATTTTTTGTGAATATAAAACAAAAAGAAATCCAAACAGGGAAACAACAAATACACATAGTGCGAGTCAGCTGCCTCAGACATTTTTCAAAGTCATGAGTCCGGTTACAGCAAATTATTTACAGACCTTAGGCCTAATGTCCGCTTGTCACACAGATTCCATCTGCTGAATTCCGCAGCCGAATCCAGCCGTGCCCAGAGACATGGGCAGAAAAAAACATTTTCTTACCTGTTCAGCTCCAGCGTTCATCTCCTCTGTGCAGGCCGGATGTTCTTTCTTCGGCATGGCGAATGCATCTGGATGTGCTGGTAACGTGCCGGACACATGTGCAGTGCAATTTTTTTTAAGTCTCCTGCTTTACTGCGGATCCACAGCATGTCCACAGTGACAGCTGTGGCTGTGCCATCGATCGGACGGTTTTCATTAACTTCAATGGAAGCTGTCCCACGGGATCCGCAGAAAAAGGGAGCATGCTGCGAAAAAAAAATCACATCCACATGCTTTAAGTTGTCTTGCGGATACTAATGCATCCCCATGGGCGGCTAGAGGTGCGGATCTCCCGCACGGATTTTATAATTAAAATCTGCCCAAGGACATTGGGCCTAACACAGTTACCTTTGGGGTGAGGGGTTTCAATTACACTGCACAAAATAGGGACTGTTCCCAATTATACAATCTATGCTCTGTGGCTTTCTGTTCTAACATATCGTGCTACTCGGGCATTGCAGCAATTAGTTGTCAGTGTTTTTTTTGCTTTTTTTTTGTGAATGTAAAAAGAAAACAACTCTAAACAGGGAAACAGCAAATACACATAGTGCATGTCAGCTGCCTCAGATGTTGTTCAAAGCTGAGAGTCCAGCAACTATAAATTATTTGCAGGCGTTACGCAGCTACATGTGGTTTTCTGCAAGCTACAAAGTCAGCTGAAAAGTTAAATAAAACTACACTAAAAAGTAAACAAAAAAAATAACTTAAAAAAAGATAACATGAAAAAAGCAAATGGCAGGGGACGTGTCGGTAGTAGTGGTGGTGGAGGTAGTAGAAGATGGGACTTCAAGCGACCCCAAATTACATGTGACATGCTTACATGGTGGAATTCCACGTTGCATAACTTGCAGAGGCTCAGCCTTCAGTAGAGAATAATCACAGAGTACCAGATGGTATATGGCGTTAGTAAGTGCTATATGGAGGTCAGTCACTTGACACCTGTGGTGTGGCTGCAGATCAAAGGTGTTTGTGCCATTTAGCCTGCTTTGATGAATCCATGAGGACGCAGTGATCAGTATGACCATCCCTGTTATCTGTCTGCTGGAATAGATGCTACAAGGCCTCAGGGACAGTGATATGTTGTTGTCATAGTAGGAGGAGGAGGAGGAGAAAAGGGATATCAATTTCCCAACTGTCTGGCCAGTCTGCCATTACTCAACACCACAGGGAGGATGGCTTTAGGCAAGAAAGGGGGCGCCGTTTCCAACATATTTCTCAGCCCATGTCAGAAGTATGGTAGAGGAAGAGCAGGGGATAATATACGTCCAGAAGCAGGGAAGAGAGCTATGCAACTTTCTTTCCATCCCTCACTAGTCCCAGCTATTCTATGTGGATGGTGGGACCAGCCGAAGGCGTAACTTCAAGGAATGGGAGCCATTACCCTTAGACACTTTGAGGCATGTAAGTGCTTTTATGCTGCAGTGCTTGCAGAAGGACTGTCGCATAGCCCACATCAAAACATCAGATCATTATTGGGTGACCACCCTCCTTGATTCCCACTACAAGGCCAAAATTCTGGCAGTGACGAGGGACCTCAAAATGCAGCAGTATCAGGACACACTGTTGATCAGCTTTAGCAGAGCATTTCCCCGTGGCCGTGGGGATGCATCATCTGCAATGGATCGGAACTCTGCGAGTCATGGCAGATGAGCAGGAGGCCGCCACAGTAGCACCATTACCAGTGGCAGAGGAAGTGTAACAGAGGTTTTTTAAACCCATTGTAGCCTGCAGCAACAGCACAGCGCAGGACTGGCAGTGACAGACAGCAATTATCCATGTTAGTCCAAGACTATGTTATCTCCCACGTGGATGTACTCAAACATGGTATTGGCTACTTGGACTTCTGAGTGCCTAAGCTTGATGAGTGGCCAGAGTTTGCACATCATGCTTTAGAGGTGCTTGCCTGCCCCACTGTCAGTGTGCTTATCAGAAAGGGTGCTTAGCACAGCTGGGAGTGTGATAAGTGACAGATGCATCCACCTGTCCACAGACAATGTGGATTGCCTGATGTTTATAAAAGTTAATCATGCATGGATTTCACCTGATTTTTACACCCTGATGGCAGATTTCACTGAATAGTTAACTCACTGGAATTTTTTTAATCATACATGACTGAGCACAGATTTATATCAAAGACCATACTGTGCCCCCAACGTGATGTTGCTGCTGCTGGTGGAGGTGCTCTGCTCTCCTTCTCCTGCTTCCACCTTGTTTCCTCCACCTACTTTCCTCCCAAATGAAAAATATGTCAATATGGAAATATGGAGCTACACCTCTCATGCTTCCTGGAGGAGCACAGGGTATTATTGTATCTTGCTGGTGGAGTAAAGATTGACAGGGGGGTGACGCCCCCTGAATGTGATTGGCTGCACAGCTGCTTGGCTTGTAGGTCCTAGAAGGCCACTAAAGGAGCTTTGGAGCACAAGCGCGGACTGCGGCAGCATTAGGAGCGGAGAGCGGGGGAGCCGACATAATGGAGCCCTGAGGCGGCGGGAGGCACAGAGGTGACAGCCGGATGCCGCTACGTGGGCAGTGGGCGGACGTCCCGGTGGTGTACTACATGCACGGCCTGCGGCATTAATTGCGTCCGGAAATCACGGGGGAACTGACATGTAACCCTGAGGCAGCAGGTGGCACAGAGGTGACAGCCACATGCCAGGATGCAGCACAGAGACGGCGGCCGGACGGCCAGCTGTCCTGGCGGTGAACGACATGCGCGGGCTGAGGCAACAATTGGGAGTGCTGAGCGAGGAAATGGGCATTACGGAACACAGAGCCAGTGGCCAGCATGGACCTGACAGCCTCCTGCTGGGAGAATGCAGTGAGGCGGCAGCTGGTCCGCTGACACTGATCACTGTGGCGTGTGTATTGATTAGTGCCTGTGGTGCAGCCTTAGGCTGACGGTTACTTTTCTTCGTAGCCTTACATTATTAGATGTTCATGCTGTCAAAGATGGCAACATTACATCTAATAATGTCAGCCTAAGAAGACAACTAACCCTCAGCCTAAGGCTGCAGCCTAGGCATTAGTCAATACACACGCTGCAGCTTAGAGCTTCCAGCCTTGACCCTATCGGGAGCTAGGGGTTTGAGAGGGGCGTTCCTCCTGTCAAACCCATAGCTTCCGGTGGTGTCAAGATACAATAATACTGGAGCACACTCTGTCCTCAAGGTGCTGTTGCTGATGATGGAACTGCTGCTGCTCTCCTCCTGCTTCCACCATGTTTCTTCCTCCTCCTCCTGTTCCCAAAACGAAAATTTTCTAAAGCACAAGAAATAGCTGTAGCTCTACACCTTTCCCTGGGAGATGACCTGTGCTTGGCTGTTCTGGTGGAATTTGTCCTTTAAAAATTTATGACATTGCTTTTAAAACAGGCACTAATCTGCTCCTTTACTATAGATCAGCGATCTATAAAGCGGCATTAGACTTGGTACACGGAGGGTCCTCCAAACGGTGGGTTGAAATAGAGCAAAACTACCTTGGGTCGGGTCAAGGGGCTTTTCTGGCTTAGGGGGGAACTGGGTCATAGCAGCTTTGGGGTCTCTCTCTTTATGAACTCCCTCTTGAGAATTTGGGATGGCTTTGCAATCAGGGGCGACTTAGTGAATATACTGGGCCCATGGCCCCTCATTGTGGGGAATCCAGATTTCCCAAAAGTTGACATAGGACTACCATTGTTGGGCAGACTGGGGTGTCAACCACCTAGAGTTCGGGATCTGGTTAATAAGGATGAAACTATACCACTGGGTGAGGGGGGAGCCTATGACAGGCACGAGGTTCCAATACCTACATATAGGCAATTTTATCAGAGCACTGCTTCCATTATCCAATTTCGAGGAAATGTGTGATGGCCCCTATCATCTGAGTGGAGATATATCCGCAGTCTATAGTATTCTGGTAGCTGGGGAACTGTGACCCGGGTGGGGGAATGCAGAGATCCTGGGGAAAAGAACTGGGGCGAGCTCTGTTGGAGGATGAGTGGACTAAGGCCCTGCATCTGACCTACAAGATGTTGGCTTCAGGTAGCCACCAAGAGCCGAACTATAAACTTATAACAAGATGGTATCGCACCGCAGCATGTATAGCTAGATTTTGCCCAGGAACATCGGACTTGTGTTGGAGATGCTTAAAGGGGTTGTCTCGCGCCGAAGCGGGATGGAGGAATTGAGAGCTAGAGATGATGCTAAATACTTGGCTTACTACTCTGTCTTGGAGACCTTGCTGACATTCCGTTTGTCGGGAGGGTTCGAGTAGTGGCTGTTGAACGGAGCTCTACCTAGTCAGCAACAGTTATGGGGTTTGCAAATGCCACTGGACTCAAGCGCCTTACATTTTTCTTTCCTTTTTCCTTCCCCTCCTCTTCTGCTTTTCTTCCTTCTTCCTCTTCTATAGAGCTTTTAGTTTGTAAGAGCCGGTATAACTACGCTGATTGGTAGTATAATAATTCACAGAAACCTTCCAGTAGAAATTTTAGATTTATTCTACATTATCGTATACCATGTTACATAAACACTTTAAATTTTGGTACAGATTTTAAGACACTTGTAATGCAGGTTACAATAGTGGTTATATCACAGAAATGCATATTTTTGAAATGAGTGTCAATGCCACTGTATGGATTGCACGAAATATTAATAAAAAACATTTTGACCTAAAACAAGCACTACACCTGTTGTCTTGTGTATCGTAATTTTTGGTAGCTCTACAGCTGTTCCTTGGAGCAGGTCTGTGATTGAGTGTTGTGTTCACATGGTAGAATTTCTCCTTGTAAAATTTATGACATTGCTTTTAAAACAAGCTGTCATCCTTGGTGCAATTATTGATCTAGAAGACCCTATTTGGGCCTACTTTTGTTTTCAGTGCTATGAGTGACTGTACACTATTTTTACCAATTTAAGGTAGGCTCCAGATGTTCCTCAGATCTCTGGCCATACTCCCATGCAATTTGGAGGGCACTGGTACATTGGGGACCTTCTGGAGGGCAAATTAGTGAACCCAATTTTTACTTCCATTGACTGTAAAGGGAGTCTGAATCAGCTGTCCCAATTCACAATGATTGAGCTGAAATTGGCCTTATACTGACACAAACCCATTGTTCCACTATTTGCTCTTCACTATTATTCCTAGGTCAGCTCAGCAATAGATCGGCCACTCGGATTCCCGCTGCTCAGCTGATTACTGATGCCGCTGTCATTATGGAGAGTGCAGAAAGCACATCACACTGACCATAGCACAGCAGCCAAGGTTGATATTACAGGCACAGTTCTCATTGAATTCAATGAAACATAGAAACTCCATGCAGGTGTTGCCCTTGGTCAGGTTCAACCCCAAGACCTCAGTCCTGCAAGGTTATAGTGCTAACTACTGTTTGAATATTATTTAAATTGAACCAAGTGCTCTAAGGGTAATATAGCCTTATCAATCATGTATGTCTAATTATCTGCATAGTGTATTGGAGAAGAAATTGGACTCAACGCAGAAGTGTGTTTATTAAGGCTATGGATGTGGAACTACTGGGTCAACCTACCGGGTAGGCGTAGGACCAATCCAGCAAGGTTGACAGATGACCCTTGGTGATTGGGGGTGAATATACCAGGCGAATGTGACACAGTCCGGAGAGGAGACCTATGGACAAAATACCTAGCCCTCAGCTAGTACAGAAGAAAAGGGACAGCCCTGCCTAGAAGCGGGGCTGGCATCCTGATAAGAATGACCCTGCAGTCCTCCTCTGGGGCCTTGCTAACCCTGAGAAGACACAGGATAAAACACTGTAAAAACCAAAAGACAGACTGAGGACAGGAAAAGAGCAGAAACTGAGGAACTGCAGACAAGCGAACAAGAACGTGACAGCGGAACAGACGAAGGGTTATCTGACAGGTAAAGTGCAGAGCTAGGAGCACAACAAATAGACAAACACTGGACAAAAAGAGGATAAATGCAGAAGAGAGAAACTCACAACACCACTGAGGCAAAGAGGAAGGATTCATAGCTCAGGTAAATAGGACAATAATTGGCCATGCCCTACAGCTGAGCTAGCATGCCTGGGGCAGGTAACCATTTACGTGTTCGAAGAAAGTATGTAGAAGTTCATTTACAGGGAAAGCAGGACGACGCCCAGGAAAATGAATGATGCATGAATTAAGTAATGCCTTAACCCTGAATATTTTTTACCCGCAACTAGTCTTATGGTCAATTTACACGGAATGATATCACATACTATACAACCTATGCACTAGTGTGGGACAGTTTCAAGAAGAAAGTGGCCATGTTTTCTATTCCAGTACACCCCCTTTTAGTAAATTTGATCCTATGATTTGATTTATTTCTAAATTAATAGGTGGTCCTTAATGGGACCAACATCTAATGAATCATCGTAGGATCATGCAATGTTGTTCACCACAAAAGTCATGGAAAGTGGAACGTCTAGTATTATTTTTGCCTACTCAACAAAGCGGCTTATACTCATCCTTTTCGTTAATGAGTAATTATTAAGTGTTTACATTTCTTTTGTTTCGTCAGTTCATTCTATACTACTAATCCTTGAATGGGTCTCCATATTCATGATGTAGCAAACCTTACCTGTTCATTGACATTCCCACATGCTTCTCTGTCATTGAGTGGATTAACCAACGAACACAAGAGTTTACTTATATGGTGTTTATTTTGTATGCCGCTCAATAGCAGAAATGCTCTTCCAAGCTTGCTGGGCTTTTTCACTTGCTTGGACAAGACATTTATGAACCAGCCTAAGACTGTCATTATGTAACGCTGCCAGATGAATAAGTGAAGAATTATTTGGAGGTTTTTTTGTTCTCCTGGAGCAGGAGGTCACCTGGTATACTTCTTTTATAGCTTTCTGCAATCCATCTTCCATTGACCTTTAGATGAAACTCTTTCTAACCTGGCTGCAAACATTTACCTGGCAACGGAGATTATTTGCTCTACAAATTCCTCCAGAAACTCACATACTAAGCTCTTAGGACAACACCTTTGGGATTTTGTGTTTCATGTATTGTCTATAGAATCCTAAGTCATATAGGTTGTGGCAACGGCAGAGTTATTAAACTTAGCCTATAATAACCAAATTTCCAAAGCATGACCAGGTGAAAACACAACTTTCCATGACCATATTTAAACATAGGGCTGATCTATCATTTCTACATCACTTTGTGAGGGTTAAATTTAGGCAAGAATCGATGGGTAAGGCTTCATGTTCATGGGTGTAGCCCGCAGCGGAATCCGACCCTGCCTGTGGTTAAGGACCCTGCTTACCTGTTGGGGTCTTCTATTTCCTTCCCTGCGGATGTGTGCGGAAGCACCGGCCGGTGTGCCGCTACACATGTGCAGTGGAGTTCTTTTTTTTTAAACTCCTGCTGTCCCGCGGATGAGCTGCAGATCAGATGGCTTCCATTGACTTCAATGGAAGCTGTCCGTGTGGATCTACTGAAATGGAGCATGCTGCGATTTTTTTTTTCTGGACCAAAAGGTCCGCAGATCAAATCGGCATGCTGTATTTCATTTGCAGGCGCCCATGTATCTCTATAGGTGGCTTGATTTGTGGATCTTCTGCGCGGGTGCCCTGTGCGGATTCCACAAATCAAACCCACCCTTGGACATTGGGCCTAATTATCTATCCATCGCTGACGCTCAGACATCTCATGAGTAAAATTGTGATATTGCCACTTTTTTCTTGCAGCGATATCACGATTGCCTGTATAAAACTAGCCTTATTGAGTATAATCCATAGTAAGGGCGAGCACCCACTGGCGTTTGCGTTCTCCGCGGGAAAAAAACGCAGCGTTTTCGCCGCGTTTCTCGCGGTTTGTTTTTCGCGGCGTTTTCGCTGCGTTTTCCGTTAATTTCCATTGACATTCATGGGTGCATTAGGAGAAAAATAGGGACACATATGCAACTGACAGTTCCTATGTTAAAAACGCAAACGCAACGCAAAAAAAACGCCAGTGGACAGGAACACATGTTATCTCTATGCCTGTGCAGGAAAAACGCAAAACGCAGGTAAAAAAACGCCAGTGGGTGCTCGCCCTAAAGGGGGAAAAAGTAAGCAAACCCTTGACTTTAATAACCTGTAAATCCTCTTTCAGCAGAAATCATCTCCACCAAATGTTTCCTGTAGCTGCAATTAAGATTTACCTGTTGAGCCTTTTAGTGCTCTTACCGGGACCCTGTGACTAGGCAGAGCTTCAACAGTTCAGAATTTTCTCCTTTTTTTAGATAATTTTCTAATAACTATGGATTTAAATACACCCCGGTATTCAGCAAAGCTTTTGTAGCCTTTTCTAGCTTCATACAGCTCTAATAGGGACTTTTCACATAGGATGGAATATTCCACTACAGCATTGCAGAATATGCCCTCCTGCGGAATATTTAGCTTCAAATTTCAAACTGCTAACATGCAGATTTTGTTGTGGAATTGAAAATAGCAGAAATCTGATGGCAATTCCACAACAAAATCTGCAGTCAGTAGTGCAGATTTCAGTGCGGAATTTAGGGATGGCATATTCCACAATACTGTTGCAGAATATTCCATTCTGTGTGAAAGGTCCCTAATAGAGATGAGCGAGCATACTTGCTAAGGCTAACTACTCGAGCGAGTAGTGCCTTAGTCGAGTATCTGCCCGCTCGTCTTTAAAGATTCGGCTGCTGGCAAGGGTGACAGGTGAGTTGCGGGAGTGAGCAGGGGGAGAGAGGGAGAGAGAGATCTTCCCTCCGTTCCTCCCTGCTCTCCCCCCGCTGCCGGCAGCCGAATCATTAGAGTCAAGTGGGCAGATACTCGACTAAGGCACTACTCGCTCGAGTAGTTAGCCTTAGAGAGTATGCTCACTCATCTCTAGTCCCTAACAAGTCTTCTGATATCTTCTGAAAGTTCTTTGCATTAAGAACTTTGCATAGTTCACACTAATGAATCTTTGTTCAAAAGAACAGATTTATCATTAACCAGGCTTTCTATATTCTTATTTAATAGGTAAAGCGCCTATGAAACAAGCACTTTCTATCTCATCTTCTTAATTGAAACATCATTGGCTACTTAGCTCTTGGACAGTCATTAACCTTTTCTCCCTGCACTTTGGCTATTTACTCAATGTGCTCAATAAAAGACATTATACCTGAAGAAGAATCTTGAGTAGGTTTGAAAGCTCTCTATAACATCATGTATTTTTGTTAGCCTTTAAAAGGTATCATATCTACAAGATGACTTGGTTTGTATTACTGAGAAAAATCGCAATAAAAGACATGAGCGGGACAACTATTTGTGTGTTATTACTTTAGTTAAAATGTGCTTGTCTATGACTGTGACTTAAGGCCCATTTACACGTAACGTTTATTGCTCAAAATTCGTTCATACAACCAAAAATGAGCGATAATAGTTATATGTAGATGCTACCACTGTGCACTTTTCTTCTGAATGATGATTTTAAGGTGAACTTAAAATCCTTTCTTTAGACACAGAGAGATAAAGTATCTGTCAATAGACCACATGCCGTGTTCTCCGTGGTAATTGGGAGATGACATTATATTCTGCCAGGACCAGGAGCCCTGTGAAGAACAATGCAGCTGTTTGCACAGCAGGGCCTGTGATTAGTCACAGCTCCTGGAGGCCCTTTTACATTCAAATGAAGATGATAAAATGTTAATGAGCATTACTGGCCATTAACACTTTATATAAAAAGATCACTAAAACTTTCAATTGTTCAAAAGATTATCTTTGCATGTAAATGGGCCTTTAGATAGCAGCCAGATCACATTTGCAATAATCCAGATAATTCCAAACGGTTCACTTACTGTTTCTTGGAACTGTACTATGTATATACAGACTGAAATATGTATATATTTGTTTTCTATCTCTAACTGCTTGCCATATATCTATCTAGAAGAGCTTTACAGTTCAAGATTTTAATCTATATCAATAAAAATGATTATTTTGTGAAGCTGGATTTTGGCAGAATTTGGTCAGAGCAAATCTGTGCACCGTGAGTGACATCCCTAGTTTGCTGGTTGGGATCTGGTGTTTCTTTGTTTGCGATATACACTGTTTTCCTGAAAATAAAACCTACCACAAAAATAAGCCCTACCCTGATTTTTCAAGATTTTCAGGGAGGCTTGAAATATAAGTCCTACCTACAAAATAAACCCTAGCTGCATTATATAAAAAAGAAATACATTACCTAGCAATCTCGTTCCGGGTCCCCTGAGTGTTCTCTGTAGCTCCAGCACGCTTGCTGCAGTGCTCGGACGCCCACAGAAGATCGCTTCCTGGTTACGGCATTCATAAATCCCGCTTCCAGGAAGTGATGTCTGTGATTAGTTCTCGAGCTCTGCTAACCCAATCGATGCAGCGATCAACGAACCAATGCGTTAGCTGTGATTGGTTCATCGAGAACTAGATTGATTGGCTAAGCAGCATTCAAGAACCAATCACAGCCATCATGTTGTGGAGGCAGGATTTATGAATAGGTCAATCAATGCCGCAGCTCAGCAAAATTCATAAATACTGCCTACACAACACGTTTTCTGAGATTGGTTCACCGAGCGTTGAATTGACTGGCTGAACAGTGCTCAAAAATCATAGCCATCGCTTCCTGGAGGCGGGATTTATGAATCCCATACCCTGAAATTGATCTTCTGTGGGCGGCAAGTACGCTGGAGCTCTGGAGAACAGCGGCAGGGCCTGGACCGAGAAGGCTAGGTAGGTATAATAAGACATCCTTCTAAAATAAGACACTGTGCCTCTTTGGGGACAAAAATTAATATAAGACAGAGTCTTATTTTTAGGGAAACGCTGTATCTGACTTTCTGCCTCATATCCATATACCTGATATCTACTTTTATAAGTAATAAAATAGATGGTTTAATGATATATTGGTAGTATCCCTCACACATTCTCAGGTCTCGCTTGTCAGAAGACTATTTACTGTATTAGTGAAAGACTTCTTTCATGGAGAGTGTTACTGGAAGTGAACTGACAAGGAAAACAGTGAAGCAGTGATGTGATACAACACATGTAGAATACTTATCTGCTGGTAACTATCCCTCTTCTTCTCCACAGTCAGCTGTTCTGGTGAGACAATGACATATTGTTCCCTGCAGGCAGCGTACGGACAATGACTGGTATGTGAGCCATGTACAGGAACCTTCAGCACTGCACAGAAGTGTTTCCATAGACCGTGAATACATAACTAAACTGACTGTGTGGGCATCATTCACAAAGAATGAAGGACGTGGATTTACTTCTAACTATTAATACCATTGAAATGATGGAGTTCATATAAATGACTCCACACACTGTATGTATTGGTATCTGCAGCACATTGTATTAGGATGCGTCCCCAGAGAAATTAATTATCCCGTGTTTCTTTTGTAACAATGAATGGCAAATCCAACTCTGCTAAATCATAATAGTCATGAAGACCGACGAGCCATGAATAATGAGTGTAGCTTCCAAAGGGCAACAGCAAAAATAAAATGTATATTTTTTTAAATTGTTGCATTATTGCCTCCATCATTAGTGTATAGTTCAATTATATGTCTCAAAGGGGGACCCCAATTTCTAAAGTCTTATGATTCACAGCTCAAGTCAGATGATAACTGTGGGGTGTGACTATGAGCTGATATCCCCACTGATGTTCTGAAAGAAGGAACTCCGGGGCTCAGCAAAGTACCTGAAACTGATGGTGCTGGTCTTTGTAGAACTTAGAATTTCTAATATTAACCCTTTCCAATCCAATTTGTATCCTGGTTCTCCTGGGGGGGGGGGGGGGGCTTACTCTTTTTCTGCCATTATACAATGGCACTATCTGCTGGATAAAGCCAGTACTGCATTACGTGACACGCTGGATAGGCTCCGACAGCAGAGAGGCTGGCAAAATACAGTAAGAGAACCCGACGGAAGTCTTCCCAAATCGGAGCTGTACAGCCTTAACCCCTTGAGTGGCACGCCCGGAAATTCTCCGGGACCAGCTCCACTGCCGATAGTGATATAGCCCGGAAGATTTCCGGGCTATGTATCACTGTGGGAGCTGCAGAGCACAATGCCACAAGCTGTAGCAGTGTGCTCTGCCTGCACAGTCCCACAGAGAACAAAGCAAGGGCTTTGAAAAACCAGCAGAAGATATTGCCGATCTGCCGGCAATCTCCTGCTTTGTTTACAGGTTGCCATAGAGACTATCGGCTTGTCAGAAGCAAGCCGATGGTCTCTGTGGCAGGGAGAGCTGCGGCTTGGCTGTCAGAGGACAGCTAGGTACCTGCTCTTACAGCAGAGATCAGAGAAAACCTCCGATCTCTGCTGTGTTAACCCTTTACATGCTGCAGTCTATGTGACTGCAGCATGTAAAGGGCTGTCACTGCAGCATGTAAAGGGCTGTCACCATCGGACCCCCGGAATGTGATCAGGGGGTCCTGATGGGTCCCTGTGGAAGTCCCCTAAAGGGACAAAAAAAAAGTAAAAAAATAATAAAAAAAATAATAAAAACACTTCTCTCCCTTTACTTTGTAAAAAATCAAAAATAAAATCACACATGTGGTATCCATGCGTCGTAATGACCCAGAGAAGGAAGTTAATACATTTAACCCCTTAATGACATGGCCCCTTTTTTTCTTTTTTCCCCATTTCTTTTTTTCCTCCCCCCTGTTTAAAAAATCATACTTGTACCGCAAAAAACAAGCCCTTATATGGCCATGTCAATGGAAAAATGAAAAAGTTATGGCTCTTGAGACGCAACTGCAAAATTAGTTGAAATTCAATGATTAGACCATTTTAAAAAACCTGCCCTGGTGGGCACGACAGGGTGGTAGGAAACCCGCCACTCAAGGGGTTAAATCATAATGTCTTCAGACATCAGACAGTGGAAAGAGTTGAACTGGTGCCATTAAAGGGGTAACCCATGTGGATAACCCATTCTAGAGACTGAAGCCGCCTTGTCAGTCAACTGATTGCTAAGGGTCTGACCTCACTACCAGCCATTTGTAAAGGGTTGCTCAATGCAGCTGATCCTTTGCTCTGCAGTGCTCATTGCTGGGGAAATGTAGCATTGCATGGGCCCATTCGAATTAGAGGGCAACCAAGTAATACATTGTTAAAGGGGTTTTGTCATTAAAAAAAAAATCTATACTCACCATTTCCTCCTCTGTCAGTTTCCTTATTGCACCTTCTCCTGGCTGAGCTTGTTCAGTCCCCCCAGGTCACCTCACGCTGGCTTGTTATGAAAGCTGCATTCCTCGCATTCTCTTCCGGCCGGGTCAGTGAAGGTCAGGTCCCTGTGCTGTAGCATTCACTGTCTAGGAAGGAATTCTGATCTATTGCTGAGACAGCTCGCATGAGCAGTCTCTGCAGTAGATCAGCACTCCACCTACTGGCTTGTGAACTGTGACGTAACAGAAGAAGACTGCAATGTATGTAACCTCACAGAAAGCAGAGGAATCAACCAGCTGGAGGTGAGGTGACCCCCTCCCCCAGACTGCAGGATTCATGAGAAAATAGGGGAGGCGAAGATCTGGTAAGTAGACTGGCGGGCAAGGAATAGGTAAGTATAGAATTTTTTTTTCTTAATGACAGAACCCCTTTAATACTGACTCCCCAATAGGACACATGGAAAGGGGTTCCAGGTGAGACTCGTCCTTTAACTTCAGTGATAGTTTATTATACATATGACCAGAACTGATGAAATTTGGGTGCAAGTAATGCAAATTATATTTTTAAGGTAGCATTTTGGGGTCGTGTACTTCCACTAATGTCACCATACCATGTCACCAGATGGAAAGCTTCCTATAAGGGAATCCTTATGAAACGTTTGGCCTGCTGGATAATACCAAAACCTAGAATTGGTGTAGACTCCTACCTCTCATAGCTTTTAGTTTTCCAAAAATTGCACAATATTTTGACATATACTGAACTTTGGCGTTTATTTGTGATATGTAATACAGAGCACAGACAATATGTGGATGTAACCCGATTATCCTATTGTCACAAGCACAAAATACTAAAATGATGAACAGGCTCAACAAAGGAATGATGGATCGTGAGACAATTTCCAGTGTAACTTCATATGTGCTACTTGTGACCTAAAAGAATCAAGGGACAAAGTAGAAGAATAATGGTAGACAATTGAGAAATGCAGAAGTACAGAAAATAACTCTTGGTCAGCGTATACAATGTATTCATAGAACATTCATACAAAATTAATTTTCAAACTAATTGTGGCTTTGTAATTAAAGTAAGTTAAAGATAGACAGTGGTGTAGATATAGGGGTGCAGAGGTAGCGGTACCTGAGGGGGCCCAATTTTCCCTCTTCCACATGTGAAGTACTATAGATTGCACCTGATAGTTTTATAAATGCCCATTTTATGGCAGCTTTTCACTTGAATATGTGTCTGTTGGCAACGGATGCAGTGTCTGTGTGTTGTGCGATGCCAGTTGCGCCTAAGAATTTCGGACACGACTCATATAGCCCATGTAAATACAGTCTAATGCTGCATTACATGCTTAGTTGAATTCACACTGAGAGGCAGCTAAGTGCACCGCTTTAGCTTGAAAATAGGCTCCAGCATTATAGTCCGGAGTATTAGCTCTTGTATTATGGCACACTTGTGGTTGGAATAATAAATTCACCCAAGCATGAAATACTGGAGTGCTGTCTTTTATTAAAGGATACTGTTCTGCTACATTATAGCAGGAGAGGTTTTAACCCCTTCCTGCTGCGGTCCTTTTTTTTTTCATTTTTCCATCCCCACTTTCAATATAGGAAAACGGTTAAGAAAGGTGTCCAGGTTCCTCTTACTCTCTTTTATTGAATTCGCCATCACCACATCCTCAGGCAAAGCGTTCCATAGTCTCACTGCTCTTACAGTAAAGAACCCCCTTCTATGTCAAAGTAGAAAGCTTCTTTCCTCTAGACGTAGAGAATGCCCCTTTGTTACAGTCCTGGGTATAACTAGATGATGGGAGAGATCTCTGTTTTGACCCCTGATATATTTATACATAGTTATTAGGTCGCCCCTCAGTCGTCTTTTTGCTATAGTGCATAACCCCAATTTTGGGTATTGTAGTCCGCTCATTCCATTTATTACTTTGGTTGCCCACCTTTGAACTTGCTCAAGCTGTGATATATACACAAGAAGCCTACGAATAACGCCTAGGCAGGGTATGCTGTGGTAGGCAGAGTCTCCCTTAGACAGATAGTGACATGGAAGTTTAAGCAAGAACTGGCAGCCTTCTTGGGTGTGACCAGGCCCCTGGATGATTTGTGTTGTGGAACACAGTTCTCCAGGCCTCAACAAGAGACTGTGTAAATTGCTGCTCCCCATGCGCTCTGGCAGTCTTCCGTGTCGTCCTCAGAGGTGACAGAGCATTCTCTTCCTGGTAACGTGGGTTGAATACCCCGCCTCCAGCAAGAGATTGCTGTGATTGGCTCAAGACCATGGCCTCAGCCAATCACAAGCAGTGCTTGATGAGCCAATCACAGTCATTCAATGATGTATTCAACACACGTTATCAGGAAGAGAATGCTTTGTCACCATTGAGGAGGACATGTAAGAATGCCGGAGTGCCTGGAGAGCAGTGAAAGAGGGACCGGGACGGCGCCTGCTAGGTATTAAAACACCCTCCGAATATAAGACACTGTGCCTCTTTTGGGGGCAAAAAATTATATAAGACAGTGTCTTATTTTTGGGGAACCACAGTACCTCTAGAGACTATAACTAATATGCTTGCATACCAATGTGACAGAAACCATTAAAGGAGATGTCTCGAGGAAGCAGTGAATTTTTTTTTTTGCCCAGTCCCCCTAATTAAGCATACATTACTAAGCCCCCCTGTAAATGACTTTTCTAGCTGGTTTGTACTTACCGTTCCAGCGTTTCAGCAACTTATAAAAGTTTCCCCAAGATGGCCGCCGGCTTTTTTCCCGTCGCTTGCTGTAGCCCGACGTGCGCGCTCCCGAGACGCTGCCAGCTGTGTCTCCATGACAACACGACGCCCCGCAGCCGCCGACCGGACCCCTGGAGTGAACACGGCCGACCAGTCACCCACCGCCAGGTAGCAGGTAACCGGCGCAGCCCCCGGCCCCCCCACGCTAGACCCGGCTCCCCCGCGCTACCCCCTGGCTCCCCAGCGCTACCGCCCCGGCTCCCCAGCGCTACCGCCCCGGCTCCCCAGCGCTACCGCCCCGGCTCCCCAGCGCTAGACCCTGACAGACGAAGGCCCCCTCGGCCCAGCGCTAGGCCCCGGAGCCCAGCGCTAGGCCCCGGAGCCCAGCGCTAGGCCCCGGAGCCCAGCGCTAGGTTCCGGAGCCCAGCGCTAGGTTCCGGAGCCCAGCGCTAGGTTCCGGAGCCCAGCGCTGGGCTCCGGAACCTAGCGCTGGGCTCCGGGGCCTACCGCTGTGGCCCGGGACCTTCACCTGTTAGTGAAGATCACCCCCCGACCCATCACTTACCTGGGCGGCTTCTCGGGACAGCTGGGCTGCTGGGCTGGGCTTCTCCGCTGGGCAGCTCCAGTTTCTGCACCTTCCTCTAACAGAGGATGGTACAGAATGGCCACTCCAGCGCGCTCCCGAGCAGTGACAGCTCGTCTGCGCATGTGCAGAAGAGCTGTAGTGGGGAGCACACTGAAGCGGCTCGTGCTGAAAGGAGAAGACCGGACTGCGCAAGCGCGTCTAAAAAAGCAAGCTGCCAGCGAATTTAGACGGAACCATGGAGACGAGGACGCTAGCAACGGAACAGGTAAGTGGAATAACTTCTGTATGGCTCATATTTAATGCACGATGTATATTACAAAGTGCATTAATATGGCCATACAGAAGTGTATACCCCCACTTGCTTTCGCGAGACCTCCCCTTTAAGAGTATTGTGCTTTTGTATGAAAAAATAAATATTTCCTGTTTGCACAAAAAGTATCTGTCATATATTGGTTATACATAGAAGGGAAAGTAAACATGCACTACAGTGATACCTTCTTGATTCTGCACTGCACCAGATGATTCAAATTTCTTTTTCCTGCCCTCCATTCCGCTTAGAGCATCGACATTCTTTCTCCAGTCTCCAACTTCACGTATTTCCTAAACAGGCCAATCAGACATTGCGATCAGTAGTTCATTATTGCTCTGGACTATGGTTAATCCACAAGATTTAAAGAAACACTCTAAACTTTTATACTATGTTGTACTTCATGTAAGACCAGAAGGGGCAGTAATTCGCATTGCAACACTCAGAGTGGATACAACTACTGCAGTAGCCATACAACTATCAAACAACATAGAATCACTATAATGAAACACATTTACACCTTTCTTCAATGGTGCCCTGGCCACACGCTGTGCACAGAAAAACCTATGGCCCCCATACGCAGAGTTTAGTCGTCCAAACCCAATGATATTGGCAGAGCCAAATGATTCTCTAATGTGTATGGGGCGGCTCAACCTTACCCTGACAAATAATGTTGGAGAAAGACAGATCAGGGACACTCCAATCCTTTACTTTTTCGAAAGAGATAGGCTACCGCCAGAGCTGTCTGGCAGTGGCTTACCTCCCTAAACACAAGGACATTTGGCCAAGTCAAACATTCATAAATGTAAATTTTGAAAAAGTCTGACTTACTTTATCTACATCATCTTTTTTGGCTTGCTTCACTTGTTTAAGATTAGCTCTTAGATCCATTGCAGCTTTGTGCTTAGTGCCCAGGAGTGCCCGCATCATGGCATCGGCAGATAGGCGCACTCTTCTCAGTGTTGGGCGTTTGAACTTTCCACGCAAGTCAAAAATCTTTTGATTTAAATCCCCAATCTGTAAGGAGACAATCTTCTGTTAAAAGGGCACAATTATTAACCCTAAGATAGGATGAGGCTGCTTGTATACTAAACCAAGAAGGAAAAATGTCACCAGGATGCATTCAAAAATCCTGTTCTGTTTTTTTTGTCAAATGAATGCCTTACCACGTAAAGCATGGACATGCCATTTCCACCAGAGTGAGAGGTCCTCTATGTCAATGGCCTCCTGTTCTAGCCAATAAAAGGGGGTAAGAGGGACGTACAGGAGTCACCCATTCTGCATACACATATATGCCTTAAGAAGCAAAGTAAGGCAATATTTGGAAATTATTCATGCATCTGACTTGCCATACATAAGTGAAACATACACTTTATAATGCTCCCTGGATATTGTTGTAATAATCATTACGTTTTGCAAAAGAAAAAAAAAAACTGAACACATTTTGTCCAATCGACTTCTACTGTGCAGATGCCAGAGAAGATCCCTGGGCTTACACAGCTGAAGATAGCACACTCAGGCAATGAGTATCCTCATGCCACCCCACAAGGGTATTTTTATAATGTGACTTAAATAAAAAGGCATTCCCATAGGAAAGGAAAAAAATACATATATGAACTGTGTGACCTAAAAGGGTTTTCCAGAACTACAATAGTTATTGTTAGCCTATCATTACAACAGGCCATCCATATCAGATTGGCGGGGGACTGATTCCCAGCTCCCCTGCCAATCAACTGACTAATGGGGTAGGCAGCTTTCTTCATGTTTTACTAGGCATAGTGCTATACTGCTTGTAGTGGCTGTGCCTGGTACTGCAGCAACCGGAGTTCAGTCCTATTAAAGTGAATAAAAATGAGCTGCAATAGTAGCCACAGCCATCTCCAACACATACTGTTGTTCCTACAGTCCAGGGGCATAACTATAGGGGATGCGGTTGCATCCGGGTTCAGGAGCCTTAGGGGGCCCATAAGGCTCTCTTATCCATACAGGGAGTCCAGTACTATGAACAAAGCATTAAAATTGGGGGCCCTGGTATATATTTTGCATTGGGGCCCAGGAGCTTCAGGTTACGCCTCTGCTACAGTCAATGGATCGGCTGGAATGTCTGGAGCCAAACCCTTACTTGAGATTTATCCTAAAGATAGACTATTGATATTCTAGTCCTGGAAAATCCCTTTAAATAATAAACAATTATGAGAAATCTATGGGTTAATGAACAAAATCAGATATGGCAGCAGAACAGAATTGTTGACTTGAAAGATGAGGACAAATGAAGAATTCTGCTGGTTCCAAGGGTACATTAACCAGAATAGCAGTAAGGAATGGGTTAACCGTGCAGCGAGATGTGACTGCTATTTCTAGCTAGTCAGTTTCACTTTGCTGAGGCTTCAGGATGTTGAGAAAGAGGAGTGGGGCAAAGTGGAGATAAGAGCAGAACTTCCTATAAGCGAAAAGGGGAAATCCAGTGAAAGTCTCTTTCTGGTGTCTATAGAGCTGGTGTAGGTCTGCGTAGCACTGCTCATCCTGAAAGAAGTGCTGGGGGTTCTGCACCAAAATGTATCATAGTAACATAGTATGTAAGGCTGAAAAAAGACTTATGTCCATCCAGTTTAGCCTATTACCCCCCTCACCCCCAATGTTGATCCAGAGGAAGGCAAGAAAACCCCCCAATGAGGTAGAAGCCATTTGGACCCACTTAAGGGAAAAATTCCTTTCTGACTCCAATTTGGCAATCAGAATAATCCGTTGTTAAACAACCCTTTTGAAATTATTAATGATTATAACATGTAATATTGTATCGCTTAAGAAAGGCTTCCAAGGCCCTTCTTGTACTCTTATAAAATTTGCCATCATCACGTCCTCAGGTAGAGTTCCGTAGTCTCACTGGTCTTACAATCTATCAACTAAATGACAAGTTTAGAAACTGAAGAGGAGGCAGGTTCTTCCTCCAATAGAAACTGCATGCTTTGCCTCTATAGTAGGTATTTGACTGCTTTAGGCCTTTAAATTAGTACTCCACAGTGACACTTAGCTGATGGAGTCAAGGTCAAGTTGTGGCCTTTCTGCAACTCATGCACAATCTCAATGTTTCCATTTAGAAAAACACTAATATTGCTGCAAAGCACAGTAAATCCACGGGCAATTTTTCACTGCGTTTCCCGCGGCGATAATCCGGCCGCGGGAAACGCAGTGAACGCTTTCCATAGACTACTATGGAATGTGAAGCCCCGCTGTCCACTAGTGGAGAATCACAGCAATTCTCCGCTCATAGTTTTTAAATCGCAGCATGCTGCGATTAGCCGTGATTCTCAGCAGCGAGCCTATCTGTCAGATAGGCTCAGCGTGGAGAACCATCAGCTGTCCACCGCTCCTCCGCCGCAGGATATCACTATGCCCGTGGACAGGCAGCCTAAAGAAAAATGCCCCAGTAGTCCGTTGTTATTTCTAAGGGAAGTTGCACACACATGCAGCGTCCCATAGGGTGACCCCGGATGCAGGGCATACATTGAGGAGCTAGGAGACTAAGGTGCATGCTTGGCATGGCGGCAGCTAGCGGGCTCCCTCCCGGAGGGACACACGTAGCCTCAGCCAGGGCAGTGCTGGGTCTCTTCTGGACAACCATTAGGATAGGGATGGCCAATAAACATGTGAAATTGCGTTGAAGTTGTCACGGGTGACGCCACTGCACCATTACTCACCGGAATGACCCTCGGCGGTAAATTAATGAGTCGCAGACTTGTGTAATGTACCTCAGGTCCCTAGGAATGCTCAGAGCCTGGCAAAACATTACTTGATATGAACGGAATACAAGGCACGCGTATATAAGACGGCCATGCAGGCAAAACTGTAGACTTAAGGTCCAGGAGGAAAACACAGGATGACACCGATCCTGCAGGCCAAGTTATCTGACAGGCACCGCTCCTGGATGAGGGAAATCTCCAGAGGAGGATAAGGGTAGGGACACTCCACAGAGGGGCTGGCACTCTTACTCAGGAACACAGAAGAAATGGAAAAACAACTACAGACTACACCCAAAGCACTCATACTTATAGACAACATAGATCACATGACTAGACAAATATTGTTACATTGCAGGCATCTCCCAGTCTCATGCAAACATTAACCCCTCACTTGACAACTCTCCAGGCAACTGCTTTTACAATACTCATATTCCACTTGAAACAGTTGTAGAGCATCTTCTCTGCATTGTGCCATTCCTCTGTTGTTCCTCCTAGAAATTTCTGAATAAACTGCCTGCTGGGTGTTACCACTTGAGGATGTGTCTTTCCACATGGCTAAACTGTCCAATCAGTACTGGAAGTACCAGGCAAATGTTCAAGAGGAATAACAGAGGAACGGCACAACACAGAGAAAATGTGTTTGAAAATTGATATTTTATGGTGAACCCAAGTATTTAGTAAAGCAGACCTGTCAGAGGAGTTGGTTGCTCTCTAATTTAGCAACGCCAAGTTTTGGTCTGTTCAAATTAAATATGCACACTGGTGCTACTTTACAGTGCCCAAGGATAATCATGCATGAAAGTACCCATAAGCAATGTCCACTCTAGAATATGGGTTTGTAGTTTCTTAGAAGTGAATGTTACTAATCATATCTGATCTCATAGTTTAAAAGATTGTATTACATTATATTTTTATTACAGTGAACTGTGTGTTATGCTGAGAACTGTTTTATAAACTGAGCCTGGGGTCCACCTAGTGGTTCATACTGGTACCTTTAGATGTACCAGCATGACAAGGAGAAAACTGACCTGAAAAGTCCTACAAAGTTGTACAGTTGAACTCAGCTAGTATTCAGTTTTTTAAGGAGAAGTCAAGAATAGTTGCAGCTTTTTTCATCAAGACTATAGTCTAAAAATCGTGGTTCTTAAAAGCGTTGTAAGCAGCACTATAGAGTATCCACAAAAATAGGAATTCAGACGTAACAATTTTGGCATATGTCTGCACAATGCAAGCCTATAGTACTGTATGTTAGAGAGTATGTCTTGTAATAGTTAATCTTATGAATCTATGATAAGTGGTGACAATGGAAACCTGATGATACTGTAAATAGATTACATTTGGTGCAATGGTTCTAATTGGAGAGCAATGGCTTCCAATGCTTCCATGTCCGCCTCTTAGAGGTGTTTTGCTTGGCCATCTATTCATTTGTGGGCAGTTATGGTTACATGACGCTGTGACACAGATTGTAGAGGCTCTGCTAGTACAAGAAGGAGGACCTTCACCAGTGGAGTATGATTAGTCAGTAGCGCGTATGCACACCAAGGGCCCTGGAGTCAGTGATCCAATTGTTGAAGACGCTGAGTTCCAAGACAAGTACCTCAGTAATGTTTTTATTGACTTTGGCTTCCATGTCATATCTTTCCTCATCCACAACATCAACCTTTGCGTGGAGTTCTCTGCACAGATCCTACAAATAGAACAGAACGTTGGTTAAAACGATGGTCACCATACTTAAAAACTTTGAGATGTATTTTGTTGATACACACTGAGGAAAAAGTTGACTGCAGTGACACTGACACAATGGCTGCTTGCAGTGACCACTAGAAAGCACTTATTGGCTGCATATATTCATTTCCCGTTTGCCCCTCCTAGCTTTGTACAACTAAAATTACTTTATTTAGCAAAGCAAATAATAGCTTCCCTATACAGATGTAGTATAACAGAAATCAGCACAGGATTTAAGACCTAAAACAGCACACAGCAGAGCCGGATTGGGCATGTGGGAGCCCGCAGCCGGCGACTCTGTGTACCTGTGTTCTTTTTTCTTTTTCTGTACTGCGGCGATTAAGCGGAATCCTCAACCTGTCCGTAATGTTAATTGTGCAAAAGCCGCTGGTTGGACAACTTCTATTGATTGCAATGGAAGTCGTCCGTGTGGAATCTGCACAAAAATAGAGCATGCAGTGATTTTTTCTCTGCTCGCGGAAACCTCAGTTGGTTTCGGCAAGTGTGCAGGAATAAGCGCTTTTCCATAGCGTACTATGGACGGTACTGTGGATACGCGGTGCACATGCCTGCTGCGGATTCCGCTACAAAAATCCGTTCATGTGCAGGCGGCCTTACTCTGACCTATTTCAGCCTAACATTTTACTATGCTAACACAGTAGGGCAGATTTACTAATTGCGACTTTGTTGTAAAATGCACTAAAATTTGGCATATTGCTTGCACAATATTAAATCCAGCTTTAGCCTATTTATGAAGCAAATGCCCCCCCAAAAAATTCACTGCACTTTTGTTGACAAGGGGCATTAATTAGTGAAGAAGGGCGTGACTTGTTGGGGAAGGGCTTAAATATTACAACATGTGCCAAAATATTGTTGCAAAATAAGCCTGGCAATAGAAAGTATAAAGTTAGACAAAAGTGTCTAAAAATGTGTCCAATTTATTATCCATCATTAGCCACGAAAAGATTAGTAAATTTCCCCCCCGTATGTTCCATATCTTATAATAATACATCTCATATAATATAATACATCTCATATCATATAATAATATATCTAATAATAATACATCTATATAATTTATATATTAGGATACAAACCAATGTGAATAGATCATTTATAGGCTCTGTATAACTTTATAACTTTATAGCTTTATAACTGAAGCCAGCCCAGTGATCAGCAGACTGCTGCATGTCCAGCTTTAAAGACCCTGACAAGCCATGTTCTGCCACAGAGAGATCTGCTCTTTATTACCTGTCAGTGCCGCCTCCTATCTGATGCTTCAGTTGCTGAGATTTCCCCCAGCTTTGTATTTCACTATTCTGTGATATCAATCACATGATGCATCAGCACATGAGCATCTAGAAACTGTACCATATCTGCCCGCTGGGAGGTCACTGGTCTTACGATCTGTATTCTATATTCCTCTAAAAAAGCTACAGGTATAAAAATAAAATATAACTTTTATTTAAATATTTTAAAATAACCCGTTCCCTAGGCACTATACACATATGGACCATACAACAAAAAGTGTTATCCCCTGGATATTTCCAACCCGTATCGCATCAGCAAAAATCTGAGGCGAGAGAATGTCCTCTATCCAGGTGTAGAAAACAGTGACTCTAGCGTGACTTTGGGCACAAAAAGCCCAGTACATAGGTATCACACCGTAAATATACCCTGAAAATGGACCAATGCATTTCAAGTGTATCAAGTCTCATCAGGGGTCTATGTTCAGAGAAAAAAAGGTTGGGTATTTGATATATATAAAAGACATTATTATATATCTTAATAGGAGGTAGGTGTGTATTTGTTTCTGAATGGTTTAAAGAGATTGCACTGTCCCTGTCATTCTGAAAAGCATTCGCATGTGATGGAATTCTTAGGATATATAGTGGACCAAGCGATCCCTCAAATTTGGGGAGATTATTATTCAATGTGACGCTTTGTCCACTACCCCTTTGCTTGCAGATGGCCTAGATCACTGTCTGGCGGTGCAGTGAACAAATTTACAATGGACCCCTACAGTTATGGAGGAAAGTAAAGGCCTTATACTACCTGTCAACAGCTAAATAAATCACTGCCTATATTCCCAGGTCAGTGGTCTATTTATCAATTAGGCTCCTATATCATGAAGGGAGATGATGACCTTCAACAGCTTATCACCATTTAAACTTATCTTTGTAGTTAGAAGTGTAGATAGGATGTGCTATATTCACTCTACCTCTAGGGGACAGGTAGGGTATTTATGTGCGGGGTCGGGCCCCTTAGCAATAAGCCTCTCAGACTTTGGTCAGGACATTCTACATTCAAGTCCCACCATTGAATTGCAGTCAGAGGAGGACAGCCACCACCCCGCACTCACAATCTAGCTAGCCAGGAAGTAACAGTAGGAGTTACTACCTGGCTAGCCCCTTCCCTCCCACCATGGGCAAAGAATTTCCTGTTTAATTCTCGGGTGGAGAATATGCCAACAAGTATTTTACGGGGAGTCATAAAGAAACTTTTCAGCCATCTCCTCTAAACTCACTCCACTGTGCCATACACAAGCTGCTTCTGCTTCACGAACATGTGGCTGGCCACTCCTGCTGCAGCGCCCACATCAAAGTGCTGCACAGGGATGTAGAGCATGATGTGGGCGGTACCAACCCGGGGGGTGTTGCTCACCGGCTTCTGTACCCAGCGGTACCTGATACATTCAGTGCCCACATCAAAACGCTGTACACAAACGCACAGCGGGATGTGGGTGCTAGCAAGCACAAGGGGGTCCATGCTTAGTGTCGATTTCTGCTGGGTGGAGGGCGCTCGACTCTTGGATGAGTGGCTCCTGCTGCTTTCAGCTCATACATTGAATGGGGTAGGGTGGAAAAGAAAGCTGCGTCATCCAATCGCACAGCATTTTGCCCTGCACTGACCAGCGCTAATATAAGACTCAAAATTGCCCCACACCACAGTACTTATAGAAGTTCTATACTTGTTTGCCTCCAGAACTATGGCATATTCACACATATTGTGTACATTTCATACAATAAGCACTCATGTCTGTGTTTGAAATGTTCTGACACCTTGATAACATGCGCGGTAAATATCTGTCCTTTACCTGCAACTCAGAACGAGATAATCCGGAGAGTTGTAGGGACTCGCAGTGCTCAGCCAAGTAGTTCTCCTTCTCTTGAGCTCTCTCTTCTTCCTCATGGTCCATTTCATTCTTAGCAATCTGAAGCATCAGGCTCTAAAACGAATAATGTGAATTAAAAAAATATTAGCAGTGCATAGTATGTGCATGAGTCGGGTATAGCAGAGTCATGTAGTGCTGTACTCTTCACATTACATCCACCTATTTCAATCCCTCCTTTTCCTTCTTCTAACCCAGGCAATAAAACACCGACACTGTATATTTTGGATCATTTTGGCCAGAGCAGCCATTTTATTTAACAGCATTAGGCCTAAGTCACACGGGCATTTTTTCCTGAGATTTGCGGATCGCATAACGGATGCGCATCCGCAAATCGAGTGACCGCTGCCGACGATTCGCTGAAAAATCTGCACCTAGCAGCGTTTTCAGCTAAATGGCCCAGCGCTGCCCGCTGGGCTGTTCGCCCATTGAATTCAATGGAGCCGGCAATACAGCCAGCTCCATTAAAAGCAATGGGGTGCCGGCAAGCGCTGTATGAATTTTCGGGAAGGGGTTAAAATATAAGCTGTCATTCAATAGCTGAGAGCTGCCTTCATGAATTCATGAATGGGTGAGTGAGAGCTGCCTCTGATTGGTGAGGGCTGTGACCAATCAGAGGCAGCTCATGCAGCAGGCGGGGATTTTAAATCCCCGGCTGCTGAATACTACACAGAGCAGTTCAGGAGAACTGCCGGCCAGACGAGGCTGAACTCCGGCTGCAGGAAAAAGGTGAGTATACTTTTTTTTTTTTTACACACTTTCAGGATGGTTTTCGGGGAAGGGCTTATATTTTAAGCCCTTCCCCGAAAATTCATCCAGCGCTTGCCGGCAGCCCATTGCTTTTAATGGAGCCAGCTGTATTGCCGGCTCCATTGACTTCAATGGGAGAACATTATTCTTCTCTGCCACAGTTGTGGTACAGCTGTGGCACAGCTGTGGCAGAGGAGAACAATCTTAGTATATGTTCTCAATGGGGCCAGCGCTGCTGCCGCCGGCCCCATTGAGCGCATATGCAAGCACCGATTTGCGCAGAACGCAGTTACATGCGTTCTGCGGATCGGTGTGTCCTAAAATTATCGGCACATCCGCATCAAAAACGGACATGTGACTGATCCCATTACTTTGCATTGAGTCTATAAATCTGCAAATCGCAAGCGCGTCTGCAAATCGGACCTAAAAACGTCCGTGTGACCGAGGCCTTAAACAATATAAAAACTTTGATAAACATTCTAATAAAAGTTTCCCCTCCCCCCTTCCCCAACTCGGAGACACCAGTAGTCACAGTAGATGACTTATTTTTTGAAAGGCTATCGGTTCTGATGGACTCCAACCTTGATAGAGCGGTAAAAGCACCAGACCCAATTACGATTATATAGGATCAAAGGGGGGAGTTAGTGAAGGTGAGGCCATACCCACCTGACTCCCTCCAACCAATTTTGAAACAACTCCAAGAACTCCCCCCCACCTGCAAACTACTGCCATGACAACAAATAACCACCACAAAACCAACCTTTAATGCAATGTTCAGTGAAAAAAAACACATAAAAGTTTAAATTAAACCTCCAAAACAAGTATAGGGCTAGAGGGCATGACTATTGCATGCACTTTTTTAAAGTGGCACTCCTGCACCCGGATAGGCGGTTCCACCTAATCTAGTCCCACCCTCTAAAAACCTTCCCCTTAATACTAACCCGTTAGCTCCCTGCTCAGCCTGTCATGTTGGCCCTCGCCCGTGGCCCTTGTTATTGCTGCTACTATATGTTAATGTAAACTTGCCAGCGGACAAGATTTATTCTGTTGAAGGGGCAGTAAATGTAAGATGTATCTCCATTTGCGGTTGCCATTTAGAGGACAGCCTGACTATAGTATTGTTCAATAGGATTACAAGCAGGGAGTTGTCACATAGCTCTAAGAATCTCCAGATACAATTCGACAAGTATTAGTAACACATTAAAAGCCATTGAGCTGACTATGGGTTTAACTCTCCTTTAAATCATGGCTTCATCAATAAAATTGCTTGAAAGTAATAAAATAACACAAACCACATTGTTTCTTACCATATAAAAGTTGCAATTCACATTACCTGATCTGAGTGGGAGTGGAAGGACAAAACTACTATGGTCAATCGGTCATTGCTATGCAGTGCCGTGTAATCACTCTTACTTTTGATTTTACTGTAGAACCATTTGCATAATACTACAGATATTTTTTTTTTTGGGGGGGGGGGGGCATCCATCTTTTTGTAGCCACATTTAATGATAAAATGTAACATTGTGTTAATAACAATACATCATAACTATGCTTCTAATGCCTTTCACTGTAGAAACTTCATATCTAATGGGCGGCTCTGAACAGCAACTGTTCAAAGTGCTGGTAACATGGGTAGGGTTCTGCTATTACATCTATGGCTTACCTAATAAGTGTGCTGTTTAAGGGGTTGTGTGCTTAAGATGCTGATCACAGTGTTTCCTGCTGCTTGGACCCCCAGCAACAAGGTGTAATGTATGGGGCAAGTTTTCAATAACTCAGAAGCAATGTCAGGAAGTATTACAGTATTTTACTGAAAGAGTAGTAGATGCTTGGATCATGCTTACAGAAGACATAGTTGGAAAATTAACAATAAATGATGTAAAGCATCTTGGAATAAGCATAAAATCACAGAATCATAGAGTTGGAAGGGAACTGCAGAATCATCTGGTCCAATCCTCCGCTCAGTGCAGGATCACTAAATCATCCGAGACAGATGTCTGTCCAGCCTCTGTTTAAGGACTTCCATTAAAGGAGAACTCACCACCTCCCGTGGCAACCTGTTCCACTCATGAATCACCTCACTCTCTAATATCTAATTTGCGTCTCCTCCCTTTCAGTTTCATCCCATTGCTTCTAGTCTTTCCTTGTACAAATGAGAATAGATCTATCCTATCAGAAATCATAAAAGGGCAGACTAGATGGACCATGTTCTCTTTTTCTGCCATCATTTTTCTATGTAACTTTGCAGCACTACCACAGGAGAAATGAAGTATTACACTGTTCCTATTTCCCAATGGAATGTCCTTGTAATGCATGGAAGTGACGCATCCTTTAGAGACAGAACCTCTTTGCAGCCAATCTCCATTCTGGCAAATAAATCAGGCCTTTTCATACCCGATATCCTCTTTAAATTGTATAGTAGGTGAACATATAGCAGACATATTGTTATTATTGGTGGTCCATTGTATGCCTTAAAACCTCTATAGGTTTGACACTACATCCTTAAATATACAAATGGCCTGGTTAAAAAGCTTGCATTCCTTTTCAATATATATTTAGTATTGTACCTTTAGCTGCAGTTTCCGAGATGCTGAAATCTTTGGCTTCCGCTGGAAAACACAAAAATATTGATATTGCTTTGTTTATTCAATGATAATGTTACATTTGTTACTGTACAAGCCAAGCTAAACACAAATAATACTGGGAAAAGACACAGCAATTTATCATAAGGACTGCATAAAGCATAATAAACACTTGTGCTGCTGGATGGTGGGGAGTCAACTATAACCTGAAATCCTTACTAGCTTTAAAACTCTTAACCGTAATGCCATTCAATAAAAAATACACATTGAAACAGGAACCCACAACCTTTCATCTTTCTTTACCTTGACCTGTGGCTCAGTGGCATAGGAGCGATAGTTTGCAGAGGACTTCCTTCGGAGTGGTGGTGGAGCGACAACAGGAGGAGGTGGTGGTGCAGGCTTTGGTGGCTCTGGTTCAGGTTCTTCTTCTTCCTCTATAATTTCCTCTTCTTCTTCCTCAGCATACTCTTCTTCTTCTTCATACTGTCAGAGATAGAACATTAGTGCTATGGTGACAGAGTGTTCAAGTGCTCGGCTATTACCGGCAATCCTATTGAAGTGAATGGAGGGGAAGCATGCATGTGTAACTGCTGCTGCCCACACTTCAGGACGTACTGGAACCGCTCTAGGGATTGATGGGATCCTACTGGTTGGACCCCTCTGATATGTTAATTATCCCCTATCATGTGGATATTGGATAACTTGCAATCATGTCAATACCCCTTTAAGAGTCCCTGGCATCTGCAGTGTTGTTGCAGGTGATAGTAGTAACTATATGCATTTAATCCAGTATTCCTTGTTCAAATTCTAGTACTCTGTTCTAGTCTACTTTATTCCGGTCAGTGTGGCATTGTTCCTATGGTCATGTCTAGTCCAGTCTTTGTTTCAAAGCCTTGGGGTTTTGTCTGCTCAGTCCCTGTTTGTATCTGCCTAGTCTTGGTTCATTATTTACTTGGCTTGTTTAGCTTCTTGTCTCGTTTTTAAGGTCATTTTGTTCTTGTATACAGTATTTCAGACACGGATGTCAGTAGTGATAAGTGAGGGCTACTTAGGAACAGTGCCTAATGTTAGTGTCAAAAATGTAGGGAAAGCAAGCATTAGGATTAGGAGTTCTCTGCTTGTTATTTTTGGTCCATTGTCAGTTACCATCACCTTCTGCCCTTCCCGTCTAATGTGAAGTCCCTATTAGCACTTTCCATTGAGTTGATGCTATTCAGCTTTAGGGCTCATTCCCACAGGCATTTGTGTAAAACGCTGTGTAAATCACGCAGCATTTTACCACGATGGGAGGCGGCGGAGAGCCGGCTATCCCAAGTATGGCGGCGATAGTGCACTGCGCATGACAGCCTATCTCATGCACACGGTCATGCCCAATGTGACATATCTTTTTAAAATTACCCGCTCTGCTTCATAGCGGTGTAATGTATTGCATACGGACAGTGTTGAATATGCTACCCATGGAGAATAGGGGTATACGCGCATAATACGTGGTGTAATAGAGCATGCGGAGATGTTTTTCATGCGTGTAGTTACATGCAATGTACATACGCTAACATGAATTGTTCAATGAAAATCAATGTAGTTGGCTAATACAATGCACAAGCGAAAGCGCTCCAAAAGATTACCTTTTTAAGAAACCGTGTCTTAAAACCAAATTTCTTGTAACATATTTTCAGTTCCACTATACATTACGCATACTGACCATCTTCTTTGTGAAAGCTGCTCCCCTTTAAGACCATTTTTCAATGCAATTTTATGTGCCTGTCTCAAAGAAGCTTCTCTGTAACTTGTTTGTACTTTGAACTGTTCCAAGGTTCCTAGTCCTGACAGTTATAGAGGTGTCTGGCAGCTACTTATTCCCTCTCCTTATTGAGAACACACGCATGGCCAGGCTGAGAGTTCATGTGTATCGAGGTTGTTGAAAGGAATAGCTTTGAGCCGTACATATGTATGGTCAAAGACTATGTAAGATGACCTTAAAGAGTCTCTTTAACCATCTTTTTGCAGCCTGCACTAAGAGCACCATAGGATAGTGCTTCCCACATTGATTAAAGTGATATGTCTGCTGTGTGGATCTGTACAGTAGTTTTTGGGAATCTTGCCTTTTACCAGTACCAGTAAATGCATAGCGGACTACTAAAAGTAGTCCTGCATATTCATGAGTTGCAGACTAGTCACACCCACTCCTTCCTCCAGCCAATGATTGGCAGCTCTCTGCATCCACAGCAGTTAATAAATGGCTGGAGGGTGGGCTGGGTGTAGCTGGCCTGCAGCTCATGAATATCCAGGACTACTTTAGGCAGTCCTCTATGCATGTGCTGCTACTGATAAAAGGCAAGCTTCTACAAAACTACTGCACAGATCCACACAGCAAACATATCACTGTAATCAGTGTGCCTGTCACTACCTTATGCTGCCCTCATAGGCTCTTTAAGGGGCTATTTCCATCTTAAGACATTTTCACAAGAAAGGACATAAATGTCTAACCAATATGTGCACCACCTTTGGGACCTGCATCTATTGCCAGAACAGGGGTCCCTCAACCTCCGTCCTGCTCAGTGAAGAAGACACTGACTACTGTGTCAAGGCAGAGAATGGGTGGAGAGCTGGCTCCGCATTGTGCACAGCTCTTTGCATTTACTTCTATGGACGTTAGTTGAGCAAGGATTCTCGGCTGTTTTCATGACTGCCATAAAAATGTAATTGAGAGAGGCCACCACTAGAGATGAGCGAGCGTACTCGGAAAAGCACTACTCGCTCGAGTAATTGGCTTTATCCGAGTATCGCTGTGCTCGTCCCTAAAGATTCGGGTGCCGGCACGGAGCGGGGAGCTGCAGGGGAGAGCGGGGAGGAACGGAGGGGAGATCTCCCTCTCTCCCGCCCGCTCTCCCCTGCTCCCCGCTGCGACTCACCTGTCAGCCGCAGCGGCACCCGAATCTTCAGACCCGAGCACAGCGATACTCGGATAAAGCACATTACTCGAGTGAGTAGTGCTTTTCCGAGTATGCTCGCTCATCTCTAGCCACCACTCTATTCATTCTCCACTGGGATGTGGCAACTAGCAGCTATCTCACCATGGGTGAGCGGGGTTGAAGGACGAGCACTCTGGAGATAGATGTGAGTCCTAGAGGTGAGACCATACATTATTGGTATATCCTGTGGTTATGCGATAAATGTCTTAAATGGGAATACTTATTTTAGTGTACAGAAATCATCCTTTTCAGTGTAAAAAGCTTGTCTGATCTAATAGTATAGATGTCATTAATAGACTGCTAGGCAGCACCGTCCCCTCCATGTGGCAGTATGGTGTGTCATATCCTGCACTAATTCACACCATACTAACTGTATATAAATTAAATATCTGAAAACGTCATCTGGGAATCATATCTTCTATGACTCATATAAGCTGAATCCTCCATATGTTATTTTACATCTTGCTGAACTAGTGAAATGTCAGCTTGGATCTGATGCAAAATTCAGTTTCTAGTTTTCCACCTTTCATTAAAGAAGTCTAACCCAAAATAGAAATGCATTTTACTCTGTGCTAAAGATCCTATTAGAGTAAATCACAGCCTAGAATAGCAGTTGCTGTCTTACTGCTGGACATCGTCTTGCAATTATTCACAAATGCGAAGTAACTGTCAGCTTATTAAGGTGTTACTACAGTTATGAAAAAGCAAAAATAAGCTAAAAACAGACATTAAAATATAATGGGCATCATTCATTAAAAGGAATGCAATGACAATTCCAGTATTCTGTAGGGACCAGTCATTTCTAGTAGGCATATTCTTAATTAATTCTACAGAATATTGTCCAAACCAAGGACCAAACGTCTTTTGGGGTTTAGTACCACAGACATTTTTTTAAGATTTTTCGTTCTGAAACAAATGCATTTTTTATTTCTGCGCTGAAGCAGCAATGTGGGATTTTGGTATTTTGCATTTTTTACCATTTCAGGGTAGGTATATGTTAGTGTTCCAATTTTTATAAATGTTATTTTGGGTGGACAAGCAAAAATGCCACCATTCTGCTATTTAAAAAAAATAACAATAATTGTACATTTGTATACCAGATAAAACTTTGCACAGGCACCTGAAGGAGCATATCCCAGCTATTCCCAAACCACGAGCCTTGGGGACCTTTGTTTGGTCTCAAGAAGTTTCCATAGTACAGTGTAGCTGTTTACCGCAGACTCACTGCTTGCACAGTGCCATGATCAGATTTGATTGCAGGTCAACCGTTGGGAGTCCCGATCCTAGCAGTTGTAGTGGAGTGTAGCTGTAGTGCCCAGATACTTCCATCAGTGTCATAGACTTTGAATGGAAAGGCACATTTTCAGCTCCATCGAAGCACCTTCTCACCATGTTTGTGGTGATGAGAAATGGTGGTGGTGGGGGCTCAAACTATACATTTTTATAAGAGCGGCTGATTCCTTATTTTTACAATTATAGAGGAATACTTGGAGAGCAGAAGTAAAGACAAATCAATGGCTCTAGGTTATATGAAAGATCAGAGAGAAGCACACAAAATACTTACAGTTACCTCTTCCCTGCAAGAAAAATAGAAAAAAACAAACATTAATATTCAGAGATGCTTAAGGAAAAATAAATGTTAACTATTTCTTAGCCCTAGCGAAACATAACATTGACATTTACTATATGCAAAAGCATTGTATAAGAAAATAGATTAAAAGGGGTTTCCAACCTAGGACTTAAAATGGCATGTTTTGACATGGCCCCTACACACTGATGAGGTGCAAACACCCTCAAACAGCTGTCTGTGTATGGTATTCTGGCTTGGCTTTCAATTCCCAGTCATTGTTACAAGGCTTGTATAAAGAATCTAACATTGACTTGCAGGAATGCTGCCTTCCAATAGGTGGCACAGCAGAGGTATTGTTTCATCTCCCTTATTTGCATATTACCCAGAGGAGCATGAATGGTCTTATAAGTCTCCTCACTCACCCTCTAGGTACTCTCCTTAAGAATAAAAGATAGCGTTCCTAATTTATGTGATCAGTAACCTTTAATATTCTTGAGCAGCCAGGGCTCATTGGCTTCTGCCTCATTGTTTTTTTTGCCTTCCTCTGGATCAACAAGGGGAGGTTGGAAACAGGCTGAACAAGATGGACATAACCTAACATACTATGTTAATATGTTACTATGTAAGCCTACCAAAAATGAGAACTAGGATCCCTTTAGTCTTCACATTGTGATTGTCCCTCATGCATGTGACTTTTATGACATTGTGAAATAAACTCCACTCTGCACTTTATTAGTGACTAGCTGATATACCCGGCTTCGCACGAGTTAATTTGGTACTGGTGTTTATCTGGTGTTCACACGGAAAATCTTATGAAGTCATGGTTACTTTAGAGATACTGAGGAAAAACATATGTTCACCATTTTGCATAGTTCTCTGCGTTACCCAGGAAACACCACTTGGAGGCAACAATGCGACGTTTCCTTTATATAAAATGACATCAGGAAGTGAGAGAATTAGATTACGTACATAAAATTTGGACACTAATTCTTTTGCACTTAGAATTGAATAATCGAGTTGGGACCCATTAACTTTTCATATTTATGACACAATCAATGCTTGTGCCAAATTTCATGTTTCTATGACATTGGGAAGTGAGAGATTTAGACTATGTACGTAAAATTTGGACGCTAATTCTTTTGCGCATAAAATTGAATAATGGAGTTGGGACCCATTAGCTTTTCCTATTTATGACATAATCAATGCTCGTGCCAAATTTCCTGTTTCTATGACACCGTAAAGTGAGAAAATTACATTCCGCACGTAAAATTTGGACGCTAATTCTTTTGCGCATAGAATTGAATAATGGAGTTGGGACCCATTAGCTTTTCCTATTTATGACATAATCAATGCTCGTGCCAAATTTCCCGTTTCTATGACACCGGAAAGTGAGAAAATTACATTCCGCACGTAAAATTTGGACGCTAATTCTTTTGTGCATAGAATTGAATAATGGAGTTGGGACCCATTAGCTTTTCCTATTTATGACATAATCAATGCTCGTGCCAAATTTCCCGTTTCTATGACACCGGAAAGTGAAAAAATTACATTCCGCACGTAAAATTTTGACGCCAATTCTTTTGCACTAGAATTGAATAATCGAGTTGGGACCCATTAACTTTTCCTATTTATGACATAATCAATGCTCGTGCCAAATTTCACGTTTCTATGACACCGGGAAGTGAGAGAATTAGATTCCGTATGTAAAATTTGGACGCTAATTCTTTTGCGCATAGAATTGAATAATGGAGTTGGGACCTATTAACTTTTCCTATTTATGACATATTCAATACCCGTGCCAAATTTTAAGCTTCTATGACATTGGGAAGTGAGAGATTTAGATTATGTACATTACATTTCTACGCCAATTCTTTTGCGCTAGAATCGAATAATCGAGTTGGGACCCAATTACTTTTCCTATTTTGGAGATAATCTATGCTTGTGCCAAAATTCATGTTTCTACGACATCGGGAAGTTGGAGAACTTTTGGCGAGTCAGTCAGTGAGTCAGTCAGTCAGTGAGTGAGTGAGTCAGTGAGTGAGTCAGTGAGGGCTTTCAGCTTTATATATATAGATGCCACAGTGCCATATGTAGAGGTATGTATTGTGAAATATTATGGAGAACTCTGTTCCTTTAAGTTAATAATGCTGTCATGATGAAACGGCACGCAACAAGGTGCAGTAGTGATTGTGGCACAGGGGTGCCTGAGCATCGGCGTTGGGGGATACCAGATAAGAGTTTAGTGATCAAAGTGTGCGAATCTGTATATTGACAATAGTATGCCGGAGTATTAGTTAGAACAGCTACAGCCAGAGAGAGACAGTCATCAGTGTCAGAGAGAGCAAAAATGAGTACCGAAATAAAAATGAGGTTCAGGTGTGAGTTTTTCATATAGCGAGCCGGAAGGCCAGAGTCGAAAAACTGGTGCACCCTACTGCCATCAAAGGTGAGATCAACGTCTATAAGAGATGGATTTTTGTTGCAATAAAGTTCAGTTGAACACAGACTGTGGAGTAAGAGGCGTTTAGTCGCAATGTCTAAGCCGATTCCATGGCAGCCATGTGACTGGCTGTTTTGGGCCCAGTACTTGTCAGTGCAGCTAAGGATGGGCCATATGAGGCTGTGTGAACAGGACTGGTTCACACTTACTGATGCAAAGCCTGATGCAAAACATAGTCAACCAAGAGAGGTCCAAGATCTTCAGTGCATCGGTAAGGAGACGTTGAAGGGTCCAGGGCATTATCAACGAGGTGCAGACCTTGACATAAGGACTAGAAAAGCTGGGAAACCATCACCCTTTCCAACAGGTATTGAGTCCAGTATAGGCCCTTAATGTGCACTCAGTCCAGCACCCCCATAAGTGAGAACTGAAGTACTCTGGCCATATCCCGGAGCAGTATCACAATGCCATACTGCAGCATTGCTTCACCATATAATGTCTATGTATGCCTCTGCCCATAATGTAAGACTATTGTTACTATTTGTTGCATTGGTATATCTATGAAATAGCCAACTGAAAGGATAATGCATAAAAATGATCAGTAAACAACTAAAGTAAGATATTTGAATGTAAAACACAGTGAATTGATAGAGTATACTTACTCTTCAGACATCTTGAATTGATCTTAAAAAGATAAAAAAAGACAATTATTAGATTACAGATATTGAAACCTAATAGTTCTTATCAAATAAATGTATCCATTATATCATTTTAGTAAAATAGGTCACTTAGTGTGCACAGTCTACATTATATTGACTCCCACAGTTTAACCTATAAATACAAGGGTATTACAAATGATCTCCCCGATGTGAAACACTCATAACTCCCATTTAATGACACGATTAAAAACACACACAAACAAACAACTTTTTCCCAGAATAAGCATACAAAAATCAGAGCCCCCCCCCCTTAAAAAGTCATAATTAGTATTGTCACATCTGTAAAAGTCTTAACTATTAAAATTTAAAATATCATCTATTCTGCACAGTAAATTCCATAAAAAAATAAAAAAAACTAAGCACAATGCCAGAATTGTATTTCTGAGCATCCCTTTGCCCCCAAAAAGAAATAGAAATAGAAAGTTAATAAAAAAAACATATGTACTTAAATAAGGGAGCAATAAAAACTACAGCTCATTCTGCAAAAAAATGAGCCCTCATACAGCCCCATAAGGAGAAAAATAAAGAAAGTTATAGGTCGCAAAATTTGGCAACAAAATGCAATTTTTAAGTAAAGTTTTTGAATTTTTAGAAGTAGTAAAAAAAAAACTACTACACAAAATTGGAATCGCTGTATCTGTAGTAACCAACAGAATAAAGTTAACACATCCTTTTTAGTATACTGTGCATGCCGTAAAAACAAAACCCAACAAACAATGGCACAATTGCGTTTCTTTTCTCTATTTCAGTCCACCTGAACATTTTCTAAAAGTTATATAATAGCATTTATGGTACATTAAGCGGTACCATGGAAAAATACAACTTGTCCTGCAAAAAACAAGCCCTTTAATTTACTACATTGATGGGAAAAAAGACATTATGGTTCTTGAAAGGCAGAAATGAAAAAAAGAAAAAAGAAAAAAATGTCAGATCTTCAAAGGGTTAAGGAATTTTTTTTAAGGTAGCAGTACATTCTTGCACAGTAGCTGCTGAGAAGGTCTTTCAGCCACGATCCAGTGATAATCTGAACGATTGTCGTATGCAGCAACTGAACTGCGTATAGAAGTCTTTCACTTCTCGTTTGTCGTTTAATTTCTGATTGCAGAGAACTGAACAATCTATCGTTCAGTGTAAACCAGTAGCCGTTCACTTATGAATGACTGCCTGATTACTGTAAATTGAGGCGAGTGGGCCGGAATGATTCCCGGCTAGCTCCACTTCCATTCAGTCAGTGATGCTCAAGTTGCCTTATGATAGGAGCATTCCTGTAAATGCACACCAATATTTGTGTCAAAATAATCTTTAAAATAATACAATTTGAGCATTTTATGACTCATTTAACCCTTTAAAATCCAATTTTAGATTCAGAGTTTCCTAAAAGGCTTTCTCTTTTTGCTGTTATACAACGGTGCCATCTGCTGGCTAAAGCCAGTGTGTGTGCGCCAGAGAGGTTCCGACAGCGGAGTGGCTGGCAATAGACGGTAAGAATACCCTATTGTCCGTCTTCTGACACTGGAGCTGTACAAGCTTCAATCAGAATGTAGGAAGATGTCAGACAGTGGATTGGAAGGGGTTAAGACTCCCTCTTTGCCAAAACTGAATACTTAGTGAAAATAACACATAGCATACCATGTAGCCCATTTCTTGGTGCAAAAAGAGTCTGGCAGCATGAGAAAGATGTACTAAATCAAATGCAGCAAATATCACAAATTTACTTTAATTATAGCGCAATGTGTGATGATGTGTGTATTGCTTAAAGTCACCATGTAGCCCTTGCCTAAAAATTTCTCCCTTCCATTTTTGAATTGAATGTGGCAATTAACCATCACTTAAAGTGTTATGTGGTTCCCAAAGTAAAGAAGGATTTGAATGTTTTTGGCACAAAATGCAGTAAATGTATGCCAGCCATGAGGGAGTATAAGAAAAAGTGTCTAATGCATCTACTAAGTAATGCCAAATGTATTATATATACCCCATGCACCAGTTTCATAAATGTGAAACAAGTGTAGGCCAATGCATCAGCAATGCGCACCCTGGCTGTCACAACCAATTGAAATCATCTTGAGCCACCATGCTGCCTACGTGACAAGAAATTGCATTGTAGATTGAGCCAAAAATGTACACATTACATCTGACATAGGGCACCAACAGTCATCATACCTATAGTCTTAACTGTGCATTAACCCTTTGCAATCCAATTTTGGATTCAGGGTTTCCTAGGGGGCTTTCTCTTTCTGCCATTATACAATGGCGCCATCTGCTGGCTAGAGCTAGTACTGCGGTAAGAGACATGCTGGAGAGGCCCCCGACAACAGAGCGGCCAGTAATCAACAGTAAGAATACCTTGCCGGACGTCTTCCAAAATCGGAGCTGTACAACCTTCAATTAGAATGTCTTTAGACATCAGACAGTGGATTGGAAAGGGTTAACTTTGATTTTATTGATGTTGAAAGTCAATATGTAGTTTTATCCTTCTTTTCATGGATGTAAGTTTTTGTGATATATTCTCTTCTATGTGTCATTTATATAGCTTCAGTCCCTGGCCTCTGGATAGCTGGTAGTAACCCGAAAGTGCTACTCATAGACATGTCAAGATACTGTAAGTGTTCCATCTAGTGAAAGTGTTTAATGATACAATGAATAGCCCCATCACTCTCTCTCCCAATATCTTTTACCTAATATCATTACCTCATGCCTCCATGCTCAGCTCCATATTTGGTCTAGCTAACAGCACTACAGCAGCAGATAGATAAGAGACATTAACTTTCTGATGTGTTTCCATCTACTAAATTTACTTGCATGGCTCGCTCGCTGACTTGTACAGCCCATGGGGCACTGATGCCCTTCAAATGGCAGATAAGATTGTAGCCGGGTGCCCATACTATTATAATTCATTGATGCTCATGACTATTAAACAGAGGTTGTTCTATTAAACACAGACTGTATCTATCTATTGAGTTTTTCAGAATGCGTCCATTTCCTTATAGACTGATTAATCAGGTTTTGCACTAGGCTAACAATCTGAATAATAATGAATGTAGTACCAGCAAGCAGAGATTCAGGGGATGGATTAAATTATTATATTTAGGAATATATTACCACAATACAATAAAGCCATCCAGGTAAAGATGGCTTTTGAGCGATAATTTTGCAATTTTGCATAAAACTACTACTTGGTACTAATGCCTATTAGTACCAATTAGTAGCATGTGAGCAGTTGGGAGCTATATTCAGGGAACAGACCACCCGCTGTTCTGTGAATATATTCCCTTTGTTCTGCCATGGGGCTGACAGCTAAAACAATGTAATCAGCGCTCCCCGGGTAGAACACAGTGTGCGGACCTTTTTATCAGCTGTTCTGCTGAACTATGGATTTCATGACGAACTGAAATTCATCATTCGGCAGAAAAGTGAAAGATGGGCACATTTACAAGCAACGATTATCACTCAAAAGACGGCTTTTGAGCGAATTTTGAGCGATAATCATTGTGTCTAAATGGGCCCTTAGACAGTAGGGCTATTTTAGGTGCACAGACTCAATTGGCTGCGAATAGGTTATAAGCGGGCACGTAATATGAAGAAGGAGGCATTCTGTGTACCACATAGGCACCATATTCTTACCTACAAGTAATTCTTCAAGGGGAGAATACCTCCACAATATATTTTGTGATGGAGCATGTATTGAATTTAGAGAGGGTTTTCTATCCAGTGGCACATAGAGGTACAGTACAGGACCATACATTTCTATGAACACCATTTTTGGGATCTGGAATAAGGCTCTGTACATAAGCCTTTAGGCTGGATTCATATAATGGATCTGTTAACTGAAATGGATGTAAAGTGCATCTGTTTTCGCCAGTCTTCATCATTGCCCTCATGATCACTTTTTATCATTAGGTCACTTGCTAGTACAAGAGAATTATTGAAAGTTTCAAAATCTTTCAGTAAGAGTTAATTAATACCAGCACAAATTGTGAGATCACATACTGCAGAAAATCAAGACGTGTGACATATAGTTAGATACTGAGTGATTTTACCAAACTCTGTTCTATCATACAGAGCAAGGGCTATAGTTAAATAAATAAATAAATCTTGTTATTTGTATAGCGCCAACTTATTCTGCAGTACTTTCAGGTAATTTGCTTATTACCCCACACAAAGCTGGATACTCATTTTACCGACCTTGGAAGGATGGAAGTCTGAGTCAACATTGAGCCGGCCACCTGAATCATGCAGGGATTGAACTCACAACCTTTAGGTCATGAGCGAGAGCTTAGGAATGCATTTCTGCTGTCTTAACACTCTGCCTCACATATTGTGACTCCCTCCATCCAGTGCTACTGCTGATGACAGTTGAGTTGCTCAGCATATCATTGCATTATATCAGGCATGTAGATTATTGTAGGCTAGCTGTAATTGACAAAGAGGGCTTGGGATCTCCACTGATCACTGAAATGCACTCCCAGTCTTCTCTGGGTCCCAATTAGACTTTTCCAAAAGATACTGTACCACGAGTCCCTCTTGATATAAACCAGAGGTAAGAGCTACAGTTCTTTTAAGTGATTGAAGGTGGCACCAGCACTTGGTCCAACAGAGTCATACAGTTTTGGTATAAACCTTTTGTTGTCTGGTTTAAAAAAACTCAGGATCAAATAGGAGGTGGAGTTTGTCTGTCATTCATCTTTTAGCTAGAGCAAAAAGTACAATAAAAAGCCTTTGCTTTGGAGGTCCATGCACATCCATACATTATATAGACAGCCCCACTGATTTCAAGAGACATAATTAGAGATGAGCGAGCACTCAAATGCTCGGGTCCTCGCTATTCGAGTCAAGCTTTTTGTAAAAGTCGAGAGCTCTATTCGAGTAACGAACCCCATTGACTTCAATGGGAGACTCGAGCATTTTTGTATGGGACCCGCCAGTTGACGAGCTGCTTTTTTCTCTCTCTCTCTCGCCAAGCCAGCCACAAACTACTGTTGATGTGAGCAGCGGGGAGGGGTCAAATCTGACACGTCAGCGACGGGTAGGGGCCGAAACTGGGGCGGGGTCGAACACGGCGGGTTACTCGCTCGAGTAGCAAGCACCCTCGAGTATGCTAATACTCGAATGAGCATCAAGCTCGGAAGAGTACGTTCGCTCAACTCTAGACATAATGTAATGCTTCCTTTTTCCTGGACACTGCCAGCTTCCCCGATAGACTGCATATGAATGTTGGAGGCAAAGAAGCTTGTCATCAGGGGACCCTTCTAACAAAAAGGATTGTCCCGTGTGGATAACCCCTTTAGAAATATAGTGTATAAACCATACTGAAATGTATAAGGCACTTGTATTTAAGGCTCTTTAAGCACCAGTAAATCAAAAGGCTCTATAGAAGATCATTTGACCCACTGGGTAATTCTTACTTGCAGGTTGTTAGTTTCGTGCTATTGTTCAAGTCAGTTTTAGCCTGAAAGATCTGTGATCTTATATTTTATTATTTTTCTCATCTTTGGGTGGAGACAGCCTTTATAATAACATATCGCCATCGCTATAAAAGTTTATAACCCTGTCGTCACATGTCTGGTCTGTCAGGTTGCAGTTGACTTGTTTGATAGAACTATGTAAAAACATTGTAAATATTGCAGACAGTTTCTATTTTTCTGGTTTAGATCTTGAAATAATTTTGTTTATGGAAACACTATAAGACCTGAGCAAGTTATATTCAGGTTTCTTTAATTGATTCATTGTTATACTATTTAGGTGGGTGGGGGACCAAATAAATAACAGACGAGATAGATAGCTAGATAGATAGATAGATAAGAGAGAGATAGATAGACATGAGATAGATAGAGAGATATGAGAGAGAGAGAGAGAGAAAGAGATATGAGAGAGATAGATAGGAGAGAGAGAGAGAGATAGATATGAGATAGATATGAGAGAGATAGATATGAGAGAGAGAGAGAGATATGAGAGAGAGCAAATTATATTCAGGTTTCTTTAATTGATTCATTGTTATACTATTTAGGTGGGTAGGGGACCAAATAAATAACAGATAGATAGCTAGATAGCTAGATAGATATGAGAGAGATAGATAGATATGAGAGAGATAGAGAGATATGAGAGAGAGAGAGAGAGATAGGAGAGAGAGAGAAAGAGATATGAGAGAGATAGATAGGAGAGAGAGAGAGATAGAGATAGATATGAGATAGATAGATATGAGAGAGATAGATATGAGAGAGAGAGATATGAGAGAGAGAGCAAATTATATTCAGGTTTCTTTAATTGATTCATTGTTATACTATTTAGGTGGGTAGGGGACCAAATAAATAACAGATAGATAGATAGATAGATAGATAGATAGATAGATATGAGAGAGATAGATAGATAGATATGGGATAGATAGATAGATATGAGATAGATAGATAGATAGATAGATAGATAGATAGATAGATATGAGAGAGATAGATAGATAGATATGAGAGAGAGAGAGATAGATATGAGATAGATAGATAGATATGAGATAGATAGATAGATATGAGAGAAAGAGAGATAGATAGATAGATACATAGATATGAGAGAGATAGATAGATAGATATGAGAGAGATAGATAGATAGATAGATATGAGAGATAGATAGATATGAGAGAGATAGATAGATAGATAGATAGATAGATAGATAGATAGATAGATAGATAGATAGATAGATATGAGAGAGAGAGATAGATATGAGAGAGATTGATAGATATGAGAAATAGATAGATAGATAGATAGATAGATAGATATGAGATAGATAGATAGATATGAAAGAAATAGATAGATAGATAGATAGATAGATATGAGAGAGATTGATAGATATGAGAAATAGATAGATAGATAGATATGAGATAGATAGATAGATATGAGATAGATAGATATGAGATAGATAGATAGATATGAAAGAAATAGATAGATAGATAGATAGATATGAGATAGATAGATAGATAGATAGATATGAGAGAGATAGATAGATATGAGAGAGATAGATAGATAGATAGATAGATATGAGATAGATAGATAGATAGATATGAGAGAGATAGATAGATAGATAGATATGAGATAGATAGATATGAGAGAGATAGATAGATAGATATGAGATAGATAGATAGATAGATAGATAGATATGAGAGAGATAGATAGATAGATATGAGAGAGCTAGATAGATAGATATGAGATAGATAGATAGATATGAGAGAGATAGACAGATAGATATGAGAGAGATAGATAGATATGCGAGAGATAGATAAATAGATATATAGAAATGATATAAACAGACATCCATATTTAATTACAGATCATTCAGCTATACACATGTGGTTACTTTGTATCACACCATGTATAAACAATGAGCTGAAAATCAGTGGCATATTTTTCTAGGGTTGGGACTAACATGAAATGTAATGTTGTAATACAATTTGTTTTGGAAAAACGGTAGTATTTTTCTTTTCTCTTTGATAGTCTCCACTATCGATCCAAGACATAGACTGAACTAAAACATCCTCAAGTTCAATCAGAGGCGGGCAAAGCAATCTGCATGAAGCAATTTCATCCGGAGTCCGAGACCCTATAAAGACCTAATATTTAGAGTATTATCTGTAACCTCTGTGAGCTGAATAGCCTGGACATTAGCCGGATATATTCTTAAAGGGGTTGTCTGACTAGGATTTTCTTTTCTTTTAAAGAAGTGGCTGTGCTATAAAATAAAAAAAATAAACCATACTCACCTCTCTTCTCCCCCTAGGAAATGCTGCAGTGGATCCCAAGAAACTCTAGACTCTGACACAGGCCGCAGCATCACCACCTGTCCTCCTGGCATCAGTGCTCACATCCTAGGTGCCATGATGCACCTAGGCCTCTGATTGGCTGCAGCAGTCATGTGACTTCCGCTGTCACAGACCAAATGTTGTAGGACCCGCAGGGAGAGAAGAGAGGGGAGTATGGTTTGTTATTTTATAACACAGTCACTTCTTGAAGAACTGACAGCAAATAGAACTTCACAAACAGATAATCACCGTATATAAGAAAGCTGCAGAACATTTCATTCTAAATATGATAGATATGAGAGAGAGAGAGATGAGAGAGAGAGAAAGAGAGATGAGAGATAGATAGATATGAGAGAGAGAGAGAGAGAGAGAGAGAGAGATGAGAGATATGAGAGAGAGATATAGATAGATAGATAGATAGATAGATAGATAGATATGAGAGAAAGAGAGAGAGATAGATAGATAGATAGATAGATAGATAGATATGAGAGAGATAGATAGATAGATAAGAGAGAGATAGATAGATAGATAGATATGAGATAGATAGATAGATAGATATGAGAGAGATAGATAGATCTGAGATAGATAGATAGATAGATATGAGATAGATAGATAGATAGATAGATATGAGATAGATAGATAGATATGAGAGAGAGAGATAGATAGATAGATATGAGAGAGATAGATCGATAGATAGATAGATATGAGAGAGATAGATATGAGATAGATAGATATGAGATAGATAGATATGAGAGAGAGAGATATGAGAGAGAGAGATGAGAGATAGATAGATATGAGAGCGAGAGATATGAGAGATAGATAGATAGATAGATAGATATGAGAGAAAGAGAGATAGATAGATATGAGAGAGATAGATAGATAGATAGATAGATATGAGAGAGATAGATAGATATGAGAGATAGATAGATATGAGAGAGATAGATAGATAGATAGATATGAGAGAGAGATAGATAGATAGATAGATAGATATGAGAGAGATAGATAGATATGAGATAGATAGATAGATATGAGATAGATAGATAGATAGATAGATCTGAGATAGATAGATAGATAGATAGATATGAGAGAGAGAGAGATAGATAGATATGAGATAGATAGATAGATATGAGAGAGATAGATAGATAGATCTGAGATAGATAGATAGATAGATAGATATGAGATAGATAGATAGACAGATAGATATGAGAGAGATAGATAGATAGATATGCGAGAGATAGATAAATAGATATATAGAAATGATATAAACAGACATCCATATTTAATTACAGATCATTCAGCTATACACATGTGGTTACTTTGTATCACACCATGTATAAACAATGAGCTGAAAATCAGTGGCATATTTTTCTAGGGTTGGGACTAACATGAAATGTAATGTTGTAATACAATTTGTTTTGGAAAAACGGTAGTATTTTTCTTTTCTCTTTGATAGTCTCCACTATCGATCCAAGACATAGACTGAACTAAAACATCCTCAAGTTCAATCAGAGGCGGGCAAAGCAATCTGCATGAAGCAATTTCGTCCGGAGTCCGAGACCCTATAAAGACCTAATATTTAGAGTATTATCTGTAACCTCTGTGAGCTGAATAGCCTGGACATTAGCCGGATATATTCTTAAAGGGGTTGTCTAACAAGGATTTTATTTTCTTTTAAAGAAGTGGCTGTGCTATAAAATAAAAAAAATAAACCATACTCACCTCTCTTCTCCCCCTAGGAAATGCTGCAGTGGATCCCAAGAAACTCTAGACTCTGACACAGGCCGCAGCATCACCACCTGTCCTCCTGGCATCAGTGCTCACATCCTAGGTGCCATGATGCACCTAGCCCTCTGATTGGCTGCAGCAGTCATTTGACTTCCGCTGTCACAGACCAAATGTTGTAGGACCCGTAGGGAGAGAAGAGAGGGGAGTATGGTTTGTTATTTTATAACACAGTCACTTCTTGAAGAACTGACAGCAAATAGACCTTCACAAACAGATAACCATTGTATATAAGAAAGCTGCAGAACATTTCATTCTAAATAATCTACATATAGTCAGACAAACCATTTTACAGCTTATCAGCAGATACAAGCCCTTCTGTGTTTTTCACGGACCTATTATAGCCTATTAGACTAAACAAACACGAGCGATTTTATGGAAAAAAAATCACTACATGTACTATTCTATGTACATATCACGAATAGAGTTGAGCGAACGTACTCTGCCGAGCTTGATGATCGTTCGAGTATTAGCGTACTCGATGGTGCTCGTTACTCAAACGAGCATCAAGCCGTGTTCGACCCCGCCCCAGTTTTTGTCTCCTCCCTGCTGTGACGTGCCTGCTTTGGCCCCTCCCCACCGCAGCGCGCGTCAATGGCAAATTTTTTTGGCTGGCTGGCAGGGGAGAGAGGGAGAGAGAGAGAGAACGAACCAAGAAAAAAAGAAAAAAAGCTCAGGACCCGGTGCCCCACATACGAAAATGCCCGAGTCTCCCATTGTAGTCAATGGGGTGCGTTACTCGAGTAGAGCTCTCAAATTTTACGTAAAGCTCGACTCGAATAACGCGGACCCGAGCATTTGGGTGCTTGCTCATCTCTAATCACGAAGCAACTCATACATCTAAATAAAGCCTTAAATGATCCCTCATTTTTAGATGACTTTTAGAATAAGCTATCATTGGTTTGTACATAAATAACTAGAGATGAGCGAGTACCCAAATATTATCTCTCTCCTCTCTCTCCCTCTTTCTCCCTCTCTCTCCCCCCCTCCTCTCTCTCTCTCTCTTTCTTTCTCTCCCCCCCATCACTGCCGGGGGGAGGGGCTAAAACAGGCACGTCACAGCAGGGAGTTGCCAAAAACGGGGGGCGGGGTCAAACACGATTTGATGCTCGTTCAAGTAAGGAGCACCATCGAGTACACTAATACTGGAACGAGCATCAAGCTCGACAGAGTACGTTCGCTCAACTCTATAAATAACACAACTTCTGCTCACTATACGACTTGTATCCTGCATTATTTACCAGTTTCCCCCACTATGGGATGCATTTTTTATTCTGTTGGTTGGCGTAGACTAGCTGCTAGGAAGGCTTATATACACGGCACATGGAGAACTGTAAATTCTGCTCTTAGGCCAACTTCACACGGGCAAGTGCGATATCGGACCGGGAATCACAGCCCAATATCACCAACATGCAATTTCCATACGGATGCAAGGCATTTTTATACCAAAACCGCCTTGCATTACTTCGGAAATAACAAAAATGAGTGACACCGCGCCTAGATGTGTATTATATTAGTATTCTCGATTTTAGTGTGTTAGAAGAGGACTTACCTAATGCTTAGCGGGGTCCCTAAATAGGGTTTTAACCCGCTAGCACCCTGAAATCCTGGTCAGCATTGATATGATATCCAGTGATCCGGGGGGCTTGTGGTAATCCAAGTTATGTACATGAGGAGAGCGCATGGGCTATGCCGCCCTTGTTATATATAAAATGGCACAATTCAAATATACTAGAAAGGGAAAACAGTCGGGCCCTGCGCTCGTTTTGACAAGACTTAGGGTTGCTGGGATTGTTTAAGTAAAAATATTTAATGGTAATACATTGTATATATTACAATAATTGCAATCTATTAAAATAGCTAAATGAATATGTTAAGTATATAAACACGTTTTGGCGCAGCATCAGGCGCCTTCTTCAAGCATAAGTTTCAATGACAATGTGCATTCCATATATAGTATACATGATAACTAGCGGTCCTCCGGCGTGGAGCTTCTCCCATTGTTTTAAATGGTAAACCCCGCATTGTGTGCACCTAGCACACGGTGAGATTCTGCCGCCGGCCCCATTGAAGACAATAGGCGCTGCGGTGCGAGAGCACGTAGAAAGATAGAACATGCCATGATTTGCATAATGCCGTAATGCACAAATCTTGTGCGATTTTCTCACCCGTGTGAAGGCGGCCTAACTCTCAGTAACACACAGAGAAATAACATCATGGAGGACACTGAAGAGTAGCTGAGAGACAGTAAAAGCTTAGAGCATGTCTGTGTGAGTCTTGGTGTTCTCTCTTCCTCCAAGAGTTCCCTCTGGAGTTCCCTAGATCTCCATGGACAGCATGGGACAACACCCGCCTTCACTTCCTGTAATCTGTCTTGGTGTCTGTTACTAGAGACATACTTCACATAACAGGCAGGAAGTGCAGTGCCCATTTTAAGCCCCATTTACACGTGAAGAAAATTCGTTCAAAAGATAGGATGACTGACAGTTTGAGTGATCATTTTGCACAAGCTGCTAATGGGCACTGATGCCCATTAGCAGCTTATTACCTTCATATGCATGTAAATGAGCCTCCCTGAGCTGTATGTAGAGAACAGCAGGTGGTCTGTTATCTGCATACAGCCCTTTGTTCTGCCCCGGGACTGTTGCTGAATACACTGTTATCAGCGCTCCCGTGGAGAATCCCAGTGTGTGGTCCCTGCTATCAGCTCTCTAGATGGATTTTAAACTCGTTCGGCCGAAAAGCAAATGTAGTAGCATTTGAACACAACGATTATCACTCAAAAGACATCGTTTGAGCGAATTTTGAGCAACAATCGTTGTGTGTAAATGGGGCTTAAGGTAATTTAAAGTAACTTGTCTACTGATGGATGTAATTTCTGTAAAGCCTTTCGTCTGTGATTGTAAAGGGGATTATTCCAAAAATAAGAATACAAGGTTAGACAATTGGATTTAGTAGTAAAACCATTGTTAGCCAAGTTTATATACAATTAGTACTAACGTTGACATTTTCTGGGTCATTTCTATTGATGACCTATCCACAGTATAGGTGATCAATCGTCTGGGGTCCACTGCTCAAGACATTGTCTAATCAGCTTTTCGAATGTCTTCGGTCAGCGCCATAACACAGCATGCAGGGCAGAAGCAGATGGCTCTAATCCCTGTGTAGTGGCGAGAGTTGGTAATTGCAAGAGCAGCTGTCATTGATTTTAATGAGGACTGCCAGACTGACATAGGAGTCGGAATGATCTGCTCCCATCTTGTGGCGCAGACAAGGGGGGTCCTGAACAGCTGATCAACCAGGGTCCCTTTAAGTTTTGAACTGAACAAAAATCTTGGGGTTCTCAACAGTAAATGCCTGATTTATCCAGCACACCAGAACAGACTGCACTTCTGCCAGCAGAAATATTGCTAAAATCTCAGTATTTGACCAAATCCCAAAAGAATCGTAAATCGTGATTTTTGTTTATAACAGGATGAAAGTAAACAAAGAAAACAATAAGACGTGTTTTATTCCATCTATACTCAATAAGACCAATCAGTATTTTCGTCTTTTGGGGCATCTCAGCCGAAGCAAGCAACATGCTGTTTATTATCCCAACAACCATATGTGCTAAGGTAGTAAACAGGATTTTGCAAAATTCTGTATTCACTATGTAGCCCAGAACTGTGAAGTTTTAAAGGGGGTTGTATAATATTAGATAAAAGGGTCTTTTTAATTTTAGTATTGCAATGGTTGGAGCGGTAATACTATAATAATGGCCAGAAGTGGTGCTGTTTCCGCAAGATAGGTGTTTTTTGTAATCTGAAATTTCTTTTAGGGATTTTCAAATAAAAGATTATTCTGTGGATAATTAAAACATATACAATTGTATACGGCCAGTTTCACATCTGCGTTAGAACCTCCGGTTGGAGGTTGCGCCAAAGGTCCGGCTGAAAATTCCGGAAGAAAAAGCACTGCATGTAACGCTTTTTCTTCCGTCCAAAAGCCAGGCAGCTGGGTAGAAAACGGGCAGACCCCATTATAGTCAATGGGGTCTGTCCACTGCTGTTCAGTTCCGTGCAGAGACTGAACAGTTTGGCCACAAGGATTCTCCTTCCTGCTCCCCGAACGGAGCAGAAAAGCAGAATCTGTCACAGATGCGAAAACACCCTAACATACGCTATTTTGATTTTTTTTTCACTTCTCTGCTTGCTGGCACAGAAACCCTCCTTGCTTACGTTTAAAGTATGAAAATCTGATCTGCTCATATGATGGACACAGAGATCAAAGGCTTCTTATGAGAGGGAGCTGGAGCAGGCGGCGCACCTGCGTGATCATGACACAACGAGGAGAGATTTTCATGCTCTGTGAAGATCCCCATTCAATGATTACAAACCACAAATGTTAAAAACTATGAGGAATTCATAAAGTTTATTAGAAAATTGCACTTCACTATACAATAAAAAGCTTTTTTTTGCTAACCTCATGAACATCCCCTTAGACTAGGACTACTTATGGTTGCCCGCAGGTTACTGTAAAATCACACTGCAATTACTGCAAAACACTCTAACCTGACAAAGTAACCTGCAACCTTGTTTCCCCATAGAGAAACATTGAGGTTGCACTGCAGTAATAAGTAACCAAACGTCAGCCTGTAAACCCAGCATTAAAGTAACACTGTTACAATGACGGAGCCACATCCCCTACCAAATTAGAGGTGGGAGATGCAACACCAGACAGGGTGATCCAGATATTTGGATTCGACCTTCCTTAGATCTTTTGGTTAAAAAAAAGAAATTGTATAGTTCTTTTCTTTTTTCTGTTATATACAAGAGTGTTTTCCAGTCCTGAAAAGAGTAGACTTGGATGGGAACAGCATTTTGCCATCTGGTTTAATCCACCTCTATGGTTAGCGTCTGTTGACAGACCCCTTCTTCTACTTTGCTCAGTGCTATATTGTGCATGTATTTCTGCGTGCTGCAAGTTCTCCACTTAAGGACTTATTCACATAGGCGTATGCAATTTTGATCCGTGAGAAACACACTCAATACATGTGTATGTGCCTTTCTAGGAACATATAAAAAATGTGCATGTCTGTCATTAATGTTCAGTGTTTTTTACACAAACAACCCCCCCCCCCCCAAAAAAAAACACTTTAAGGCCTCTTTCGCACGGGCGACAGTGATATCTCCGAGAGAAAAATCGCATCTGTGTTCTGTGCGATATCGCTGCATTTTCTTGCAGATACACCATGATTTTGTGTTGCTACAAAGTCACGCGACTTTGTAGCACTGTTTTGCTATACGTTTCGGCGGGGCTTGAAATTTAAGCCCTACCCCGAAAATAAGCGGCATCCGCAGAAAAACAAAAGCCAACCCCCCCCCCCCCCCCCCCACAATACATCACCTAACAAGCGCAGTCCGCTCCGCAGCACTTCTCTGCAGATCCGGCACTTGTCTGCAGTCTTCAGCAGGTGCTTCCTGGTTTGGAGGTTAATAAACCTTACCTCCAGGAAATGCTGGCTCTGATTGGTTCTCAAGCACCGCAGCTCAGCCAATCACTGCAGAGCTCGATGAACCAATTACAGCCATTCAATGTGATGGCTGTGATTGGTTCATCACACCACACGATTAACCCCTTGAGTGGCAGGTTTCCTACCACCCTGTCGTGCCTACCAGGGCAGGTTTTTTAAAATGGTCTAATCATTGAATTTCAACTAGTTTTGCAGTTGCGTCTCAAGAGCCATAACTTTTTCATTTTTCCATTGACATGGCCATATAAGGGCTTGTTTTTTGCGGGACAAGTTGTGATTTTTTAAACAGGGGGGAGGAAAAAAAGAAATGGGGAAAAAAGAAAAAAAGGGGCCATGTCATTAAGGGGTTAAATAATGTATTAACTTCCTTCTCTGGGTCATTACGACGCACACGGATACCACATGTGTGATTGTATTTTTAATTTTTTACAAAGTAAAGGGAGACAAGTGTTTTTTTAATTCTTTTAATAATTTTTTTACTTTATTTTTTTTTATTTTTTTATTTTTTTTGTCCCTTTAGGGGACTTCCACAGGGACCCATCAGGACCCCTGATCACATTCTGGGGGTCCGATGGTGACATCCCTTTACATGCTGCAGTGACAACCCTTTACATGCTGCAGTCACATAGACTGCAGCATGTAAAGGGTTAACACAGCAGAGATCGGAGGTTTTCTCTGATCTCTGCTGTAAGAGCTAGTACCTAGCTGTCCTCTGACAGCTAACAACCAGCTCTCCCTGCCACAGAGACCATCGGCTTGCTTCTGACAAGCCAATGGTCTCTATGGCAACTTGTAAACAAAGCAGGACATTGCCGATATGCCGGCAATATCTTCTGCTGGTTTTTCAAAGCCCTTGCACTGCTCTGTGTGGGTCTGTGCAGGCAGAGCACACTGTCACAGCTTGTGGCATTGTGCTCTGCAGCTCCCATAGTGATACATAGCCCGGAAATCTTCCGGGCTATGTTGCTATGAGCAGTGGAGCTCGTCCCCGAAAATTTTCCGGGCGTGCCACTCAAGGGGTTAAACACAAAAGGAAGGCTCCATAGGGAAACATGGACTACAAAACATTGCAAATAACGGCTGTATAGAGCATGCCACAATTTTGTATTCTTGCAATGTAGCAGCCTACAAAACATCCCTAATGTGAAGGAACCCATTGGAAGCATGGGCTTCATATATATGCGATTTGTAGCACTGTCGCATTGCGAGAAAATCGTTCAAATGTGTCATCTGTGTGAAACCAGCCTATTGAACCAATTTGCTCCATGAATACTGATCAAAATTGGAAATACTACAATTTTATGTGCAACACTGGTCTGTGTAAAAGACACAGGTCTGAATAAAGCAGCGGGTCTGCATTCTGTCCATAATTAGTCAGTAAAAAAAGGCAGACTGAAAGCGGACAGAAAACTCAGCCATGTGAATGGGTCTGCAGAAATAACAGTGCAAACTTCTTCTATAATATACAAAATTATTACTCATCTAGTCACTAGGTGGCAGCCTTGTACAAAGCAACCGGCACAAGACTTGTCGCTGCTTTGACTTCTTCCCTCATTTTTGTGTGTGTCATGTAACCATGTTAGATACATGTGTTTGCAAGGTTTAATGCAAGTTAGTTAGTGAGGTGGTCTTCTTGCAAAGAGTGTTCTGGAGAGTAGTCTGTGCAAGTCAGTGTGTGAGCCCCACAGATAAATCAGTCTGTGTGTGGAGAATAGAGGAAGCTGAGCAATACCCTTTAGCTTGGCCTGGGCCTATTCTATCCAGGATGTGAAAGTGCTACCACTAAGCACTGAGTGAGAGAGAAAGAAGGACCGCTGCTGCAGAGAGAGAAAGGCACTGGAAGCGTGAGTGTTGACCGGTAGAGTGTTGTAGGGAGAAAGAGTCGCCAGGAGCAGGATCACACAGATAACTGGGACTGTGGATTGTCCGTATTACCCCGAGAAGTCCTCCCTGTCACTCTACCATCTAGAAGTGTATTTTTTGTGCTACACTACTGTCATACATTGAACCACTGACGTAACTATAGGGGATGCAGGGGATGTGGTTGCACCCGGGCCCAGGAGACTTAGGGGGCCCATAAGGCCTCTCTTCTCCATATAGAGAGCCTAGTACTATGAATAAAGCATTATAGATGATGGCCCTGTTACAGACTTTGCATTAGGGCCCAGAAGCTTCAAGTTACGTCTCTGCGTTGAACCTTTGCTGAAGTTACAGTAAACGGACATTACCGACCGTTTCCGGTTTGTCCAGAAAGTATCCCAGTGTGTGGACTAAGTTATTTACTTCGCTGAGATTCACCGCAGAGGACAGAACAGTGGCATCACGAGTGACAAGAAGATTGCAAGTAACCTCCGGTTACATTTTTCCCTGTGACCTATCCCAGGAGTAACTTGGTCAAGTCCCAAGCTACAGTCAGGGGAGGAGATGGTAGAGCCCCATGACAAGGCCCTTATCTACGCCGCCACCTCCTCGGCTGTGGGCCTGCTCCTCGGACGTTGCACATTGATTATTCGGATCTTTGTTGTAATGCTGATGTCTTTGCTCTCCCATATCTTCACCATTCCTTACATTGCACTATGGCCAAGGCTGATTTTTCATTTGAATTCAGGCCCCAATTCACTTGGCCAAGTTGAGCATGCAGGTTTTTTGGGATGTTTCGGAAGATTGCTGTTGGCTGACCACTATCTTATATATGTCAGCGGTTTTTGATAAAGAAATTCTATTAAGAGAATCATAAATGGCAGCGTTGCAAACCATATCATATTTCATTCACTGGTCAGACACTATGGTTTTCGGCCTGTAATCATAGAAGCACATGCTTGCATAAGAGCCGTTGATACAAAAAGTTGCTTCATTTTTTCTAGATGCATTGGAACAATAAAACTGGTATTTTTGAGTGGTGTTTTTGTAATATACAGACTGTGTCCCAGCCTTATGGCAATAGGAGTGCTGCTTCTGTGCATATACTTGTCCTAATATACAGCCCAATGATGTGCCAAGTTCCATTTGTTTAAACTGTGTTAAAGTTGAGTGTATATGTGTTTCTGTGATTCTGGTTAGCCAGCAGCCCCTGCACTGGGAATGTGATGCTGGAGGGACACACCCCTATGAGGTCAGCCTGCCTGTCTGCAGACCCAGTATGAGAAGGAAGCAGGATGTGACGACACAGAGAGAGCAGCAGCCATCTTTGCAGAGAGAGAACCAAGTGTCTGTGCTGCATGGAGAGTGTGTGGAGATCTTAGAGGACTTTCCTGTGCAGCTAACCTGTGTGTAATTCAGTCCAGAGGCAGACAGAGTGTAAAGAGACAGAATGTTCAGTGGAGCCATGCTGAAAGGACTATGCCCAGTGGCTAACCAGTAATACTGACATTGTGGCTGTGAACATTGCCACCAAAGCTAAAGACTGGCAGTGCTGTTGAGTACCGGACGGTAACTGCACAACCCCTGGCTTATATCACACCGCGGTGTATGGATTCTGCAGGACTGTCAGTGTGCTGAGCTACTTGCTGTTGGTTCCCATTTCATCCATTTTGTTTTCCTGCCTGCTGAGAAGAATCTTAATGCCTCGGATGTTGTGATAACCGTGAGGAGAGGACACTTCGCTATACTAGAAAAGGACGACATTGGGCCCCAACGCGCGCTTCTACAAACTGTAAGCAGTCCACCCGGACCACTGGTAAGAGGGGTGCGCACCCAAATGTGAAGTTAGGGTCAGTTAGGGATAGTTTTGGGACTATTGTTCTTTCAGTGTCCGTGCTGTGGAGGTGGACATAGTAAACGTGGAATATATTGTGAAATTTAACTTGAATTGTTCCAACTATACTGTGTATTTTGCTTGTCCTTATTCCTGTTCTTTTACCATTAACTTGCCTTTATTGACCTGTGGTGAGTGCATTTTTCTTGACTTGGCCACCCCGTGTGCGTCCTTTCTGGTTGCGGGGACCGGGCCACCTGCCTTGCTCTCGGTTCACATTTTCCCTTAATTTAGTTCCCCAGAACAGAAAGTGACGATGCCAGACAAGTGCTCAGGTGTAGAGAAATGTACTAGAAGCAATCCAATCCAACAAGCACTGTACAGCAATGGAGGGATTCTAATCAGATTGTTTCCACTGCAATGTTTATCTGGTGAGAACACATAAGCAATCCAATGCCTTCTTGGAGTAATCTAGATGCCGCTCTCCAAGCTGAAGATTGGGACAGGAGATGAAATCTTACAAAGAGATAATCAGAGTTGATACGGAAATATGTCAACCACGGGCAGACAAAATGGGTCTTGTCCTTTCACTTATTTAGTTGACTAGAGTATTCCTAGAGTTCTTCTTACCCATCATAGCACTATTACATTAAATGGTTAATAACCTTTCAAGCAACTTACATGATAGCAAAAGTGCAATTTACTTAAAATTTAATTTTTTGTGATGAAAAATCACTCTGAAATTGCTAGTCACTAGGGTTCCTCCTCCCTCCTAACTTGCTATCCACTGCCTGTTGTCAAGTGATGTTATTTCTTACTAGAGAAGGCAGGACAGCAGAACAGGGTGTGAGGGAAGGTGATGAGTCATTAATGGTTACTGAAGTCTATGAGAGCTGAAGGTAGGGGGAAGAAGAGGAGAGTAGAAGAGGCTTACACACAAAAGCTAACTGCAGCTAATAGTTATTTTGGCTCTGTTTTTTGGTACATCTTATTGATCATCAGATGGCCTCAAACTGTGGAAAAATAGTCTCTAGCACTATCAGTGGCAAATCCTGTAGAAAAGTGGCCAAGAACTCCTCTACTGTTTCTAGATTCAGCAATATATCCAAATATGCCCCTACAGTAGACTTCAGATGAGAGGTATCAGTTGAAAATTAGTTTTTCTCCATGTCTAATAAAAATACATACAGTAGATGTGAGCTCTCAGCCATAGCATGATCATTCTTAAACTGAGAGCAGCATAAGGTAGTGCCTGCCACATGGATTGTGGTGATGTGTCTGCTGTATGTATCTGTGTAGTATTTTAGGAGAAACTTTCATTTTATTAGTAGCCGCCAGACAAAAAACTAGTCCTGCATATTCATGTGCTGCAATATCACCCCACCCTACAGCCAATGATTGATATCTCTCTGCACAGTAGTAGGAAAAGAGAAGGCAATCATTGGCTTGAGGGCGGATGGGCATAGCTAACATGCAGCTCATGAATATCCAGAACTACTTAAAGTAGTCCTCTATTCATATGATGCTAATAAAATGTAATTTTCTCCAAAACTACTGCACTGATATACACAGCAGATGTATCACTATAATTAGTGTGACTGTCACTACCTTATGCTGCCCTCAGAGGTGGGTGCAAAAGATGGTGACCGAGTCTCTTTAAACCCTATTGAACCCATTATAGAGTCACATATATATAGACCCAAAAATCAATAAATGGATGTTATCTTATATGCAAAAACTATGCAATGGATTCATAGACAATATTAGAGGTGATGTATTTCGCATCCATTTGTGACTATCTGAAGGGTCCTCTCTAGAGATGAGCGAGCGTACTCGTCCGAGCTTGATCCTCGTTCGAGTATTAGGGTGTTCGAGATGCTCATTACTCGAGACGAGTACCACGCGATGTTCGAGTTACTTTCACTTTCATTTCTGAGACATTTGCGCGCTTTTCTGGCCAATAGAAAGACAGAGAAGGCATTACAACTTCCCCCTTCGACGTTCAAGCCCTATACCACCCCCCTGCAGTGAATGGCTGGGGAGATCAGGTGTCACCCGAGTATTTAAATCTGCCCCGCCCGCGGCTCGCCACAGATGCATTCTGACATAGATCAGGGACAGTGCTGCTGATGCTGCTGCTGCTATAGGGAGAGCATTAGGAGTTATATTAGGCTTCAAGAACCCCAACGGTCCTTCTTAGGGCCACATCTGACCATGTGCAGTACTGTTGAGGCTGCTTTTAGCAGTGTTGCACAATTTTATTTTTTTTGTATATCGGGTGTGTAGAGCATTGCGTCCTCAGTCTGCAGTCATTGTACAGAGTATAGGGCCAGTACTAGTGAGGCAGGGACAGTGGTACAGGAAAAGAGATATACTGGCTATATAGGCAGTGGGCTTTTTCAAAAAAATTGGGGAAAAATACTATATTTGGGCTGCCTGTGACCGTCTTCAGTGTACTGCGTGTCTGCTGTGGGTAGTAGTCCTAATTAATATGCAGCTAAGCGTTACAGCAGGCTTGCGCAAAATTGTTTCCTGGCTCTGCTGTCTCCGTTACATCACCGCCGTCATCACGCCAGAGGGAAACAGTATACATAATATACGCTGCCTACAGTATCTGTCAGCTGTATCAGCTCAGCATTTAAAAAAATAGAAGCAAAATACTTAAGGCCTACTAGTGGCCTTTGGCCACTTGACTGCTTCTGCGTTGTGAATTCCACTAGCTCAGCGTTCTGTTTCTGCTCTACTCGTAATACACCATGCTGAGGGGTAGGGGTAGGCCTAGAGGACGTGGACACGGGAGAGGACGCGGAGGCCCAAGTCAGGGTGTGGGCACAGGCCGAGCTCCTGATCCAGGTGTATCGCAGCCGACTGCTGCGGGATTAGGAGAGAGGCAAGTTTCAGGGGTCCCCAGATTCATCTCACAATTAATGGGTCCACGCGGTAGACCTTTATTAGAAAATGAGCAGTGTGAGCAGGTCCTGTCGTGGATGGCAGAAAGTGCATCCAGCAATCTATCGACCACCCAGACTTCTACGCCGTCCACTGCTGCAACTCTGAATCCTCTGACTGCTGCTCCTCCTTCCTCCCAGCCTCCTCACTCAATTACAATGACACATTGTGAGGAGCAGGCAGACTCCCAGGAACTGTTCTCGGGCCCCTGCCCAGAATGGGCAGCAATGGTTCCTCTCCCACCGGAGGAGTTTGTCGTGACCGATGCCCAACCTTTGGAAAGTTCCCGGGGTCCGGGGGATGAGGCTGGGGACTTCTGGCAACTGTCTCAAGAGCTTTCAGTGGGTGAGGAGGACGATGACGATGAGAGACAGTTGTCTATCACTCAGGTAGTAGTAATTGCAGTAAGTCCGAGGGAGGAGCGCACAGAGGATTCGGAGGAAGAGCAGCTGGATGATGAGGTGACTGACCCCACCTGGTTTGCTAAGCCTACTGAGGACAGGTCTTCAGAGGGGGAGGCAAGTGCAGCAGCAGGGCAGGTTGGAAGAGGCAGTGCGGTGGCCAGGGGTAGAGGCAGGGCCAGACTGAATAATCCACCAACTGTTTCCCAAAGCGCCCCCTCGCGCCATGCCACCCTGCAGAGGCCGAGGTGCTCAAAGGTGTGGCAGTTTTTCACTGAGAGCGCAGACGACCGACTAACTGTGGTGTGCAAGGTTTGTCGCGCCAAGATCAGCCGTGGAGCCACCACCACCAGCATGCGCAGACATATGATGGCCAAGCACCCCACAAGGTGGGACGAAGGCCGTTCACCGCCTCCGGTTTGCACCACTGCCTCTCCTCCTGTGCCCCAACCTGCCACTGAGATCCAACCCCCCTCTCAGGACACAGGCACTACCGTCTCCCGGCCTGCACCCACACCCTCACCTCCGCTGTCCTCGGCCCCATCCAGCAATGTCTCTCAGCACAGCGTCCAGCTGTCGCTAGCGCAACTGTTTGAGCGCAAGTACGCCGCCACGCACCCGCACGCTCAAGCGTTAAATGTGCACATAGCCAGTTTGATCAGCCTGGAGATGCTGCCGTATAGGCTTGTGGAAACGGAGGCTTTCAAAAACATGATGGCGGCCCCGCGCTACTCGGTTCCCAGTCGCTACTACTTTTCCAGATGTGCCGTGCCAGCCCTGCACGACCACGTCTCCCGCAACATTGTACGCGCCCTCACCAACGCGGTTACTGCCAAGGTCCACTTAACAATGGACACGTGGACAAGCACAGGCGGGCAGGGCCACTATATCTCCCTGACGGCACATTGGGTGAATTTAGTGGAGGCTGGGACCGAGTCAGAGCCTGGGACCGCTCACGTCCTACCCACCCCCAGAATTGCGGGCCCCAGCTCGGTGCTGGTATCTGCGGCAGTGTATGCTTCCTCCACTAAAGCACCCTCCTCCTCCTCCTCCTCCTACGCAACCTCTGTCTCGCAATCAAGATGTGTCAGCAGCAGCACGTCGCCACCAGTCGGTGTCGCGCTGGGTGGCAGCACAGCGGTGGGCAAGCGCCAGCAGGCTGTGCTGAAACTACTCACCTTAGGAAGGAAGAAGCACACGGCCCACGAACTGCTGGAGGGTCTGACAGAGCAGACCGACCGCTGGCTTTCGCCGCTGAGCCTCCAACCGGGCATGGTCGTGTGTGACAACGGCCGTAACCTGGTGGCGGCTCTGCAGCTCGGCAGCCTCACGCACGTGCCATGCCTGGCCCACGTCTTTAATTTGGTGGTTCAGCGCTTTCTGAAAAGCTACCCATACTTGTCAGACCTGCTCGGAAAGGTGCGCCGGCTCAGCGCACATTTCCGCAAGTCCAAGACGGACGCTGCCACCCTGCAGACCCTGCAACATCGGTTTAATCTGCCAGTGCACCGACTGCTGTGCGACGTGCCCACATGGTGGAACTCTACGCTCCACATGTTGGCCAGGCTCTATGAGCAGCGTAGAGCTATAGTGGAATACCAACTCCAACATGGGCGGCGTAGTGGGAGTCAGCTTCCTCAATACTTTACAGAAGAGTGGGCCTGGTTGGCAGACATCTGCCAGGTCCTTGGAAACTTTGAGGAGTCTACCTAGATAGTGAGCGGCGATGCTGCAATCATTAGCGTCACCATTCCTCTGCTATGCCTCTTGAGAAGTTCCCTGCAAAGCATAAAGGCAGACGCTTTGCGCTTGGAAAAGAAGGCGGGGGAAGACAGTATGTCGCTGGATAGTCAGAGCACCCTCATGTCTATATCTCAGCGCGTTGAGGAGGAGGAGGGGGAAGAGACAGCTTGGCCCACTGCTGAGGGTACCCATGCTGCTTGCCTGTCATCCTTTCAGCGTGTATGGCCTGAGGAGGAGGAGGAGGAGGAGGATCCTGAAAGTGATCTTCCTAGTGAGGACAGCCATGTGTTGCGTACAAGTACCCTGGCACACATGGCGGACTTCATGTTAGGATGCCTTTCTCGTGACCCTCGCGTTACATGCATTCTGGCCACTACGGATTACTGGGTGTACACACTGCTCGACCCACGGTATAAGGAGAACCTTTCCACTCTCATACCCGAAGAGGAAAGGGGTTCAAAAGTGATGCTATACCACAGGACCCTGGCGGACAAACTGATGGTAAAATTCCCATCCGACAGCGCTAGTGGCAGAAGGCGCAGTTCCGAGGGCCAGGTAGCAGGGGAGGCGCGGAGATCAGGCAGCATGTACAGCGCAGGCAGGGGAACACTCTCCAAGGCCTTTGCCAGCTTTATGGCTCCCCAGTCAAGGCTGAGTCGGCGGGAGCACTGTACAAGGATGGTGAGGGAGTACGTAGCCGATCGCACGACCGTCCTCCATGATGCCTCTGCCCCCTACAACTACTGGGTGTCGAAGCTGGACACGTGGCCTGAACTCGCGCTGTATGCCCTGGAGGTGCTTGCTTGTCCTGTGGCTAGCGTCTTGTCAGAGAGGGTGTTTAGTGCGGCTGGGGGAATCATCACGGATAAGCGTACCCGCCTGTCAACCGACAGTGCCGACAGGCTTACACTCATAAAGATGAACAAAGCCTGGATTTCCCTCAGATTTTTCTGAGGTACATTAGTACTGTTGGTACACCAATTTTTTTGGGCCCTCGCCTACAGTGTAATCCTAGTAATTTTTATGGGCTTCGCCTGCACTCATGGTACAGCAAGGTGTGTGGGGTTGGCCTACACTTTTGCTACATAAACATATTACCAGTCTGACTGGGGCATGCACTGTGGGCCGAAGCACACCTGTATTGTATGTGATGTTACCTCAGCTGTGCTGGGCACTGCAATGGGATATATTTATGTACCGCCGGTGGGTTCCAGGGAGCCACCCATGCTGTGGGTCCACAGGGACTTCACATTAGGGATTTGTAGCTGTCAGTGTCTATGTATTAAAAACCCCGGTCAGACTGGGGCATGCAGTGTGGGCCGAAGACCACCTGCATTTAATCGGACGTTACCTCAGCTGTGATGGGCAATGCAATGGGATATATTTATGTACCGCCGGTGGCTTTCTGGGACCCACCCATGCTGTTGGTCCACACGAAGTTGTAACTGCATGTGTCCACTTCTAAAGAACCCCAGTCTGACTGGGGCATGCAGTGTGGGCCGAAGCCCACCTGCATTAAACCTGACGTTACCTCAGCTGTGATGGGCAATGCAATGGGATATATTTATGTACCGCCGATGGGTTCCAGGGAGCCACCCATGCTGTGGGTCCACAGGGACTTCACATTAGGGATTTGTACCTGCCAATGTCTATGTATTAAAAACCCCGGTCAGACTGGGGCATGCAGTGTGGGCCGAAGCCCACCTGCATTTAATCTGACGTTAGCTCTGCTGTCCAGGGCACTGCAATGGGATATATTTATGTACCGCCGGTGGGTTTCAGGGAGCCACCCATGGTCTGGGAGCACACGGAATTCCCATTGTGGAGTTGTACCTGCCTGTGACTATTTATAAAAAAACCCCGGTCTGACTGGGGCATGCAGACACCTTGACAGAATGAATAGTGCGTGGCACATGGGTTTCCCATTGCTATGCCCACGTGTGCAGCTCCTGATGGAGGTGGCACAGGATTGGATTTCTCATTGCTTCTGTATAGCATTGTGGGCTATCGCCCCGCTTCTTATAAACAGGGTCACTGCCTAGCCGTGCCAACCCTCTGCAGTGTGTGCCTGCGGTTCCTCCTCATAGCAGACGCACTTATAAATAGACATGAGGGTGGTGTGGCATGAGTGCAGCTGTGGACACTGGGTCGTGCGCGAGCGGGGGGGGGGGGGGGAGGCAGCATGTAACCCAGGAGAAGTGGCAGCGGAGTGTCATGATTGTGCTTTGTTGGAGGTAGTATGGTGCTTAGCTAAGGTATGCATTGCTGATGAGGGCTTTTCAGAAGTAAAAGTTGTTGGGAGCGGGGGGGGGGGGGGGGCCACTCTTGCCGCTATTGTGGCTTAATAGTGGGATCTGGGAACTTGAGATGCAGCCCAACATGTAGCCCCTCGCCTGCCCTATCCGTTGCTGTGTCGTTCCCATCACTTTCTTGAATTGCCCAGATTTTCACAAATGAAAATCTTAGCGAGCATCGGCGATATACAAAAATGCTCGAGTCGCCCATTGACTTCAATGGGGTTCGTTACTCGAAACGAACCCTCGAGCATCGCGAAAAGTTCGTCTCGAGTAACGAGCACCCGAGCATTTTGGTGCTCGCTCATCTCTAGTCCTCTCATCTAAAGTTTGTTACAGTGTTATATTTGGATACCAGCGGGCCTCAGTCCACTCCTCAGTGTACACACTGGGTCCAGCTCAGCTCTACAGCATTCATAGGGTGGCAAAACTGTCTGGTCAGCACAACCCAGGTCACACAGATCAGCTTTTGTAGATCATCCAAGGACTGTTTGGGCAGCATTCTGCAACAACTTGCAGGATCTCTTGCAGGTGGAACCTGTCCACTCTTTCAGGTCTTGGTCTCTCATCAATCAATCCCCAGGGCTGGTCTACGTGCTCTTGTAGCTCACTATTGTCTATCTAGGGTGTTGTAGAACTTTTTCATGGGCTACATGTGCCCAGGGTGGTATGTCTTAATAGTGAGCGATACGCTCCCCCTTTCAATCTATCTACTGACACAAAGTGTTATAAAGAACCTCCATAAATAACATGCCCCTAGTCACATGACTGTGTGGTGCAATCTTAGTGCATCCATACATGTGAACAAGTACCCTTCCAGGATGCTAACTCAATACCTTTTAAAGGTACCTTTACACAGGGCAACTGTCAGATGTAGAAGTGCCTGACAGTCGCCCCAATGACTATTGCTCCTTGCTTTAATACAGGCGTGACAGTCGTTCAGGGAACGGGTTGGAGATCTCTTCCGGCTGCCTCCATCCACTGCAAACAGGCAGTCCTTCAAAGATTAAACAACTCCCGTTTACACTGAGGGAGAAGCCGCTTGCTAGTTGCTTTGTTTCAGTGAGCTAAAACGAACCGACTAATGTGCAATTTCTAGCTCAGTGCCCTGTAGTTGGCTGCATGTACACGGGACGACCATCACCGAAAATGGCTATTAAGTGATTCTTCAGGTGATAATCTCCCATGGAAAAGGTACCCTATAGGGTGCAGTCATCAGCATTATCACAGTGTACAATAACCCATTTCTCTGACAGACTGTGAGCAAAGTGCATAATGGAACAGCAAGGACATTAACAGTGGAATATGTAACGCTGCAACCCAGAATAATGGCAAACATACCAGCAGTCTACTAGTCACAATTCAGGGATACAGTGCTTGACAGTTGTTCATAAATATTTCATACATTTTAGTGATACTTACATTTAGTGATTTTAATAGTCATTCTTCTTGTAATGCACAACACAGCAGGGTAACTGCTAGTATTAACTATAGTATATTTTTGTTACTTAGTACAAGGTCAAAAAGTAAGTTAGAATATAAACTGCTACTACAGTACATTTGAGTCATGAACAGAAAGTGAACTTATAGGAATAGTCATTGCATTTGCAATTATATACCTAAAAACTCAGTATAATACATTTCAAGATACTTTAAAGTGAAGCAGCGGATGGGGAAGGGAAGCAATGGTCCTTGGAGTCGGCAGAAAAATTAGGTGGAGGGGGGGGGAAGGGGCAGGGGCTGGATAGCCACCTTACCCCCCTTTTGATTACTGGTTATGGTGGGTCTGTCGATCTTGGCTCTGATACGGCAATGTCCTTGCAGAGATGGTTGAGTCTAGCCTGGAAATAGCTAGCAGGTCTCCCGACTCAGTTGACTTGAGGCGGGAGACAAGTGGAAAATTTATGTCTTCCGGGTCAGTTGGTTACGGCAGGAGGCATTACGGTTATTTTCCTTGACTGGTGAGGCGACAGATATTGGAGCTCCAAGGACCTCCCCCTCTTTTGGTTATGGTTAAATTAGGGTTAACGAAACGTTATTTTATGTAAAGTTATGTTTGTAATAAAATGGCTGCTGTGGCTAAATTACCCAAAATAATCGGTGTATGTATTTAATGGGGTATTTAAGAAACGGATTTTCAGGAGTTTTATAAGGTGGTATGGCTGCAGCTGGGAACGACTCCGTTATACCAGGTCATGTAACAGTGCAACCCATAATAATGGCAAACATACCAGCAGTCTACTCGTCACAATTCAAGGATACAGTGATTGGCACTTGTGCATAGATATTTCATATATTTAAATGATTACTTATATTCAGCCATTTTAATAGGCATTCTTCATGTAATGCACAACACAGCAGGGTAACTGCTAGTATTAACTATAGTATATTTCTGTTACTCAGTACAAGGTCAAAAAAGGAAGTTAGAATATAACCTGCTATTACAGTACATTTGAGTCATGAACAGAAAGTGATCTTATAAGAATAGTCATTGCATTGGCAATTACATACCTAAAATAACTCAATATAAAACATTTCAAGATACTTTAAAGTGAAATTGCACACACTCTTATAGGTGTTAAATATTAATACAGCCTATAAAATGTATTTTCCCTTGTATAAAAGTCAAATTTGCTAAGTGCTCCTGGATACCAAACCCTTAGGCTGAATATACTTGGTGATTTTCACTATTATCCGACTGAGAACACTGCAGTAATCATTTTGTGCAGTTGATCAAAATGATCAGACCCATCCGATTCATAGCATAATCTGAACCGTTATGAAGTAAATCAGACACATACAGCGGAGGTAAAGTATGATAGGCCCATAGGAGCCTAAAATATAATGCACATCGTTGTATTGAGGTATTCCCAATAGAAGAATGGCCTGGATTCCAGAAATTAAATTTAAGACATTATACTCCCAGATACAGGTCGCTCATTGGTTAGTGTTCTTCACAAGCTATCAAGTTGTGCATAATGAAGATCTGAGAGGACTGAAACATCTGCTTATATTGCTATTACCTAATATGCTAGGAATTGAGGTATTGATTTTACAAACATGCATATTTGAAAGTGTCTTGATAAATCACTTTATGGTATCCATCCAAGCAATTCCTCCATGGAGAATACCTTAATAAAACTTTATTATATTGAATTGTATGGAGTGCTGTTACGTCCGATCTGTAACTTGTACCCACCTTGGACTATTAGTACAATTGTATTGGCCTTGCTATTGATTAGCCGTCATAAGAAACTAACTCATAGGACATTCACAGATTGCACTCGTATAAATATAAGAGATTTTGTATTAAATGCCATATTCTTTTTATGGACTGCATTATTTAAGCAAAACTCCCAATAATTTCCCACGCAGAGCAAGTGTCTCCGAACACTTTTGCTCCGGACTGTTAGGTTGACCTTGGGGTATCTACTGGTCATAGATTTTAGGAGGTCATCAAACATGTATAAAGTTGCTTGCACCATTAAAACCAATATAATAATGTAAGAAATATCTTTTATTTAAGTCTATGGACAAAAAGAAAATTACAAGAATTAAGAACTTTATACCCGCCTCTTTGATTCTTGTTAAATGCCCAACATTTCAATTCAGAGACACGGATATCGTATTACTAGTTTAACGTACCTTGACAGAGCCGAGGTTCCCGATGATGCTCTCAACTATTTGCAGCCTTTTCAGAAAGAAACAGCCTAAACTGTTTAAGTGATTGTTATGAAGTGGTGGAGGACTGACCTATTCCTTGTAAGGTATAGCACAGGGGGCTGGGAGTCAACACTCTAGAGCTTTTTATCTTGTAGGTCACTTTATCACATTTCATCATGCCAGACATTCTTCTAATGCATTACAGTAGGTGGCATTTAAAATAATGATGCTGCCCTACCGAATAGATTCGTACAATGTTAAACAAATGAAAAACATGGAGTTGGAGATACTGTAGTTTGAAAAATGAAGAATTTTCTGAAAATGTAAAGAAAAATGTTGACAGGGAAAAAAGTTCCAATCATTCTACATAACCACAAAATAAAAACAATTTTCACTTACTAAAGACACAACGGAAGGCAGAATTCCCCACCTGAGGGCATGGTGCCAAAAGTGGATATGTGCAGTTACTGTAGTTTCAAGAAAATGACACCTTAATGTTTACAAGTAAAATCAGAATGGACTTGGAAATTTATCCTGCTGTGTTAATAACTTATTTTATTACGCAAAATGATGACCAAGTGTCCACAACACGCTCTAAAGAACTCCATGACATTTTCAAAACACTGTAGATATCCAGTTTTGAATAAATCACTCATCCAATTCTTCATAGTCTAGATCCACATATAGCATAGGATCCATCAAGATTTAAAATGTTTATTGCACTGAGACAGCCAAACAACGCGTTTCGGAAACATAGGTTCCTCTTCCTAATGGTAACCTGCCACATCCCCACCGTACCATAAACCTAGCTATGGTGCTGTTAGGGGATGTGATAGGGAGCCGGGTGATGTATTTTTTATAATCATCTGCTTCCTTGATCCCGTGGTGCCTGCCACTGAAGCCGGCATGTGACATGGAAATCTGACTCTTTTCAGAGTAGACTTGTATAGGACAACGTGTGCTCGGTGCTCTGAAGAGAGTCCGATTTTCGTGCCATGCCCCAACTTCAGAGGGGTACACCACTGAAGAGTGGGCATAGGGATGTGACAGGGAGCTGGGTGAGGTGTTTCTTTTATACTCACCCAACAGCAACAGAACTTGGTTTACGGTGCTGTGGGGATGTGACAGGTTCCCTTTAAGCATAAATGACAAGTTTAAAACCAGCTATTATATATTATATTGAGTCAGTGCAATAAACGTTTTAAGTCTTTATGGATCCTGCACCATAAAAGCAGCAAGACAATGGATCTTCTAGCAAGACAATGCAACATGTCACACTGTATAGAGATGTCAGACAGTGCTTGGAAGAGCACAACCAAGACTTCCAAGTACTTCCCTGGCCACTAATTCCCCAGACTTAAACCCAATTGAGCATCTGTAGGACCACTTTGACTGTTGGGTGCAGTACAGTCAGCATGGTTCCACCAAGCTGAGACAACCTACCAGCACCATACCACGTAAATGCCAGCCCGTCTAGCTGCTGCTTCTGCAACACGATGGTTAGTCCGGATATTAGCTGGTGCTCATAATAATGTGACTTGACTAATTCAGGAGATTACAGCTCAACCTCTTGACTGCATACTTATAGTAGCTTATTTTGGCAAAAATAGAAGGTAATAATTGAACTGGCCCCCCAGCAGGCAAAAATGGTATAGCCTCAGCTAATGAACTGCTGATGCATCATTGGATAGAGGTGAAACAAAGTATAAAATCAAAGGCTCAAGATTGTGCAAGATAAGCATCACACAGGGGGCTTTACCGCAGGGATGAGACCTCTAGAGTATAACAGGCAATCAGGTGAGGGAGCAGGGGTGGGAAAATGTGTTTTTGCTGGAGTAGCCGCATAAAAATAAATTAACAACTGGGTATTATCAATGACAGTCGCCAGTAAGTGCTGCAAAAGTTTTAGAGTAGGACTTTAAAACAAAAACGTGGAATGCAATGATTAACTAAAACAGACATGTCAGGAGAGACGAAGAGTCCTTTTAAAAGCTGAGAGAGAACACTTCAAACACATCTTTATTTCAAATCCGTAGTGGTGGTGAACAGAAGATAATTTTAGGTCACTGTCCGCATAGTACTTGCCACAAATAAAAGATAAGAAATGTCCAACCTATACATACAGTCCTTAACAATGCCAAGGTTACATAACTACCTTTCCCTAGCAACCATTTTGCACAGTAACATTTCAGTATCACATTCAGACCGTGAGAACGGTGCGTGAATAAGCATTTATTCTATTCATCAGCACAAGTCTAAGAAAAGACATTGAGAATATTCTAAACAAATGTGCTATAGAAATGAAGGATTGACAAGACATTTTCATTGATACGTACGTGCTTAAGCTGAAGTTTGCTTTATCATGAGTCAGGAAATAAAAAAGGAAAAAAAAACCCCCACTGTCTTGGAGAATGATTTATAGCAGACTTGGAGAATGAGTCATATAGTGGATATGCAGGTGGATAGAGGGTTCATTAGGTTCAACGTCTGTTTTTTTCCAGGCTACGCAATTAATAAAGGTCCGCTACTAGCATCTTTATTTAACCACCTAGTGGGGGGCAAATACCAATTAGTTGGCAAGTGATGGCGGCCACCTATATACCATCATTATGCAATAATCTTTCAAAGAAAGCAAAAAAAATTGACAATTCTCAAAATTTTACAAATTAACAAAATTATCTAAATCAAATAAAAACCAACTGGTGGCTGATGGAACCTCCTTGGGCATGTTAGGGTTTTGTAACTTTCCTAAAGATACAAGGTAGAGCGTCTCAAAGGGTAGTACTTAAAAAAATAAATAAATATAATAATAATAATGTATGCTACTCAATTACACAACTGGAAATGCACAGATTAATCCAGTTTTTGAGGTGCTGCATTTGCCAGATATATTGACTCTGGGCTACACTCAGATCTATTTAGGCATCAAAAAGAGATCACCAAAAAAAGGGATCAACGTTACCAGGCAAGTTACAATAGTGCTACCAAACACGCCAACAATAGTTTATTCTTCAATCAGTGAGACTTAACTCATTTCGGGATGTAGTAGAGCTGTGTGTGTAATGTGTGGGAATCAGGATGGATGTAGTAGAGCTGTGTGTGTAATGTGTGGGAATCAGAATGGATGTAATAGAGCTGTGTGTGTGATGTCTGAAAATCAGAATGGATGATGGATGTAGCAGATCTCTATTGCGCCACCAGAAACACTGGTACTATAATTTCCTAATAATTACAAGTCATAACAGAAGCACTTCACCAGTATAAAATTAATGAAACTGGTGATTTCTATAAACTCTTGCTCTGGCTGCTCTGTGTTATAGGTATTGAACGTCATTCAATCTTTAGATAACATCCAATATTATGATGGCATATTATTTTAACCAAGTTTTATGATCCTTACCTGTTTTTAAAGGAAACCTGTCAGCAACTTTGAGTACAGAAAGCAGCTCCCCTAAGTTTATGGGGCTCAAACCTGCTGACAAGGTTCCCTTTAATTATAACCAGCTACATTTCAAATTTAAAGTGTATAATGACTAAACATATGTCTATATATGTGGTGTATTTCATAAGCTCTTTGATTGGGCCAAGAACAGTTTTTGCAGGAAAGAGCTATGTGAGGGCACCTGCCATCTTTAGAAAATAGTACCCTACTTGTCACCTAAGGCTGCCCAAACTGGTTCGGTAGGAAATCAGATTGGTGACAGATGACCCACAAGTACCCCGTTTGTTAGAGTGGGCCCATTCAATGCCATCTTGCAGGCTTTTGCCGCATGTATACCACCTGAAATGTTCTAAATATTAAGGTTTTAAAGAAATAAGAGTTTAAAGCCACTCACACATGCGTTCAAAAACCGCCACTCAAAATCACAACATTTTTATTGGGATTTTGAGCGTTTTGGAACACGTCACAGCACTTTTATTTAATATGTTTTTATTAAACATTTTTCAAATTAAACAGGATCTCCGTTCACATACAGGGTTTGCAGTAATAATCATGCATTTACATTAGGCTGTCTGTCACAGCACTTTTAAAAACACCCCATCATTCTGGAAAATCTGAAGGCAGCGGCCAAAGACAAAGAAGCATGGCGTATGCTGATCCACAAAGTGAGCAAAAGTCGTCAAAGACTGAACAGATAAATCATCATTGGTGAAACATTTAAAGATTTTTTAAAAAGTGGTGACCAATGACCCACAAGTACCTCAGATGCAAACTGGACAAACTGGACAAAGGGGAAAAGAGATGGTCATTTGCTGGTTTAAATCCAGTATTTCCCCACCAGCTCAAGGGAGGAAGTAAAGGAAGATGGTGTTTAATACTCATTGCATTTCTCCTTTATTACCTCACTGTCCAATCTTTACACCGGAATTTGTGTAATGAACTAATGGGCAGTTTTGCACACTGAGCCAGCGGCTGGGAACTTTAAGGGAAGTCTGGGACAATAGAAATAAGTCTGTTTTATAGGTCAGTCTAGCTGAGTCAACCCTCCAAGACAAACATTAAAAACTTTGCTCTAAGTTTAGGTTCCTGTTTTTTTTTCCCACCATTTTCCTCTATTTTGCATTTATTGTATGTAATTTTATTTTGTCTTCCTGTTATCTCTTTTGTAAGCACTGTCTTTTTTGTATTAAAAAGTCTAAAAATGTTGATGAATGCAGATCTTGTGGCTCTGACACTAAAGGTCCTTTTACACGTAACGAGTGTCAGGCAAAACTACGCCCGATATTTGTGCCAATGTATACGCGCTGCCGCGCTGTTACACAGAAGTGAGTATCGCTGGCTTGCTCACAGAGTGGCAAGCTGGAGGAGAGTTCTCCCCCCCCCCCCCCACTCTCGATTCACTGTAAGGAGCGGCCGTTCAGTAATCAACGGCTGCTGTTTACACTGAACGATGGTTGTTTGGATTTCAAGCATGCTAAAACTGAACGATTCTCATCCATTCAGTTTCTGCATGTGTTTGCACGGGACGACTATCGCTCAAAACCCTGCGGGAGCGCAGGAGCCTGAACATCCAGAACGATAATCGTCCATTGTAAAAGGGCATTAAGCCTTAGGTGGCATTAACATCGATTGCTAGAGAACATTGCGAGTGTGTATATGCAGGTCCCTTGGATTTAGCAAGGGTGGCAGCAAGTATTCTGTGGGGTGTGGACTGTGCTGGGGTGAGATATGCTTCTGAGTGTAAGGCGAGTACAAGATTGAGTGAGTGATATGAGTGCAACCTCTAGTGGTTGAGCTAAGGCACATGTGAATGCAAACGTGACACTGGGTTTATGCTGAAAGGCGAGCTCTATGCCAGTTTTTGCACAAGTTCTTTTCTTGGCCCTCTTTGGCTTTCCCAAGATTGGCTTTCCCAAGATTAGGTTTCGGTTTGTTCTAGTAAAAAGCATAAAGGATAAGAGCAGGACGCATATTAACACATTCTGCCGCAGTTCTCCAGCGCGGCCGATTCACCCAATCAGCTGGCTGGAATCGGCACATGTGACTACACAGCGTGCACGCGGATTGCCTGAAGCAGCCGTGTGCACTACACAGTACAGTTAAGCAGCCGTGTACTACACACTACACTTAAGCAGCACGGGGTTAGGGTTTAGGGTTAGGTTTAGGGTTAGTGTTTAGGGTTAGGGTTAAGCTTTAGGGTTAGTGTTTAGGGTTAGGTTTAGGGTTGGGGTTAGGGTTAGGTTTAGTTAACCCTAACCCTAAACCTAACCCTAAACCTAACCCCGTGCTGCTTAAGTGGAGTGTGTAGTACACGGCTGCTTAACTGTACTGTGTAGTGCACACGGCTGCTGCAGGCAATCCGCGTGCACGCTGTGTAGTCACATGTGCCGATTCCAGCCAGCTGATTGGGTGAATCGGCCGCGCTGGAGAACTGCGGCAGAATGTGTTAATATGCGAGCAGGACACAGAGCACAGATAAGACAGTGCTGACGACACACAGAGCACAGATAAGACAGTGCGGACAAGAGATTGAAATGTTACAAACAAAAAGTAAGAGGACGAGAGAGCAAAAAACAGGAGAGAAGTGCGCTACAACAAAAAGCTAAAAGGACAAGACAGCAATGACAACTAGAAAAAGCATACAAGAGCGAGCACAAGACAGCAAGATGCTGCAAACAAAAAGCTAAAGATTGAGTGAGTAAAGTGAAGAGTGCAGAAGAGAAGAGAGATGGCGGACAAGAGACAGGCTACAAACAAAAAGTTAAAGAATGAGAGAGCGACAACGGCAAAGCGACAGGACATTTGAGAGAGCATACAAAACCAGATGTATGAGCAAGAGCAGACAAGACAGCACAGACAAGAGACTGAAGTGTTACAGATAAAAAGCAGAAGTATGACATACAAGTACATGATAGAGAAAAGTCACAAACAAAAAGCTAAAAAAGGGCAACAGGATGACGACAGAGCATGGGCAAGAGAGCCTGCAGGCGAGACACTTAAATGTTACCTGCAAAAAGATGAGAGCACAAATAAGCGAGTGCGCATGAGAGTACAATTAGACAGCAAAGGTTTGGTACCACGTTAGCCAGTAGAGCAAAATGTGATTGCTCCCAGCAAATAGAGAAATGCTACAAACAAAAAGCTAAAGGACGGGAGAGCATTGGCAGAACTGGACAAGGCCAAAAGCATACAAGACAGAGCGTAGAAGAGAGCAGACGACTGAGCGTGGACAAGAAAGAGCACACGGATGAGGAATTGAAATGTTAAAAGACAAAAAGCAAAATAAGGAGTACAAGAGAGCACAAAAGTACATAACAGAAATGCAATTTACAAAGGATGAGAGAGCAAGACAACAGCACTCACATGAGTGACAGCACAAGAGAGTACATAAGAAATGCTAAAGGCAAACCGCTAGAAGGACAACAGGAGGGACCTGGCAACTTTTGATCAACCACTATATTTAAGGTGAGCTGAAACAAAATAGCTATCAAGTGAGTTATCACTAGTCACCCTGCTGACGGCCATGTTTACATGGAACTACCACCGCATGCATTCACCCTTTTAAGCGATTATTCAGACAATAGTCGTCCTGTGTAAAACACCCTTAAAAAAAAAAGTTTTACGCTAGAATTTAACCCTTTCCAATCCACTGTCTGACCTGTGAAGGCATTATGATTTAAGGCTGTACAGTTCTGATGTTGGTAGACATCCCTCGGGGTTCTCTTACTGTATATTGCCAGCCTCTCTGCTGTTAGAGCCTATCCAACGTGTCACCTCATGCAGTACTTGTATATGCCAAGCCACCTGTGGGGTCATGAACCAAACCCCAAATAAATGCAATGGTATCCAAGGAGGCGGCAGCATCAACTGTGTAGAGATTATAAAAAAAAGGGTTTTATTGCTCCATAAAATGGCGACGTTTCGACTTAAAAAAAAGACTTAGATTAAGTCGAAACGTCGCCATTTTATGGAGCAATAAAACCCACCTCATGCAGTACTGGCTTTAGCAAGCAGATAGCGCCGTTGTATAACGGCAGAAAAAGAGTAAGCCCCCCTAGGAAAACCAGGATATAAATTGGATTGGAAAGGGTTAATGACCTGTAAAATGCACTTGCGTAGAACAAAATGCACACAAGACATGACGGGGTTCACATGAATCACTTTTTATTCCAAGAAAACAGATCCAGAAAACTAAAAATAAATAAATAGGGAGAGAAGGTCACAGTTACTATAAAGCTTCGTAAGAAATGTTCACTCCACAGAAAACTTACCACTGCTTTATGTCATTTACAGCAACATTTCTACACAGTGCAACATATCAAAACCGGTAAACTGAAATGATTGTGAACAGAAGACTCTGAAACTCAGAGCCCAGGAAGCCGTGATCTGGAGGGCAGACTGTTGGGATCAGCACACTGTTGAGCCAATTTACTTGTCTATATGCTGGCCAGTAACAGCGAAAACATTGTGAATCCCCCTCCCAAATAAAAGGGCTAAATAAGTGAAAAAAAATATATAATATAATATTAACTGTACCATTTCCAACTGCTTGACCAGTTGCAATTTGGTTAACTAGACTAACAAAATTTGTGTCCCTCCAATGTCACATGCAGAGGTACAGTCTGCTGTTAAGACTCCTTCAAACAACCCCATATATCTCAGCTGGCTGAGGCACTCTGAATGTGACACAAGACGAGTGGGATTAAAGAAATTCAACCACATGGGAAGTTTTAAGTTTTGAGAAAAACGAACTGTAGAATCAACTTCATATACAACAGAAGACATTAATTTCGGACAGTCTGTTTACTCTGGAGTACTTTCAGTGTTTGCTACATATAGGTTATAGAGTGGTCCTGTCCTAAGCTTTGATCTGTGGGACCACAGTGTAGGGGAGAGGCACTACATGTATATGAATATACACAGATTTGGTACACACATCTATAATCGTGCATTCACATGGGGCAGTATGGATCAGTACAACAGTGTTTGCTTTTGCCATGCTTGCAGTAAATAAGTTTTGCTGCAGTGTTCATCACATCCACACTGCACATATCCTTTCCAGATACAGAAATATATGAAACCAGCGAATCTCCAGCCATTCCCTAGATGCCACGCCGATTAGAGCTGAAGAATAAATTGTACAAATGGATTTGCTCTGTAAGGTTATCTATACTTATCAGGTAGCATAACTTGTTTTTATCTTGATCTCACAAGCTAAAGTTTGAGGAACGGCCTAACTACCACTCTGCATGTCAGCCTGAAACGCGGTATTATTTACTCAAGCCAAGCTCTATTTGTGGAACACTGGCAAGGAGTCATAGGTCAGCAATGTAAAAGTTTGCATTTTGCTAAAACTTCAGTATCATTATTTTGGCTGTTTTACTTCTTTTTGGTTCATTCCTATTCCGTGCATAGGAGTAGAAGAAATACAACATTTTGCTCTAGTATGAAGCACTGAACAAGCTGCCGTTGATTGATTTACTTTTCTTATGTCTACTTCTTAAAGGTGTTTTCCAGGTAAAATACTATTTATGAGCTATCCTCGGGATAGGGCATCAATAGTTGATTGGCTGGGGTCCACCATTCGAAACAGGTGACTGGTCAGGACCACAAATACACAGGGGTTGGAACAGAAGCCTTTACTCCAACACGTTTAGTGGCCGGTGCTTGTGACTGCAGGTTGGGGTCCCATTGATTTAAATGAGAGCTGTACCTGCAATTACAAGCGTTGACCACTACACGGGGTAGAATAATGGCTTCCGTTTCAACTTTGGTCTATTTTTGGCACTGTCAGCAGGCGCACAATCAGCTGATCAGTCAAGGTCCCAAGCGGCAGACCCCAGCCAAACTAATGACCCATCACTAGGATAGGCCATCAATAGTAAAAACCCTTTAAGTACTTCCAGTTCATAATTATGTCCTGCTGGGCTTTGGGTTTAGTTGGCCCAGCAGGACCGTGGGTGTGGAATCAATAAGGATCTTCCCTCAAGAGCCCCTACTGATCAGACAAATGAGGGAGGACCAGTACTCACTAGATCAGTGCCTGACATAGCAACCTCTTAGGGATATGCCATCATGAAAAATCCAGGGGAAATCAATTTAAAAGGAGTTGTATGCCATTAGAAAAACATGGCTGCTTTATTCCAGAACTAGTGCCACACTTGTTCATAGGTTGTGTGGTATTGCTGCTCAGCCTTATTCACTTTAATGGAGCTGACAAAATCCAAATGGACACGTACGGTACAGTTTCTGGAAGTAGCCATAATTTTCTATTCCCATACAACCTTTTAACTTTGCCTACAGCCCGGCTCATCAGAAAAGAAACTCTCAATTGTAAGAACTTCACATGTTAAAAAACATATATATGTGAATATTCTGTATTTGCCATTATTGATCCAGGTTATTGTTGATACAAAATATAACTGGAATTTAACCCCCCCCCCCCCAATACTGAATATAGTAAAGAAAGAAATACATTAAAACAGGTAATGAAGTTATACTGCAGCCATTTACCATTGCCATCTAGTATGCCGACAGCAACACCAATACACATCGCACTTGGTAATTATGAAATAACCTATTCGCCAAAGATCTTTAAAATATTAGTTACAAAGCCATTTTTGTTATGTTTTGAGGGAGAAATGCTGTTGGACACTTTCTTGTACCAAATGGTCTTGAAGCATTAGAAATGGTCTCCTAGTTACATAACTGCATCAGAAAGAACCAAAAACTGCAATCCATACTTCTACTTCTGCATGGTTTGCATTAAATATATTATATTATATCTATATATCAAGAAAAAAAAAAGCATCCTTCATGCACAGACTTCTGTCTCCAGTGTTATCAATATAATTTATAACTTAGATCTCCTACTTAGATCTCTACAACTAAACTACAGCTGTACGCTGCCCTGGAACATTGGAAGTTGTACGCTCCCAATAGCTAGAGTCACAGGTTGGTGACCCTAGATTTAAAGCATAAAACAAACTTATCTGCATTATCCGCCAAGTGGATAATGGATAAAAAGACGACAAAACACATTAACTATACAAACAAAAGTTGTACTCACATCTAACAAATAAATTATATGCCATATAGGACAAAAGTAGCACATACTAGAGAGTTTGTTGGAGCGCAGATACTCAAAAACCAGCTTGCTATTGTGCCTTAGTGATGTAAGTGGGGCAACGGTTGGCCACGTATTGTTCTCTTAAAAGGAGTTTTCCAGGCACCGCCGGCTGTCAGTGCCACGCTACACCGGGGTCTAAGCGGAAGCTGCTGCTGTGACCTCTGCATCCACCATGCAGACCTGATCTGCTGGCGCATGAGCAGGTATTACACCAACACCAAGTAGAGGCAGATAAACTGCACATGTGCCATAAAATGTGGGGAGTGTACCGCAGGGCATGTTCACGGATACAAGCGCCGACATCAGGAGTTAGGCAAGGCAGCGATTGAGAGGGGGAGTGGAGACTGGCATGATGCAGTGATTCGGGAAGCTCTTGGCACTACCTGATTGACTTTAGACATGGAATTTACATAGAATGTGCCAAAAGTAAGATTTTCGGGTGATGCTTACTTTGAGTTTGGGCACAGCCATGTGTACTGCATAGATTCACTCCTAGCACTATGGCAGCAGCTTAAGGGTGACTACCCACTAGCGTTTTTTTATGCTGCGAATCCGCTGCGTTTTTTTTCCCCCCAATTGTCAATTGGAAAAAAAAAACGCAGCGAAATCGCAGCAGGGAAAAAACAAAAAAAACAAAACGCTAGTGGGTAGTCACCCTAATAGTGAAGATACTGCCGAAAGGTTCCCTTTAACTTAATTAGAAAGCCACTCTGGAAAAAGGATTGTGTGATGTAGGTGGTGTAATTATAGTCGGTGCCTCAGACATTGCCACAGCTGTTCTTACTATAGGATATCCCTGACACCATGGCCTGTGGGGGTCCATGAGGACTGGAGTTGGGAAACACTGCAGTAGACCGAAAGTCCCTTTCTCTATTCGTTCCTATGAGACTCACATTGCAGCTCTCAAAGGAATCAATAGAGAGAGACTTCCAAACTAACACAGCAGACAAAGTAATATTTGGCAAGTCACAACAGAGATCACGTGGGACCTGTGGGGACCAGACTGGAAGGGAAATGTCATAAGTAAAGCAATCGACAAGTATATTATCTGCTCTACTAGGCACTATGTCAAAACGTACCCAGGGGAAACTTTTTAAGTGAATCAGTCACATAGGACAAGATGTTCACTCCGTGTGCTGCAGGAGCTGATTGATATATAGTTTTGTGGGAAAATCATTCAGGGCCACTTCACGTGGACATAAGAGTTGCACCTGAGATTCTCGAGTGCAGCTCACATCGGCAGCACAAGGACACCCCTCTCCTTGTGCTGTCCAATACCTACAGGCAGTGGACACTGCATATCCAATTTTGGTCTGTGATATGGACCAATATTGGACATGCTGCATTTATTTTTTCTTATGGACTATTGATCTGTGTGAAAAAAACCCTTTGTGCATAGCCTAATTATAATAGGTCTGTATGCTATATGTGAAATACACAGAAGTACATGGATAGGAAATATGTCAGTGTGAATGGGCCCCAACTTGCCATGTAATGATCCGAACTCCTGTTCATCACTGGGTCACTTCACCCACTGGACATTAAGTCCATAGTAGACTTTCCTGTCCCTGAATTAGTAGCACACGCTCAGACCGGGCATAGAGTTACCTCAAATCACAAGTTATACAGAACTATTCTCACAAGACTACTGTATCCATCAATCAGCTCAGCCTTCTGTATAACACGCGGCCTGCATTGACCATCAAGTTGAACGTGACTGCTTCCTTTGAAGAGATCTTGTGAAAATGACTACAAGGAGCAACTGCATCATATGGAAAAGGCACAATAAGGCCTCGTTCACACGGGCTTTTTAATGGTCAGATGTATGTTGGATTCTGGATGGTGGATCTGGCAGTTTAATCCATGGCACAGCCTCGAAGCTAAGGCTGGCTTCACATGGCTGTATTTGTGAACGCAATATGCAGTGAATAGAACCCATTCATTTCAATGGGTTCGTTAAAATGTACGCATTTCTTGCACATTTCGCTTATGCAAAGAAAAAAAAAAAAAGAAAAATGCAGCATGTTCTATTTTCCTGCACATTTACACAGGAAAAGTCCCCATAGAAGTCAATGGGGATGTGCAGATGCACGCACAATACACTAGAGGTGCGATACACTGCGTAATTGTGCAGGAAAAAAGAAACCCCATATCTTGAACTCAGACTAATTAGCCATTTAAATGGCTGAGAGCACCAGTGCTTTTTGCGTGCGCCATTGACAAGCCTTGCATACACAAAACAACAGCAAAATATACACCGATGCGCGTCCAAAAAACTAAAACCATTCATTCCACTCATTTGCGGTGCTCATGTGCGTGCAAATATGCATATACTCGTGTGTAGTCAGCCTAAGCTTTGGAGTTCTGCTGCAAATTTTCATGTATCCGTATGCCGATTTAGCCTGTGATTGGGACATATCTACATGTGGCTGCCCAATGCGGATTTCACACAAAAACCACACCAAGAATTGACATGCCCCCCCCTCCCCCCCCCAGCACAGATTTGTATAGCAGTCAGTAGAACGCTAAAAAGGTGGGAATTTTGCCGTGAATCTGGGCACCCAAACCTGTGGTGAAATGCCATCATGTGAACAAAGGCCTAAAAGGGTGTTGTACAGGATAAGAAAAAAACAATTAAGGCTGATTTCTTTAAAGTTAAAAAAAACAATTAAGGCCCATTTCCTGGTTGTGTGCAATAGCACAGCTCAGCCTCATTCATGTCAATGGAGCTCAGTTGCTAAACTATACAACTCAGAGCACATGGCTTGTCCGATTCCGGATCATGAACATAGGACATGCGGCATCGCCATTCTGTGCGGCGTTACAGCGGCATAGGCTTCATACTGAGCCTGTGCGCTTCCATGGAAAAATCTGAATGGGCCCTAGAGAAAGCAGCCATTTTTTCTAATCATGAACAATTCTTTTGAATGCTCCTGCAGAGGATGGCCAATGAGATATTTGTGCTGCTGCAGTATAACATTGCATTCGGTTCCGCTAGTACGGCCCATCTGATTGTGACATGTGGGTGGAGCTGTAATGTACACAGTTTATATGAACATGACTTTCTTTACAATCCTTTGTTTTCTTCGCTGTCATCCACACGTTCAAATGTGGCAATGTGATCTCGCTTCCAATCAGTGTTTTCAGTGGCCGCAAATCCAGCTTCTTTGGCGACTTTGGTCACTATGGTCACATAGCTTTTTATCTTGTCCACATGGAGATCAACCATGAACCTGGAAACAAAATTACAAAGCTGAAAAATTAGTTCCAGACCCCAAAAAGTCATGCAGTTCATTGCTCTTCATGAAGAATAATCACAAGCTATGATGCATAAAGACAAGATGGCAAATTTCCCCGCATTAACTGTAGAGGAAACCTTAAATCACTTAGGTGGCACAAAAATTTGCCTCCCACTTTGCCTGCAGAAATTGTCAAACTGCTAAAACAAAGCTCATTAGAAAAAAATATAATACTGTATATAAAAAAGGTATAGTCTTGGTAGACTCCTGTTTGGTTTGGGAAGACTTTAAATAAGCTTTGGGCCAACCACAGCCCTAACTATAAGGGCTAAGACTAGACAGTGACTGACTGTGGCCAAAGGGCCCTTTTACACGGAATGACCTGTTGGGTTCAGATGCCCGGCCTCACTCAGTGAAACTTTCAGGGACATACAATGCTAATTCACCAGCAATGTATTTGATCCCAGCTTAGTTGCCCCCTGCTTGTAAGGGCTGACAAGTAAAAACCTATCCCAAGCAGGAGGCAGAGCACAGCAGCAGGAAGCCTCCTCTAATAGGAATACACTGACTGCAGTGTGAGCTTGGGGAACAGAGGTTCTGGATCTCATCTATCACTTGCTGCCCTTAGATAGGACATGCAGGGTGAGGAGACTGCACCACCTATGTGACTGAAGTGCCAGATGCACAGTGGGACATTTATGTAGTCTGCATTAGGGGAACCATATGTGAGGGGGAAGATGGAACAAAGATGGCAGACCTAAATGGCACATCAACTAAACAGGTATACATAAAGGCATACACATGAACCCTTACAGCACTCTATAAAAATAGCCTATGCTGGACTATATAACCAAAAATATATGCTGGAGTGCTGTGCAATGTTGCATGTGGCCACAACACTGGTCTTCTGAATTCTTATCATGCATATCCTCCATTGTGAGCCTTTCTAGAGAATCTCACATACCAATGTCAATTTTTTGGAAAAAAAAAAAATTTTAAAAAATCAACCAATACGAAAAGTAGGTGGTAGTACCCTCAGAAAAGATACCAACTCCATGTGGATATTGCGCTGCTTGGATTTGAACTCAGAACCTCAGTAGTGTTACGGTGCTAACCCCAGAGCTAGCATGTACAGAAATTCAACCATTTCCACTCCCAACTCCACAAATCAGAAAAGATTCACTATAGCAACTATTAAAACAGCCTGGTGACAAGTAAAAACACTTACTTTGTTAATTCTACAATAAGAGTTGCTTTCCTGGCTGTGATCAGCTGGTAGTTTGGAGTCAAATGGTGAACCATGCTAAAACATAGAAACACACACTTTCAATATAGAGACACAAGCTTTATAGCAACTTATTAAACTTAACAACCAATTGTCCGTATGTATGTATGTATGCATGCTTCGCCCCCTGGTGATGTCATCGCAGGTCCTGCAGTATATATAAAACACAGAGCCTGACCGACAGAAGGGCTCTTGGAAGGGGAGGACAAAAATAACAAAATGAGAAAATAACTAAGCAGTTATCTCAAAACACAACTCAGTGGTCCTGACAGGAGACACTGATCTACCGACATCACAGAGATCTGTCTGGTTGCAGGACCTGCGGTGAGGTCACTACTGTGGGAAGAGACATTCTAGAGTTTGGTAGAAAGTACTGTATACGCCAACAGCTTTGCCCCTTGTGACATCATTGCAGGTCCTATAGATTATATAAAAACACAGAGCCTGACTGACAGAGGAAGAACAAAGTTAGGGCTCTTGGAAGGGGAGGACAAAAATTACAAACTGAACACAACTCAGCAGTCCTGACAGGAGACACTGACCTACTGCCACCACAGAGATCCAGCGGGCTGGAGGAGCTGTGGTGACGTCACTGTGGAAGGAGCCATTCTGGAGTTTACTAGCAAGTACTATATACTGGGATCATAAGAAAATCAAACCAACTTTTGTTAGTGCTACAAGTCTACTTCCCAGTGCAGCCTTTTTCCTGTGACTGTAGTAGCCCAATGGCTGACAACACCCTGCTGGCACGTGCCTCTGTTTTCTTACTTCCCCTTTACACTTCTGTAGCATAACCCCAACCTGACTCCCTTAGTTGCTCTCCAGGCAGGCAAGTTTTAGTCAGATATGGGTCAACTTTTTATGGACACATTTTTTTTCTACTTTTGCACCTCTGCAATTTTCTTTGAGTTTTTCAGCCTTTTTTCAGTATTTGCAGTTATGTCACACTGTCAGGGCACAATTTGATTCTCCCCTAAGGTCACTAGAATCTTGCAGGCTGGTAGTTCTCTTCAGAACCTAGGAGCTAGCCAAAGCCTTGACCCCCATATATAATCTTACATTCCAGAGAGCCCAAAACATTTGATAAGTCCCTCCCCAAATGGAGGACAGATCGCTAGGATTTGCAAGATGACCAGTGGGAGAAAGTTGCTTCCTTTTTGGCTTCTACAGTGTTTCCCTGAAAATAAGACCTAGTAGAGGTTTTGCTGAAGTGCTAAATATAAGGCTTGCCCCAAAAGTAAGACCTAGCTCTGTCCCTGCTGTGCGAGCCTGCTGTGATGAGCTCTCCCTGGTGGCAAGAAGCTGCAATACCGTCCCTGTTGTACACGTGGTCCAGGAACTGCTGCTGATCGTTAGTCTCCAGACAGTGTGTGGGGGGCAGGTACTTTACAGCCCTTATTTTTTGTGGCCCTGTGTGTCACTTTGATTCTTTAGGGGGTTATCCTTACAGTCTCCATACAGTATGTACATGGAAATAATAGTAACAAGAAATTCTTGATAGGATTCACAGTTTGTCTGGTTATGCTGGTTTGTGATGACAACTACTGTACAGTATATAATAAATGTTCATTTTTTTTGTTCAACAATAAATGTGAATTCTTCTTCATGGAAAAATAAGACATCCCCTGAAAAGAAGACCTAGCGCATCTTTGGGAGCAAAAAAAGTAATAAGACAGTGTCTTATTTTCAGAAAAACAGGGTACAGTCAGTGACAGTAAGTATATAGGTCACGCCTCACAAAAAGATTCTTCTATCGTAGTCTGCTTTACTGTGCACATAAATTAGTTATCACCAATTGTAAATTCACCTCTCCTCTGGTTCTCTCCCACTAGTTGACTAGTTTACATACTTGTTTACTAGCTCATGGAAGTGCCTTACTAAAATTTGAAAAAAAGTCTGGTCTGCCTGGTTAGCAACTTTGGAGAATTTAAACTCATTAGTGGGAGTCGAGTCTTTGGACTTAGTACTGCTAGCAATCCACCTTTCTTGCCGCCCAGCTTGTTTCTTCTAGAATGTTTATATTGCTGGAGACTGTGCAGAAATCTTTGGTTGTACCCTACTACGCCGAATGGACCACTAGTCTAACCTCGCATAGACCAACCAGGTCAGTTTGATCTAGTACTATAGCTGTTATTGCTACCAGATGTTACTCAAGAAAAATGTATAACTAGACTATAGGTTATCATTCCCCTAGTCATGGGGAAATGTCCCTGCATGGTCACTGTCCAAACAGTGCCAAGTAGGGTCAACACCCAGTTCCCATTTAGTCATACATTTTCAGAAGGAGTAACAGTAACACCACAGAGTTATAAGAAAAGCTGCTGTCGAGTTATTTCTATGGGAAATACAGCCATTTACTACAATACACATGTAAAAGAGCACCCCCAGGATAGGCCATCAATAGCTGATTGGTGGGAGTCCGCTTCTTGGGACACAGGCCATTCAGCTGTTCACCAGTGTAGATAAGAGCCCAGAAGCAGCAGCTCTGTCCAAATTGCAGCAGCCAGAGTTGGTAATACAGGCCCAGCCCCCATTGAATTCATACTTAGTAACAATGATAATTACCTGCAGGAGAAATAGACTATATTGAACAGATTAAGGAATTTGCTCCTACGATGAAGATCATTCACCCAGCTATGTGGAAGAAAATGTATTACCACATTGTTTATCTGGAGATAATCTAGAAAATGGAAGAGAACATATTCAGTAGATACAAGCGTTATGCAGTCTTGATTCTTGACCAAATCGCTCTCCCCCTTACTTGGAGCTTCTCCACATTTTTCATGATCTGCATCTCCTTTAGTTTGTTTATTGGATTCATCCTCTTGTTTGATAGAGGTTTGGCCAACAGAATCATTGGATGAAATGTTACATGAGCTTTCCTCTTCATTCCCATTTTTGTCTGTTGTAGGCAGAGAGTATTTCTGTCCAGTCACCAACTCATGAAACATGGATAGGATGTTGTATTGGGACAAATCTTGAGCAGTCTGGGAGGTGGAAAAAAATAGGCAAATTCAGCACTAGGCTTGTAGTCTTGTGAAGCCAATGAAATACTTATAACTATGTCAAAATGGTTTACTAATGGATGTAACCAAGGAGCAGGCTACTAATACATTAAACTTCTTCATAAACTCCCCTCCTAAGAGATACTCAACTTGCACCTTCAATTTCCACATCAGGAAAAGCCATGCAGATAAAGGTTACAACCCCCCTCTTTCAGAGTTTGACACGAGAACTGGAAGACCCTGAAATAAGTGACAAAATACTTGAGGGGTGGGCTTCATCGAGGAAAGTCATTGCTAATAAAAAGTTGAGAATCACAACTTAAATTAATGCATGGAGCCATATATGGCTTTAATATCCCCACCCATCCTAATAACTGAGATCGCCTACACGCCTGCCCTAAATGTTCACAATTGCGGACCGGCTTACAGCATGGTCTGTGGTCATGTCCTAAACTCCAACCATTTTGGGCAGAGATTGGAACCATTATATAAAAAGGCATGTAGGCGCAACCTTCCAATGTCTCCACAAACATAAAAATGTTACTCGTCACCACCCACAACGAAATTGGCAAAAATAGAATATTGTCCTTTTTATAAGCAAACGCTGTTTATTACAGTACTGACTAAGGCCTCCTTCACACGGGCGACAAAGTCGCGCGATTTTGTAGTATTGCTACGATTCTACAAAATCGCATGTATGAGAAGCCCATGGTTTCCTATGGGTTCCTTCACACATGATGTTTTGTAGCATGCTACAAAACGACACACAAACCTCGCAGGTCCGGCGATATGCCCGCGACACGCAAGGTTTTGTAGCCCATGTTTCTCTATGGAGCCTTCCTCTCTGTTGCATCACATCGCATGGAAACGTGGTTTGCATGCGATGCGATGCAACTTTGACAGTAGCAGATGCTACAAGGCCGCGTGATTTTGTAGCGTCACATGCGACTTTGTAGTGCTACAAAATCGCGGTATTGCTGCGAGAAAATCGCAGCGATATCGCATAGTGCAACGATGCGATACCACTGCGATTTTCTCGCAGCGATGCAGTGTCGCTCGTGTGAAGGAGGCCTAAAACCACAAATTCCAACAATAGATGTCACACAGTATATCAAACACCTCCTTCATATGGACAGACTAGAAATAGAAAGACCAGCTGAGTCAAGTTCTTTTGGCAATGGCGCTCCTTTATAGAAGCATTTTTCGCCACTTCCGATATTATAGCATGCGCATCTCCTTTTAGGCATACTGCTTGGTACCTCACTTTGGAAAATCAGTTAGGGTTACCGTCTATTTTTAATTCCCCTACGATAAATCCCAAAGGAATTATTTGATTTATCTTATACCTCTACCCCTAATTTCGGCTATACCCATGTCTAGATGAGGGTTGAGTGTTTTTTAGCCCCCAATTAGGTGTTAAAGGTGAAGAGGTTTAGGACCATTCCAAGATATTAAAATTGATAGAAGAAAACTTTTGTTTTCATTATATCCTGCTTTAATAAAATAACCCGACAATGGACTAGAAGTGAGAAGATCTAAAGATCGGACAGAGGAAAGGCACTACTAAACTGGAAGGAAATCACTGCGAGAAGACCAAAATATTTGAAAAACAATGGAATGCTGCAGCGTGCATAAGTACTCCCTTCTCACAAGCATATTATATAGGTCCATAGATTTTATTTAATGCAACAGTTATTTTATACTCGTTACTTTTTTGTAACTTTAAAATTAAAAAAGTGAATACAAAGAAAAAAAAAAAAAAAAAGTTCATGGCTAAATATATCTAAAACTTTGGCCTACCTTTGCAGACACACCATTGGCCGTTCTCAACAAGCTCTTTTCTTCTGTTTCGATTCCGTATGCTATGTAAGGACTGGTGGTAATATCTCCCCAGTAGCCTCGAGCCTGTACCTTCCCGTGTCTCTAGGAACCAAAAAGAAAGTTGCTTATTGAGACAGAGTGGAACCGATTACTTTTTTTAGCAATACAGATTGCATCTACACAAAGGGTGAGTAAGCTGGCAAAACACAACAGCCATCATGCCCGATCCTCCATACACATCAATGGTTAGTCTGGCCAAGCATGCTCGTGTTCTTAATAGACAGGGGATTAGGACACCGAGTGACTGCTGAAGAATGATCTTAATAGTGACTGTAATTACATGTTTTCATGCAGTTATTGTGTGCTTGAAAAAAAACAACAAAAAAACAGCAGTATGTTGCACCAAAGAGTAATACGGGTCCTATGCTGTCAGTGTTTACAGAGTTTTTCCCCCCCTCTTTTAAATGGACTAGGTTGGGAAGGGTACGGTTTCTCTTTAGGAAGAGTACCTAGTGGGGAAACCACTGTCTGTGAATGGTTTATCTTTTTCCTCTAGGGAAGACTGTGGCTTTTGCTTATATTCCCTGTCATTGTAACAAGGCTTCTTAACCCCTTGAGTGGCAGGTTTCCTACCACCCTGTTGTGCCCACCAGGGCAGGTTTTTTTAAAATGGTCTAATCATTGAATTTCAACTAGTTTTGCAGTTGCGTCTCAAGAGCCATAACTTTTTCATTTTTCCATTGACATGGCCATATAAGGGCTTGTTTTTTGCGGGACAAGTTGTGATTTTTTTTTTTTTTTTTTTTTTTTTTTTTTTTTTTTTTTTAAAACATATTTTATTCAAGTTTTTCAATATTCATCACAAACAGTTTTTCTCAGACCAATTACAAAGAGAATTATCAACCTAGGGTAGTGGCAGAGTTAACAAGTTGTCTTAGGAAGAGACTGTGTCCGCCACCACTCGGTCCAAGGCAAATGTAAATGCTATAACCTTGGCAAAAGCAAAATCTTATGATCAACATACTATAAACTAGTAAAACCTTTCTCTCGACCCTGCGAACGAGGCGTCGTGCACCCTGGTAGGGTTGGCATCTCTTTGCCATGTGGTATAGATGGAACGTTCTGGTGCCTCATATCCGTGGGAGAGAAAGTAAACATAATTAACTTCTGATCAATTCTTGTGGATAGGGGAATTGGTGGGGGGGGATGGGGGGATTAGGTAAGCAGGGGGGGGGGGGGGGTAGGGGGTGTAACGGTCTAATTCTATCTTAATCTGTTCTGTTGGGAAGTCTCTAGTCATGTAGCGTTTGAGTTATTGCTTCTTTCCTGGCGAGGCTTACACCACCATGGCCCAATCTTCTCCTCCAGTTAGTATACGAAGCTGTAAGATGCCGCGGAGCCACCCGTCGTCCCTCAGTATAGGCTATTATACCAAGTTCTCAACTCCAGGGAGATCACACCTCAATCATCAAACAGCCAATGACAGTTAGGGGCCGGTATATGTTAAGGTGAATTCCATTCTTTAAGCTTTAGTTTATCTGTCTCCAGGGGTGCCAAATTTTAATGAAACCCTCATGTGAGTCCGTGTGCCAGCTATGTAGCTCTTCCATATTATAGATTGCTTCGACTTTGGTTTTCCAAAGTTCTAGTGTAGGTGGTGCTTTCTGCAGCCAGAGGGAGGGTATCAATGCTTTGGCTGCATCTAATAGGAACGCCAGCAGTCTGTCTCTAAGGGGATGGAAGTTCGTTGACGGTCTCCAGAGGAAGAGGATCTCTGGAGTGATTTGGAAATTTGGTTTTAGCATGCGTAAGACCTCCTCCACTTCCCTCCAAAATGGAGATAGTACTCCACACTCCCACCAGATATGGTTGTAAGAACCTGTTACCATCCCACATCTCCAACACTTGTCTTGTGTCGCAAGTTTGTGTGTGTGTAGCCATTGTGGCGTCCTGTACCATCTAGTTAAGACTTTATAATGGCTTTCTTGGAGCAAAATACACGGGGACAGGCCAAATGAGGTCTGTAGGATCAGCTTTGTGTCAGACGTGGTGAGGGTTATTTTTAGTTCTTTTTCCCACGATGTTAAGAACGCCGGTTTGTAGTAGGCTGTGGGGGCGACGAATCTATTGCGGATACAGGAGATGGAGCTATTGCTTGGAAGATTTTTGAGGGTTTTTTCAAAGGGAGTTTCGGGTCTCGTTGATCTCGAGATTCTCTGAAATTCGCCTAAGGTTTGTGTTATCTGGGCTTTTTGTAGGAAAGAAAACGGCCATTGTGGCGTCAGTTTTTCCAGAATCTCTGCTGGCTTAATATTAGAGTGTGTTTGTATATCGCCAAAGTTAAATGGGGCAAAACTCTTCCATAGTTTTCTGGAAACACTATCTGATGGTCGGTTTAGGTATTTATTAATAGTGCTCATTGGGGCTAAAGGAGAGGGGTCCGGCGCCAGAGAGCGTCTGTGATTGTCCCAGACCTCGCATGGGCCCCGTAAGAGCGGATTGAAATTTTTTGACCTGTAATTATATTTGGTTGGGAACCAAAGTTCTTCCAGGAGTGGTTCTCCCTCGCATCCCTTAGCTAGTGCTCGTAGAGTGTCGTCTCCCTTGGGGGACACTAGGTCCAGCCAGTACCTAAGTTGGACCGACTGATAAAAATCGTGGACGCATGGGAGCCCAATCCCTCCTTCATTCCTCCTTTTGGTCATAAGACTAAAGGCCAGGCGAGGTCTTTTTTGTCTCCAGGTATACCCCGAGAAGGCGGAACGTATAGCTTTGAAGAACGCCTGGGGTAGGTGGATGGGGAGCATTCTAAATTTGTACAGGATTAGGGGGAAGACATAAGCCTTTAAAATATTTTTCCTGCCTATCCAGGAAGCGCACGGGATATCGTATTTCTGTAGTAAGAGTTTAATTTGCGACAGTAAAGGGACAAAGTTGGCGTTGTATAGGTCATTAATGTTCTTGGTAATTTTGACTCCCAAATAATCTATGGATGTGTCTGACCCTTCGAAGGGCGAGCTGGACTTAAGCTGGTTCCACCGAACAGGGGGAATCGATACGTTGAAAATGGTAGATTTTGAAAAATTTATCTTAAAATTAGATATGGTTCCGAAGTTATTTAGTAAGGTGACCAGGTTGGGTATTCCTGTTTCTGGTTCCGTAATTAGAAACATAATGTCGTCCGCAAAGGCTGCCGCCCTCAGACTGAATGAGTCTCCCTCCAAACCCCTAATGGTGGGGGACAATCTGACCATCCTCAACAATGGTTCTAGTGTGAGAATGAAGAGGGACGGCGAGAGCGGACAGCCCTGGCGGGTGCCATTTCTGATATCAAATGGGGGGGAGAGTAAATTGTTTATCTTTAGTCTTGCGTAGGGTTCTCTGTATAAGGAGAAAATGGCGTTGACAAAACCAGCTGGAAAGTTGAAGTGGCTCAGTACTCTCTCCATGTAAGTCCAGCTCACCCTATCGAACGCCTTTTCGGCGTCGGTGCCAACCAGGGCCATCTCTATTTTGTGGGTCTGTGCATATCTAATGGCGTGAAGCAGTCTGTAGCAGTTATCTTTGCCCTCCCTTCTTTTGACAAAACCAGCCTGTTCTTTGTCTATCAGACGAGGTATTATGTCTTCCAGCCTTTTTGCTAGGAGTTTTGCCCAGAACTTAATGTCCACGTTAATAAGGGATATGGGCCTATAACTGCCACAGAGCTCCGGGTTTTTGGTTTCCTTATGAATAAGTGTGATATGCGCCTCTTGTGACTGTTTTGGGAGCTGTTTGCCTGTCATGAGAGCGTTCATCACATCTCTCAGTTTGGGGGCCAGCGTGTCTATAAATGTTTTAAAGTATATTGCTGGGAGACCGTCCGGACCAGGGCTCTTACCTTTAGGGCTGTTCTTAATTATGTCTTCCACTTCTTTTAAGGAAATGGGTTGTAGTAAATTTGTTGCTTCCGAATTCTGCAATTTTGGGAGGTTAGCGGATGTAAGGAAGTGGTCTATCTGGGCTATGGTATTAACCCGGTCTGTGGGAGAATCTGATTCTTTGAGATTATAAAGGTCCGCGTAGAACCTTTGGAAGGTCTCTGCAATCTCTTCAGATGAGGATTTAGTTGCCCCCAGATGATCTCTAATGGAGGGGATGTGATTCCTGGCCTTGGCTTTTTTAATTAGGGAAGTAAGTAGCTTGCTGCCCTTATTACCGTGTGCGTAGAACTTGTACTGGAGATATAAGTGTTTTTTATTGTATTTAGTTTCTAGCAGGCGTTTGAGCTCTCGTCTGAGGTCCATCATTTTCTCCATGTTGTTTTTGATCAGGGACAGTTTGTTTAGTTGTTCCAGTTTCGCAATCTGGGCCAGGAGATTATCTATCTTAAACTGGTTTTGCTTTTTAAGCTTAGAACCTAAAGAGATGAACAAGCCCCTCATATAAGCCTTATGGGCCTCCCACACAACCGGGGGATCAACTTCTCCTGTTTCGTTAAGTAGGAAGAACTCGTCCAACAAACCCGTGAGGCGTTCCCTTTCCACTTCAGAGTCTAACAAAGATACATTTAATTTCCATAGCCATTCTCTGTGTCCTCCCGGGCTTAGCCTGAGATCCACATGAATAGGCGAGTGGTCAGAGATAGTGATTGCCTCTATTTTAGCTTTCTCTATCTTATTCAGAATCTCCCGGGAGACAAAGATGTGGTCAAGTCTTTGAAATGAGTTATGTACTCGTGAAAAGTACGTATAGTCTTTTTCTGAGGGATTAATGGCTCTCCATGCGTCCACGATCCCCATCTCCTGGAGCGTTTTATGTAATTTTTTGATTTGTCTCTGGGAGATCCATGACCTGCCCTTTGACGAATCTAGCAGGGGATTGAGGAACAGATTAAAATCTCCTCCCAAGACAATTGGGCCCTCAGCAAATTCCCTCAGTGTTCTCAGTTGGTCCAGCAACCACTCTACCTGGTTCGCATTAGGGGCATAAAGATTGGCTATTGTTATTTTTGCATCATTGATGGTGCCTTTAATGAAAAGCGTTCTCCCTAGTTCGTCGGAGTGTTTAGTTTTCAAAGTGAATGCTATAGATTTATGGATAAGAATTGACACCCCTTTTGAGGCGGAGACAGGGTGCGTGTTATGGTAACACTGGGGGAAGTTTTTCCCAGGGAGGTGGCTGTGTTTGTCTGCCTTAAAGTGTGTCTCCTGGAGGAGTAAAATCTTGGTGTTGTATTTTTTGATTAGTTGTGATATGCAGTACCTTTTTTGAGGCGAATTCATACCCCGTACGTTGAACGATGTGACTCTGAGTGGCTCCGCGGCTTCCGATCTCCCCATCGAATCCTGGGGGAACTGAGTGATGCTTTTATGAGAACTAGGGAATAAAAATAGAGTCAGCGGTCGACACACAGATTAGTTGTCCTGAAGAGCTCTAAGACACTATGTATGCTATCCTCTACCGACTCCTAAACCGTTCCTCTTATATCTAGAGTTGTTTATAGACCAGGGGTTAGGATGTGAAGGGGGGCAAGGGTAGAAAAAGGAAGAGAGGGAAAGGGATAGGTAAATTATACAATTAACAACTAGCAGTCGTTATTTAAGTAGGTAAACAAATCAGCACCTTTCGTGCTGTAAGAGATACGGGTGGGCTCCGTATAAATACAGGAGCACAGACGTATTCTCCGGGGGGGTAAGAAAAATCACAGCTGTGGGGTTATATAAATTTAGCTAATGCCTAATCGGGTGAGCACAATAGGGCACAATTATTATTGTTGTGGGGAAGCATAGAAAAAAGGGGGGGCCAGTCATAAAGTTATAACCGGTACAATCTGGCAGCTTTATCTGAACTCTGAAGAACGGCGAACTTTTCTTCTCGTGTCCGTAGGGAGACCATCTCGGTCTATACCAGTGAAGCCTTCACAAGCAAAGGGATTCCACTGGGTCTTTTAGCCAAAACTAGGAAATAAACAGAAACCTTGGCTTAAACTAGCTCAGGTGGTCCCCTCGGTGTTTTCTTCTCTTTGTTTCTTTTTCTGTTTGCTGCGCGGGGATTTTGCGTTAGTGGCTGTAAGCCAGCCGTCTTGCGGAGGTAGTGTAGGCAAGGTCGGGAGCCTTGGCAGCTCCGGTAGAGGGAGCCAGTTGGGGAGGTTTATAGGTTCGAGACCCAAGAAATGCCAGCTCTCCTGTAGGTCCTCTGGGGATCTTATATTAATCCTTCTTCCTTTGTGTGTAATCCCAATCCCGAAAGGGAACAACCATGCATATTTAATATTGTTGGCTTTTAGTTCTTCCAAAAGGGGTCTCAGTAACCTGCGCTTGGCGAGGGTGGAGGGGGAGAGGTCCTGAAAGAGCTGGATCACCGCCCCCTCATGCTGCAGGTTCCTGGAGCTACGTGCCGCATTCAAGATGGCCACTGCGTCTGGAAATGACAGTACCCTGCATATTATGTCCCTGGGGGGTTCAGACGTGGCCGGTAGTGGTCTGAGAGCCCTATGGACCCTTTCAATAACGATCTCTGCTGCCCTGTCTTCTCCCAGCAGGTTCACAAAGATCTCCATTGCAACTTTCTGCAGGGCTTCAGATGCCCAGGACTCTGGTAGTCCTTTTATGCGGACGTTGTTGCGGCGACTCCTATTTTCTAAATCCTCCTGCATGAGGATCATCTTGTTAAGCTGGGAGTGCTGCTCCTTCACTACTGCTGCCAGCTCACCCGAATGAGTGGTGATGGTTGCCGTGGAGTTCTCCAGCTCCTCCACCCTCCTCCCCACGCTCCTTACCTCCTCCTTGATAGCTGTCAGCTCTGCAAGCAGGGGATTCATTGTTGCTGCCAATAAGTCCCTCATAAAACCCTTGGAAAGGGGTTCATCTTCTTCTCCCTCCGAGGAGACTTCTCCTTCCCGCGCTGCCGATAGAGCCGCTGCTGCCGCCGGCGCCATCTTGCCCGCCGCATGTGGAGAGCGGGAGCTTCTGTCCTTCAGGAATCTCTGCATATCTGTTTGTCCCCGAGCTGTACGGGGAGTCACAGCGTGGTCTCCCGCTTTCTCCCTTCCGAGCTTCCCCATTTTCGGCAAGATCGCTGCTGATATGTGCCTATTCTTGTGCTATGGAGATGGAGCGAGGGCTCTAGGCTTCCATCTCTCTCCGCGGTTAGGCTCCGCCCCCAAGTTGTGATTTTTTAAACAGGGGGGAGGAAAAAAAGAAATGGGGAAAAAAGAAAAAAAAGGGGCCATGTCATTAAGGGATTAAATAATGTATTAACTTCCTTCTCTGGGTCATTACGACGCACATGGATACCACATGTGTGATTGTATTTTTGATTTTTTACAAAGTAAAGGGTGACAAGTGTTTTTTTTTATTTTTTTAATAATTTTTTTACTTTTTTTTTTTTTTTTCAAATTTTTTTTTTTTTGTCCCTTTAGGGGACTTCCACAGGGACCCATCAGGACCCCTGATCACATTCCAGGGGTCCGATGGTGACAGCCCTTTACATGCTGCAGTGACAGCCCTTTACATGCTGCAGTCACATAGACTGCAGCATGTAAAGGGTTAACACAGCAGAGATCGGAGGTTTTCTCTGATCTCTGCTGTAAGAGCTAGTACCTAGCTGTCCTCTGACAGCTAACAACCAGCTCTCCCTGCCACAGAGACCATCGGCTTGCTTCTGACAAGCCGATGGTCTCTATGGCAACCTGTAAACAAAGCAGGACATTGTCGGCAATATCTTCTGCTGGTTTTTCAAAGCCCTTGCTGTGTTCTCTGTGGGTCTGTGCAGGCAGAGCACACTGTCACAGCTTGTGGCATTGTGCTCTGCAGCTCCCACAGTGATACATAGCCCGGAAATCTTCCGGGCTATGTTGCTATGAGCAGTGGAGCTCGTCACGGAACTTTTCCGGGCGTGCCACTCAAGGGGTTAAAAGGTCTGACATTGACTTGTGGGAATGCCATCTTCCAAGTGGTGCTGCAGAGGCATTGTTCCATTTTTTAAACAGGACACATGGGTTAAAGAAAACAAAAAACACAAAAACAAAGACCACCACACACCTCCAGAGACCATTCACCTCCCATCCGCAGCTTTGAGTAAAAAAAAAAAACAAAAAAACCCCCCAAAAACACACAGGATTTTTGGTATAACTTACCGTGAAATCTTTCTCGTCTTGTTTATTGGGGGACACAGCAAAGACCTTGGGTATAGCTTCTGCCACTAGGAGGCGACACTAAGCATAAGAAGTGTTAACTCCTCCCACTAGCTATACTCCCCCTGCAGGCATGAGCAAGCTCAGTTTGTATGCAAGCAGTAGGAGCAGCCAGTAGGATACAATAGTTGATAAATCACAATACTCACGAACTGTACTCCTTGTACCACCGTGTGCAACTGCACCGAGGACACTCCAACCAAGGAGTATATATATGTTAAAGTCCTAACACACTGGGTGGGTGCCGTATCCTCCAATGAACAGGGCAAGAAAGATTTTACGGTAAGTTATACCAAAAATCCTGTTTTCTCGTCTATCATTGGGGGACACAGAAAAGACCTTGGGATGTTCTAGAGCAGTACCCAAGGGTGCTGGAAAATATAATAAGCCGAAGGCCTAAAGGAACGTAATCAGCTCCTTTCACTGCGATCAGCATTACGGGTGCTTAGGTATCCAGCCAGCTTAGGCACGGAGCATAAAGTAGTCTGAGTAACGGTCTCATCTAACCACCGGGAGAAAGCTCTCGACGAGGCGCCTGCTGTCCGAGTAACAGGTGCCGTAACAGCCTGAAAGTATGATGTTCGTGACATGGTGACCCTGTTCTGCCGCAGAGCAGAGTCAGTATGAGAAAACCTCCTCGGAAAAATCAAGGACACAACTTGGGCTGACAGTGGGTCAGCCCAGAGACAAGGTAACTAACTAAAACCACTTGAGAGGTATCTTGTGAGGACGACAGAGCCCATCTGTAACCGGCGTGTCCCATGGGACTAGCAGCTATTGTGAAACGAACACCTCATTGACGCGGATCCCGATACTACATGCAGTTAGGTAACATGCAACCAGTCGGTAACGACCCTCCCTCGATGACAAGGAGAATCAGCCAGATAACACCTCCTGCTCAGAGGGGAGAGGAGTAGTCCAGGCAAACTGAATGCGTCAACACCCAGAAGTGGAGCAGTACATCAAGAGTTCGGGCCTACTGCTGTCGACCTAGGGAAAACGCAGAGTACACTGAAATCCAGACTGCAGCACTCCGGCGGGTAGGCTGTTGATAACAGCCCGCTGTTAAAGAATTAGTAGAGAGCAACCCAGGCGATGTATGGGAGCTACCGCTACCAGAGAGCATGAAAGAGGGGAGGGTAATTGGCTCAAAATACCCTCAGCATTAGTCCTGAGGGATTGACAACGGCCACAGCTTCCATCTTCTGCATGATGCCTATGGTTTTTGAAATGGAAATGTCATCTCTCTGGTTTTCTACCAGGGTGGCTTCTTAAAAGGATGTCAAGCAGCCGCATGACTAACCAGGCACCATAAGATTTGGTGTTACTTCAAGATTACACAGTACGTGAATCCCTTTGTGGAAACGTCCGGGACAAGTGCTAGCATTTTAATTAGTATCAGTGTAAACTGTTCCACAGTCTCCTGCAAGGACTAATGCAGGAGGAAATGATGCAGGAGGATCACATTATGCTTCTGGATCAGTCTAGTGTAAACCACTTTCTCACTGGGATGACGCTCCATAAGGTGTAGTCCGGACACTATACCAGACATGAGAAAAAGCAAAATTACGACCAACGGCTCTCAACCATACAGGTCTCAGAGTGCCTGCACAAATGAGGGGGTCCTGAAAAGAGGCATTTGTATAACTGCCGAGAGACCCCAGCAAATGCTCTGCGATGCATATGCACCCATCCATGCGCGGTGTGTCAGCCATATAGCAACTGACCCTTGTCAAAACGGGACACTAGAGGAAGCCTGTCATCCCAACTGTTTCGATTTGTGACACAGTTGTCAGACAGGCTCCAACATTGGACCAGAACCATATGCATGGTAGCTGCACCAGAAGGCTCTGTGGAGACATGCTCTACCAGCAAAGATGGAGGCGGGTCTAAGCACACCTTACGGCGACAGTACCATTATCCACATCGAGGAAATTAGGGTAAGCAGCGGCGCCATCTCAACCGGAATCATAAATGCATCCCAGACAACCTGAGTGACCCACATCCGCTTTGAAACGGACGCAGTCCAGACTTCCTGAAGGCACTAGATGTTTTGGTTTTGACTGGAGGGTGCTAATAGATGGACCTACAGCCCCAGGGTCCCTGTTGAAGGGTGAACCCCTGGACTACCACTATACTTAGAACAAGACTGATCTTAAAAAATGAGATACTCTGTCCACCAATCTCGTGCTGTGGTGAGACTGCAAACACATGCTGTTCTGGGCTGGCTCCAGCTTGCGGCTCATCCTGCAAGCGGGAATCGTGCCAGAGCTGCCTGCAAGGAAACTGCAGGCTGGCTATAATAGGGGATCCAGTCCTAGGCACGGCTCCCCTGTTCCGGAGTCTGCAGAATTTGTGCGCAAAGTACTCTTCCCATGTGGAGGGTAACACCGCTCTTCAGCCAGCCTGGATGAGTGCTGATAAGATAAAACACTGTTGTCAGTGTGTCATCCTGGACTCGGCCATTGTGGCACAGTTGTCTGCAAGGGACTGCAAGAGGCAACAGGGGAGCTACAGCTAGGGAAGACACAACCCAGTCCAGAGTAGGCGAAAGAAGTGATGTGTCCAGTGAATGCCTGTGCAGGTACTCTTTCCATATGGAAAGTACCACAGGTCTCAGCAATGCTGGCAAACAATTTGAACACCCTTGTTAGTAAGCAGACTTCTCTGCCGGATGTAACTCTCATTGTGTGGCAAGAGTGGAAATAGTATGTGGCCCTGGCCGGCCCCTGACCCATGTCATCTTGGGAATGGACACTGTGCCAAGGCTGCCTGCAGGGAACTGCAGGAGGGGAAGCCGGGGGACTACACGTTAGACGAGTCCCCACCCCGTGCGGAGCAGACGTGAGGGGCGATGATCCCAGATAATCCCTGTGCAAGTACTCTGTCCGTATGGAAGGTACCACAGGTCTCAGCAAACACTTGTCTGTAAAATGTGCTATTCTCTGCTATAATCTCATACTGTGGCAGGAGCGCACTTGGTACGTGGCTCTGGCCGCCTAAAGGCTGAAAAGGAAGGTGAAGCAGCCAGACTGTCAGGGCTTGAACCCACGACCTTTTGTGTTCTCATCAGCAGCTCTCTCCACTAGGCCATCGAGGACTCTGTGTTAAGGTTGCCTGCATGAAAATGCAGGATGAGCAACAGGGGAGCTACAATTAGCTCCAACCCAGTTCGAAAGACGAGATCCTGTCTGTTGGATGTGACCTCGCACTGCAGCGAGAGCGCACTTGGTACGTGGCTCTGGCCAACCCCCATCCACGTGTCATCCTGGACTATGACACCACGGTACGGCTGCCTGCAGGAGCGGCAACAGGGAAGCTACAGATAGGCAGGCTCAACATGGTCCGGCGAATACCTGTACGAGTACTCTACCAACATGGCAGGTACCACAGCTCAGTCAGACTGGAGCCATTTTGGCAATTAGTTTGAACACTGTAGTTCGCAAGATGAGATAACCTCTAGCTGGATGTATCTCGTATGTAGCGAGAGCGCACTTGGTATGTGGCTCTGGCCACCCCTGTCCGCGTGTCCTAGATACGGACACTGCGGTACTGCTGGCTGCAGAGAACTGCAGGAGGGGCAACCGGGGAGCTACCAAGGCAAGGCTCAACCCGATGCGGAGCAATATGAGGGGCGATGCATCCAGAGACTCCCTGTGTAAGTACTCCTTCCGGTATGGGAGGTACTACAGGAGTCCCCAAGCCCAGAATCACGCTGAGGTTGGATTGGGCAGGGACGAGACTACACTATGGCGCCTAGAAGTAGAGGGCCATAGCGTTTGGGGTGGGGGCGCGCAAACTACCACACAGAGGGTTGCCCAACACTGGCCGCCTTTGTGACACCCAATGTCACATTGCCACACACACAATCGCTTCCCAGCTCCCCGGCATTGACCGCAAAAAACACAGCGCAGTGGCTTATACAGTAGAAAAGTGCGCCCGTATTCAAGCTGCACCACGAACCCATGCATAGCCTTTGGGTGGCAACATGCATCGCAGAGTGCATATGCCGTGCGGCGGCAAAATAGCACACGTCGCGCCATGCAGTGGCGTCACAGGCAGCCTGTCAATAAACAAATAGGGCACATCGCAGCGTCAGCAATACCAACAATCGGACCATCGCCGTAGAACCTGCTGGCCCACGGCTAGAAACAGTGTGACCACTGCCCCCCCCCCCCTTCCTACTGCCCGCACAGGGGGGGGTCATGCCACAGCCTCATGATAACCGCGAAAGCCACAGGCCTGCTGCAGCAGCTCACCAGCGACTAACAGTTGAATAGGCCCGAAAAACCACGGGCTAAATTTTTCAGCCGTGCCCCCCCTGACTAACAGCTGCTGCCTGCAATGCTCGCAGAAGTCCCGAATGTGGGGACCACAAAACAAGAGGCCAAGGCCTGGAAGCCCCCAAAAAACATAGGCTAAATTTTCAGCAGCACTGGCCGCTGCCCACTATGCTGGCAAGGATCCCGACCACCGTGGGGACCATGAAAAAGAGGCCGATGCAGCGCTTGAAGCACAAGGCCTGGAGAGCCTGAAGCCTGGGCCCACAGTGTAGACGTGGCTGGTCCATGGCGGCGTGAAAATCAGGGCCCAAAACAGTGGCCCTCGCATGCTAGCATGAACCAGCCAAGGAGAGCACCCTTAGCCACCATGCCCCGGGATAGCAGTAAACACATCCGCCGGGATGGCGGCAAAACAACAACACGGCTGCCGCATGGCAGTAATACAAGCATGCCACCGCCATGGCGTCAGTGGCGTGGTATAACCGGTGCACATCAGCAAGCAACAGGGTCACACCAGGCAAAGTACAGCGCGCCGCACCAGAAGTACACACGCCACGTTCACAGCATGGCTGGCACAGTGACATAGGAGGGGGCTCCTGTTACAGGGGCAGGGAAGCAAGGGGAGAATACTCACCTACCATAGCTACGCACGTACTCCCGGTTGTCCTGACACTGTGCATGCTACCTCATCTCCGGCAGTGAGCCCGATCATCTCGCCGTCCTTTGGAAAGAATGGGAATGCTCCAGGATGGGGACACTATGACTGGCGGGTCACTATCAGCTTTTAGTCAGAGCTGATGTGCCTCTTTTTCTTGGAGGAGGACAGACTCTTGCCGTCTTGCCCTCCTCGTGGGGAACAGAGAGTTCTGCCTGCCCTGTTGCCCACATCCATGTATAATCGGGACAGGGAGAGTCCTGCCTGCCCTGTCCCGCATCCATGTAGTCCTAGGGGACCTTGATAGAAGAGGTCTCCTCCTTCAGACACTAAGCAAAAACTGAGCTTGCTCATGCCTGCAGGAGGAGGGGTTATAGCTAGTGGGAGGAGTTAACACTTTTTATGCTTAGTCTCCCCTCCTAGTGGCAGAAGCTATACCCAAGGTCTTTGCTGTGTCCCCCAATGATACAGACGAGAAAAGTATATCTGAACTGCAATACCGGACACAGCCTGTAGGCAGGCACATACTACCATTTCTTGAAACTTTTTCTAACCTCGAATAGTCACTTTAAAACAGGTACGTAGATAAATGCATAAATAAAAATGTAATAAAAGATAACAATGCAGCAATCACTGTACAGGGAATGGTAATCCATAGGGCCAAGATAGATAGGATTGGTATTTGCATAATTTATTTAAGTATCGGTAAGCAGTTTCAGTGCATGGAAGAAAGTCAGTTCATATTCAAGGGAGCAGACTGGAAAAATTTGGCATGTCTGTATACTCCCTGACATTCAGTAATCATTCAAATGAATGCAAAGTATAATATATTTAGTGCGGCAGATAAACAAGCTGTCTTAATGTGCCCCTGTAGAGTCACTGGAGTGTCCTGATAATCAGCCTCATTTTCCCAGTCAATGAAGATAATTTTGTCTCTGGAAAGATTCCGGTCTCCTAGAAAATGCTATCTAATCATAAAACTGATTAGGACTCCATAAATACAAGAGGCTTTGTTACTAACCTGGGAAAGGGGCTACAATGGATTTACAGCAACACAGATGACTACACAGGGCTTAAGGGAAACCCAAGGCATTTTTTGTACCAAATTGAATCCATGTACTGATTTGATTTTTGATCTGCCTTTAAAAGCGCATATTTTCTATTTGAAGAGTCTTTTTTCTACTTTCTTTCCAGGGTTATGATTTCTTATAGATTCTCTAATAAATTGCTGGAAGAGCAGATAAACTTTTTAAAGAGTTTAGCCACTTAGAGCTCCATAGACATTGGATTCTTGTCAATTCGGAAGGGTTAACAAATCTAATGTACGAAGGTGATTTTTATTTTTTTTGAAACCTGTGAAAATAAAGGATCTGACAGGTACTTAAAGGGGTTGTCCCGCGGCAGCAAGTGGGTCTATACACTTCTGTATGGCCATATTAATGCACTTTGTAATGTACATTGTGCATTAATTATGAGCCATACAGAAGTTATAAAAAGTTTTATACTTACCTGCTCCGTTGCTGGCGTCCTCGTCTCCATGGTGCCGACTAATTTTCGGCCTCTAATGGCCAAATTAGCCGCACTTGCGCAGTCCGGGTCTTCTGCTGTCTTCAATGGGGCCGCTCGTGCAGAATGCCGGCTCCGTGTAGCTCCGCCCCGTCACGTGCCGATTCCAGCCACTCAGGAGGCTGGAATCAGCAATGGACCGCACAGAAGCCCTGCGGTCCACAGAGAGAGAGAGGATCCCGGCGGCCATCTTCAGCAGGTGAGTATGAAGACGCCGGACCGCCGGGATTCGGGTAAGTACTACCCGGTTTGTTTTTTTAACCCCTGCATCGGGGTTGTCTCGCGCCGAACGGGGGGGGGGGGGGGGGGGGTTTTAAAAAAAAAAACAAAAAAAAAACCCCCCCGTTTCGGCGCGGGACAACCCCTTTAAGCAGCATTGCATATTTTTGGTGGCTGCTCTTTGCTTATTTTTCTATTGACATTTGACAGTTTAAAAATGAGTAGTCTCATTGAAAACCCCAATCCATGTTCTATTGGAGCACTGGATAAAGGCCCAGTTACAGGGAGTGATAACCGCTTAAACACCAGTTTGAGTGACCGCTTTGAGCGATCATTTTGCATAAACTATTAAGTAGCTACTCGGCTACTTAATAGCTTATTAGCGTGCAAATGAAGCCATAGCTGAAAGCAGTTACTAGCCCGAGGGCTGTTATCTGCTTTCAGTTACTTTGTTCTCCGACAGGAAACAGTGCTATCAGCACTACCCTCAGAACTGAGCGTGCGGTCCTGATAAGACAGCACCACGAATTTTAGGTTGACCTGAATTTAACGATCAACTAGCAGTGCACGAAAAGTGCACGATGGCTGCAAGTTTAGACGCAACGATTATCTCTCAAACGATCGCTTTTTAGCGATCATAGCTCCATGTAAATGGGCCTTAACACACAGAGGTCCCCCATGGTATGAAATAAATATGACTCCATGTTTTATCCTAGGCAAAGCCATTTTGTATTGGGTAGCCATCTTGTATGACTTTTATTTACATTAGTTTTTCTTTTAAAATGAGACTACTGATATGATATAGTTGCTCAAAAAGCTTTGAGTGAAGAGCCAAGGCCAGAGCTGCAGCTGATAGCTATGAAGCATCCAGACCGACCGGCATGTCCAGATGACTTGTTTCTTGCTGTTCAGGCACAATTATACTAAACATTTTATTGTTGTACATTCCTGTACCTGTGTTCCGAGAATCTAATCATATATGATCCCACTGTGCCGGCGTGTTTGTTGGCATTTTAGATGTTAAATTCTTTCATCCATATTCATCTTTGTGTTTAGTTTTATGAATCAATGATAAACAAATTATTTTTAAAAAAAATTGAATTCTTGTAATTGAGGCATGTGCCTCTATAAAAACTGCTGCCTGTCAATAAAATATAACTTCCGATCACATCCAGTCTTCTTGTGGTGGAGGTTATTTCCGAGCTCGGCTTATATAAACAACCTAATTTGAAACCCAAAGACATAGTCTGGAAAGTAATCTTTAAGCTTTCAACACCCATTTTGACTCCTCTCTATGTGCCAGAATGGAAAGCCCTCCATACGAGCAGCTCCCATTCTAGCAGACTCAAGCTGTCCCTGTATCCTCAACCTTTAGTCTGCAAAACAAGCTAGGTTTCAAAAAGAGTTGTCTGTTGGCAATATGCTAGGGCACTACATGAAACGAGCTGCAGGTAGGGGTAATATTTGAATACTCACATGTGTCACAGTCATATGAGAAGCCAGAGTTTTATTAGGGACATCATAGATTCCTTCACGTATCATAAAGGCAACCCCTTTCTCTCTCCAGAGATTGTAATCCATGGCACTTATCGTGGCCGCCTGTAAGACATTGTTTATGACAACTTTTACATGAATACAGAAAAGACATATCAAACTTGGGGCAAATACCCATGGAGTGAATCGCTACGAGTTTCCCGCTGCGGAAAACCATGTGTGAATTCCATAGCCATTAGGTTCTATTGAACCTAATAGCTTTCCACCTGCCAATGTTCACATGCGGAATTCTACCATGGATTTCCGTAGCAGGAAAAAATAAAAAAATTGCAGCATGTTCTATTTTCCACGGATTTACACTGCGGGAGGTCTCTATTAATATAGCATTAATGGAGACTGTGGACTCGCAGGCACTTTTTTGTTTTTAATTACGGTACTCCCACGGCGTAAATCTGCGGGCGTATCCCGCATCACTCCTGGGCATGAGCCCTTAGAAGTGCAATAATTTGAAAACCACATTCAAACCCCATTCTGACCACAGTATGTTAGTATTTTGCAGCAGTATTTGTAAGCCAAAACCAGGAATAGGTCCAAGATACAGAGCAGATGACATAGGTTCAATCCCTTATTTTGGCTTCAAAATACAGATGCAAAACTACTGCAGTGAATGGGGCCTAACATTGTAAAAAGATGAAGAAGCAGAGCTGTATAATAAAGCAGATACTGACCCCTCGATCGTGTAGTTTCATTTTTAAATCCCAGTCATAAGCTCCTTTTCTGGAGTCATAGCGTTTGCCCAAAAACTGACGGTTCTTCACATCCCAATATCTATCAATAGGGAAGAGCTTAGGTTCAGGAGTTTGCCAAAACTTAAAGATGTATTCCAACTCATCCCTTTCTTTGTACTGCAATGAGAAAAACAGAAATTGAAAAGAAAATAAAGGAACAAAACTATTAAGTGTTAAAAAGACCTCCCTTCCTACACTTTTCTTGTCCGGCACCATACACCCACTAAGATAGTCACGGCCCATTTACACGAGACGATTATAGTTCAGAATCAGATTCCCGCACCCCCAAGGTAATTTCAACAATCATCGTGTGTAAATGCAAGCAGCGACTGAACGAGAGTTTCTGTATGCGAAAAACAGAATGACGCGCTGTTCAATGCAAACAGCAGCCGTTCGATTTTGAATGACGGTCTGCCTCCCCCCCTTTAACCTATTTTATAACACACTCCAAGGACCCCAGCACCTGCTGCCGCGACATTTTAATAAATTGCCCGAGCCATTTTTTTTTTCAACAATTCAACCTTGACACTTTCCCCATTTAAAGGCAGGAGGGTGGGTCTTCCTTTATTCCTTCTTCAGACTCTGGATTCCCAAACTTTTCTGACTCCTCCAATACCCCCCCTTTCCTCAACTCCTGTTAACCCTGTCATGCGGGCCTCCACCCACGGCCCAGTAGGCCTCTGTTACAGCCCTTACTTTAGATATAGATTGAATGAAACTGAAAGTTCTCTCATGTACGTATAATTGCAGCCTCCCAGCTCTCCCTTGACATCAGATATTGGGAACATAAAGATCAAGCATGTTTTTTTTAACTTTCCCATCAAAAGAGATTATCACCAGGCTATTAGGTGCTTCTGCGTAAAACAGTTGTCCAATGTAAAAAGGGCCATTAACGTAGTAAGTGGGGTTATTCTTCTCAACCACCTTATGTAGTGTATGGGGCAGCTGAGAAGAACAGCTGTCAGACAAACACTCTGAAGATGCATGGGCACCTTTACTCCTGGTCCTTCAGTAGTAACAATGAGCGGAGAATCTCCCCATCGGGATAATATCATGCACTATACACCAGTTCTCTCCAAGTAACTTAAGAGCATTACACAAACACATGAGAAGAATTTAGATTACACTTTGTCATTATGAAGCCATTCAATGATTACTGTAATGATACCCAAAAGCTGTTTGAGTACCAGTCTAACTATTTTGCCTCTAATTTCCCTGAAAAAAGGCTTTTAGGAAAGAGCTGCTGAATTTTGATATGCTAAACATGCTCAGAAACAAATAATGTCCCATTTGGCATTGATGAAAGCCTCTTTAGCCCATTCTTATGAGAAGATGAAAGCAGAGTCTTCAATAATAAAGCTAAGCTGGAGAGGCATAAATTAGTTCATCTACACATGTGGAGTCTTCACAATGGTAAGAAATGAGTTGTGCTCATGTTTGTGGAACACTGAAGCAATCAATATATGCAAATGAATGGAAATATACACAAAGCCGAGAAATTATATTTAATATATTCTACTTTGCTCAATATTTGTTTAATTCAAGACCTGGTTTTCCTTTAGGGTCCCGCCTGGGAGCTTTCTGAGGTAAAGCAGTAGAAATCAAAATGTGCAGTGTTGGAGGGCATCTAGCCGAATGTTGACCTGGGGCCAAGAGATTCTAGTTTGTTTTTTTTCTTGACAGGTTATTGCGACCAAATGATTTTTTTTAAAAGATATATCATGAAAAAGAACTGGTAGATGGGGCATGACCAAGAAATACATCCTTCGCACATTCCCTCCAAGCCAGTTTTTGGCCTATGTGACCAAGCCCAAATTTTTCTAAATCAGAGAGGTTTCATAGTATTTTCGTGACCCATTTTACTTTATATCTATGGTTGGGGTGTTTTTCAATATGTGACAATTTCAGTTTGTAATAAAGATAGTCATATCACATGAAATAGTGAACCTAACCTAAGAGAATAAAAAGGAATTAGGAGAGCAGACTAGATAGAAACATAAAAGATTAATAGCAGAAAGAGACCACGTGGTCCAACAGTATTCTCCCTTCGTGGTAGAACAACCCTTTATATTTAAAGATGGCTTGGTGGCCGCTACTTACCTGCAGTCCACCATACAGGCTCCGATTCAGTTTTGGAGCTGTGAATGTGTCAAGTGAACAGTCCCCACCACTCATTGTCAATGAAGCCTGAGGTCACTCATTGATAGTGAGCGATGAGGACTGCCCACTTAACACAAAGCACCAGGAGCCAAATGGAACAGGACTTAGCATGGGCTAGAACAGTGGTAGGAATAAACAAAAGGCAAACCTCGTTGGAGTCAGTGGAGCTCCGCTGACATGAAAACATAGGCTGCCTGTCCATGGGAGCAGGAGCCAGCAGATGGATCTTCGCGGTAAGCCTATCTGACAGAGGCCCCCTGTCCACGGGCGTGATTTTGCCGTCTAACGCTTTCCATAGTGTTGTTCTGCTTGCGGCATGCTGTGAATTGCTGCGATAGACTGATCTCTGCTGTCAGCCTGCCGGCTCCTGCTCCCGGGTGGCGGGTCCAGCGGTGGATCTTCATCACGACAGGACAGGGGGCCAGATAGGCTCACCGCGGGGAATCGCAGCCATTTCGCAGCATGCTGCAAATTGCCGGACGCGAGCAGAGAATCGCTATGATTCTCCACTCGGACAGGGGGGCTGCGCTTTCCATAGCAACGCTATGGAAAGTGTTCACTGCGTTCCAAGCAGCTGGATTATCGTTGTGATTATAACGGTGTTCACTGAGAATGCAGTGAAAATTCACCCATGGACAGGAGCCCTTAAGGGTGCGGTCAGACGAGCGATTTTTTTTCACGCATGTATAGGCGCGCGGGGAAAAAAAACCCAAAAAAAACCCACGCTCATCTGACTGCACCCAAAGCCTTAGGCCGCCTGCAGACGAGCGGGTCGGATCCGGCAGCGAGAAATCTCGCCGCGCGATCCGACCCCAGAGCCTGCAGGGACGAGCGCATACTCACCCGCGCCTGGCGGCCCCGGCTCTTTGATGTGCCGGCTGCCGCTCAGCCGGCGCATGCGCAGACCGGAGCCGGCGGCCAGGTGAGTGCGTGCCCCGCAGAAAATTAGAACATGCCGCGGTTTGTTTGCCGCGCGAGATTTCGCGCGGCCAAACCGCGGCCGTCTGCATAGGAGTGCGTATTGTAATGCACTCCTATGCAGACTTTCAGCGGCGGAAATCCCGCGGGAAATCCCGCGGCGGGATTTCCGCTCGTCTGCAGGCGGCCTAAAGCAGAAGACTGATTTCTGTTTATAAAAAGCAGAATAGAGGTATAGATATGGAATGGACAATCACTGTAGAGCTGTAATGGTTGCTTCAAATTGAAAACTAGAAAAAAAACCCAAAACAACTTGTCTTCATATTTTATGTAAGGGGTAAATGATATTATACGGCCAACCCGCTATTATGCAAATAAGGATCTGAAGAAATAAAGCAATCTTAAACTGGACTACAAGGTTGCTGAAATCCCATACAATTAATTTATAATACAATGGATCTGAAAACAGAGATGCATTAATTTCCCAGCATACATTGCAGGATGAACCATTACACAGGAGTGCTTTATTACAGAATGCCTTGGTATATTAAATTAGGAATACTGCATTAAAGTGTACCTGCCAGAGCAACCAGGGCGTTCTATTCAATGGTTATAGAGAGAAGTTGTTTCCCATTCATGCCATTTCTCTACAATGCTCAATGGAGACCTACTGGCCATTCCTGCACGAGATCTTTAATGGAAACCAGCAGGTTGAGTTTGTGCGTGTGTGAGGAGAGGGAGCCTAGGTGCACTTTTCTTTCAGAGCTGTAGTGGTGCCGCAATCTGCCTCATCGGTACTGGGGCTACACCTAGACATTTCATTATGCGAGTCGGGCAAACTACGATTTCGCAGCCGTAAATATACATAGGCAAGAATGAGATCGCCCAGATTTTGCCATCTGCAAGCCAAATGATGGCGATTTTTTTTCTTTCCTGGTTCTTGCCACAATTTGGAGAAAAAATGATGCAACAGCAATTTTTCTGTTATTTTATGTGATTTCCTGTGTCTGCCATGATACAGGAAGTGTACTTGTTGAAACTGCAAAGTCCGGCAGAAGAGATCCGCCTGCTACGTCAGTGAGCAGGCGTCTCCCCATCATGGTAATTGCTGCGCAGTAGCCACCTCCTCTGCATAGACTTCATTGGAGCGATTTACTGTTCGCTATATTAGAGTGATATATCGCTAACAGTCATTTCACACATACTGATCTCTAGCGATAACTTAGTCCAGCAAAGTCTAGGGGAAGCTTAGCCTCAATGTGAGCGCAGCCTTAAAACATGCATTTTGGTGCAGAATTGCACCTTCCTGGTGACACTAGGGTAAAAACTAAAAAAAAAAAAAAAGTCTCCAAAACAGCTGTTAATCAACAATACCAAAAATTGCCCAAGTAAAGAGAAGGGTCTCACCTAATAAAAGGATATTGAAATTTAGCAAATAAAACTTCATTGTATTTTGAATTTATACATTTTTCCAAAGCAATTCCTCTAAGGCTGGGTTCACACGGGGCGTAATTGCCATGGAATGTCCGTACACACTTTCTGCACGGACATTCCGCCTGCAACTTTTTATCCCGGGATCAGCCAGCCAAGTGGACGAGATTTGCAAAGATCTTGCAGCCAAGCCGCACTGAAATTGACATGCCGCACAGAATTCAAAGACGCGACATGTCAATTCTTTCCCAGTTTCTGCTGCGGCCTCTCCTCTCTATGGGGAGAGATGGCCCCAGCGGAACACAGGCAGCGAAGCTCCTCCAAAACCCGCAGCCCTGCATTTCTCCCACGGAAATCTTGCGGTATTTCCATGTGGTCATTCCGCATGATTTCAGTCCCGTGTGAACCCAGCCTAAGTTCTCAAAAATCTCATCTCATCGATAAGTAACCTTCATGGGGAAAATGAGCTGTCCCAGATTAGCCAGCTCCTTCCAAAACTATCCACAGATTTTGTGTTGCAACACCACAAAGTACTTATGAACAGCTGTTTTGATAGAGAGCAGCCATGTTATTCTAATTCTGGACAGCCCCTTCAACAAACGGTATAAAAAGTTTGTCCAGGTCACATGACGACAAGAGGTACTCCGCTCATTACAGCACAATTCCATAGCCATGGACATACTGGTACATAGCTCATTACAAGTTTGTGTGTGCAGGTTTTATATATATAACATAAGCCTACCTTCATAAAAGCCATGTTCAGCAAAGACAGGACACTCTGTTGGTACTCCGGATCTGTGACGCATTTAATAAACAGCGCACATTTGTCTTGTAGGTATGCAGCAGTCTTACTACGGACCATACTGTTGCCAAAAAGCTCAAGAAACATTTCACACTTCTCTAAAGAAGAAGAAAACTGAATTTAAGACAATTACACAAACTAAACATTTTATAAGAGTGCTAAGGAAAACCAAATGTGGATTGGTGAAGGTTCAGCACTTCCATTCAGGCATGTGCTACTGATAAAAGTGGTTCCATACTTCTTGTAATGTAACTTAGGAAAGATGACATCAACACTCAGTCAAATTTAGGCTAAACGTACATCACGTCTGAGCAAGTCAGTTGGGGTTGTATTTATTTTTTAAGAAGGACACTGTACTGTCCCGATGGGATATGAAACCGATGCCTATACACACCACTGGGAAACTACCAAAATATAACCTTTAATTAGGTACAATTACAATTCCTTTAATTGGGTAAATAAATAAGTTGGCGCATGCAAAATTAAGTCTGCCATCAAGTGGACCTAAATCAGAAAAGATTCAGGTTTAAGGCCTATTCACACGTCAGTATTTTTCATTTGTGTTTTGTAAGCCAAAGCCAGGAATGAAATGTACAGAGAGAAAGTATAATGGAAATGTTTGCATTTCTGTTTTTGCTTTACAAAATACTTAGATTACCATGTGAAAAAGTGCTCATGTGTATAGTCCCATAGGCTAGAATTGGTTTGTGTATTGTTTGAGATTCATAGACCACATCAGGAAGGGTATAGTTTCTCATTAGGGAGAGCATCTTGTAGGTGTAAGGAGACTTAAAGACATGCATGGTCTTCTGGGAAACTTATGCAAATAGAAGATGGAACAATGCCTATACAACAGCACCTATTGAAAGATAGTATTCCTGAAAGTCAATGTCAGACCTATTAATAAGCCTTGTATGTATGATTGGTAGAGATGAGCGAACCTACTCGGCCATGCCCCTTTTTCGCCCGTGCGCCGCGATTTGAGTACTTCCGTACTCGGGTGAAAAGATTCGGGGGGCGCCGTGGGTGAGTGGGCGGTTGCAGCGGGGTGTGGGAGAGAGAGAGGGCTCCCCCCTGTTCCCCGCTGCTACCCCCGCTCCACCACGCCTCCCCCCGCCCCCCGAATCTTTTCACCCGAGTACGGAAGTACTTGAAAATCACGGTGCTCGATCGAGTAATTACTCGAAACGAGTATATTCGCTCATCTCTAATGATTGGGAATAAAAACCAAAGCCAGAGTCTTCTCTAGGAGGTAAATATGAGGGGCAAACCTCCGAAACAGTGTCTGTGTATGGTTTCACACTGATGAAGGGCAAAACCCCCCAAACTGTCTGTACATGGTTCTCGCTGCCTTCTGGAGAAGACTTGTTTTGGCTTATATTTCCAGTCATTGCTACAATGCTTGTTAAAAGGTCAAACATTGACTTGTAGGAATCTTTAATACAAGTGTCAGATAATGTTGATAACACCAGATAGAACTGGAGCTACAGCAATTTAAAGTAAAACGAGCTACATTTGTCCAAAACTGCAATGTCCTTTTCCTGCAGGATAAACAGAGTTCGTCCTAAACTGCTTGGAGAGTGGGGGTGGGGTCAAGCAGATTTTGAGAAAGGGGAAAAAAAAAAAAAACCTATCCCGAAAAGGAAATGCTACAATAAATGCATGACAAAAGTGCATCATAATTGGCATGAGTCTGTACAGTGAAGCTTATGGTTAATGTAAGTTACATTTCTAAATATATACAGACTTCTAAGCCCATCATTGCAAAAGCATGAACCTTAGACATTGCAATTTTACCTTGTAATCCCATTTGTACTGGATTTTCCAGGGCCAATGTCAAAAACAGCATTTGTCGAGCGAGTAGCTCCAAGTCACTCTCAATGATGAAGAACTAGATTAAAAAAAATAAAATCACAGAACAGGTTTAGAGAAACTGTTACAAAGCTTAAAATGTATTAGACTAGTGATAAGAAGAGCGGTCTGGTTTAGAAAACCCATATTCGTTTAACCTAACAGGGATTTGAGTTAATATAGGAGGTCCTCTATTTAGGATACTCATCTCTTCAGCAAAATGGAGAGCAAATACAGAGTGCCTCTTGCTCCGGAGGACCAGTCCTGTCCGGCATTACACAGTCACACGAATTTAAATGGGCATTGTGTTTCATTGTCGCTGAGGTGGTCCTACAGGGAAACTGAAGTTACTGCCAGACTTCCGTACAGAATACAGCTGATGGCAGGGTTCCCAACAAAGGGAAACTTTGCTTTCAACACATGGTCTACCAAAAATTAGTTTTCCAAAGCAGAAAGCCCCTTTAAACCTTTAAGGACACAGCCCAGTTCAGTACTTGACATATCACCCCTTCAAACGAAGGTGTCAAATCTTTAAAAAAAATTAAATAAAGTGTAAGGCATGTTGTGATTGGTTACTATGGACAGCAGAGACATTTTTGCTTCTAGACAGTTTGCTGCATTTAAAGACCTATGCCATTTCTACTTTCCAGCCACGAAGTGGTGCGAGGGCTTGTAGTGTCATTTTGCAATACATAGGATTTTATGAACGCTTTTTACTGTGTTTTTGGGGAGACAACATGAAGGAAATCACTGCATCATACCATTACGGAGCTTGCCCTGGAAACTACCTTACTGCAGCTCGATAATGGTATGGGGCAGGGCGTTACTCAAGTGATATTTCCACTACAGGCAATGCTCTGGGGGCATTTATGTTCAAAAAGATTTTATTAAACCGCAGGTTATTTGAAGTAAACATGATCAATACAGGGTAATGGGCTCAACCTATACAGCATATTACATACCCCAGGCCCTACCTGGGCCAGGGGTCTATAGATATCCCCGCTGTCAGATTTACATAGAATCCCTGTTATTTTACTGAACGAACTCAACTTAACACATCGTAAAACTAAAAGGTAAAAGGTAAAGAAGACCAAAAAGGGAGGAAAAGGAGGGGAGAGAGGAGGAGGGGGTTGCTAGATATCTTCATCCTCTTCTCAATCAAGTTATTGCGATCACTTTAGGCAATGAGTGCCCGAGATGATCCACTCCCTAAATCTCTGCGAGGTTTGGATCTGCACCCATGGTGGCACAGAACCCGGGATACTTGCTTTCATCTTCAGCTCTCGTTTCCTCATATCTTATGAGAATGTTCATGGATTCTACCCATGATGCCTTGGAGGGAGCAGTCATGGTACGTCATAGCCTTGCAATGATCTGTCTGGCCGCCACAACAAAAGAGCAACAGCCCTTTCTTTACTTTGGAAGTGGATCCTGGAAACATTGATAGGAGGGCAGTTTCCGGAGTTAAGGCAACAGAGGAACTGCACGCTAAGTTGTAGAGGGACATACTATCGCCCCATAGGCTGGTTACTGGAAGATATTCAAAATTAGGCGTTAGCACTACTTGTTAGTGGGTGTGTGCCTACACAGAGCTAAGAAAAGATCATTTTTAGAGATGAGCGAGTATACTCGCTAAGGCAAATTACTCCAGCGAGTAGTGCCTTTTGCGAGTACCTGCCCGCTCGTCTCTAAAGATTCAGCCGGCGGGGGAGACCGGGGGTGAGCAGTGAGTTGCGGGAGTGAACGGGGGGGGGGGGGGGGGGGGAAGCGAGTACGCTCGCTCATCTCTAATCATTTTATTATTTTAGTGCAAATTCAAAGACTTCACTTGTGTGACAGAGGTCTTAAGAGCAGAAAAACCTATTTATTCAGGTCTTTATCTGATATTACATTTTGTTTAGAGATCAGAAATCACTAAGTAACAAAACCAAAAAAAAAATTTTGGAAAGCCCGTACTTTAAGATACTTACATTCAGCCTTCTCTGCGGCCAGCGACGTGCCTGACTGATGGTTTTGAGAAGATGTCTCCCATCCCCGCATCCCACGAGCAGAATATTCAGCTCCGGTACATCATTACAAGTTGATAAATGTTGAAGGGTACTCTGAAGACCTGAACAAGAAAAAAAAAAGCATTGTATTGTACCTCTTTCCGAAGGGATAATGGCAGTAATGAACCACTGCTGCAGTTGAAGCTACAGACAATACAGATCAGAATGCAGCAATACAACAAGAACAAAAAGTTCTCTATACCGAGCTAAATCCATTAGCAGTGTCTAATATCAGAGTTACATAAGAGGATAAAAGCACCTTCATCTTGTGACGCAAAGACATTTGTGCTCCTTAGACCATGACCGGGGTAACCATGCTGCAGATCAGATTCATACTGGCTGTTTTCGCGCATTAGACGTGCGTGAAAAGATCATGTCTAAATAGAACCAATGGTTTCCTATAGAAGCGTTCACACAAAGGAATTTTAGACGTGCAAATAGCTTGCACCAATCAAAGATAGGACATACACTGCAAACATGTCTGAGGTCCGTGGTGCGAGAAAAGATAGGACCTGACCCATCATTGGTGTGTGCTTTCCACAGACTCCTATGGGAGCTGAATTACACGCACCACGGACCTTGGGTCGTGTGAATGGGCTAAGTCACATAGCTGGAATTCACCCGTTCACATGAGCTTTAGTGCAGTCTAGGCACAATCTTTTCACGCCCCTACACTGCACGCAGACAGCACTCCTGTGAACGAGGCCTAAGACGAGATAAGCAGTGTGGATGCGCACAATGCATTGTATCATCGGGATCCAGCATGAAGAAGCTTCTGCCTTATGAAAGCATTATAACTCCATGCAACCTCAGCTGCCCAAATAGTACACCCATAGCAGTGATCAAATCCCTACTGTAGCTCTGAGATCTCATACACAGGTAGTTTAGTTTGTTTTTTGGAACACGTACAACAGGAAAAGCACCAATCATGAGGCAGATGTCACCTAATTATGTGCCCATTAACAAGCTGAACATTAATGTCACTTGTTAAAGCCACTCGCACACGACCGGGTCAGACTCCGCATGCAGGATCCCACTGTGGAATCCAACCCTGTGCTCGGCCAGTGACCCCCAAGTACCTGTATGGATTCTTCTGAATTCTGTACTGCGGATTTGCCGGCTGGCACTAGAGATGAGCGAGCGTATTCTGTAAGGACAGATACTCCAGCGAGTACCTGCCTGCTCGCCTGCAAAGATTCGGGTGCTGGCGTGGGTGAGCGCTGTGTTGCAAGAGAGCGAGAGATCTCCCCCGCCGCTCCCCGAATCTTTGCGGGCGAGCAGGCAGGTATTCAGTAAGGACGATACTCGCTCGAGTATCTGTCCTTACCGAGTACGCTCGCTCATCTCTAGCCGGCACGCGTGCGCAGTACAGATTATGCCGCGCCATCGCTAGGCGATGATGCGGAACCTGCATCCTTTCCACAATGAGGATTCCGCCTAGAAATAGAGCAGGTTGCCATTTTTTCCCCAGGAGCGTAAAATTACAATTGATTTCCGCTCGTGTGCAGGAAAAGCCGCTTTTCTATAGCATGCTATGGAGGGTACTGGCTGCGGGGGCGGACGCCCACTCTAGATTCTACAATGCAAATCCTGGCCGTGTGCAAAAAAAAAGGTCAGTGAACTGCTATCAACTCTGCTTTTGGATGGAACACAGACAGCATAATGAGAGTATGCTCTGTGGAGTGTGCTCCAATAATGATGAACAACCAGAACAGATGCTCCTGGCAATGATGAACTGTCAGAGCGTGTTTTCTGCACTCCAATATGGGATTGTTCTCTGAGCGAGAAACCAAGTAATCTTGTAGATGTGATACCTTTTAATGGCTAACAAAAATACATGATGTTATTGCGAGCTTTCAAACCTACTTAGGGTTCTTCCTCACGCACAATGGAACCGATCTAAAGACATTTATATAAAAACATATACACATGATCACATGGGAGGGCACAGACAGAGTGAACTTAATTTGCAGGATAAGAGGGCACAGACATGTTGTGTTTAATAGCACTTACATAAATACCAGGGAGAGATGAGCATAACAGTAAATAATTAGTTCAGTGCCAAGGAATGTGAAAGTTTATAGTCTCTAAATTGATGTTAGGAGGTCAACAGGCCAGCGTGTTACCTCTGCTCTAGGTTTCGCAAAGCTCATAATCTCTACTGAAGTAGAAATCCCTAGTCAAGATTCCTGGACCCTTCCCTTCTGTGTTACAGGCAACCTGCAGATTTGAGGAACCTTATAATCAGGAGTGCATTGTCCTCTGACACACAAAAAAGAACTTCTCCCTGTAATGTAAGGAGCTGTAAGTCCTGCTCACATATACTGACTGCGGACAGGATACGGATCCCCAACACACAGCGGGGCTATAAGATCTCCGGGACATTCACATCTTCCACGTCCAATGTGATGTACCTGATCCTGTGCAGCAAATGTCCCGTTGGGGCCCATTATGTTGGAGAAACAGGACAAAAACTGAGAGCCAGGATGAAATTTCATCGACACGATTAAAGAGAGAAAGACAGAATTTCCTGTGGCAGAGCATTTTTCTAGTCACGGATACAACATATGAGAGTTATACTTAAAGGCAATTTTAAGTCCCGATGTCACAGAAGAATTTGGGAGTATAAGTTTATGACCACCTTTGATACCATCAAAAATGGAGTTTTTTTGTTCTTTTTTACATGAGTGGAGATTATGAGATATGAAAAGCCCAGAGCAGAGGTAACACGCTGGCCTGTTGACCCCTAACATCAATTTACAGAGTATAAACTTTCACATTCCTTGTCACTAGACTATTTACTGTTATGCTCATCCCTCTCTGGTATTTATCTAAGTGCAAATTAAGGCCTCCTGCACACAGGAGGATATTTACCGTGGAATCAGCAGTCGGCGGTCGCATCACAAATCTGCAGCAAATACCGCCTGTTACTTCCTATTGAGATCTGCTGCTTCCTACACATGAGCAGAAATCAACTGCGATTTCCACTCGCAGAGAAAAAAAATCAGAGCATGCTCCATTTTCATGCGGGCTCTGCACAGACTGCTTCTATTGAAGTCAATGGAAGCTGTCTGACCCACTCGCAATGAACACTGCGGACAGGTCGTGAATTCTGATTCATTGCTTAGCAACGGCACGGGAAAAAAAAATAAATTAAAATCAGTACTGCGCATGTGCAACGGCAAGCCGCCGGGTCCATCCACAGTACAGAAGAGATGGCATCAGAGCAGGTACGCGTGAAGGCCACTGCTCCCAGGGACGGCTTTTGCATACAGAGTCCTGCTCTGCCGTGTGCAGGAGGCCTCAGTACACTGTTTGCGCCTCCCATGTGATCATGTGTACATGCTTTTATATACATGCATCTTTAGATCTGTGCAGATGGCCGGGTCGGATCCGACTGTGAGAATTCTCGGAGCGGATCCCGACCCGAGCGTCTGTAGAGAGCAGCGTGACACTTACCTGCACCCGCGGCCCCGCCTCTTTCATGTGCCAGCTGCCGGTGCATGCGCAGAGCGGAGCCGGTGAGTGATGTTTCTGTGCGGGGCTCTGCGAGCCCGACACAGAAATAGAGCATGCCGCGATTTGTTTGCCAGGCGAGATGTCGCGCGTCCGTCTGCATAGCATTGCGTTTGTTAACGCAGTCCTATGGCAGCTTCCAGGGGTGGAAATGCCGCCACGGAATTTCCGCCCGTCTGCTGGCGGCCTAAGCCTGAGGATGGATCCTGAGAAGTCCAAAAGCTCGCATTAACATCATGTCTTTTTGTTGGCCATTAAAAGGTATCATATCTACAAGATGACTTGGTTTCTCTTACTGAGAACAATCACATTTTACTCTACTGGCTAAAACCGTACCAAACTTTTTTTTTCGTTCTGCGCTCTAAGCATGCTCTGAGTGCAATGATGAATACACCTTTAGACGAATGATGCACACTGTATTAGTACCGTGTTTCCCCAAAAATAAGACAGTGTCTTATATTAATTTTTGTTCAAAAAGGTTTAACTTTTTTACATGTATAGCTGCCTGGACACTATTTAAATTGACTTTTTAAATTAACTGTTAGCAGGGCTTAATTTTGGAGTAGGGCTCATATTTCAAGCATCCTCAAAAAGCCTGAAAAATCATTTTGAATCCTCAAAAATTCTGGAAAATGATGCTATGTCTTATTTTCAGGGAAACAGGGTATGCATCAGGTAGTCAGAAGCGGTGCAGCCATCTTTGCCCAGGACCAGAGGGGCACGTTAATGCAATGATCATGATGAACGGTGCATCTGTGGACATGAACGCAGCTGCATTTTTAGTCTCTTGATGCAAATATGTAAGCTTCCATTCAGCCAGCAGGCAGAGACCTTAAACAATGAGTTACAACAAAGCACATCAGAAAGTTGTAGAACTGTATTACTATCAGTGTGGGGGACTGCAGACACAAGAACCCCAAACAGCACGCGGCGCCCCCTGTGGAGGGTAGGAGCCACATGGCCGTACTTACACTGCATCTGAAGATCTACGGCAGGGCTGAAGCCCCAGAAGGTCGGGTACACCTCTCCGCCGCCGGCAGCAGCCATGGACGCTGGGGATGAATACAAACACATGAGAAGGGGGACTGCAGCGTGCACAGTCCCGACTGCGGGAGATACTTACAACTGCACCAGTTTATCACTATGTCACTGCATGCACCGCACTATCGTGACTTCACACCGCCGTTTAAATGAATATATTAACCCCGCTACAATATAGGCAAACCTCCCGAGCGGAGGCGCGACTGTCCAATAAAAAGCCAAAACCTCGAGATTGGCGTTAAAGGTGACCAATAAAAAGCTACAGATAAATAAGGGGCGGGTTAGAAGCGGCTAAACGACCTATCAAGCTAGGTTGTGCTGATAGTAAAGCTTTGAAGTTGCTATGGTGACGGCAGGCTACAGAACTGTTTTGTATCTGTTGTTTCTATAGTGCCGGCGGAACCCGCCTGCTCGGCTCGTGGGGCGCAGTGGGGCCGTGATATCCAGTGCAGCCCCGCAGCAGCGGACTCTGTCAGTGTGTTGATAAAGGGGGAATAGTGTAAAGTAAGAAAAATACTGTACCCCCCCAATCCCACGGGTCCGCGACGCTCACTTCCGGGTATACTGGTCATGTGGCTGTTCCGCTGACCAGTGCACAGGATTGGCTGCAGTGATCACGTGACCAGCAAGTACTCTGGCAGCGGATTAGTGGAGAAGCTAAAGTCTGGAGTATAAGATGTTTTAAAAATTTTCTGTGTAAAAAAGGTTTTATTACTGAACGGAGATGTGTGGGGCGTTATTACTGTGGGGAGACGTGTGGGGCGTTATTACTGAGAAGAGACGTGTGGGGGCGTTATTACTGAGAAGAGACGTGTGGGGCGTTCTTACTGAGGGGAGATGTGTGGGGGCATTCTTACTGAGGGGAGACGCGTGGCGGCATTATTACTGAGGAGAGACGTGTGGGGCGTTATTACTGAGAAGAGACGTGTGGGGCGTTCTTACTGAGGGGAGACGTGTGGGGGCATTCTTACTGAGGGGAGACGTGTGGGGGCGTTATTACTGAGGGGAGACGTGTGGGGTGTTATTACTGAGGGGAGACGTGTGGGGGCGTTATTACTGAGGGGAGACGTGTGGGGCGTTATTACTGAGGGGTGACGTGTGGGGGCGTTATTACTGAGAAGAGACGTGTGGGGTGTTATTACTGAGGGGAGACGTGTGGGGGCGTTCTTACTGAGGGGAGACGTGTGGGGTGTTATTACTGAGGGGAGACGTGTGGGGCGTTATTACTGAGGGGAGACGTGTGGGGGCGTTATTACTGAGGGGAGACATGTGGGGGCGTTATTACTGAGAAGAGACGTGTGGGGGCGTTATTACTGAGAAGAGACGTGTGGGGCGTTCTTACTGAGGGGAGACGTGTGGGGTGTTATTACTGAGGGGAGACGTGTGGGGCGTTATTACTGAGGGGAGACGTGTGGGGGCGTTCTTACTGAGGGGAGACGTGTGGGGGCGTTCTTACTAAGGGGAGACGTCTGGGGGCGTTCTTACTGAGGGGAGACGTGTGGGGGCGTTATTACTGAGGGGAGACGCGTGGGGGCGTTATTACTGAGGGGAGACGTGTGGGGGCGTTATTACTGTGGGGAGACGTGTGGGGCGTTATTACTGAGGAGAGAGGTGTGGGGGTGTTATTACTGAGGGGAGACGTGTGGGGGCGTTATTACTGAGGGGAGACATGTGGGGGCGTTATTACTGAGGGGAGACGTGTGGGGGCGTTATTACTGAGAAGAGACGTGTGGGGGCGTTATTACTGAGAAGAGACGTGTGGGGCGTTCTTACTGAGGGGAGACGTGTGGGGTGTTATTACTGAGGGGAGACGTGTGGGGCGTTCTTACTGAGGGGAGACGTGTGGGGTGTTATTACTGAGGGGAGACGTGTGGGGGCGTTCTTACTGAGGGGAGACGTGTGGGGGCGTTATTACTGAGGGGAGACGTGTGGGGGCGTTCTTACTAAGGGGAGACGTCTGGGGGCGTTCTTACTGAGGGGAGACGTGTGGGGGCGTTATTATTGAGGGGAGACGTGTGGGGGCGTTATTACTGAGGGGAGACGTGTGGGGGCGTTATTACTGAGGGGAGACGTGTGGGGCGTTCTTACTGAGGGGAGACGTGTGGGGGCGTTATTACTGAGGGGAGACGTGTGGTGGCGTTCTTACTGAGGGGAGACGTGTGGGGGCGTTCTTACTGAGGGGAGACGTGTGGGGCGTTTTTACTGAGGAGAGAGGTGTGGGGGTGTTATTACTGAGGAGAGAGGTGTGGGGCGTTATTACTGAGGGGAGATGTGTGGGGGCGCTCTTACTGAGGAGAGAGGTGTGGGGGCGTTATTACTGAGGAGAGACGTGTGGGGCGTTATTACTGAGGGGAGATGTGTGGGGGCGTTCTTACTGAGGGGAGACGCGTGGCGGCATTATTACTGAGGGGAGACGTGTGGGGGCGTTCTTACTGTGGGGAGACGCGTGGCGGCGTTCTTACTGAGGGGAGACGTGTGGGGGCGTTCTTACTGAGAGAAGACGTGTGGGGCGATATTACTGAGGGGAGACGTGTGGGGGGCGTTCTTACTGAGGGGAGACGTGTGGGGGCGTTATTACTGTGGGGAGACGTGTGGGGGCGTTATTACTGAGGGGAGACGCGTGGGGGCGTTATTACTGAGGGGAGACGTGTGGGGCGTTCTTACTGAGGGGAGACGTGTGGAGCCGTTATTACTGAAGGGAGACGTGTGGGGCGTTATTACTGAGAAGAGAGGTGTGGGGGTGTTATTACTGTGGGGAGATGTCTGGGGGCGCTCTTACTGAGGAGAGAGGTGTGGGGGCGTTATTACTGAGGAGAGACGTGTGGGGCGTTATTACTGAGGGGAGATGTGTGGGGGCGTTCTTACTGAGGGGAGACGCGTGGCGGCATTATTACTGAGGAGAGACGTGTGGGGCGTTATTACTGAGGGGAGACGTGTGGGGGCGTTATTACTGAGCGGAGACGTGTGGGGGCGTTCTTACTGTGGGGAGACGCGTGGCGGCGTTATTACTGAGGGAAGACGTGTGGGGCGTTATTACTGAGGGGAGACGTGTGGGGGCGTTCTTACTGAGGGAAGACGTGTGGGGCGATATTACTGAGGGGAGACGTGTGGGGGGCGTTCTTACTGAGGGGAGACGCGTGGTGGCGTTCTTACTGAGGGGAGACGCGTGGCGGCATTATTACTGAGGAGAGACGTGTGGGGCGTTATTACTGAGGGGAGACGTGTGGGGGCGTTATTACTGAGGGGAGACGCGTGGGGGCGTTATTACTGAGGGGAGACGTGTGGGGCGTTCTTACTGAGGGGAGACGTGTGGAGCCGTTATTACTGAAGGGAGACGTGTGGGGCGTTATTACTGAGAAGAGAGGTGTGGGGGTGTTATTACTGTGGGGAGATGTCTGGGGGCGCTCTTACTGAGGAGAGAGGTGTGGGGGCGTTATTACTGAGGAGAGACGTGTGGGGCGTTATTACTGAGGGGAGATGTGTGGGGGCGTTCTTACTGAGGGGAGACGCGTGGCGGCATTATTACTGAGGAGAGACGTGTGGGGCGTTATTACTGAGGGGAGACGTGTGGGGGCGTTATTACTGAGCGGAGACGTGTGGGGGCGTTCTTACTGTGGGGAGACGCGTGGCGGCGTTATTACTGAGGGAAGACGTGTGGGGCGTTATTACTGAGGGGAGACGTGTGGGGGCGTTCTTACTGAGGGAAGACGTGTGGGGCGATATTACTGAGGGGAGACGTGTGGGGGGCGTTCTTACTGAGGGGAGACGCGTGGTGGCGTTCTTACTGAGGGGAGACGCGTGGCGGCTTTATTACTGAGGAGAGACGTGTGGGGCGTTATTACTGAGGGGAGACGTGTGGGGGCGTTATTACTGAGGGGAGACGTGTGGGGGCGTTATTACTGAGGGGAGACGTGTGGGGGCGTTCTTACTGTGGGGAGACGCGTGGCGGCGTTCTTACTGAGGGAAGACGTGTGGGGCGTTATTACTGAGGGGAGACGTGTGGGGGCGTTCTTACTGAGGGAAGACGTGTGGGGCGATATTACTGAGGGGAGACGTGTGGGGGGCGTTCTTACTGAGGGGAGACGTGTGGGGGCGTTCTTACTGAGGGGAGACGTGTGGGGGCGTTCTTACTGAGGGGAGACGTGTGGGGCGTTATTACTGAGGGGAGACATGTGGGGACGTTATTACTGAGGGGAGACGTGTGGGGGCGTTCTTACTGAGGGGAGACGTGTGGGGTGTTATTACTGAGGGGAGACGTGTGGGGCGTTCTTACTGAGGGGAGACGTGTGGGGGCGTTATTACTGAGGGGAGACGTGTGGGGGCGTTATTACTGAGGGGAGACGTGTGGGGGCGTTATTACTGAGGGGTGACGTGTGGCGGCGTTCTTACTGAGGGGAGACGCGTGGGGGCGTTCTTACTGAGGGAAGACGTGTGGGGGCGTTCTTACTGAGGGGAGACGTGATGGGGGCGTTCTTACTGAGGAGAGACGTGTGGGGCGTTATTATTGAGGGGAGACGAGTGGGGGCGTTCTTACTGTGGGGAGACGCGTGGGGCGTTCTTACTGAGGGGAGATGTGTGGGGGCGTTCTTACTGAGGGGAGACGTGTGGGGGCGTTCTTACTGAGGGGAGACGTGTGGGGGCGTTCTTACTGAGGGGAGACGTGTGGGGGCGTTCTTACTGAGGAGAGACGTGTGGGGCATTATTACTGAGGAGAGACGTGTGGGGGCGTTCTTACTGAGGGGAGACGTGTAGGGGCGTTATTACTGAGGGGAGACGTGTAGGGGCGTTATTACTGAGGGGAGACGTGTGGGGGCGTTATTACTGAGGGGAGACGTGTGGGGCGTTATTACTGAGGGGAGACGTGTGGGGGCGTTATTACTGAGGGGAGACGTGTGGGGGCGTTCTTACTGAGGGGATACGTGTGGGGGCGTTCTTACTGTGGAGAGACGTGTGGCGGCGTTCTTACTAAGGGAAGACGTGTGGGGCGTTCTTACTGAGGGGAGACGCGTGGCGGCATTATTACTGTGGGGAGATGCGTGGGGGCGTTCTTACTGAGGGGAGACGCGTGGGGGCGTTCTTACTGAAGGGAGACGCGTAGGGGCGTTATTACTGAGGGGAGACACGTAGGGGCGTTATTACTGAGGGGAGACACGTGGGGGCGTTCTTACTGAGGGGAGACGTGTGGGGGCGTTCTTACTGAGGGAAGACGTGTGGGGCGTTCTTACTGAGGGAAGACGTGTGGGGCGTTATTACTGAGGGGAGACACGTAGGGGCGTTATTACTGAGGGGAGACACGTGGGGGCGTTCTTACTGTGGGGAGACGCGTGGGGGCGTTCTTACTGAGGGGAGACGCGTGGGGGCGTTATTACTGAGGGGAGACGCGTGGGGGCGTTCTTACTGAGGGGAGACGCGTGGGGGCATTCTTACTGAGGGGAGACGCGTGGCAGCGTTCTTACTGAGGAGAGGTGTGGGGGCGTTCTTACTGAGGGAAGACGTGTGGGGCATTATTACTGAGGGGAGAAGCGTGGGGGCGTTTTTACTGAGGGGAGACGCGTAGGGGCGTTCTTACTGAGAGGAGACGTGTGGGGGCGTTCTTACTGAGGGGAGACGTGTGGGGGCGTTCTTACTGAGGGGAGACGTGTGGGGGCGTTCTTACTGAGGAGAGAGGTGTGGGGGCGTTCTTACTGAGGGAAGACGTGTGGGGCGTTATTACTGAGGGGAGAAGTGTGGGGGCGTTTTTACTGAGAGGAGACGTGTGGGGGCGTTCTAACTGAGGGGAGACGTGTGGGGGCATTCTTACTGAGGGGAGACGTGTGGGGGCGGTCTTACTGAGGGGAGACGTGTGGGGGCGTTCTTAGTGAGGGGAGACGTGTGGGGGCGTTCTTACTGAGGAGAGAGGTGTGGGGGCGTTCTTACTGAGGGGAGACGTGTGGGGCTTTATTACTGAGGGGAGACGTGTGGGGCTTTATTACTGAGGGGAGACGTGTGGGGGCGTTCTTACTGTGGGGAGACGCGTGGTGGCGTTCTTACTGAGGGGAGACGCGTGGGGGCGTTATTACTGAGGGGAGACGTGTGAGGCATTATTACTGAGGGGAGATGTGTGGGGCGTTATTACTGAGGGGAGACATGTGGGGGCGTTATTACTGAGGGGAGACGTGTGGGGGCGTTGTTACTGAGAGGAGACGTGTGGGGGCGTTCTTACTGAGGGGAGACGTGTGGGGGCGTTCTTACTGAGGGGAGACATGTAGGGGTGTTCTTACTGAGGGGAGACGTGTGGGGCGTTATTACTGAGGGGAGACGTGTGGGGCGTTCTTACTGAGGGAAGACGTGTGGGGCGTTATTACTGAGGGGAGACGTGTGGGGGCGTTCTTACTGAGGGGAGACGTGTGGGGCGTTCTTAGTGTGGGGAGATGCGTGGTGGCGTTCTTACTGAGGGGAGACGTGTAGGGGCGTTATTACTGAGGGGAGATGTGTGGGGCGTTATTACTTAGGGGAGACATGTGGGGGCGTTATTACTGAGGGGAGACATGTGGGGGCGTTGTTACTGAGAGGAGACGTGTGGGGCGTTATTACTGAGGGGAGACATGTGGGGGCGTTCTTACTGAGGGGAGACATGTAGGGGTGTTCTTACTGAGGGGAGATGTGTGGGGCGTTATTACTGAGGGGAGACGTGTGGGGGCGTTCTTACTGAAGAGAGAGGTGTGGGGGCGTTCTTACTGAGGGAAGACGTGTGGGGCATTATTACTGAGGGGAGATGTGTGGGGCGTTATTACTGAGGGGAGACATGTGGGGGCGTTATTACTGAGGGGAGACGTGTGGGGGCGTTGTTACTGAGAGGAGACGTGTGGGGGCGTTCTTACTGAGGGGAGACGTGTGGGGGCGTTCTTACTGAGGGGAGACATGTAGGGGTGTTCTTACTGAGGGGAGATGTGTGGGGCGTTATTACTGAGGGGAGAAGTGTGGGGGCGTTTTTACTGAGAGGAGACGTGTGGGGGCGTTCTAACTGAGGGGAGACGTGTGGGGGCATTCTTACTGAGGGGAGACGTGTGGCGGGCGTTCTTAGTGAGGGGAGACGTGTGGGGGCGTTCTTACTGAGGAGAGAGGTGTGGGGGCGTTCTTACTGAGGGGAGACGTGTGGGGCTTTATTACTGAGGGGAGACGTGTGGGGGCGTTCTTACTGTGGGGAGACGCGTGGTGGCGTTCTTACTGAGGGGAGACGCGTGGGGGCGTTATTACTGAGGGGAGACGTGTGGGGGCGTTCTTACTGAGGGGATACGTGTGGGGGCGTTCTTACTGTGGGGAGACGTGTGGCGGCGTTCTTACTAAGGGAAGACGTGTGGGGCGTTCTTACTGAGGGGAGACGCGTGGCGGCATTATTACTGTGGGGAGATGCGTGGGGGGGTTCTTACTGAGGGGAGACGCGTGGCGGCGTTCTTACTGAAGAGAGACGCGTGGGGGCGTTATTACTGAGGGGAGACACGTAGGGGCGTTATTACTGAGGGGAGACACGTGGGGGCGTTCTTACTGAGGGGAGACGTGTGGGGGCGTTCTTACTGAGGGAAGACGTGTGGGGCGTTATTACTGAGGGGAGACGTGTGGGGGCGTTATTACTGAGGGGAGACGTGTGGGGGCGTTCTTACTGAGGGAAGACGTGTGGGGCGTTATTACTGAGGGGAGACACGTAGGGGCGTTATTACTGAGGGGAGACACGTGGGGGCGTTCTTACTGTGGGGAGACGCGTGGGGGCGTTCTTACTGAGGGGAGACGCGTGGGGGCGTTCTTACTGAGGGGAGACGCGTGGGGGTGTTCTTACTGAGGAGATGTGTGGGGGCGTTCTTACTGAGGGAAGACGTGTGGGGCATTATTACTGAGGGGAGAAGCGTGGGGGCGTTTTTACTGAGGGGAGACGCGTAGGGGCGTTCTTACTGAGGGGAGACGTGTGGGGGCGTTCTTACTGAGGGGAGACGTGTGGGGGCGTTCTCACTGAGGGGAGACGTGTGGGGGCGTTCTTACTGAGGAGAGAGGTGTGGGGGCGTTCTTACTGAGGGAAGACGTGTGGGGCGTTATTACTGAGGGGAGAAGTGTGGGGGCGTTTTTACTGAGAGGAGACGTGTGGGGGCGTTCTAACTGAGGGGAGACGTGTGGGGGCATTCTTACTGAGGGGAGACGTGTGGGGGCGGTCTTACTGAGGGAAGACATGTGGGGGCGTTCTTAGTGAGGGGAGACGTGTGGGGGCGTTCTTACTGAGGAGATAGGTGTGGGGGCGTTCTTACTGAGGGGAGACGTGTGGGGCTTTATTACTGAGGGGAGACGTGTGGGGGCGTTCTTACTGTGGGGAGACGCGTGGTGGCGTTCTTACTGAGGGGAGACGCGTGGGGGCGTTATTACTGAGGGGAGACGTGTGAGGCATTATTACTGAGGGGAGATGTGTGGGGCGTTATTACTGAGGGGAGACATGTGGGGGCGTTATTACTGAGGGGAGACGTGTGGGGGCGTTGTTACTGAGAGGAGACGTGTGGGGGCGTTCTTACTGAGGGGAGACGTGTGGGGGCGTTCTTACTGAGGGGAGACATGTAGGGGTGTTCTTACTGAGGGGAGATGTGTGGGGCGTTATTACTGAGGGGAGACGTGTGGGGGCGTTCTTACTGAGGGAAGACGTGTGGGGCGTTATTACTGAGGGGAGACGTGTGGGGGCGTTCTTACTGAGGGGAGACGTGTGGGGCGTTCTTAGTGTGGGGAGATGCGTGGTGGCGTTCTTACTGAGGGGAGACGTGTAGGGGCGTTATTACTGAGGGGAGATGTGTGGGGCGTTATTACTTAGGGGAGACATGTGGGGGCATTATTACTGAGGGGAGACATGTGGGGGCGTTGTTACTGAGGGGAGACGTGTGGGGGCGTTATTACTGAGGGGAGACGTGTGGGGCATTCTTACTGAAGAAAGACGTGTGGGGCCGTTCTTACTGAGGGGAAACGTGTAAGCGTTCTTACTGAAGGGAGACGTGTGGGGGCGTTCTTACTGAGGGGAGACATGTGGGGGCGTTCTTACCGAGGGAAGACGTGTGGGGCGTTCATACTGAGGGGAGACGTGTGGGGGCATTCTTACTGATAGGAGACACGTGGCAGCGTTCTTACTGAGGGAAGACGTGTGGGGGGGCGTTCTTACTGAGGGAAGACGTGTGGGGGGTTCTTATTGAGGGGAGACGTGTGGGGGCGTTATTACTGAGGGGAGACGTGTGGGGCATTCTTACTGAAGAAAGACGTGTGGGGCCATTCTTACTGAGGGGAAACGTGTAAGCGTTCTTACTGAAGGGAGACGTGTGGGGGCGTTCTTACTAAGGGGAGACGTGTGGGGCGTTCTTACTGAGGGGAGACGCGTGGCGGCGTTCTTACTGAGGAGAGAGGTGTAGGGGCGTTCTTACCGAGGGAAGACGTGTGGGGCGTTCATACTGAGGGGAGACGTGTGGGGGCATTCTTACTGATAGGAGACACGTGGCGGCGTTCTTACTGAGAGGAATCGTGTGTGGGCGTTCTTACTGAGGGGAGACGTGTGGGGGGTTCTTATTGAGGGGAGACGTGTGGGGGCGTTATTACTGAGGGGAGACGTGTGGGGCATTCTTACTGAAGAAAGACGTGTGGGGCCGTTCTTACTGAGGGGAAACGTGTAAGCGTTCTTACTGAAGGGAGACGTGTGGGGGCGTTCTTACTGAGGGGAGACATGTGGGGGCGTTATTACTGAGGGTTGATGTGTGGGGGCGTTATTACTGAGGGGAGACATGTGGGGGCGTTATTACTGAGGGGAGACATTTGGGGGCGTTCTTACTGAGGGGAGACGTGTGGGGGCGTTCGTACTGAGGGGAGACGTGTGGGGGCGTTCTTACTGAGGGGAGACGTGTAGGGGCGTTCTTACTGAGGGGAGACGTGTGGCGGCGTTCTTACTGAGGGGAGACGTGTGGGGGCGTTCTTACTGTGGGGAGACGTGTGGGGGCGTTCTTACTGAGGGGAGACGTGTGGCGGCGTTCTTACTGAGGGGAGACGTGTGGGGCGTTATTACTGAGCGGAGACGTGTGGGGGCATTATTACTGAGGGGAGACGTGTGGGGCGTTCTTACTGAGGGGAGACGCGTGGCGGCGTTCTTACTGAGGAGAGAGGTGTAGGGGCGTTCTTACCGAGGGAAGACGTGTGGGGCGTTATTACTGAGGGGAGATGTGTGGGGGCGTTCTTACTGAGGGGAGACGTGTGGGGGCATTCTTACTGATAGGAGACACGTGGCGGCGTTCTTACTGAGGGAAGACGTGTGGGGGCGTTCTTACTGAGGGGAGACGTGTGGGGGCGTTCTTACTGAGGGGAGACGTGTGGGGGGTTCTTACTGAGGGGAGACGTGTGGGGGCGTTATTACTGAGGGGAGACGTGTGGGGCATTCTTACTGAAGAAAGACGTGTGGGACCGTTCTTACTGAGGGGAAACGTGTGGGCGTTCTTACTGAAGGGAAACGTGTGGGCGTTCTTACTGAAGGGAGATGTGTGGGTGCGTTCTTACTGAGGGGAGACGTGTGGCGTTCTTACTGAGGGGAGACGTGTGGCGGCGTTCTTACTGAGGGGAGACGTGTGGTGGCGTTCTTACTGAGGGGAGACGTGTGGGGGCTGTGGCTGTTCACATGATACAAAACATAATTAACCCCTTAGTGACGAAGCCTGTTTGCGCCTTAGTGACGGAGCCAAATTTTGGAAATGTGACATGCGTCGTTCAACGTAGCATAACTCCGTAAAGGCTTTACATATCCAAGTGATTCTGACACTGTTTTTTCGCCACATGTTGTACTTCATTTAGGTGGTAAAAAGAGACCGATATCATTTGTGTATATTTATTAAAAGTACCAATATTGGAAAAAATTTGAAAAAATTGTCATTTTTTCACTTTTTCAACCGTAATATCTCAAATATGTCCAAACATACTGTACACATTTTTGATAAGATATGTATTTCCATCTGTTTACTTTGTTCTGAATACACACTTGAAAAACTTTTGTGTTTTTTTTAACCATTTAGAAGACGTACAAATTTAACATTACTTTTCAGCATTTTGAGGAGCACTTTGTTTTCCTGCACCAAGCCAAGTTTGCAAAGGCTCATAAGTGTCAGAATAATAGATATCCCCACAAATGACCCCATTTTAAAAACTACACCCCTTAATGTATTCACTGAGGGGTGTCATGAGTATTTTGATCCCACCAGTTTTTTTCAGGAATTAGTTCAATTTAGGGGAGAAAAAATAAAATTTCATATTTTAGCAAATATGTCATTTTAAAGATATATTGTGATTTTCGTTTTTTTGTCAATTCTGTCATTTTAAAAACAGCTTTTTTTGTACAGCACACAAATGAATGAAGCCTTTCACCCCAAAATGGATACCCCTGTTTCTCCCGTGTTCAGAGACATACCCATTGTGGCCCAAATCTTTTGTCTGGATGCACAACGGGGCCCAAAATGAAAGGAGTAGGTGGCTTTCAGAACAGAAATTTAGCATGAAGGTGATTTAGGCCCCATTGCCCACTTGTAGAGCCCTTGAGCGGCCAAAACGACAGAGAACCCCCACAAATGATCCCATTTTGAAAAGTAGACCCCCTAACGAATTTATCTAGGGGTGTACTGTGTATTTTTACACTACAATTTTTGAATAAATCTAAGCAAAGCAGTAGGAAAAAAATTACAATTTTCATTTTTTTGGCAGTTGTATCAATTTAAAAACCCTTTTTTTTATGTACAGCACACATAGGAATGAAGTCTTTCACCCTAAAATTGATACCCCTGTTTGTCCCGTGTTCAGAACCATACCCCTTGTGGCCCTAATCTACTTAAAGGACACATGGCTAGGCCTATAATGGAAGGAGCACCCGTTGGATTTTAGGGTACAACGGAATAAATTCCAGGCCCCATTGCCCACTTATAGAGCCATTGAGCGTCCAAAACTATAAAGAAACCCCACAAATGACCCCATTTTAAAAACTAGACCCCTTAACGAATTCATCTAGGGGTGTATTGCATATTTTGACCCCACAGTATTTGAATAAATCTAAGCAAAACAGAAGGAAAAAATTATGATTTTCATTTTTTTTGGCAATTTTGTCAATTTAAAAACAGTTTTTTTTGTACAGTGTACATAGGAATGAAGATGTTCACCCTAAAATGCATACCCCCATTTGTCCCGTGTTCAAAAACATACCCATTGTGGCCCTAATCTACTTACAGGAAACATGGCAAGGCCTATAATGGAGGGAACACCCGTTGGATTGCAGGGCACAACTCAATAAATCCCAGGCCCCAATGCTCATTTGTACGGAATAAAAATTGACTCCCTAAAAATATCACCCCCCTCCGCGCCCTTTTCGGCATTCCCCAAATCTTAGATAAAAGTAATAATGTGAACTGTGTAGTATTTCCAAAGGCAGGGGTAATTATGGAGGCTGGTTGGGATGGGTACATGGGGCAATAAAACCGTGTATCCCCCCTCCTCTCATGCTTTTTGGGGATATTTCTTGACCTCAGTGGCGGGTATGGGGTGTAAAAAGTGGCGCTCCGTGAGTCTCCGTAAGCTTGATGAGGTGCGGCGGTCTCACATAGAAGGCGCTCAACAAGCTGCTCCTGGAACTGCAGGAAGGCGAGTGTTCCCGGGGCTTCTTGTAAATTGCGTATTACAGGTAGCGGTCTGAATAATGCCGGGCTCACGCAGCCGTAGGCAGAATCTGCTTGCGGAGGCCCGCAGCGGATCCCAGCTGTGAGCCCGGCTGTGACCCTGCATACGGCCATGTAATGTACTGCGCATAACTGCCTACTCACACAGGCGGTCAGTCGCAGTACACTTTTTTGTTGTTGTTGTTTTTATTTCCCGCACCCTCACTTAGCGATGACGTGGGTACCCGCAGCCCGTATACAAGGTAGTTGCGTATGGGCAGCAGGTATATCCATGACCATGGAGCACACTGGGCTCTATGTTGCCGATATCCGCGTTCTCTTTTCTGCGAGTGGATTACACAATTCCAACCCGCTAATGTGAGCGGAATTGTGTAATCCAATGCGATTGATCTGCATATTACCGCGGATCAGACGCATGCGAAATCCGTAATTCCTATCCGGTCATGTGAGACCGGCCAAAGGTAGATCGCTACCTTTTTGTTACGTGACCGGGGACCGCTCAACGAGGCCACCCATCACTGCTCCAGGCTCTCGGCGACCGTTGGTCGCCTGAGAGCAAGGAGATTTTAAGTTTCCTGTGCTCCCCGACTCCTGCTCATGTGTCCGGTGTTTTGCCGGCGGTCGCATGCGCAGAATACGGGAAAGTTCACGGAAGAAGATAGCGTCGGGGTGCAAATATGGAGGCCTCCAGTAAAAAGTTTCATCTCCTCTCACCGATCTCATCAGTGAGGGGAGATGAACCTTCACCTTTTTTTTAACTTTTACGTGATCGCCATTATTCATTGGATAACGGCGAACACGTGACGAGGAACCGCTCACCACGGCCCCCCGTGAAATCTACAGGCTCTCTGCTAGGTTTTGTAGTCAGGAGCAGGGAGATTTTAAATTACCACGGCTTTTACGCATGCGCCTGCCATATTGGCGACGGGCACGTGCGCAGAAGCTGGGGTAAGGTCTGCGGATAAATCCGCGGGCCTTAGGTACGTCATTTCATCCTCCCTCATGGATATGATCCGTGGGGGGAGATAAAACGCAAGCTTTTTTTAGGTTTTAAAAACTTTTTTAAACTTTTTTTTTTACATTTTGCACTTTTTTTTTTTTACTTTTTACCCCTTTTTTTATTTTTTATTTTTACTTTTTGCACTTTTTTTTTTACTTTACATGATCACTGTCATCCATTGGATGACAGTGATCATGTCCCCAGTGACATCCCTCTGCTCTTGGCTACACATGGCAGCCAGGAGCAGAGGAATTTTGAATTTCCCAGGGCTCGAGCCCCTCTGTGCACGCGCCCAATGTCAATCATCGGGCGCGCATGCGCAGACGGGGATTTCGGGTCCCGGGACATCGCAGAGGACCAGGGGTATTTTCACCTCCCCTCATGGATCTGATCCATGAGGGGAGGTGAAACTTCACTTTTCTTTTACTTTTTCAACTTTTTCGCGATCGCCGCTATCCAATGGATAGCGGTGATCGCGGGCCCGGAGACCGCTCACAGCGGTCCCCGGTAACACCTCCTGGTTCCCGGCTACCTTCAGGAGCCGGGAGCCAGGAGATTTTAAATTTGCCGGGGACACCCAGGCTTCTGCGCGTGCGTGTGACGTCATCGCCTGGCGCGCATGCGCAGAAGGCCGCCGGCGGGTCTGGGAGGACCAGATCTCCGGGGGACACCGCCGACAAGCCGTGTGAGTATTTTCAGCTGCCGTGATGGATCCGATCCATCAGAGCAGCTGAATTACTACTTTTTTACACAGTTTTGTTTACTTTTTTGCGATCGGCGCTATCGATTGGATAGCGCCGATCACAATGCCGGGGGGGGACTGCCCGCATCCTGGGATGACAGCTCTATGCTGCCGGCTACCTGCGGGCACTGACAGCATGGAGCTGTCACGTCCTCAGGCCAGTGGGCATTAATCCAAAGAGGATGCATAAAACTACGTCCTCTAGGATTAAAGCCCACTTTCTGAGGACGTAGTTTCCCGATGGGGCAGTCGTTAAGGGGTTAATCATACCATGCAAGCTTCTACTATTGCTCCATGGACTAGTTATGACGCCCATGTGTCTTCAGCTTTGTTGCAAGCTGCAAGGCCAAGATTACATTTTTCAGCAGTTTATGAGAGGTCAGACCAGACGGGCTACTGTAGCTTTTGACCCCTCACATGGTAGTACTAACCACTGCTTACGGGGAACACCAACCAGACCTGCCATTTTGGAGATGTTCTGACCTAGTCATCTAATCATTGCAATTTGGCCCTTGTCAAAATTGCTGAGATCCTTACACTCGCCCGTTTTTTCCTGCTTCCAACACATCAACTTTAAGAACTGACTGTTCACTCGCTGCTTAATATATTCCACCCTTTGACAGGTACCATTGTTACAAGATGAGTGTTACTTAGTTAACCTGTCAGTGTTGTAATGTTACAGCTGATCGTTGTATATTCTTTTTCTTCTCTACACATCCGAAAGAACAAGTATCAAGACAGCGCAGTATCTTCCTTTATTAGCATGTAATTGGTAAAGTATAGCTGTGCTGTACAACTTAGTAAATGGACCCTGTAGTGCTACTGCGTTATAATTGGACTAATCATAAAGAGCTTAAAATGCTAATTATTCTAGGTAGGAAATATAACTGTTGTATGGTAATAATTTTTGAAAAGGCTAATTACTGTCACAGTACAGAGTTTCAAGTGTGCTGAATCCTGACTGTAAAAACATAGGGAGCGTATGTGACATTTCCATGGAAACATATCTGCAAGTTTCTATGATCTCAGCTGCTACTGTACTTTAAGGGATTTTATGGGTTTACAGTAAATAAGAATAAACATACAGATCGTGTCCTCTGTCCTGTGTCCAACTACATTACTGTGTAGTACACCAGAGTTGGGGTCCCACAGCACTGTTATAGCCACTTTATGTAAATTATGTGTGTATGCCTTTAAATAGTCAATAATTTGTTAAATAGATGTCTTTACAAAAAAAACCTTGCATGACTCAGGCAAATTCACGCTAACCTGCTTGCATACCTGCCAATCACCCCTAGTTAGTTCAGGGATTGGTTAGCTAGCATTTCCTTAGCCTGGAATTGGTTGAGGTAGAAGGTATGGAAGGTAAAGAGTGGACGGGGTTGGAGAGTCCAGTCCAGGTCTGGAGAGGGCCTAGTCTAGGGGAGCCTGAGATAGAGACCAGGGAGAAACCAGGAGAACATCTTTACTCAGAAGTCAGTGCGGTGGAAAGGAGAACATCTAAAGTGTGAGTACCAAGCCCAGTCTTTCAGGGGTGTTAGTAGAGGAGAAAGATAGAGAGAGAAGAAGGAAGTGAAAGGAAATGGCAGCAAGGAGTCAGTACCCAGATGCAAGTAACAATTTAACCCATTCCAGTCCCAGTCAGCTAACTAAAGCTAAAGTGAATGATGCACATGGACAGGAAATAGGGGTGAGTAAATCCTCAAACCTAAGAAAAGTGTTTCTTTTATATGCCTCAATTGTCATCAACTGTGCAAGTAAATGTAAATCACGTCCGTCATCTGCCTTAAGTAAAAGTAATGCAAGTACTGTAACTTCTGCAAACTGCAAGAACTCTCTCTCTCCCTGCCAATAAAAGTGTTATATTGTTTGCACCAACTAAGTCTGCTGCCTGGAGTAACTTCTCACCACCTACACCCTCTGCACTGAGGTACCATAATATACACTCCAGAGGCTAAGACTACTACCCCCATTTTTGTGTAGTTCTCCAAATGTTTATATTTTATTTGGAACGTGTCCCTTCCCGTACACGAGCTGATGTCACAACAGACAACATCGTACCCTGCCCGACTCCGCGGGCAGCCCGCAGTGAAAACTGCCAAGATAATTTTAACTGTAGTAGTTTCAGTCCTAGACCCACTCTACCGCCTTTCCAGCAGGAGCAGCAGAGCCACTGTGACTACCATCTTAATTTACGCTCGCTGCTCAAACCTCTTCTAGGTCTGGGGCGCTGCAACTGCACCATCCTTGAGTCAAGGGTCACGCATAGAACAGCCCCTGTTACAAACTGGTTAGCCACAAGCAGTTGGCCACAGAGTCACCATGGCTCCCAAACCACTGGTTGAGGAACAAGGCTATGTGTTATATCTGCCAACTCTCCTGGATTGTGCGGGAGTCTCCTGAAATACAGTTCTACTGGACTCCCAGAAGAATAGTCAGATCTCCCATAAAGTCTGTTGATAGCCAGCACTAGATGGAGCTTGCTGCGCATGCATTACTAATGCTCCAATGGGAGCTATATAAACATGCATGCAGTGAGCTTCCCCTTGTGGCAGCTGCAGCCATAATCCACGGTGTCCATACTTCGCACCCACAGTTCTGTTTGGAGAGGAAAGGCTTGAAAACATTTTAGGCCACGGGTGCAGCGGAGAATCTCTAGCGCCGCTTGCCTCAGACAACACACTAGCCCCACCTGTATGCTGTCTGATATCCACGGATCCTGCACATTGCGTGTCCTATTCTCATCCGTGAAAACAGACGAAAGTAGGACATGCAACGATGGTCTGTGTGAAAAATCAGCTCTCGAAATAGCCTTATAGGGTATTATGGGACCATGTGCTCTATGTTGAATATATGGTCCTGTGAATGGGCCCTTAGGCTATAAATCAGATTGTAGGCTTGTCTAGCATATCGCTGATAGACAAACATTTCAACACTGACACCATATGACCATATTTCTAGATATTCAATCATTTCTCAATACTAGTGTTCTCAAAGGTTTCCAAGACCCCTACTCAAGCAAAGTACATCAAAGTACCCCTAAGGCTGCAGACGATGCTATTTGTTCAGAAACATAAGGGAACGGAAGCAAACTGACAGCACTCTGTTTTTTGAAGACTCATTTACATCAATTGGGGGAAAAAACGGAAACGTTTAATTCTGCTTTCCTGCTCCAAAAACAATTCAGAGGGATGACATTTGTGCATTGCAATAAAACGGAGGCTTCATAGGGAAACATGGGCGATTAAAAAAGGCAAAACGCAGAAAGATAGGGCAGACAGCAATTTTCAAATCTCGCAACATTGCAGGACAGAAAACTTCGCAAATGAGAATGAAGCCATTGAAAATCATGGGTTTCATAATTCAGCGTTTTCTGACATCACACGAAAAATTGCATAATTTTCTCGCAACTGTGATGGCACCCTTAGTCAGACGGGCGTACTTTATGTCCATGACCAGAACACAGACCCATAATAGTCAATGGGGCAATTCACATGTGCGTTTTTTCACAAGGGCCAATGATTCACATAAAAACATTCCCAGTATGCACTATTCTGGTCCAGATTTCAATTCCGTGTGCTATCCATTTCTTCTGTTGCAGATACAACACACACATGCTTTTCTGAATAAGCCCTAAAGGAAATATTTTCTCATGAATACTATAGCTCAACTACACTTAAAACATGTCTAATAGAGATGAGGGAGCATACTCACTAAGGACAATTACTCGAGTGAGCATTGTCCTTAGCGAGTACCTGCCCGCTCGGAAGAAAAGATTCAGGTGCCGGCAGGGGGTGGGGAGAGCAGGGGGGAATGGAGGGGAGATCTCTCTCCTTCTCCCCCCCCCCCCCCCCCCGCTCCCCCCTGCTCACTCCCGCAACTCACCGCTCACCCGCGACGGAACCCGAACCTTTCTTTCCGAGCGGGCAGGTACTCGCTAAGGACAATGCTTGCTCGAGTAATTGTCCTTAGCGAGTATGCTCGCTCATCTCTAATGTCTAACAAATTGTCCATATGTTTTCTGATATTATGGTATACTACAGTGATTTAGTCAACCTGTTATCAAAAGTAGTAATCTTTCTAACCTGTAGATGGCACTGTTGATTTTGTGGTTTAATTAGTTAATAAATCCTCTGTAGAGACAGAGCCATAAACTGAAGAGGCTAACAGAAGGAAAAAATGGTCTCAGCAGAGATTTCTTCATGAACATCATTCCTCCTACCCTTATTTAATATGTAATTGCCAGACAGATCTGTTTTACACTTGTAAGCCTTTCTCATTTCTCTTTGCTGTTTCTACCTTAAAGGGGTTTTCTAAATTAAATTTAAAATAAAAACAGGTTGACAGCAGCTTGTAAACAGAGCGCTGGTGGGGAGAATGACAGATGCGGCTCTGGAGTTGCTTGGATATGGGACAAGTGTGTATAAACTATAAACTATTTTGTTATTTTTCTGCTTGGCCAGCTGGCTTAAAGAACGTAGAACTCAGAAAAACCCCTTTAATGACATGATACACATACAGCAGCAAATCCTATTAGTGTAATCTACATGCCAATGCGTCTTAGGCCTCATTATAGGTCTGACTGTGGGAAGGGTCAATTTTAGACAAATCTGTAGTCCTAGGCAAAATTAAAAGTGGGGCTCTAAATGTTGAAATATTGTACTAACATCACAGTCAAACTCAGCCAATACAGAAAGTAATGTTCATAGAGGTGCAGTGGTGGAGTTACTTCTCACCATCTACACCCTCTGCACTGAGGTACCATACTATACACTCCAGAGGCCAAGACTACTACCCCCATTTTTGTTTGGTTCTCCAAATTTTTATATTTTATTCGGAATGTGTCCGAATGCTTCCTGGGACATTGTTAGGGTCTTAAAAGATTAGGGATACCAAGTGCAAGATTTATGTACCCCTTCTCACATAAACACATACAAGAAAGGATTTATAGGTATAAACAGTTATCAAATAATACCAGTCAGTATACACAGACCAAAAGTTACCACCATACAGTGATTAAATATTACCTCCACATTCGTATTCACAGTATATAAAGGCCAATATTACAAGTGATAGCACTCTACAATAATACCGCCACATCTGGCCATCTACCATTACATAGTAACTAAATAATATTATAACTGTTACGGAATAAAAAACACTAGACAAAGGCCAATATTATCAGCGAAAAGATAATCCTGCTGGGGATTTTCAAATCTACAGCATGCTGTATTTGTTGCAGAAATGCTACAGATTTTCATCACAGCAATAAGTAAATTCTACAATGAAATTCTGTACCGAAATCAGCATCAAAATCCGGAGACAGACTTTGGTACGGATTTATTCCGCATTGTGTGATCATGCCGTTAGGCTTGAGATAGGATCCATGCATGTGGTAAAGCTGGGTGCACACACCGTGTATATCAGCACAAAGAGTGCCTATGGTTATGTATCATGTACCTGCAAGCATTCCATGTACTTACATGGCACTTCCTTAACCCCTTAAGGAGCAGGCTGTTTTGTACCTTAAGGACCAGACACTTTTTAGGGATTTTACCCATGTGGAGATTTTACTGCCCTATTTTTTTTTCCCTTCAGCTACCAAAATTGTTTTTGCTGCATTTATTTCTATGACATATAGGGCGATTGTTTTAATATCTTTTTCACTGACTTTTTTTCGCCTTTTTTTAGTTTTATTGGGGGTATTTTTTAACATTAATAGTTTTTTTTTTTAATTAGTATATTTATGAAAAAATTGTTGGGTTTTGATTAGAGATGAGCGAACGTACTCGTCCGAGCTTGATACTCGTTCGAGTATTAGTGTGTTCGAGATGCTCGTTACTCGAGACGACTACCACGCGATGTTCGAGTAACTTTCACTTTCATCTCTGAGACGTTAATGCGCTTTTCTGGCCAATAGAAAGACAGGGAAGGCATTACAACTTCCCCCTGCGACGTTCAAGCCCTATACCACCCCCCTGCAGTGAGTGGCTGGCGAGATCAGGTGTCACCCGAGTATAAAAATCGGCCCCTCCCGCGGCTCGCCACAGATGCATTCTGACATAGAGGAGGGAAAGTGCTGTTGGTGCCGGAGCTGCTATAGGGAGAGTGTTAGGAGTATTTTAGGCTTCAAGAACCCCAACGGTCCTTCTTAGGGCCACATCTAACCGTGTGCAGTAGTGTGGAGGCTGCTTTTTGCAGTGTTGCACATTTTTTTTTTTTTGTATATCGGCCATGCAGAGCATTGCGCCCTGCAGTAATTATACATACTCCAGGGCCAGTAGTGGTGGTGAGGCAGGGACAGAAGACATATATTTTTTGAATATAGGCAGTGGGCCTTTCCAAAAACATTTGGGAAAAAAAATCTATTTGGGCTGCCTGTGACTGTCCTCAGTGTACTGGGTCTGTGCTGGGTGTAGTTGTCCTCCTAATTCATACGCAGCCAGCTAAGTGTTACAGCAGGCTTGCGCAAAATTATTTCCTGGCTCTGTGTTGGCTGTTACATCACCGCTGTATTCCTGTCCACAGTGCAACAGTCTGCAGTAATTATACATACTCCAGGGCCAGTAGTGGTGGTGAGGCAGGGACAGAAGACATATACTTTTTGAATATAGGCAGTGGGCCTTTCCAAAAACATTTGGGAAAAAAAATCTATTTGGACTGCCTGTGACTGCCCTCAGTGTACTGGGTCTGTGCTGGGTGTAGTTGTCCTCCTAATTCATACGCAGCCAGCTAAGTGTTACAGCAGGCTTGCGCAAAATTATTTCCTGGCGTTCCGTAAGCGAAGTCAGCCTCCAACCACAGGCCAATAAGCGGCACATTTAATTACAGCGTTCTGTTTCTGCACTACTGGTAATACACCATGCTGAGGGGTAGGGGTAGGCCTAGAGCACGTGGACGCGGGCGAGGACGCGGAGGCCCAAGTCAGGGTGTGGGCACAGGCCGAGCTCCTGATCAAGGTGTATCGCAGCCGACTGCTGCGGGATTAGGAGAGAGGCACGTTTCTGGCGTCCCCACATTCATCTCACAATTAATGGGTCCACGCGGTAGACCTTTATTAGAAAATGAGCAGTATGAGCAGGTCCTGTCGGGGATGGCAGAAAGTGCATCCAGCAATCTATCGAACACCCAGAGTTCTGCGCCGTCCACTGCTGCAACTCTAAATCCTCTGGCTGCTGCTCCTCCTTCCTCCCAGCCTCCTCACTTCATTACAATGACACATTCTGAGGAGCAGGCAGACTCCCAGGAACTGTTCCCGGGCCCCTGCCCAGAATGGGCAGCAAGGGTTCCGAATCCTCTCCCACTGGAGGAGTTTGTCGTGACCGATGCCCAACCTTTGGAAAGTTCCCGGGGTCCGGGGGATGAGGCTGGGGACTTCCGGCAACTGTCTCAAGACCTTTTAGTGGGTGAGGAGGACGATGACGATGAGACACAGTTGTCTATCAGTGAGGTAGTAGTAAGGGCAGTAAGTCCGAGGGAGGAGCACACAGAGGATTCGGTGGAAGAGCAGCAGGACGATGAGGTGACTGACCCCACCTGGTTTGCTAAGCCTACTGAGGACAGGTCTTCAGAGGGGGAGGCAAGGGCAGCAGCAGGGCAGGTTGCAAGAGGCAGTGCGGTGGCCAGGGGTAGAGGCAGGGCCAGACCGAATAATCCACCAACTGTTTCCCAAAGCGCCCACTCGCGCCATGCCACCCTGCAGAGGCCGAGGTGCTCAAAGGTCTGGCAGTTTTTCACTGAGAGTGCAGACGACCGACGAACAGTGGTGTGCAACCTTTGTCGCGCCAAGATCAGCCGGGGAGCCACCACCACCAGCCTCACCAGCATGCGCAGACATATGATGGCCAAGCACTCCACAAGGTGGGACGAAGGCCGTTCACCGCCTCCGGTTTGCACCGCTGCCTCTCCCCCTATGCCCCAACCTGCCACTGAGATCCAACCCCCCTCTCAGGGCACAGGCACTACCGTCTCCTGGCCTGCACCCACACCCTCAGCTCCGCTGTCCTCGGCCCCATCCACCAATGTCTGTCAGCGCACCGTCCAGCCGTCGCTAGCGCAAGTGTTGGAGTGCAAGCGCAAGTACGCCGCCACGCACCCGCACGCTCAAGCGTTAAACGTGCACATAGTCAAATTGATCAGCCTGGAGATGCTGCCATATAGGGTTGTGGAAACGGAGGCTTTCAAAAGTATGATGGTGGCGGCCCCGCGCTACTCAGTTCCCAGTCGCCACTACTTTTCCCGATGTGCCGTCCCAGCCCTGCACGACCACGTCTCCCGCAACATTGTATGCGCCCTCACCAACGCGGTTACTGCCAAGGTCCACTTAACAACGGACACGTGGACAAGCACAGGCGGGCAGGGCCACTATATCTCCCTGACGGCACATTGGGTGAATTTAGTGGAGGCTGGGACAGAGTCAGAGCCTGGGACCGCTCATGTCCTACCCACCCCCAGAATTGCGGGCCCCAGCTCGGTGGTGGCATCTGCGGCGGTGTATGCTTCCTCCACTAAACCACCCTCCTCCTCCTCCTCCTCCTCCTCCTCCTCCTACGCAACCTCTGTCTCGCAATCAAGATGTGTCAGCAGCAGCACGTCGCCAGCAGTCGGTGTCGCGCGGTGTGGCAGCACAGCGGTGGGCAAGCGTCAGCAGGCCGTGCTGAAACTACTCAGCTTAGGAGATAAGAGGCACACGGCCCACGAACTGCTGCAGGGTCTGACAGAGCAGACCGACCGCTGGCTTGCGCCGCTGAGCCTCCAACCGGGCATGGTCGTGTGTGACAACGGCCGTAACCTGGTAGCGGCTCTGCATCTCGGCAGCCTCACGCACGTGCCATGCCTGGCCCACGTCTTTAATTTGGTGGTTCAGCGCTTTCTGAAAATCTACCCACGCTTGTCAGACCTGCTCGGAAAGGTGCGCCGGCTCTGCGGACGCTGCCACCCTGCGCAGCCTGCAACATCGGTTTAATCTGCCAGTGCACCGACTGCTGTGCGACGCTCCACATGTTGGCCAGGCTCTATGAGCAGCGTAGAGCTATAGTGGAATACCAACTCCAACATGGGCGGCGTAGTGGGAGTCAGCCTCCTCAATTCTTTACAGAAAAGTGGACCTGGTTGGCAGCCATCTGCCAGGTCCTTGGAAACTTTGAGGAGTCTACCCAGATGGTGAGCGGCGATGCTGCAATCATTAGCGTCACCATTCCTCTGCTATGCCTCTTGAGAAGTTCCCTGCAAAGCATAAAGGCAGATGCTTTGCGCTCGGAAACAGAGGCGGGGGAAGACAGTATGTCGCTGGATAGTCAGAGCACCCTCCTGTCTATATCTCAGCGCGTTGAGGAGGAGGAGGAGGAGGAGGGGGAGGAGGATGAAGAGGAGGGGGGAGAGACAGCTTGGCCCACTGCTGAGGGTACCCATGCTGCTTGCCTGTCATCCTTTCAGCGTGTATGGCCTGAGGAGGAGGAGGAGGATCCTGAAAGTGATCTTCCTAGTGAGGACAGCCATGTGTTGCGTACAGGTACCCTGGCACACATGGCTGACTTCATGTTAGGATGCCTTTCTCATGACCCTCGCGTTACACGCATTCTGGCCACTACGGATTACTGGGTGTACACACTGCTCGACCCACGGTATAAGGAGAACCTTTCCACTCTCATACCCGAAGAGGAAAGGGGTTCGAGAGTGATGCTATACCACAGGACCCTGGCGGACAAACTGATGGTAAAATTCCCATCCGACAGCGCTAGTGGCCGAAGGCGCAGTTCCGAGGGCCAGGTAGCAGGGGAGGCACAGAGATCAGGCAGCATGTACAGCACAGGCAGGAGAACACTCTCTAAGGCCTTTGACAGCTTTATGGCTCCCCAGCAAGACTGTGTCACGGCTCCCCAGTCAAGGCTGAGTCGGCGGGAGGACTATAAAAGGATGGTGAGGAAGTACATAGCCGATCGCACGACCGTCCTCCGTGACGCCTCTGCCCCCTACAACTACTGGGTGTCGAAGCTGGACACGTGGCCTGAACTCGCGCTGTATGCCCTGGAGGTGCTTGCTTGTCCTGCGGCTAGCGTCTTGTCAGAGAGGGTGTTTAGTGCGGCTGGGGGAATCATCACAGATAAGCGTACCCGCCTGTCAACCGACAGTGCCGACAGGCTTACACTCATCAAGATGAACAAAGCCTGGATTTCCCCAGACTTCTCTTCTCCACCAGCGGACAGCAGCGATACCTAAACAATACGTAGGCTGCACCCGCGGATGGAAGCATTGTTCTCTATCACCATCAAAAACGTGGACCTTTTAGCTTCATCAATCTGTGTATAATATTCATCCTCCTCCTCCTGCTCCTCTTCCTGAAACCTGACGTAATCACGCCGAACGGGCAATTTTTCTTAGGCCCACAAGGCTCAGTCATATAATTTTTGTAAACAATTTTTATACGTTTCAATGCTCATTAAAGCGTTGAAACTTTCACCTGAACCAATTTTTATTTTAACTGGGCTGCCTCCAGGCCTAGTTACAAATTAAGCCACATTAACCAAAGCGATTAATGGGTTTCACCTGCCCTCTTGGTTGGGCATGGGCAATTTTTCTGACGTACACTAGTACTGTTGGTACACCAATTTTTTGGGGCCCACGCCTACAGTGTAATCCAATTAATTTTTTGCCCACCTGCATAAAAGCTGACGTTACATCAGCTGTGTTGGGCACTGCAATGGGATATATTTATGTACCGCCGGTGGGTTCCAGGGAGCCACCCATGCTGTGGGTCCACAGGGAGTTGTAACTGCATGTGTCCACTTCTAAAGAACCCCAGTCTGACTGGGGCATGCAGTGTGGGCCGAAGCCCACCTGCATTTAATCGGACGTTACCTCAGCTGTGATGGGCACTGCAATGGGATACATTTATGTACAGCCGGTGGGCTCCAGGGAGCCACCCATGCTGTGGGTGCACACGGAATTCCCATTGCGGAGTTGTACCTGCCTGTGACTATTTATAAAAAAACGCGGTCTGACTGGGGCATGCAGACACCTTGACAGAATGAATAGTGTGTGGCACATAGGTTCCCCATTGCTATGCCCACGTGTGCAGCTCCTGATGGCAGTGGCACAGGATTATATTTCTCATTGCTTCTGTACAGCATTGTGGGCTATCGCCCCGCCCCTTTTAAAGAGGGTCGCTGCCTAGCCGTGCCAACCCTGTGCAGTGTGTGCCTGCGGTTCCTCCTCATGGCAGACGCACTTATAAATAGACATGAGGGTGGTGTGGCATGAGTGCAGCTGAAGGCTGCGCAGGGACACTTTGGTGTGCGCTGTGGACACTGGGTCGTGCAGGGGGTTGGGCAGCATGTAACCCAGGAGAAGTGGCAGCGGAGTGTCATGCAGGCAGTGATTGTGCTTTGTTGGAGGTAGTGTGGTGCTTAGCTAAGGTATGCATTGCTAATGAGGGCTTTTCAGAAGTAAAAGTTGTTGGGAGGGGGGGGGCCACTCTTGCCGCTATTGTGGCTTAATAGTGGGACCTGGGAACTTGAGATGCAGCCCAACATGTAGCACCTTGCCTGCCCTATCCGTTGCTGTGTCGTTCCCATCACTTTCTTGAATTGCCCAGATTTTCACAAATGGAAACCTTAGTGAGCATCGGCGATATACAAAAATGCTCGGGTCGCCCATTGACTTCAATGGGGTTCGTTACTCGAAACGAACCCTCGAGCATCGTGATAATTTCGTCCCGAGTAACGAGCACCCGAGCATTTTGGTGCTCGCTCATCTCTAGTTCTGATATATAATATGTATAGTTTTGGATTACAGGGCGCACACTGTTTTGGTTGGCATCGACAATACCGCCCATAGCATGCTATGCAAAATTGATTCTTCCTGCACACAAGCGGAAGCCAATTGCGGTTTCCGCTTGCGGATTAAAAACCGCAGCATGCTCCATTTTTGCGTGCATTCTGCGGGGAAGGCTTCCATTGAAGTCAATGGCCCTTCCACAATTGATATTGGGGAAAGGTCATGGATTCCATGTCATCACTACGAGATAACGCAGGAAAAGCAGGAGTTAAAAAAAATCTGAACTGCACATGACCAACGGCGAGCCGTGTGGACCAAACGCAGTACAGATGAAGATTCAAGAAAACCGGTACGCGCGGATGCTGCTGCTGCCAAGGCTGTATTCCGCATGCGGAATCCAGCTCTGCCGTATGCATGCAGCCTAAGGCCTCATGTCCATTGGTGGATCGGATTCTGCATATGAGAACCCGCAGTGGAATCCGACCCTGCCCGTGGCTGAGGACACTGCAGGTGTTCTACTTACTCGTCCGGGTCTTCATTTCCTTCACTGCAGATGTGTGCGGAAGCGCCGGTGGTGCGCCGCCGCACATGTGCAGTGGAGGTTTTTTTTAAACTCCTACTTTCCCGTGGAATCCAATTCAGTTGCGTATGGGCTGCGGATCGGACAGCTTCCATTGAATTCCATTGTTACATCTGGGATCCACATATCCCGTGTTGATCTAGTCCAGAATGGACCCCCCGCCGTCTTCTGCGCATGAGCGCCAAAGAAAAAATGGTGACGCATGTGCAGAAGCCCAGATTGGCACGGGATATTTAAAATCTCCTGGCAGGAGATATCATCGGGGAGATGCGGTCACCTGTCCCCAGGCCTGTGATCGTTGTTATCCAATGAATACTGGCGATCACTGAAAAGTAAAAAAAAGTGAAATTTTCAGCTGCTCTCAGGGATCGGATCCATGAGGACAGCTGAAAATACTCAACCCCCATCCTCCATGATGTCCCACAGAAGGACCGGAGAGCTCGGCAAATTTAAAATTTCCCTGCACCCGGCTGTCGAAGATAGCTGAGTGCAGGGAGATGTCACCGGGGACCACTGTATGCGCTTCCCAGTCAAATGATCACTATTATCCATTGGATAACAGTGATCATGGAGAGTTAAGAAGTGTAAAAAAAAAAAGTTTAAAAAGTTAAAGTTTCATCTCCCCTTACAGATTGTATCCATAGGGAAAGATGAAATGACAAACTTAAGGTTCCCAAATTTGTTCCCTGATCAGATGTTTATGCGTGGAGCTTTCTCAGCTTTGGCACATGCGCCCGTCAGCAAAATGTCGGACGCATGTGCAAAAGTCAAGAGCTGTCCGGTAAACTTAAAATCTCCCTGCTTCTGGTTATCAAAGGTAGCCAAGAGCCTGGAGACTTCACAGGGGTCCGCGGTATGTGGTCCCCGATCACGTGATCACTGTTATCCAATGGATAATGGTGATCACGTAAAAAGTAAAAAAAAGTTGAAGTTTCATCTCCCCTCACCGATGTCATCAGTGAGAGGAGATTAAAGAGGACCCCACATTTTGAACACAGTCGCGATCCTCCTCTGTGGACCTTCTTGGCTTCTGCGTATGCGCCCGCCGGCAAAATGCGCAAGAGCCAGGGAGGGCCTAGGAAATGTAAAATCTCCTTGCTCCTAGCGACCAAAGGTGGCCTCATTGAGCGGTTCTCAGTCATGTGATAAAAAAGTAGTGATCTACCTTAGGCCGTTCTCACATGACCAGATAGCTATTGCGTATTCCGCATGAGTTTGATCCGTGGTAATCAAATGCACTGGATTACACAATTCCCCTCACATTAGTGGGTTGGAATTACGTAATCCACTCGCAGAAAATAGAATGCATGTTCTATTTTACCGTGGATATCCGCAACATAGAGCGCCTTGTGCTCTATGGTTGTGGATATACCCGCAGCCCATATGCAACTACATTGTGTACGAGCTGTGGGTACCCGCATCATCTCTAAGCGAAGGCGCAGGAAATATAAAGTAAAAAAGGTGTACTGCACATGACCGCCTGTGTGAGTAGGCAGTTATGCGCAGTACATTACACGGCCGTATGCAGCGCCACGACCAGGCTCACAGCTGGGATCCGCTGCAGACCTCCGCAAGCAGATTCCACTTACGGCCGTGTGAGCCCAGCGTTATTCAGACTGCTACCTGTAATACATAATTTACAAGAAGCCCTGGGAACACTTGCCTTCCTGCAGTTCCAGGAGCAGCTTGTTGAGTGCCTTCTGTTTGAGACGCACTACAGCAAGATTACAAAGCCTCACAGAGCGCCACTTTTTACACCCCATCCCTGCCAATGAGGTCAAGAAATGCCCCCAAAAAAGCATGGGTGAGGAGGGATGCCCAGTTTTATTGCCCATGTGCCCATCCCAACTGGGCCCCCGTAATTACCCCTGTCTCCGGACATACCACACAGTTTACATTATTACTTTTATCTAAGATTTAGGGAACACCAAGAAGGGGGGGGGGGGATTATTTTTAGGGAGTCCATTTTTTTTATGCACAAGTGAGCAATGGGGCCTGGAATATATTTAGTTGTGCCCTGAAAGCCAATGGGTGTTCCCTCATGAAAAATTGATTCAAAAACTGTGGGGTCAAAATATGCAGTACACCCCTAGATGAATTCATTAATGGGTCTAGTTTTCAAAATGTGGTCATTTGTGGGGGTTCTCCATCGTTTTGGTGTCTCAAAGGCTCTACAAGAGAGTAATGGGGCCTAAAACTTCTTCAAGCAAAATGTCTGTTCTGAAAGCCACCTGCTGCTCCTTTCAGTTTGGGCCCCGTTGTGCATACAGACATAATATAAGGGCCACGACGGATATGTTTTTGAACACAGGACAAATAGGTATATTCATTTTGGGGTGTAAATCCTCATTTTCATGTGCGCTACAGAAAAACAACCTACCTTTAAAATGACATATTTGCAAAAATACAACATTTCATTTTTTCTCCTCTAAATTGCATTAACTCCTGAAAAAATCGGTGGGGTGAAAATACTCCTGACCCCCTCAGTGAATATATTAAGAGGTGTAGTTTTTATAATGGGGTCATTTGAGGGGATATCTATCATTCTGACACCTATGAGCCTCTGCAAACTTGGCTTGGTGTAGGAAAACAAAGTGTTGATATTCAATGTTAAACTTATACATTTCCTAAATGGTTAAAAAAAATAAAAAAAACTTTTTCAAATGTGCATCCAGAATAAAGTAAACGGATGGAAATGTATATCTTAGCAAAAAATTGTACAGTATGTTTGCACATATTTGAGATATTGCAATTGAAAATGGGAAAAAATGACAATTTTTTCAAAATTTTCCCAATATTGGCACTTTTAATAAATAAACCAAAAATTCTATTGGTCTATTTTTACTACCTAAAATGAAGTACAATATGTGACGAAAAAACAATGTCAGAATCACTTGGATATGCAAAACCTTTACATGGTTGTTCTATGTTAATGTGACACATGTCAGATTTCCAAAATTTGGCCTGGTCATTAGGGTGCAAACAGGCTTGGTCACTAAAGGGTTAAGTAGAGTGACATCCCCAGGCTGAGCATTCCAGCTCCTATGAGCCAATAACTTTAGTTTATGGGGTTCATAGAAGCTAACAGTCCCTTTAAAGGGGTTGTCCCGCGCCGAAACGGGTTTTTTTTTTTTCAAACCCCCCCCCCCCCCGTTCGGCGCGAGACAACCCCGATGCAGGGACTGAAAAAAAGAACAGCACAGCGCTTACCTGAGTCCCGGCGCTCCGGTGACTTCTATACTTACCGGTGAAGATGGCCGCCGGGATCCTCTACCTCCGTGGACCGCAGCTCTTCTGTGCGGTCCATTGCCGATTCCAGCCTCCTGATTGGCTGGAATCGGCACGTGACGGGGCGGAGCTACACGGAGCTACACGGAGCCCCATAGAGAACAGGAGAAGACCCGGACTGCGCAAGCGCGGCTAATTTGGCCATCGGAGGGCGAAAATTAGTCGGCACCATGGAGACGAGGACGCCAGCAACGGAGCAGGTAAGTATAAAACTTTTTATAACTTCTGTATGGCTCATAATTAATGCACAATGTATATTACAAAGTGCATTATTATGGCCATACAGAAGTGTATAGACCCACTTGCTGCCGCGGGACAACCCCTTTAAGGTAGACTGCTCCAAGCAATATTGGCAGAACTGTACAATTATCTAATGTGCTTTGGATGTTTGCCTGACAAGCATTCAGCAGAGTTTGGGGAGCGATGATTGGGTATGTTGGATTAAACATGTCTGATTCTTTAGATCTAGCCGAAAGTACAACACTTGGTTGAACCAAATGTGTATGTGGGAGATCATGGGAAATAGCTGTCAGCTAAATGATAATTCAGGAGATGTTGAAGGTGTATGATCACCTTCAATTGTATTAGCTGCTATGCCAATAAATTTAAATGTATTTGCACCTTGTTTTACACACCTATTATTAGATAAGCCTGATAACGTGTTGCAGTTTTTTATTTCATTATCTTCGTTAATAAAATTATTCCTGAAATTCATGATATTATTGTCTGTTGCCTTACTACGGACTATTTTCTGTGGGCTCGTTCACACGAGCACTGTGGGCGCGCAGTATAGCCACGTGCGAAGATCGCGGCTATACTGCACTAAAGATCGCGTGAAGGGGTTAATTCCTGCTACTTGAATCAGCCCGTTCATACGATCCGAGGTGCGTGCTTTCCAGCTCCCATAGGAGTGTATGGAAAGCACACACCAAAGATAGGTCAGGTCCTATGTTTACGCATATCAGGGACCTTAGATGCGTCATGTCTAACATTCTTTCATGTGAATGCTTCTATAGTGCTTGTGTGAATGAGCCCTAAATGGAATGAATTGTGACATGTAGGTGCATTAAGTATGTAGTCACTTTTCTTTCTCATCACATCACTAGATCACAGATGTCAAACTCAAGTCCCGCAAGCCGAATCCAGACTGCCACGTCATTTTATAAGGTCCAGACTCGGAAGAGCCTGAGCTGTCCTGGAAAGACCCTCTGACACACTTTAGATTCGTTTGTGGCCTGTTGTTGGGTACCAGGATTGCAGCCACCATTTTGGTCCTTCACTGCGACGCTGGGTGCATGCAGCCTGAGCACTGTGGCTGTTACTGCAGCCCATAGAGCCTTTGGTGTGCACTCCCAGTGAGTAAGGGTTCTGCCCTAAGAAATTTTTGAGGAATCTTTCATCAGGTTCTGCTAACTCCCATCATTTTTCCTTTTCTCTGACTAGCTGAAAGTTTAAGTGTTTGTGTTGGGAGACTTGTGCCTCAATTTTTCTGGACTAGAACCTTGGTCTGGTCTGTCCTGTCCTCCCCCTTTTTAATATATCTTTTAAAATACAGTCTTACAAACGGCCCTTTATAGGCAACCGTAATGCTAATGTAGCCCTTGGTGAAAATGAGTTTGACACCCCTGCACTAGATTGTCCATTACTGCTGCAACTTTTTTTAAAGTGGAGATGGAAGCGTACATATATGCCGTTCAATCCCTCCATATTAATTAAATATAGCTTGTAATTCCTCTATTTATTTTTGATAGTTGAAAAGGTTCGTTAACTATAGGCCATGTGACAAATAACTGATATGATAGAGAAACATTGGTTTAGGGACTAAGTCCAGGATTTGATAAGTGATTCTACTATCTAGACTTGACCAGTTTAGCCCTACCTTATATACACTGACATGCCAAAAATCATGGGACAGGATGTAATATTGTGTAGGACTCCTTGCAGCCCAGTGAAGTGCATCAACTCGATGTGGGATCAATTCTACCAGTGTCTGGAGGGATGTTGAGCCATATCATCTGGATAGTCACTTTCAGCTCTGTGGTATTTGTAGGTGCAGGATCTTGGGTGCAAACGGACCTCCTATATCAGCCCACATCCTATCAAAGCTTGATTGGGCTGATATTGGGTGAACCTACAGGCTACACCATTCATAGGAACTCTGCAGAATGCTCCTTGAACCAATTCTGGGCAAGTTGGGCATGACAGCACACTGAATCATCATACTGGATTGTCTGATTATTGTAGGGGTACATGGAAGTCCATAAAGGATTGAAAATAGTCACCAAGCAGTGAAACGTAGTGAGCACCAGTCAATGACATGTTTAGGCAGACCAGTAGCCTCAACCCTTGCCATGAGAACACACCACACACCAGTATGGAATCACCACTAGCTTGCACAATGCAAGATTGACTACTGGGGTCCATGGCTTCATGGGGTCTACATCACACATGAGCCTACCATAAGCCTGAAAGAATTGGTGCCATGACTCATCAGACCACACCACATGTTACCAGTCCTGTAGGGTGAGGCACTGTGTCCGCTGTTAACAGGCAGTCTAGTGGGTCTTCCGCGCCCATATCCTATGGAAGCTAAAGAATGCTTCACTGACCTGCATGATATGTGTGTGGGGCCTCCTGCATTTAATGTGGATGCGATCTTGTGCTGGAGTCACTTGTTTGTTCGCCTAGACAATTCTAGTCAGATGTTGTCAAGTCATGATCTTTAAGTACCAGTGGGCGGCGATTGCACTGTCTACTGTGGATGATAATGCAGTCAATGATGTATTCTTGCTATACATGTGACACAGTGGCTCGAGGAATGTTAAATGCTCACGCAACTTTGGAAATGGAACATCCCTTTCATCTGGCACCCTCCATCTTGCTTTGTTCGAACTCCGATAATTCACATTGCCTATCCATGAAAACACTGGCTAGTGTTCAGCCTCACTCACAAGGTAACATTTTACAACTTATACAAGTATGGACGTTTCCAAGCCGTCACCAGAGGTAATGTTGCTTCATAGTCAACCCCTTAAGAACATGGCCTATTTTGGCCATGAGGATTTTCATCTCCACTTTTCAAAAGCCATAACCTTTTTTTATTTTTCCATCAACATGGCTGTCTGAGGTCTTGTTTTTTTTGCGTGGGAAATGTAGATTTCATTGGTACCATTTTTAGGTACATTTAGTATACTGTAAAACTTTTATTTTTATTTATTTTTGATGTGGCATTCACAGTCCAAAAACTTTTTTATTTTTCCATGGACGGGGCTCTGTGAGGGCTTGATTTTTGTGTGACGAGCTTTAGTTTGAATTTGTACCATTTTGGGGTAAAAACGGCTTTTTTGATCACTTTTATTGTGTTTTTTGAGAGGCAATGAATGGCTGTGATTGGTGCATCCAGCGCTGGCTGTGATTGGCTGAGCCCACGAGTTAAGCCAATTAAAGCAATCTCTTGCTGGAGACGGGGTCTTCAAACCCTGTCACTAGCAAAAGATGCTCTGTCAGCAATGACAAGTGCCTGGAAGCCTGCCTGGAGCTCCGGGGAGCAGCGGCAGGCACCAGGACGGCGCCCGCTAAGTGAGTACTGATATTTTCTTTTCAGCTGTGCTGAAAACGCACTCAAAACGATGGAAAACGCTGCGTTTCTACAAATGCCTGTGAGAAGGAGGCTTAACAAACACTTCATTGAATCTTTTAAAGCATTTCAAGAGCTTGGGAATGATAGAGTGTAATGTTTGTGGTCCTCACATTTCTACATGTTAAACTCTGTCAATTCATTTGCCTATAACGTATGTGTATGTTTATAGATGTAATAGGGTTGATATTGTCATTTGGCATAATGTGAACTTATATCACAATTTGACATTTTCTGGAGTTTTCATAAAATATCATAAAATAAGAAAATAAATGAAGTTGTAACATTGTGGTCTTTGGGTAACGTATAGCGGCTATTTAGTTTCTTTAGTGTTGACTGATTTTTGTTCTATTAGCCCAAAGCTGTGATCAGTGACTGCAGTTTGCTCCATCATTTATTGAAAGTCATGTGAAATACATTTCATATCTGATCATAGGCTCTGGCTACCTATTAATACTTCCTCCCTGCTTTACACTTCAGCTCTGATTCTTCACATTAGCTACTAGTGCATGAATTTTCATTACAGAAAATATATAATAATTGTAATTTCAAGCAACTAACCCACACATACTGGGATGAATTAAACACTAATAAAAGCTAGGGGAAGGATTGTGGAGAACCACTTTAAATCATTAGGCACATACTTACCATTTAAATCCCCTGTCTATCCCATGCCAATGTTTCCATGGTTCCCATCTGGTCTTCGTCTACTAGCCTACCTTGATGACATGTTATAAGCTCTCATCAATGATAATCATGGAAAAAGGTTGCCCAGTGGAACAACTTAGCAGGTGGCATAAAACGAGGGACCACATTTTAAATATATAGCTTTCATTTATTCATTAACAGACAACGCTTCATTCAAATACATTAATATTAAAATATGTTCAAAAGGGAACCTTTATAAAGTACAGCTTTACTGCTAGAACAGAAGGATTCCAAGAAAACCACAGAAGGAGAGATGGGTCAAAAAGCTCTGGTTGGTTCATCCACAATGATCCACTTGATGCAGAAATGATTCTTTGCGCCTGTATATACATTAGATTATGATTTGGCCAAATCACTTGTAACACATGGCCTTCAAATCAAGAGAGAGAATTGATAAAGGAAACATATGTAAAAACACTAAACATAAAACATTTGTACTCCATGTTTCGACCATGGGGTCTCTAATAAAGGAGATGTATAATATTTTGCACTGCAGACATCAGTGCCACAAGTTTGGGTGGATTGAAGTATTTTGCGGATGAATTAATCCCAGAACCTTATATGAAAAATGCTAGGCAGCTGTGTATTTCTGAGCTTTTCAAGAGATTTGTACAAGAAAATCAACATTTCTTAATGGATGATCAAGAGTAGTAAGGATTGGTGCCACCGATGACTGGAATAGAAGAAATCACCCCACTTCTAAAACAGTTATTATTGTGTGAAGAGGAAAAAGAGAAGAAGAGTGGAGAGATACATGAAACAGGTATGAACAGGAAATGATGAGAAATAAAACCACAGAAATCGATGAGAGTCGAGGAATATCCATAAGAAAGACAACTTGTAAAGGATTGTCACAATATCAGCATCACAAAATGTAGTACTATAGTATCAAAACAGATAAAATTTGGTCCACTGGATTTGGTACACAAACATTTAAAATTACAACCATATTTTCGCTTTATGAAGAATCCCTACTTATTGTTGTTTGAACATGCAGTGTACATGTCAATGGTCAAGGCTTAACGGTGTAAGGAAGGGCGTATATGAAGTAGTCAATCATGTGAACCATTTGCGCCAATAATATTGCACATAAGATTTTAAAAGGTTTCTTCATGGGTGCAAATTTTTTCTAGTTACTATGGAATGAGCTCAGATGGGGCTGTTGATGCCTGTATACTACGCATATTGCTTCGGGAGAGGAACATTTTAATGAAGATCACTGGATCAATGAATACCAAATCTCGGATGGTGAATTCCAGAAGATAGAGGGCTAGGTTCTTAAAATAACACCCAGAGAAAACTGCTAGAATTTGTTATGTCTAATGCAAGGCCGGAGTGAGTGTTCCTTTATTAAATATTGAAAAATACAACAGAAATTGTATGTGTTTGATTACTATTTATGTTCGTTTTAAAGAAACATTTAAAAAAAAAAAAGTTTGATTTTGGGAACCACATGCACTGCATGTAAAGAAGTGACAAGTGGGTACATGGGGTTTTCTCAAGGAGGAGTAGAAAAATAATTTCCTGCACTTCCTCCCTTAACCACCTCCTTCCCTTTAATCACTTAGTATAGTTAAAATAGAGAAATATATAAAGAATTCTTTATGTGTCTCAGGAGCTTATCATGGGGCCTCCTTCTCACTGTCCTGTATCTGACGGTAAGCCCAACAAGAGCCTCCTCCCTCTGCCCTGTTTGCAGTAGGACAAGATCATTAAGGGGAAGTTTACAGAGGCTCATAGTTAGCAGAGTAATCGCTCAAAAGAGATGCTTGATTTTTAAGTGACCTAAAATGTAAGTGCCTGTTAGTCAATTTAAACAGGCAGTTGATTTTCTATGAATGACTGCCTGTTTACTCTGAATGGAGGTAGGCGGCTAGAAGAGATCTGCAGCACAAACTGCCTCCACTTAGTGAGCGATCATCCCTCCCATGTAAAAGCACGAGAGTTGTTGGCATGGCTGTTGGGCACTTAACCGCCTGACAGTCATCCTGTGTAGAAGTACCCTAAAGGCCCATTTAGACGGGACAAATGTCTGGCAAACAATATGGCTCCAGTGCTGTTGCATGGGAGGTAGTAGTGCTGGCTCGCTCACAGAGTGGCCAGCAGGGGGGCGGGGCGGCTGTAGGAGATTTCACTCCTCGCTCTCCCCTGGCCCTCTTCATTGACTTAACATAGCGGCTGTTCAATAGTGAATGGCTGCTGTTCAGCTCACTGTTCATCGTCTATGCAGCATAAATGATGAACGATGATGGTTCAGTGTAAATAGCAGCCATTCAGTATTGAACAGCTGCTATGTTAAGTCAATAGAGAGGGGTGGGTGAGAGTGAGGAGAGAAATCTCCTCCAGCCGCCCCACTGTGAGCCAACAATACTAGCTCCGGTGCAGTAGCACAAGAGCGAGTATGTTCAGGGATGAATGCCGGGCATCGTTTGCCCAACATTTGTCCTGTCTAAATGGGCTTAAGCCATGCCCCTTGGCTAATCTCTGCTGATCTGATGACAGATCAGATGGTCAAAGGATCAGCCAGAATCAGCCCCTGTGTTCTCTGCAGGAGTTCCGCAAGATTGTTTGCTGCAGAAACATGCAGAAAATGCTGGCAAACAGTGGTGACAAGATTACTCCTGTTTACTGTTATCACAGTTCCAGGTGTAGTGTCCCTTTAATTGAGTGCTGCCTGGCTACATTGGGACTGGGAAATAAGCAGTGCTGTTTACTTTTTAGTAAGTGAACAGTAAGTTGCTGACTGTCTGCACTGACCCAGGGCTTCTAGCAGTGCTGAACCAAGACCAGAGTTTTATGATAATAGAAATTCAGTAGAACAATGGGGGTCCGGGTTTTATAGCCGTAATACAGATGCTGATATCTGTCCACAGAAACCTGCTTAACATTCACCAACACTGCACAAAATAACCCAAAATATGTTGTAGATTGAAAAATGGTGAAATCTGAAGTGGTTGAACAATGAGTTGATAGATTTGCTATATTTCAGTGTGGATGTGGTAACCGCACACAAAGCAATAATTTACACTTTCTGTACCAATAAATGCTAATCTTTAAATGATATATACATTTAAGCATAACAGGGAATGAACAGCGATTCAACATTTTGTGTACAACATTGTCCTATATAGCAAATGTTTGATCTTGGGGAAAAAAGAACAATTACATACAGAGAGTACAGGACGAGCAAAATCACATCAATATATACCTGAATATGAAGTATGGATGTCCCTGCCCATATCAGCAGAGCCGCCATCCAGGCAGTACAGATGGTATTGCAGGCTGCCTGGTAATCATCCCACAGAACATGCACAATTTCCCTTATGTTAAATAGAAAGGTCCTATATAATAGGCAAAACGTCTATTTTAACCCCTTCCCTCTGAAGCCATTTTTGGCAGCAGTATTTTTGGGTTTTTATACCCGCCTTCCAAGTGCCATACCTTTTTTATTTTTTCAGGCCATGTTGCCATGTTTGGGCTTGTTTTCTTGGGGATAAGTTATGTTTTGTAATGGAACAAGTTAATGTATTATATATCCAATTAAAATACCGTTAAACATTTTTAAGTGTGATGGACTGAAAAAAGACACAATTGTTGCGTTGTTATTTGGAGTTTTACAGCATTATATCTCGTAAATGGCATTTTGACTTTATTCTGCAGATCAGTATGATTAACATGATACCAATTCTATATAATTGTTTTTATGCTTTAATACTTTTAAAAACAAAAAAAAGCATAAAAAAATGTATCCTTGTGATGCCACGTTTTGAGATCCATAACTTTTTAAAAAATTTTCTGCCAATGAAGCTGCAGTTTTTATTGGTACCATGTTGGGAGACATGGGTTCATGATCTACGGCTTCAGCCTGTGGAATAAATAATGTGATCTTGTAATAGTTTTTGTACTTTTACAGATGCAGAGATACCAATTATGTTTATTTTTTATTGGTTAGATGTGAAAAGGATATTTTTGAACTTTAAGGGCTTATTCAGACAGCTGTGTTTTTGGTCCACGTGCTCTCCAATGTTTTTTGTGTCCAATTTTAAACACCCATCCAAATGCCTTTTAATATGTATTTTAATATTTTTGAACATTTTTTAAATTCCTTTTTTACTTTTACTTTGCAGTCCCAGTCAAGGACTTGGACATGTGATCACACTCATTCCTATAACACTTATGGATGCAGTGTATTGTGCTGCCGGTGCTATCCTATTACATTCTGCCTCTGGCTGGGTGTAATTGGAGTACAAACATATCAGACATGGGGACCTTCACTAGACTTCACAACAACTACCATGACAACTGCTAAGCACCTTTAGATCTTGCTACTGGGGAGGAGTGTTGGCGGGAGCTCCCTTCCCAGTCTAACACCTTAGATGCTGCAATGCCATTTGACTACAACATCTAAGTGGATAAATGGCTGGGATTATCTCCAATGTTGCAGGTGGGGATGTCAATCATGTAGCACAGTGGACACCTGCCATTGATTCTCTTGCAACATATGACATACAGTATGTATATGTGACATGTTGGGAAGAGATTAAAGAGTTTGTGCGAGATTAGAAAAGAGATCTGCTTTTTTTCCAAAAATAGTGCCACTCCTATCTGTCTTCTGTATCTGGTATTTATGTCCATTCAAGCTAATGGGCCTGAACTGCAATACAAGAAATAGCCCATGAATACAGCAGCACTCTTTCTTGAAAAAAAAAAAAGAATTATGTTTCCCCTTGGGTGTCCACCAAGAGTGCACGAAGGAGTCTAGAATCTAGAAAGAAGCCGAGGGAGCCATGACTATTTGTCTATATGGGGCCCAGATGTTTCTGATGGCAGCCCTGCTTATGAGCTTACAATCTAAAGGAGTCCCATGAAAAAGAGATCAAGACGCTCAAAAATCTGCTATATAGGTACAAAGCTGATATTTTTTGCACTTAAACATCTGCACATTTTAGTAGCTAAGGCAACAAGTGGGGACTCAACCATTGTAAAGATTCCCTGCTTTCAAACATATTGTGCTTGACTGTACAGTCCTATTTTCCATTGACTGTAAAAGAAAAAAACAATATATAGAATGTTGATTGTCACAATCAGTCATCTGGAAGCAAATACACTTTCCTTTACTCGTATGTAGTAATGTATTTATTGTAGTGATACCCCGACAACGATACCCTTGACAGCTGTAGAAAGAGGCATAATCCTTTCTCTCTTAACTTCAATCTTGCAATGGTCTCTCTCTTTAATTAGTAGCACTATTGGAAGTGGCAGTGAGTAGCAGTTACAGTATAAAGTGTTTCTAAGAGTAAAAGTAACAATAGATTTAATCCCTGCATTCATTCACTTAGTTCAGTTAAATGTAAATTATAGCTCACATATAGGTTTTACTTCAAGAAAATGTCTATATCTTCATGGTTATCCAAGTATTTTCTTAACATTGAACTGTTATTCTTAATTTCCTGGTAAAGCTCAGTTTTGGTTGAGGACTGGATTTCAACCTTCTGTCTCTGTGGATTCAAGTCTTTTTTCCCAAAGTACTTTTTTAAAATGGGGATATTGACTGGATGGGGATTTTGATGTACTCTAGTTATCCTAGATTCATAGGGCTGGTAGGATAGGTACCATAAAGATGCTTCCTGCTCCATGCATACCAAAATACTCATTTGGGAAATAAGGGCCTTTCTCCCTATTAAGGGCCCTTTTTACATAGGCAGACTTTTTCCGCACCATGGTAAATTCTGCACTAAAATCTACACAGTTCCGTGAAAATTTTGATGTGGAATTACAATGGCTTACTTCTGACAGCAATTCCGAATCAAAATCTGTAATGAGACTTGCAGATTTTAGTGTGGATTTTGCAACGGCAGATTCAAATCGCAGATTTGTAGTGCCGAGTGCGGAAAAATTCTACCCATGTGAAAAAGCCCTAATGCTGACTTGGGAGGAGGTAGCTTTTGAGGCTTAATCTACAAGCAAAACTGAGATTCTGTTTTTTGGCTTCAGGTAGGTTTTAGCTTTTTTTGAAGTATGCTCCCTGTTATTAACAAGTGGAGTTAATGTTTTTAAAACTTGCTCAAGGCCATTCAAAAATGGAGTATATGTAAGATTTATGATTCCATGGCAATACCTGTATTGCTTTTTTGTTTATGCCTTCTATTATATTTAATAGGGGACATCTTAATGGAGTCAAAATACATTTAGCCACTGTGGATAGTAGGGTTTATAATAAAAATGTCATACATATTTTTGAGCCACTACTTATAGTCATCAAAACATAATTTTCATCATGATCACACCCCTATCCATATGTCCTTTTTGGGGATAGTCCCTTATGAGTCGGAATAGACAATCTCTATGTGAGGATGTATCCACATAGGCGATGTTCCCGTGCAAGTTCTGTCCGACTCTGAGATGGAAAGAACATGCGTGGGAAAAGAACCCATTCATTTGAACAGGTTCATTCACTCAAGCAGTTTTTCACTTGAGTCAATAGTCAGAGTTTAAATAATTACTCTACGTCCTATTTTTGGGAGATTCTTGTTCAAGAATCACCCAATATTTTCTATGAGAGGGTTCTAAATAGTGATCACACTCACATGCCATGCAAGTTGCATACAAGTGCAATCTGTTTTTAAAGCACTATTGGAACAGCCTATGATTGTTTTCGTGCACGTGAAAAACACGCATAAATCTGATGCAAATCACGTGTTTTATTGCAAAAATGCAACATACACACATGAACATTGCAGGTACAGTGGTCAGTTTTTCACAGACCTACATCGCACTCGCCTGTGTGAGTTCACCTTAGAGTGTTTTCTACTCCAAGCCAGTCCATGCAATTACATGGCTGTTCATTCATTTGCAGCTAATGGTTGTTGCTGCAGGGAAAAGGTAGGGAGTTAGAGAAGAGAAGCCAGATCTAGGGTGATCAGCCGGTCACTGGTCGATTTGGTTTTAAAAAGGAGTTATACTTATGGGATTATAAGTGATATTTTTATATCTCCGTTTGCTACACAATATTTACCCATTTCCTCACTCTTAGTAAATAAATAGCACATGACTTACATTGTATCTTATTTCTGAACTCTTCTTGTATGTTTTCATCCTGATGCTGTATAATTTTTCTTTTTAATCTTTTTGTACTATCTTTGGGATGTAGCGAAAATCATCCTGTGTAGCATGAAGAAGCAGTCTATTGTGTAGCAGATAGAACTTCCTGAACTCCTCCTGTAAATGTCCTCAATGTATTCAATTATAATCCCTCAGACACTAATTAAATGGGTTACTAGGAAACTAGAGCTCACAAACTGTGGTATATCAAAGGGATCTTCCGGAACTTTAATATTGATGGCCTATCCATAGGATAGGTCATCAATATCAGTTTGGTGGAGGTCCAACTCCCGATACCCCCAGCAAACAGCTGATTGCAGGTGCCACAGTGCTCAGACGAGCGCTGTCGCTTCATCATTGTTTACCAGGCACAGATCTGTACATTCGGTAGCCCTTGTGCCCGATACTGCAGCTTATTCCCATTAACGTGAATAGGACTGAGCTGCAGTACTTGGCACAGCTGCTACAAAATGTCCAATAGGCTAAACAGGAGACTCAATAATTTATTTTATCTTCTTCTAGCTACCAATTTATTTTTGGAAGGATGGATAATGTAGCTATAATTTTTCAATAACCTGGTTTCTTGGTAGTACAAACTAAAATAACAGAAAAGTTGTTTCTGTTATTATTAAATTTGTGGCAGCTATAATAATGATGTCATCGTTAATCTTGATAAATTATTTCTAAAAGCAACACATTTACTTTTCTGACTTTCTTTACTTCACCTATACAAATGTTAAGGCAAAGTTTCTAATGCTATACTGGTCAAACTATAAATATAATATCTAAAAACCAAGTATTGCAAATATTTTAATTGTAAAAATGCATATAGGAATTCCCTATGTTTTATAACGTATAATAAAAGACTTTTTCGTTAAATTATCAGTTCAAGTATTTTAGTTTTCATACTAAACCAGCTGAAATATTGTGAAAAAGGATACTGCCTCTTGGCCAAGTCATATAAATATTTTAGTCATTTACAAATAACCACGAAACAGGAGGTTTCTCAAAGCTATGTCACAGCTACAGCTTTGAACAAGTATATACACACAGCAGCGCGTGGAGCACATGTACCACCAAGCGCTCACAGACACCCCCACTCATTCATACACGGTAAGTGATATCATGAGGTTTTCATTCCAAGGGCGGCATCCACTTCCTCCTCTGGTTGTAGAGTATGCCACTGAGCGATAGGCCTTCTGGGATTAGCTAACATATCAGACCAGTGACGGAGCTCAGTCCCTGTAGCATTGCAGCCCACAAAGACCTTTCCAATAGCTTCATTTTTGCCCAACTTGTCATAATCAAGTACTGTAATAACCACTTGCACTTTCTGTGGAAACAAAAACATAATGTTATTCAAACCACTGGAAATTAAAAAAGACAAATGGACAAGGCAATTAAATTTCCCTGCCACACCTTCACTAATGGTTGGAGGATCAATGAGTTCTTAGAGGGGTAGCTTCTTGGACCCAATACGCAGTCTGTAATAGGTCCCAACCTATAATCTATCCTCATATGGGGAGAAGGATATTTGGGTCCTCTAGGATGTGACTCCAAACTCTCTACTCCCTATGGTTATGTCACTAATGTTTAGGACTAGAGATGAGCGAACGTACTCGTCCGAGCTTGATACTCATTCGAGTATTAGTGTGTTCGAGATGCTCGTTACTCGAGGCGAGCACCACGCGCTGTTCGAGTTACTTTCAATTTCATCTCTGAGACGTTAGCGCGCTTTTCTGGCCAATAAAAAGACAGGGAAGGCATTACAACTTCCCCCTGCGAAGTTCAAGCCCTATACCACCCCCCTGCAGTGAGTGGCTGGCGAGATCAGGTGTCACCCGAGTATATAAATCGGCCCCTCCCGCGGCTCGCCACAGATGCATTCTGACAGAGATCAGGGAAAGTGCTGCTGGTGCCGGAGCTGCTATAGGGAGAGCGTTAGGAGTTATTTTAGGCTTCAAGAACCCCAACGGTCCTTCTTAGGGCCACATCTGACCGTGTGCAGTACTGTTGAGGCTGCTTTTAGCAGTGTTGCACATTTTTTTTTTTGTATATCGGCCGTGCAGAGCATTGCGTTCTCAGTCTGCAGTAATTTTACATAGTATAGGGCCAGTACTGGTGAGGCAGGGACAGTGGGAAAGGTGAAAGAGATATACTGTCTATATAGGCAGTGGGCTTTTTCAAAAAAATTTGGGAAAATAAAAATCTATTTGGGCTGCCTGTGACCATCCTCAGTGTACTGCGTGTCTGCTGGGGGTAGTAGTCCTAATTAATACGCAGCTAAGTGTTACAGCAGGCTTGCGCAAAAGTGTTTCCTGGCTCTGCGTTGCCCGTTACATCACCGCCGTCATCCTGTCCAGAGGGAAACATTCTGCAGTAATTTTACATAGTATAGGGCCAGTACTGGTGAGGCAGGGACAGTGGGAAAGGTGAAAGAGATATACTGTCTATATAGGCAGTGGGCTTTTTCAAAAAAATTTGGGAAAAATACTATCTTTGGGCTGCCTGTGACCGTCTTGAGTGTACTGCGTCTCTGCTGGGGGTAGTAGTCCTAATGAATACGCAGCTAAGTGTTACAGCAGGCTTGCACAAAAGTGTTTCCTGGCTCTGCGTTGCCCGTTACATCACCGCCGTCATCCCGTCCAGAGGGAAACAGTCTGCAGTAATTTTACATAGTATAGGGCCAGTACTGGTGAGGCAGGGACAGTGGGAAAGGTGAAAGAGATATACTGTCTATATAAGCAGTGGGCTTTTTCAAAAAAATTTGGGAAAAAAAAATCTATTTGGGCTGCCTGTGACCGTCCTCAGTGTACTGCGTGTCTGCTGGGGGTAGTAGTCCTAATTAATACGCAGCTAAGTGTTACAGCAGGCTTGTGCAAAAGTGTTTCTTGGCTCTGCGTTGCCCGTTACATCACCGCCGTCATCCCGTCCAGAGGGAAACAGTATACATATATACGCTGCCTACAGTATCTGTCTGCTGTCTCAGCTCAGCCTTTAAAAAATAGAAGCAAAACACTTAAGGACTACTAGTGGCCTTTGGACACTTGACTGCTTCTGCGCTGTGAATTCCACTAGCTCAGTCATACGCACCTACGTCTCACTACAGGCTTGCGCAAAATTCTTTCCTGGCTCTGCTGTGCGTTCCGTAAGCGAAGTCAGCCTCCAACCACAGGCCAATAAGCGGCACATTTAATTACAGAGTTCTGTTTCTGCACTACTGGTAATACACCATGCTGAGGGGTAGGGGTAGGCCTAGAGGATGTGGACGCGGGCGAGGACGCGGAGGCCCAAGTCAGGGTGTGGGCACAGGCTGAGCTCCTGATCCAGGTGTATCGCAGCCGACTGCTGCGGGATTAGGAGAGAGGCACGTTTCTGGAGTCCCAAGATTAATCTCACAATTAATGGGTCCACGCGGTAGACCTTTATTAGAAAATGAGCAGTGTGAGCAGGTCCTGTCGGGGATGGCAGAAAGTGCCTCCAGCAATCTATCGACCACCCAGAGTTCTACGCCGTCCACTGCTGCAACTCTGAATCCTCTGGCTGCTGCTCCTCCTTCCTCCCAGCCTCCTCACTCCATTACAATGACACATTCTGAGGAGCAGGCAGACTCCCAGGAACTGTTCTCGGGCCCCTGCCCAGAATGGGCAGCAATGGTTCCTATCCCACCGGAGGAGTTTGTCGTGACCGATGCCCAACCTTTAGAAAGTTCCCGGGGTCCGGGGGATGAGGCTGGGGACTTCCGGCAACTGTCTCAAGAGCTTTCAGTGGGTGAGGAGGACGACGATGATGAGACACAGTTGTCTATCACTAAGGTAGTAGAAATTGCAGTAAGTCCAAGGGAGGAGCGCACAGAGGATTCGGAGGAAGAGCAGCAGGACGATGAGGTGACTGACGCCACCTGGTTTGCTAAGCCTACTGAGGACAGGTCTTCAGAGGGGGAGGCAAGTGCAGCAGCAGGGCAGGTTGGAAGAGGCAGTGCGGTGGCCAGGGGTAGAGGCAGGGCCAGACCGAATAATCCACCAACTGTTTCCCAAAGCGCCCCCTCGCGCCATGCCACCTTGCAGAGGCCGAGGTGCCCAAAGGTCTGGCAGTTTTTCACTGACAGTGCAGACGACCGACGAACAGTGGTGTGCAACCTTTGTCGCGCCAAGATCAGCCGGGGAGCCACCACCACCAGCATGCGCAGACATATGATGGCCAAGCACCCCACAAGGTGGGACGAAGGCCGTTCACCGCCTCCGGTTTGCACCACTGCCTCTCCCCCTGTGCCCCAACCTGCCACTGAGATCCAACACCCCTCTCAGGACACAGGCAGTACCGTCTCCTGGCCTGCACCCACACCCTCACCTCCGCTGTCCTCGGCCCCATCCAGCAATGTCTCTCAGCACACCATCCAGCCGTCGCTAGCGCAAGTGTTTGAGCGCAAGCGCAAGTACACCACCACGCACCCGCACGCTCAAGCGTTAAACGTGCACATAGCCAAATTGATCAGCCTGGAGATGCTGCTGTATAGGCTTGTGGAAACGGAGGCTTTCAAAAGCATGATGGCGGCGGCGGCCCTGCGCTACTCGGTTCCCAGTTGCCACTACTTTTCCCGATGTGCCGTCCCAGCCCTGCACGACCACGTCTCCCGCAACATTGTACGCGCCCTCACCAACGCGGTTACTGCCAAGGTCCACTTAACAACGGACACGTGGACAAGCACAGGCGGGCAGGGCCACTATATCTCCCTGACGGCACATTGGGTGAATTTAGTGGAGGCTGGGACCGAGTCAGAGCCTGGGACCGCTCACATCCTACCCACCCCCAGAATTGCGGGCCCCAGCTCAGTGCTGGTATCTGCGGCGGTGTATGCTTCCTCCACTAAAGCACCCTCCTCCTCCTCCTCCTATGCAACCTCTGTCTCACAATCAAGATGTGTCAGCAGCAGCACGTCGCCAGCAGTCGGTGTCGCGCGGCGTGGCTGCACAGCGGTGGGCAAGCGTCAGCAGGCCGTGCTGAAACTACTCAGCTTAGGAGAGAAGAGGCACACGGCCCACGAACTGCTGCAGGGTCTGACAGAGCAGACCGACCGCTGGCTTGCGCCGCTGAGCCTCCAACTGGGCATGGTCGTGTGTGACAACGGCCATAACCTGGTGGCGGCTCTGCAGCTCGGCAGCCTCACGCACGTGCCATGCCTGGCCCACGTCTTTAATTTGGTGGTTCAGCGCTTTCTGAAAAGCTACCCATGCTTGTCAGACCTGCTCGGAAAGGTGCGCCGGCTCAGCGCACATTTCCGCAAGTCCCACACGGACGCTGCCACCCTGCGCACACTACAACATCGGTTTAATCTGCCAGTGCACCGACTGCTGTGCGACGTGCCCACACGGTGGAACTCTACGCTCCACATGTTGGCCAGGCTCTATGAGCAGCGTAGAGCTATAGTGGAATACCAACTCCAACATGGGCGGCGTAGTGGGAGTCAGCCTCCTCAATTCTTTACAGAAGAGTGAGCCTGGTTGGCAGACATCTGCCAGGTCCTTGGAAACTTTGAGGAGTCTACGCAGATGGTGAGCGGCGATGCTGCAATCATTAGCGTCACCATTCCTCTGCTATGCCTCTTGAGAAGTTCCCTGCAAAGCATAAAGGCAGACGCTTTGCACTCGGAAACGGAGGCGGGGGAAGACAGTATGTCGCTGGATAGTCAGAGCACCCTCCTGTCTATATCTCAGCGCGTTGAGGAGGAGGAGGAGGTGGAGGAGCATGAGGAGGAGGGGGAAGAGACAGCTTGGCCCACTGCTGAGGGTACCCATGCTGCTTGCCTGTCATCCTTTCAGCGTGTATGGCCTGAGGAGGAGGAGGAGGATCCTGAAAGTGATCTTCCTACTGAGGACAGCCTTGTGTTGCGTACAGGTACCCTGGCACACATGGCTGACTTCATGTTAGGATGCCTTTCTCGTGACCCTCGCGTTACACGCATTCTGGCCACTACGGATTACTGGGTGTACACACTGCTCGACCCACGATATAAGGAGAACCTTTCCACTCTCATACCCGAAGAGGAAAGGGGTTCGAGAGTGATGCTATACCACAGGACCCTGGCGGACAAGTTGATGGTAAAATTCCCATACGACAGCGCTAGTGGCAGAAGGCGCAGTTCTGAGGGCCAGGTAGCAGGGGAGGCGCGGAGATCAGGCAGCATGTACAGCACAGGCAGGGGAACACTCTCTAAGGCCTTTGACAGCTTTATGGCTCCCCAGCAAGACTGTGTCACGGCTCCCCAGTCAAGGCTGAGTCGGCAGGAGCACTGTAAAAGGATGGTGAGGGAGTACGTAGCCGATCGCACGACCGTCCTCGGTGACGCCTCTGCCCCCTACAACTACTGGGTGTCAAAGCTGGACACGTGGCCTGAACTCGCGCTGTATGCCCTGGAGGTGCTTGCTTGTCCTGCGGCTAGCGTCTTGTCAGAGAGGGTGTTTAGTGCGGCTGGGGGAATCATCACAGATAAGCGTACCCACCTGTCAACCGTCAGTGCTGACAGGCTTACACTCATCAAGATGAACAAAGCCTGGATTTCCCCAGACTTCTCTTCTCCACCAGCGGACAGCAGCGGTACCTAAACAATACGTAGGCTGCACCCGCGGATGAAAGAATCGTTCTGTATCACCATAAAAAATGGGGACCTTTTAGCTTCATCAATCTGTGTATAATATTCCTCCTCCTCCTCCTGCTCCTCCTCCTGAAACCTCACGTAATCACGCCGAATGGGCAATTTTTCTTAGGCCCACAAGGCTCAGTCATATAATTTTTGTAAACAATTTTTATACGTTTCAATGCTCATTAAAGCGTTGAAACTTGCACCTGAACCAATTTTTATTTTAACTGGGCTGCCTCCAGGCCTAGTTACAAATTAAGCCACATTAACCAAAGCGATTAATGGGTTTCACCTGCCCTCTTGGTTGGGCATGGGCAATTTTTCTGAGGTACATTAGTACTGTTGGTACACCAATTTTTGGGGGCCCTCGCCTACAGTGTAATCCAATTAATTTTTTGCCCACCTGCATTAAACCTGACATTACCTTAGCTGTGCTGGGCACTGCAATGGGATATATTTATGTACCGCCGGTGGCTTCCTGGCACCCACCCATGCTGTCGGTCCACACGGAGTTGTAACTGCATGTGTCCACTTCTAAAGAACCCCAGTCTGACTGGGGCATGCAGTGTGGGCCAAAGCCCACCTGCATTAAACATGACATTACCTTAGCTGTGATGGGCAATGCAATGGGATATATTTATGTACCGCCGGTGGGTTCCAGGGAGCCACCCATGCTGTCAGTCCACACGGAGTTGTAACTGCATGTGTCTACTTCTAAAGAACCCCAGTCTGACTGGGGCATGCAGTGTGGGCCGAAGCCCACCTGCATTAAACATGACATTACGTAAGCTGTGCTGGGCACTGTAATGGGATATATTTATGTACCGCCGGTGGCTTCCTGGCACCCACCCATGCTGTCGGTCCACAGGGACTTCACAATAGGGAGTTGTACCTGCCTGTGTCTACGAATTAAAAACCCTGGTCAGGTTGGGGCATGCAGTGTGGGCCGAAGCCCACCTGCATTTAATCTGACGTTAGCTCTGCTGTCCAGGGCACTGCAATGGGATACATTTTTGTACAGCCGGTGGGTTCCAGGGAGCCACCCATGCTGTGGGTGCACACGGAATTCCCATTGCGGAGTTGTACATGCCTGTGACTATCTATAAAAAGACGCGGTCTGACTGGGGCATGCAGACACCTTGACAGAATGAATAGTGTGAGGCACATAGGTTCCCCATTGCTATGCCCACGTGTGCAGCAGCTGATAGAGGTGGCACAGGATTGGATTTCTCATTGCTTCTGTACAGCATTGTGGGCTATCGCCTCGCCCCTTTTAAAGAGGGTCGCTGCCTAGCCGTGCCAACCCTCTGCAGTGTGTGCCTGCGGTTCCTCCTCATGGCAGACGCACTTATAAATAGACATGAGGGTGGTGTGGCATGAGGGCAGCTGAAGGCTGCGCAGGGACAATTTGATGTGCGCTGTGGACACTGGGTCGTGCAGGGGGGGGGGGTTGGGCAGCATGTAACCCAGGAGAAGTGGCAGCGGAGTGTCATGCAGGCAGTGATTGTGCTTTGTTGGAGGTAGTGTGGTGCTTAGCTAAGGTATGCATTGCTAATGAGGGCTTTTTAGAAGTAAAAATTGTTGGGGGGGGGCACTCTTGCCGCTATTGTGGCTTAATAGTGGGACCTGGGAACATGGGATGCAGCCCAACATGTAGCCCATCGCCTGCCCTATCCGTTGCTGTGTCGTTCCCATCACTTTCTTGAATTGCCCAGATTTTCACAAATGGAAACCTTAGTGAGCATCGGCGAAATACAAAAATGCTCGAGTCGCCCATTGACTTCAATGGGGTTCGTTACTCGAAACGAACCCTCGAGCATCGCGAAATTTTCGTCTCGAGTAACGAGCACCCGAGCATTTTGGTGCTCGCTCATCTCTATTTAGGACGCCACATATGATATTATCCTGTTCGCAGAACTGATCAATGCTGCCTGTTATAAAGACAGACCGCAATACTATAGTACTTCAGTCTCCATAAGGCTTGATGTTATACTGCAATCTCTAATTCCATGAGGACCATGTAAAAGGACCTTAGCTCTAAATCATAGATGGGGATTCATAGTTTTTTACCTCTATCTAAGGGGAACATTGTCCACATGCAATAGCTTTGAATATTATATTGCTCAGTAGACGCAAGAGTGATTCATGTGCTTAAGAGCCTTTTATATGGCCTGATTATCTGGCACAAACATTCGCCAATCATCGAGTCGTATAACAAGGCCAATGATTAGCCAGCGAGCAAATGAACTCTCGTTTGTTGGTTGATTAGCTCATTTATTCAAGCATAGAAATTGGCTTTAGATCTTCCCATGTAAACAGGGATATTTGCAGCTGGCCAATAATAGCAGTATTGATTGCACCATACTGCTTTTAATCTGTTGTACACAAGAGGAACAAGTGTTGATTGATGTTGTTATTATTGGTCCGCTCTCATTAAGTAGGGCAAATTTCCTAGCCATACAAAAACTACCCTCATTAAAGAGAAAGTGGAGCAAGTAGGCAGTAGGTGATTAGTGCGAGATCATTCTTGGGAAGACTTTGATGTCCATGAACACACCTTTCTATACATATGAATTCATCTGACCTGAATTAAGAACTGTGGACATTCATGTTGTTCATAGTGTGAGGGCTTACTATTTAAAGGAAGGCATGTAGAGATTAGCTAAATAACCAGTCTAATGACAGCGCCATTGTGCGTCAACACAATACTGCCATGCAGTGCAAAAGCTACAGTGCTATATAGAGGTAAAATATGACTTTTCTATATTGCTCTACAGGGATCAAATATCACTAGAGAGGGTCCATATCTGATGGATCCTTCCATATATATGGCTTTGGTGCCCCTGAAAACACATATAGATACGTGTGTGAGATTTAGTGAAGACAGGGTTGTTGGGAGCCCTAGATGAGGTAGACCCTGTGTGTAGAGGTAATCACATCTCTCTTCCATAAATCCAGCCCTGGCAAGCATATATATTCCTAGGAAGAGATTACATCTAGAGATGAGCGAACGTACTCGTCCGAGCTTGATATTCGTGCGAATATTAGGGTGTTCGGGATGCTCGTTACTCGTAACGAGCACCACGCGGTGTTCCGGTTACTTTCAGTTTCCTCTCTGAGACGTTAGCGCGCTTTTCTGGCCAATTGAAAGACAGGGAAGGCATTACAACTTCCCCCTGTGACGTTCAAGCCCTATACCACCCCCCTGCTGTGAGTGGCTGGGGAGATCTGATGTCACCCGAGTATAAAAGTCGGCCCCTCCCACGGCTCGCCACACATGCCTTGTGAGTTAGCTGAGGGAAAGTACTATTGTGCTGGTGCTGCTGTAGGGAGAGCGTTAGGAGTTAGTGTAGGCTTCAAGAACCCCAACGGTCCTTCTCAGGGCCACATCTACCTGTGTGCAGGCTGCTGCTAGCAGTGTTTTTTTTCTCAAAATCGGCAGTGCAGAGCATTGCACCCGGCATTAGGGACAGAAGTGGTGCATAGGCAGGGAGAGTGTTAGGAGTGAGTGTAGCCTTCAAGAACCCCAACGGTCCTTTCTAGGGCCAAATTTAAGCGTGTGCAGTACTGTCCAGGCTGCTGTTAGCTGTGCTGCATTTTTTTTTTCTTCTAAAAATCGTCTGTGCAGAGCATTGCACCCTCCATTGATACTACAGGGACAGAATTGTGTAGGCAGGGCAAATACCTGCTCTGCTAGAGTTAATAACTCTGCTACACTAAAGTTGTGTGTCACTTTTTCAGGGCCACACTACAGTTCTAAAAGTTATTGTTCATTGAATATACGCAGTGGGTCCTTCCCTTTGCAAAAAAGGAAAAGAAATTATATTTGGCCTGCCTGTGTCAGTCCTAAGGTCTCCGTGTACGTGTGTGCTGTGTGGACAACGTACAAAAATCAGACGCAACCAGCTACGGTTTACTGCAGGCTTGCGCCATTGTCTTTCCTGACTGGCAAATACCTGCTCTGCTAGAGTTAATAACTCTGCTACACTAAAGTTGTGTGTCACTTTTTCAGGGCCACACTACAGTTCTAAAAGTTATTGTTCATTGAATATACGCAGTGGGTGCTTCCCTTTGCAAAAAAGGAAAAGAAATTATATTTGGCCTGCCTGTGTCAGTCCTAAGGTCTCCGTGTACGTGTGTGCTGTGTGGACAACGTACAAAAATCAGACGCAACCAGCTACGGTTTACTGCAGGCTTGCGCCATTGTCTTTCCTGACTGGCAAATACCTGCTCTGCTAGAGTTAATAACTCTGCTACACTAAAGTTGTGTGTCACTTTTTCAGGGCCACACTACAGTTCTAAAAGTTATTGTTCATTGAATATACGCAGTGGGTCCTTCCCTTTGCAAAAAAGGAAAAGAAATTATATTTGGCCTGCCTGTGTCAGTCCTAAGGTATCCGTGTACGTGTGTGCTGCGTGGACAACGTACAAAAATCAGACGCAACCAGCTACGGTTTACTGCAGGCTTGCGCCATTGTCTTTCCTGACTGGCAAATACCTGCTCTGCTAGAGTTAATAACTCTGCTACACTAAAGTTGTGTGACACTTTTTCAGGGCCACACCACAGTTATTAAACGTATTGTTCATTGAATATACGCAGTGGGGCCTTCCCTTTGCAAAAAAGGGAAAAAATTATATTTGGCCTGCAGGCTTGCGCCAATTTATTTCCTGCCTGGGAAATCAAATCACTGGTAATACAGCATGCTGAGGGGTAGGGGTAGGCCTAGAGGACGTGGACGCGGCCGAGGACGCGGAGGGCCAAGTGAGGGTGTGGGCACAGGCCGAGCCAGTGTGGTGGCCAGGGGTAGAGGCAGGGCCAGACCGAATAATCCACCAACTGTTTCCCAAAGCGCCCCCTCGCGCCATGCCACCCTGCACAGGTCAAGGTGCTCTACGGTGTGGCAGTTTTTCACAGAGACGCCTGACGACCGACGAACAGTGGTGTGCAACCTTTGTCGCGCCAAGATCAGCTGGGGAGGCACCACCAACAGCATGCGCAGGCATATGATGGCCAAGCACCCCACAAGGTGGGACGATGCCCGTTCACCGCCTCCAGTTTGCACCACTGCCTCTCCCCCTGTGCCCCAACCTGCCATGAGATCCAACCCCCCTCTGAGGACACAGGCACTACCGTCTCCTGGCCTGCACCCACACCCTCACCTCCGCTGTCCTCGGCCCCATCCAGCAATGTCTCTCAGCGCAGCGTCCAGACGTCGCTAGTGCCACAGTTTGAGCGCAAGCGCAAGTACGACGCCACGCACCCGCACGCTCAAGCGTTAAACGTGCACATTGCAAAATTGATCAGCCTAGAGATGCTGCCGTATAGGCTTGTGGAAACGGAGGCTTTCAAAAGCATGATGGCGGCGGCTGCCCCGCGCTACTCGGTTCCCAGTCGCCACTACTTTTCCCGATGTGCTGTCCCAGCCCTGCACGACCACGTCTCCCGCAACATTGTACGCGTCCTCACCAACGCGGTTACTGCCAAGGTCCACTTAACAACGGACACGTGGACAAGCACAGGCGGGCAGGGCCACTATATCTCCCTGAAGGCACATTGGGTGAATTTAGTGGAGGCTGGGACAGAGTCAGAGCCTGGGACCGCTCACGTCCTACCCACCCCCAGAATTGCGGGCCACAGCTCGGTGGTGGTATCTGCGGCGGTGTATGCTTCCTCCACTAAAGCACCTTCCTCCTCCTCCTCCTCCTCCAACGCAACCTCTGTCTCGCAATCAAGATGTGTCAGCAGCACGTCGCCAGCAGTCGGTGTCACGCGGCGTGGCAGCACAGCGGTGGGCAAGCGTCAGCAGGCCGTGCTGAAACTACTCAGCTTAGGAGAGAAGAGGCACATGGCCCACGAACTGCTGCAGGGTCTGACAGAGCAGACCGACCACTGGCTTGCGCCGCTGAGCCTCCAACCGGGCATGGTCGTGTGTGACAACGGCCGTAAGCTGGTGGTGGCTCTGCAGCTCGGCAGCCTCACGCACGTGCCATGCCTGGCCCATGTGTTTAATTTGGTGGTTCAGCGCTTTCTGAAAAGTTACCCCCACTTGTCATACCTGCTCGGAAAGGTGCGCCAGCTCTGCGCACATTTCCGCAAATCCCACACGCACGCTGCCACCCTGCGGACACTGCAACATAGGTTTAATCTGCCAGTGCACCGACTGCTGTGCGACGTGCTCACACAGTTGAACTCTACGCTCCACATGTTGGCCAGACTCTATGAGCAGCGTAGAGCTATAGTGGAATACCAACTCCAACTTGCGCGGCGCAGTGGGAGTCAGCCTCCTCAATTATTTACAGAAGAGTGGCCCTGGTTGGCAGCCATCTGCCAGGTCCTTGGAAAATTTGAGGAGTCTACCCAGGTGGTGAGCGGCGATGCTGCAATCATTAGCGTCACCATTCCTCTGCTATGCATCTTGAGAAGTTCCCTGCAAAGCATAAAGGCAGACGCTTTGCGCTCGGAAACAGAGCCGGGGGAAGACAGTATGTCGCTGGATAGTCAGAGCACCCGCCTGTCTATATCTCAGCGCGTTGAGGAGGAGGAGGAGGAGCATGAGGAGGATGAGGAGGAGGGGGAAGAGACAGCTTGGCCCACTGGTGAGGGTACACATGCTGCTGGGCTGTCATCCTTTCAGCGTGTATGGCCTGAGGAGGAGGAAGAGGAGGAGGAGGAGGATCCTGAAAGTGATCTTCCTACTGAGGACAGCCATGTGTTGCGTACAGGTACCCTGGCACACATGGCTGACTTCATGTTAGGATGCCTTTCTCGTGACCTTCGCGTTACACGCATTCTGGCCACTACGGATTACTGGGTGTACACACTGCTCGATCCACGGTATAAGGAGAGCCTTTGCACTCTCATTCCCGAAGAGGAAAGGGGTTCGAGAATGATGCTATACCACAGGACCCTGGCGGACAAACTGATGTTAAAATTCCCATCCGACAGCGCTAGTGGCAGAAGGCGCAGTTCCGAGGGCCAGGTAGCAGGGGAGGCGCGGAGATCAGGCAGCATGTACAGCGCAGGCAGGGGAACATTCTCCAAGGCCTTTGCCAGCTTTATGGCTCCCCAGCAAGACTGTGTCACCGCTCCCCAGTCAAGGCTGAGTCGGCGGGAGCACTGTAAAAGGATGGTGAGGGAGTACGTAGCCGATCGCACGACCGTCCTCCGTGACACCTCTGCCCGCTACAACTACTGGGTGTCGAAGCTGGACACGTGGCCTGAACTCGCGCTGTATGCCCTGGAGGTGCTTGCTTGTCCTGCGGCTAGCGTCTTGTCAGAGAGTGTGTTTAGTGTGGCTGGGGGAATCATCACGGATAAGCGTACCCACCTGTCAACCGACAGTGCCGACAGGCTTACACTCATCAAGATGAACAAAGCCTGGATTTCCCCAGACTTCTCTTCTCCACCAGCGGACAGCAGCGATACGTAAGCAATACGTAGGCTGCACCCGCGGATGGAAGCTACGTTCTCTCTCACCATCCAAAACGGGGACATTTCTGCTTCATCAATCTGTGTCTAATATTCCTCCTCCTCCTCCTGCTCCTCCTCCTGAAACCTCATGTAATCACGCTGAACGGGCAATTTTTCTTAGGGCCACAAGGCTCACTCATATAATTTTTCTAAACAATTTTTATACGTTTCAATGCTCTTAAAAGCGTTGAAACTTTAACTTGAACCAATTTTTCGTTAAACTGGGCTGCCTCCAGGCCTAGTTACCACTTAAGCCACATTAACCAAAGCGATTAATGGGTTTCACCTGCCCTCTTGGTTGGCCATGGCCAATTTTTTGGATGTACATTAGTACTGTTGATACAGCAATTTTTGTGGGCCCTCGCCTACAGTGTAATCAAATGAATTTTTAGCCCACCTGCATTACAGCTGACGTTACATCCGATGTGTTGGGCAATGCAATGGGATATTTTTGTGTATCGCCGGTGGGTTCCAGGGAGCCACCCATGCTGTAGGTGCACACAGAGTTTAACCTACATCTGTCCACTTGTAAAGAACCCCAGTCTGACTGGGGCATGCAGTGTGGGCCGAAGCCCACCTGCATTAAGCACGACATTACTACCTCAGCTGTGTTGGGCAATGCAATGGGATATTTCTATGTACCGCCGGTGGCTTCCTGGCACCCACCCCTGCTGTGGGTCCACAGGGAATTATAAATGCATCTGTTTCCACTTGTAAAGAACCCCAGTCAGACTGGGGCATGCAGTGTGGGCCGAAGCCCACCTGCATTAAGCACGACATTACTACCTCAGCTGTGTTGGGCACTGCAATGGGATATTTTTATGTACCGCCGGTGGGTTCCAGGAAGCCACCCATGCTGTCGGTCGACAGGGACTTCACAATAGGGAGTTGTACCTGCCTGTGTCTATGAATTAAAAAGCCCGGTCTGACTGGGGCATGCAGAGACACCTTGACAGAATGAATAGTGTGTGACACATAGGTTCCCCATTGCTATGCCCACGTGTGCAGCTCCTGATGGCGGTGGCACAGGATTCTATTTCTCATTGCTTCTGTACAGCATTGTGGGCTATCGCCCCGCCCCTTTTAAAGAGGGTCGCTGCCTAACCGTGCCAACCTCTGCAGTGTGTGCCTGCGGTTCCTCCTCATGGCAGACGCACTTCTAAATAGACATGAGGGTGGTGAGGCATTAGGGCAGCTGAAGGCTGCGCAGGGACACTTTGGTGTGCGCTGTGGGGGGGAGGGGGGGCGGTTGGGCAGCATGTAACACAGGAGAAGTGGCAGTGGAGTGTCATGCAGGCAGTGATTGTGCTTTGTTGGAGGTAGTGTGGTGCTTAGCTAAGGTATGCCATGCTAATGAGGGCTTTTCAGAAGTAAAAGTTTTTGGGAGGGGGGGGCCCCACTCTTGCCGCTATTGTGGCTTAATAGTGGAACCTGTGAACTTGAGATGCAGCCCAACATGTAGCCCCTTGCCTGCCCTATCCGTTGCTGTGTCGTTCCCATCACTTTCTTGAATTGCCCAGATTTTCACGCAAGGAAACCTTAGCGAGCATCGGCGAAATACAAAAATGCTCGGGTCGCCCATTGACTTCAATGGGGTTCGTTACTCGAAACGAACCCTCGAGCATCGCGAAAAGTTCGTCCCGAATAACGAGCACCCGAGCATTTTGGTGCTCGCTCATCTCTAATTACATCTAAAGATACCGTCCCAAATCTAACAGGTCATCCACAATTGCTTATAAAGGGAGTATGAAGAACTATGACTCAGAAAGGCTGAGACCAAAAAACAATGTTAAAAGACCTTAAGTTCATATAGTGTAAAAACGACTAGCCTGAATTAATACTACATATGTTTGTTACCTAGTATAGTGATTATAAGTAAATAATATGCCAAAATTCATATCGGGAATATCAAACTGCACTTTCAGGGATTAAATAAGTGAAAACATCTTCTCTACAACTTGGTGACTCACCTGGATTTGTTCAAAAGGAACTTCAAAACTGAATGACTCATTATAATAGGGATTCAGGGTATTTTTCTTAATGGTTGTCTTTTTCTTTTTGAGACGCTTGCCATTCTGCATCAGATGAATTTTTACATATGGATCTATTTAAAAAAAAATACAGAACAAAAAATATATAAACATTTCAGGAGACTTTTACGTACTGTAGGATCAAGAAAAGTGCTCTCTATGTATAATAATATGGTATGTATAGTACAGAGGTAGCCCAGCACGGTTCGTTATATGTTATTCATATTTGTTTTATGCAGTCGTGTATTGGGAAAAGGTTGTTACAACAGGTTATCATATGTGATTGTATGGTCCAAGTCCAGGGGGTTCTGTGGTCTACGCATGGTTATGGTGTGTCTAAGTGATGGAAGTAGGAACTGGTGAATGGGTCTCGTCTTCTGCATGTAGCCGTATTTTTGTTATTCCCTGTTCATACTGCTGTTTACAGCCTTCATCTAGGGTTACATCACTTTGAACACCAAGTGGTATTCTTGACGTCAAAATAGTGGAAACCTTGATGGACCCCACTAAAGTCACTGGGGTTTGTCGATAACCATTTGGATCTTTTGCACAAGGGATTCATTACTGTGTCATGACTTTCATAACTCTATGATGGGCTGAAAGCATTTGCAATGCAAAATACTTTTTTCATACCTAAAGATTGGTATTAACATACCTGAAAGCCCTCCTACATCCATCTTCTTCAGATTCTTGGCCTCCAACACAATGACAGTCAGCTTCCCTGCAGTCGGCACATATCGCAGAGAAAAGCAGATATCTCCCAGCTTTTCTTGCTATAACAAAACATCAAAAATTCTATGTGATGAAAATGACTCAACCAAAATTGGTCAAAAACAGTAAGGAGCAATAAAAATGTCAGCAAATCAAACAAAGAGAAAACAATGTATATAGGAAATCTAATAATACATTTGACAATCAGGATAATAAAAAGGAGACAACAGAAGTAAAAGCCTTTTACATGAAACGATTGCTGCTCAAAAAATCGTTTAAACGAGCGAAAATGAATGGCAATCGTTCAGTGTAAACACGGAGAAACATTCGAATGATGAGCGATAATTCGTTCACTTATCATTCATTTCATGCAGGCATGAAAATCATCGTTGGCTCGTTCACTAATCGTTTAGTTTAAATACTGATCGTTCAGTCGTTCTCATTCACTTATACAGCGAATGTAAATGATTGAACGATTTAGGGAGTGAACGAGCAAACGATGTATGAACAGGCTACATGAGTGAATGAGCAAACTTTGACTTAGTCCGCCTGCACAAGGGCGGATTTGAATTGTGGAATCCACGGCAGGCGTCTACCTCTGGATTCCGCAGCAAATACCACCTATTGCGTGCTATAGAAAAGTTATTCTTCCCTTCACTTGCATTATTTTTGGAGTATTTAATAGTTTAGTTACCATACTATTATATGCTTCAAATATAGTGGAGATGAACGAAACCCTTGTCAAACAGACAGTAAAGTGGTCACTATTTGACTAATGACAGTGAATGGTTCTGTTTGGGGGTTGTTTTTAAGCACCTGTGACGGCACCCCCAGATGGAATCCCACAGCCTGTTACAAAATTGTTGTGTGTATGCTCCCTGATCACTATGGGATGTTTAGTTTAATCTGTGGTGGCCCTGCAGAGAAATTGAGCACTTATTATCAGATAATAATACCCTGCTTCCCCCCAAATAAGACAGGGTTTTATATTAATTTTTGCTCCAAAAGCTTTTTCTTTTTTACATGTATAGCTGTCTCAACACTATTTAAATTGACTTTTTTATTAAGTGTATTTTTGGAGTAGGGCATATATTTTAAGCATCCTCAAAAATCCTGATAAATAACATGCTGCATTCTCCAAAATCCTGAAAATTTTCGGGGTAGGTCTTATTTTCAGGGAAAGCGGATAGCGGAGGGTCTAAGCAGGACACTTTATGATCAGCTTATTGTCAAAGGATCTTTCTGACAAGCCTAAAGTTGACAAAATCATATATCTCTAGTTCAATGTTCTCGTTGGAATCCTTAGTCATAAGAGCATTCCAATAATCAATGGATCTGTCCCTGTCCTGTTAGATCAGTAGAGTATTCCCCACAGCGTATTTCTGAAAGGGCTCTTCTCATCCCATTGTATGGGATCCAGTCTTGTTCTAGACAAATGACTTTTCTTCACACCATATGACAGGTGGTTTGTATGCTAATGTAGACACAGCTAACATTTGCAAATAAGTGAAATGGTAATCCTGCCATATTCTGCAGATTTTTTTTGCTTTTGTGCCTTGTACAATTTCCCAAAGCCTTGTCAATATTTAAATTGCATCGGGATGTGCATAGTTTTCTTCATAATAACTTATTTCCCACGAGAAAACGAATGGCAGCAGAAAATCTCCATTTCCAGGTACCAAGAAAGCATTTTTAGTATGCATTTGATATTCTTTACAGCGCTTATCAATGACAATACAGAATGGAAAGCTACAAATCAGATTTATATTTAAAGAATTCAAATTCTCAAATGATACCCATATCACCCATACATGATCTGAAGGTGGGAGCCTCATCAATTAACATCATATTCACTACCTTGATAGCAGACATCATTAAGAACATGTCTACTTGCTGACTTAGAATGAAATCTATACTACTAACTTATCAGTGGTATACATAAATAAGGGGGGCTCCATAGAAGCATCAATTATGGTGCTAGGTTATTCCACCAAGGACAGAGATGTCTGGTGTGCATTTTCCCTTCAAAGTCCATACATGAAACAAAGATCAAATTCCCACCCCCAGTTTGTTTACAATGCAGAAACTTCTATTTAGGTTCTTACCATCCAGTAGCAAAAGGGAAGGACCAACCAGGGTTTACCTCCTCTCCCCAAAGGCCCCATTGAAGCTCCATGAGGAACACGTACACTTATAAAGCCCCATTTACACACAAGGATTATTGCTCAAAATTCATTCAAACAATGGTATATGAGCAATAATCGTTGTGTGTAAACACTATCATCATTTAATTTTCAGCTAAACAATAATTTTAAGGTGAGCTTAAAATCCACCATTCAGTCAGATAGTAGATAACAGGGACCGCACGCTATGTTCTGCACAGGAGTCAGAGATTACATTGTATTCTGTCAACAGCCCATGTGAGAACAAATGAGCTGTGTGCAGAGGTCAGACCACATGCTGTGCTCTACAAAAAGTTTCCTGAGGCCCTTTTACATGCAAGTGAAGCTGATAAAGTGCTAATGAACATGATCAGAAGGTGGATGCCTGGTGTACAGGGTCTTGCAAATTTGGTGACCAAGATTCACTTGTGAATCGAAACGTGTCCTCCGTTCTGTATCTGACATTTAAACGTGCCACTTAAGAAAAAAAGCCTTGATGATCATTCACGAAGAACAGCAATCTGTTTTTAATTTTTGGGATTTATCTATACAAATTTGCTATAGGCTGCCTGCAGACGGGCAGAAATTCCACGGCGGGATTCCCCATAGAATTTCCGCCCCTGGATGCCTGCATAGGATTGCATTACAGCACGCAATCCTATGCAGACGGCCGCGTTTTTTCTGCGCGAAATCACGAGCAGCAAACAAACCGCAGTAACGTCACTCACCGGCTGCCGGGCATGAAAGAGCCAGAGCGGGTGAGTCCGCGGTGCTCTCTGCAGGCGCTCGGGTCGGGTCCTGCTGCGAGAATCCTCGCAGCCGGATCCGACCCGGTCGTCTGCAGGCAGCCATAGTCTATATAATTTTTCTTAATACATTACAATACGCAATCCTATGCAGACGGCCGCGGTTTGTCTGCGCGAAATCACGCACAGCAAACAAACTGCGGTATGCTCTAATTCTGTGCGGGGCTCACTGGCCGCCGGCTCCGCTTCTACCATAGAAGTAGATTGTTATTGTGAATTGATCCTATACTCTTTCATGGAACAGCTTACTATCTCTATGGGTACGTCCAGCATGACCATGCCACCGCACACAGTTAGTGTCTCCATGGTGCTGATGCGTAATCAAGAACAAATTTATCTCCAAGGACACATGGCCACCATATTTCCTGATATTACATCTTCAGATTATTTTTTGTTGGCGACACTGTTTTCAAAGGCAATTTTCACACTATCCTTCAATTGAATCAGCAACATCTCTCAATTTCTAATGTGACAAGTCTTTGCTAACATGATATAAGGTGTAAATGTCTTGAAGTATTGGGGACCCTTTCCAATGTCTCTTGTAACAGATAAGACTAGACTTATTTCATTGTCATCAGTTAGTGCACAGTGGTATTTTACTTCTTCTTGCACTATGGCATACAGTATATAACAGTAAAGATGGGCAAATTCATGTACTGTGCCATTCATGTACAACATAGGTATTGTTCCATCTTCCTTATTTACATATTACCTATAGGAGCATGGATGGCCTAATAAGTCTCCTCACCCCTCCGGACTCATGTCACAGGCCTCTCACTAGCCAAGCCAGGATCCTGCGGAACACTGTTGAGGGGCAAACACCCCGAAACAGCTGTCTATGTATGGATTTTGGTCTGGTTTTAAATTCCCAATCAATGCTCTACAGTGTAAAGGGCTGAGCATTGATTTCCGCTGTCAGCCTATCTGCGGAGAAAGCTTCAGACAGCGTGATTCGCTGGCGATTTACCGCTGGCGAAATCACTCCCAAGGACAGGGGGCCTTAAGGTCCCTAAAGGCTTAAACACATGGGTGCTATTTAGTCCTGTTACGCGGCCGTGAATCAAAGCCATTGATTTCAATAGTTTTGTTTCCACTATCAGGATTCTTGTGAGTTAATGATATGCACAAGAAAAGATAGGACTTGTCCTAAAGATGGGACAGGACCTAACTTCACGCTTGTTTTTCAAGTTCGTGTGTAATAACGCAGAGTTGGAATAGTCAAAAAAAACCCAAAAACATTCATGCGTAAATACGCTCCGTAGCGCATGCGCCCATGTGTTTTTGCCCTAATGTTGTGTTTTCTATAGTTGACCAGCTTTGATTCCACACCAGGCATGACATGGTGATGATGTAGACTTCACATTAAACTGACACTTCTCTTCCTTTACACAAATGTAGTTTTTTTGGCAGATTTTAATGCATTTTTTGAGCGAAAGTCAGAAATAGGTTAGAAAGATATATAAAATATGATGGAAGGACTTGTACTTCTCCTTCATGATGATCCGATTCTGGCTTTGGCTCAAAAAACTGCATAAAAAATTTCACCTTTAACTGTATCAAACTGTTTCCAGCATTAATGACTCATGGTAAAATTGTACAAAAAAATTAAAAAGAAAGAAGACAGGTAAATAAACATTTTTGGCGCACGAGATTGAATGTCTGATTGCCTCAAACTGTTCTCATACAACAATTTCCTGGAAAACAAGCGTGAAAGCTATGAAATCAGCTGGCATCACATAATTGGTAATTAAACTAAACTTAGTCATAACACAGCGAATAAATAGGGGAAAACCTAATGTCACGCAGGGAAAAAATACAGCAACCACACTCCGCAGGGAGCCCATTAATTTAAAGGTAAATAAGGAATCATTACTCACTGGGGATGCTGCAAATGAAAAACCCTCTCATGTACCAACATGTATTAGGAGGACTTATTTATACAGTGGATGCAAAAAAAGGCCATTGCTTTTTTTTTTGTACCGTACATTCATATTTGCCTAATTCATTGTTCTGTTTTCTCTTAATTCTTGTTATTTGATTTCCTCATTTCCTATTGTGGAAAATTTTGGGACAGGTCATGTCGTGAGAAACCCTAAAGGCTGCATTCACATGGGCAACAGCGAGTCGCACCCAAAATTTTTGGGCGCAACTTGCATCACTCAGCACATGGGCACCTCGTCTGTGTGATGTGCGGGAGACCACACATCTGCATGTTTTATTTTCGTGCGAGACTCACATAACATTGCTGCAAGAGAAAAATCGCCCATGCAAATACACTCATTGCAAATAATGGCTTGTATTTTCATGCGCGTTAAGTGCATCTCGCAATGCACAAAACTTGCATGATTTTAACTCCCACGTGAATGAATCCCAAGGCTACTTTCACACATAAAGGAAAAAATACATTGTGAGTAAAGATGAGCGAGCATGCTCGTCTGAGGTTAATGCTCGGTCGAGCATTAACATACTCGTTGGTGTTCATTACTCGCTCGAGCATCACGCGGTGCTCAAGAAACTTTAACCCTTTCCAATCTAATTTGTATCCTGGTTTTCCTAGGGGGCTTACTCTTTTTCTGCCATTATACAACTGGGCTATATGCTGGCTAAAGCCAGTACTGCATGAGGGGACATGTTGGATAGGCTCCGACAGCAGAGAGGCTGGCAATATACAGTAAGAGAACCCTGACGGACGTCTACCAACAACGGAGCTGTACAGGCTTAAATCATAATGTCTTCAGAGGTCAGACAGTGGATTGGAAAGGGTTAATGTCTCCTCCTTGCATGTTTAGCGCCATTTTTTTAACCCTTTTTTAGCACTTCCTGTTGTGACGTGCCAACCCTCTGCACATCTACAGCAGTGAGTGGCTGGCCGGATCAGGTGACCGCCGAGTACTTAAACTGTTGCCACCCGCGGCTCGCCTCAGACGCATGCTGGCAGAGTTTAGGGATAGAGCTGCTGAGATAGGGAAAGTGTTAGTGTAGGGATTAGGTTGCGGTTAGGCAGGGATCCTGACTACAAGAACCCAACAGTCCTTTCTAGGACTACTAGCATTAGCATTTTGGCTGGCTGGGACCAGTAGTGTGCCCATTTTTTTTTTCAAGCATCCTGGCTGTATTCTTCCCACTGTTACAGGTTTTATGCAGTGTACTGCCAGGGTTGTACACTGAGTACATAGGAATTTACAAAACTCCAATCATTTCTATTTTTAGTTTTTTGTGGGCTCAAAGTGTACGCTATATAACTGTGTGTTGGTGCTGTGTTGGAGCGTACTTTATCTGCCAGTCTCTGTGGGCGGTGAATTAGCCTTAGTTCTCAGCCCTCTACAGTGGGTTAATTTTTTCTGGCCTTGCTCAGAGTGTCTCAAATCTACCAGTCTCTGTGGGCAGTGAATTAGCCCTAGGTATCAGCAGTATACACTGATTAAATTTTTTCTGGCCCTGCTCTATCCTTTAACCTACATGATGAAGACTAGGGGTAAGGGTCGAGGTCGAGGACGTGGACGTGGGCGTCCGAATCAGGGTGTGGGCAGAGGCCGAGGTCCTGTGGGGGGTGAAACAGTGCCTGCTGCTGAGGGATTAGTAGAACGACGCGTATCTCCACTCTGCAGCTTCATGTCACATTTTGCAGGTCCGCGTGGTAGACCATTATTAAAAGCACAACAGTGCAATTAGGTGCTGACGTGGATAGCGGATAATGCCTCTGGTACTTTATCCAACACCCAGTCTTCCAAGCAGTCCACTCACGCCACCCAAGGGACTGTACCTCTGAATCCTCAGGCTGCTTCTCCTTGCTCCCAGCCTGGTCACTCCAGGAAAAGGAGAGATTATGATGAACAGGCATACACCCAAGAACTCTTCTCGGGTCCCTGCCCTGAGTCTGAAAAAACGGTTCCACAGCCATGTAAGGAGTTTGTCGTGACCGATACCCAAAATTTGGAACTTTCACAGACTCAGGGTGATGAGGGTGGGGACTTCCAATTATTGTCTCAAGAGCTATTTGTGGATGGCGAGGATGAGACACAGTTGTCTGTCAGTGAGGTTGTTGTTAGGGCAGTAAGTCTGAGGGAGGAGCAGACTGAGGAGTCAGAGGAAGAGCTGGTGGACAATGAGGTGACTGACCCCACCTGAGAGTCATCCTCCTAGTGTACGATGTGCTGCGTACTTGGACTCTGGCACACATGGCTAACTTCATGTTAAGCTGCCTTTCTCGTGACCCTCGCATTAGGGAGGCAGGGGAACACTCTCCAAGGCCTTTGCCAGTTTTATGGTTCCCCAGCCAGACTGTGTCACCACTCCCCAGTCTAGGCTGAGTAGGAGGGAACACTGTAAAAAGATGGTGAGGGAGTAGATAGCCGACCGCACCAACGTCCTCCATGATCCCTCTGCTCCATACAACTATTGGGTGTCAAAGCTGGACACGTGGCACAAACTTGCGCTGTACGCCTTGGAGCTGCTGGCCTGCCCTGTCACTAGCGTCCTATCAGAGAGGGTGTTTAGTGCTGCTGGGGGCATCATTATGGATAAGCATACCTGCCTGTCAACTGACAGCGCTGACAGTCTTACACTCATTAAGATGAACAAAGTCTGAATTTTCCCAGACTTCTCTTCTTCATCGGTGGAAAGCAGCGGAACATAAAGATTCTTTCAGCTGGAACAGGAGAACCAGGCATCCTCTATCACCCCAAAAAAGGGAAGAAGTTGCTTGGTCTATCCCTCTCTGATCTTCCTCCCCCTCCTCCTAAATGAGCATGTCATCACGCTGAACAGGCAATTTTTCAGAGGGCCAAAAGGCTCTGTTAAAATTAACTTTTTCAGAGGGCTGCCTCCAGGCTCTGTTAGCAAATTAAGCAACCATGAGCTCTATATTTTAAAAATGTTTCAGGGTTTCACCTGCATTGTGGGTACACAAATTTTTCAGGGGTACACCTGTACTCTTGGTACACAAATTTTTCCTGGCTTCACCTATACTCATAGCAAACTAATTTTTCTGGGGTTTGCCTATACTCATAGAAAACCAATTTTTACGGCCTTCGCCTATACTCATAGCAAACCAATTTTTCCGGGCTTTGCCTATATTCATAGCAAACCAATTTTTCCAGGCCTTCGCCTATACTCTTAGTAAATAAATTTTTCAGGTGTTCACCTATACTCTTGGTACACCAATTTTTCAGGTGTTCACCTGTACTCTTGGTACACCAATTTTTTCGGGAGTCGGCTATACTCTTGATACAGAAATGTTTTTGGGGTCCGCCTATACTCTTGGTCCAGAAATGTTTCAGGGGGTCGCCTATACTCTTGGTACACACATGTTTCAGGGGTTGACCTATACCCTTGGTACAGAAATGTTTCAGGGGTTCACCTATACTCTTGGTACACTAAAGTTTCAGGGGTTCGCCTATACTCTTGGCCAACAAATGTTTCAGGGGTTTGCCTATACTCTTGGTACAGAAATGTTTCAGGGGTTCACCTATACTCTTGGTACAAAAATGTTTCAGGGGTTCGCCTATACTCTTCGCACACATGTTTCAGGGGTTCGCCTATAGTCTTGGCAAACAAATGTTTCAGCGGTTTGCCTATACTCCTGGTACACTAATGTTTCAGGGGTTCACCTATACTCTTGGTACACTAATGTTTCTGGAGGTTGCCTATACTCTTGGTACAGAAATGTTTCAGGGGTTCGCCTATACTCTGAGTACATAAATGTTTCAGGGCTTCGGCTATACTCTTGGCCAACAAATGTTTCAGGGGTTCGCCTATACTCTTGGTACAGAAATGCTTCAGGGGTTCACCTATACTCTAGGTACAGAAATGTTTCAGGGGGTCACCTATAGTCTTCGTACAGAAATGTTTTAGGGGGTCGCCTATGCTCTTGGTACAGAAATGTTTCAGGGGGTCGCCTATACTCTTGGTACAGAGATGTTTCAGGGATTCGCCTATACTCATGGCCAACAAATGTTTCAGGGGTTCACCTATACTCTTGCTACACAAATGTTTCAGGGGTTTGCCTATACTCTTGTTACACTAATGTTTCAGGAGGTCACCTATACCCTTGGTACAGAAATGTTTCAGGGGGTCGCCTATACTCTTGGTACACAAATGTTTCAGGGGTTCGCCTATACTGTTAGTACACTAATGTTTCAGGGGTTCACCTATACTCTTGGTACACTAATGTTTCAAGAGGTCGTTTATATTCTTGGTACAGATGTTTCAGGGGGTCGCCTATACTCTTGGTACACAAATGTTTCAGGGGTTCGCCTATACTCTTGGCTAACAAATGTTTCAGGGGTTTGCCTATACTCCTGGTACACTAATGTTTCAGGGGTTCGCCTATACACTTGGTACACTAATGTTTCAAGAGGTCGCCTATACTCTTGGTACAGAAATGTTTCAGGGGTTCACCTATACTCTGGGTACAGAAATGTTTCAGGGGTTCACCTGTACTCTTGGTACAGAGATGTTTCAGAGGTTCGCCTATACTCTCGTCCAACAAATGTTTCAGGGGTTCACCTATACTCTTGGTACACAAATGTTTCAGGGGTTTGCCTATACTCTTGGTACACTAACGTTTCAGGAGGTTGCCTATACTCTTGGTACAGAAATGTTTCAGGGGTTCGCCTATACTCTTGGCCAACAAATGTTTCAGGGGTTCGCCTATACTCTTGGTACAGAAATGTTTCAGGGGTTCACCTGTACTCTTGGTACAGAGATGTTTCAGAGGTTCGCCTATACTCTCGTCCAACAAATGTTTCAGGGGTTCACCTATACTCTTCGTACACAAATGTTTCAGGGGTTTGCCTATACTCTTGGTACACTAACGTTTCAGGAGGTTGCCTATACTCTTGGTACAGAAATGTTTCAGGGGTTCGCCTATACTCTTGGCCAACAAATGTTTCAGGGGTTCGCCTATACTCTTGGTACAGAAATGTTTCAGGGGTTCACCTGTACTCTTGGTACAGAGATGTTTCAGAGGTTCGCCTATACTCTCGTCCAACAAATGTTTCAGGGGTTCACCTATACTCTTGGTACACAAATGTTTCAGGGGTTTGCCTATACTCTTGGTACACTAACGTTTCAGGAGGTTGCCTATACTCTTGGTACAGAAATGTTTCAGGGGTTCGCCTATAATCTGAGTACAGAAATGTTTCAGGGCTTCGCCTATACTCTTGGCCAACTAATGTTTCAGAAGTTCGCCTATACTCTTGGTACAGAAATGTTTCAGGGGTTCACCTATACTCTTGGTACAGAAATGTTTCAGGGGGTCGCCTATACTCTTGGTACAGAAATGTTTCAGGGGGTCGCCTATACTCTTGGTACAGAGATGTTTCAGGGGGTCGCCTATACTCTTGGCCAACAAATGTTTCAGGGGTTCACCTATACTCTTGGTACACTAATGTTTCAGGGGTTCGCCTATACTCTTGGTACACTAAAGTTTCAGGAGGTCGCCTATACTCTTGGTACAGAAATGTTTCAGGGGTTCGCCTATACTCTTGGTACAGAAATGTTTCAGGGGGTTCGCCTATACTATTGGTACAGAAATGTTTCAGGGGGTCGCCTAGGCTCTGGGTTCAGAAATGTTTCAGGGGATCGCCTATACTCTTGGTACAGAAATGTTTCAGGGGGTTGCCTATACTCTTGGTACAGAAATGTTTCAGGGGTTTGCCTATACTCTTGGTACAGAAATGTTTCAGGGGTTCACCTATACTCTTGGTACAAAAATGTTTCAGGGGTTCGCCTATACTCTTCGCACACATGTTTCAGGGGTTCGCCTATAGTCTTGGCAAACAAATGTTTCAGCGGTTTGCCTATACTCCTGGTACACTAATGTTTCAGGGGTTCACCTATACTCTTGGTACACTAATGTTTCTGGAGGTTGCCTATACTCTTGGTACAGAAATGTTTCAGGGGTTCGCCTATACTCTGAGTACATAAATGTTTCAGGGCTTCGGCTATACTCTTGGCCAACAAATGTTTCAGGGGTTCGCCTATACTCTTGGTACAGAAATGCTTCAGGGGTTCACCTATACTCTAGGTACAGAAATGTTTCAGGGGGTCGCCTATACTCTTGGTACAGAGATGTTTCAGGGATTCGCCTATACTCATGGCCAACAAATGTTTCAGGGGTTCACCTATACTCTTGCTACACAAATGTTTCAGGGGTTTGCCTATACTCTTGTTACACTAATGTTTCAGGAGGTCACCTATACCCTTGGTACAGAAATGTTTCAGGGGGTCGCCTATACTCTTGGTACACAAATGTTTCAGGGGTTCGCCTATACTGTTAGTACACTAATGTTTCAGGGGTTCACCTATACTCTTGGTACACTAATGTTTCAAGAGGTCGTTTATATTCTTGGTACAGAAATGTTTCAGGGGGTCGCCTATACTCTTGGTACACAAATGTTTCAGGGGTTCGCCTATACTCTTGGCCAACAAATGTTTCAGGGGTTTGCCTATACTCCTGGTACACTAATGTTTCAGGGGTTCGCCTATACACTTGGTACACTAATGTTTCAAGAGGTCGCCTATACTCTTGGTACAGAAATGTTTCAGGGGTTCGCCTATACTCTGGGTACAGAAATGTTTCAGGTGTTCGCCTATACTCTTGGCCAACAAATGTTTCAGGGGTTCGCCTATACTCTTGGTACAGAAATGTTTCAGGGGTTCACCTGTACTCTTGGTACAGAGATGTTTCAGAGGTTCGCCTATACTCTCGTCCAACAAATGTTTCAGGGGTTCACCTATACTCTTGGTACACAAATGTTTCAGGGGTTTGCCTATACTCTTGGTACACTAACGTTTCAGGAGGTTGCCTATACTCTTGGTACAGAAATGTTTCAGGGGTTCGCCTATACTCTGAGTACAGAAATGTTTCAGGGCTTCGCCTATACTCTTGGCCAACTAATGTTTCAGAAGTTCGCCTATACTCTTGGTACAGAAATGTTTCAGGGGTTCACCTATACTCTTGGTACAGAAATGTTTCAGGGGGTCACCTATACAGTTATTACAGAAATGTTTCAGGGGGTCGCCTATACTCTTGGTACAGAGATGTTTCAGGGGGTCGCCTATACTCTTGGCCAACAAATGTTTCAGGGGTTCACCTATACTCTTGGTACACTAATGTTTCAGGGGTTCGCCTATACTCTTGGTACACTAAAGTTTCAGGAGGTCGCCTATACTCTTGGTACAGAAATGTTTCAGGGGTTCGCCTATACTCTTGGTACAGAAATGTTTCAGGGGGTTCGCCTATACTATTGGTACAGAAATGTTTCAGGGGGTCGCCTAGGCTCTGGGTTCAGAAATGTTTCAGGGGATCGCCTATACTCTTGGTACAGAAATGTTTCAGGGGGTCGCCTATACTCTTGGTACATTAATGTTTCAGGGGTTCACCTATACTTTGGGTACACTAATGTTTCAAGAGGTCACCTATACTCTTGTTACAGAAATGTTTCAGGGGGTCGCCTATACTCTTTGTACACTAATATTTCAGGGGGTCGCTTATACTCTTGGTACAGAAATGTTTCAGGGGGTTGCCTATACTCTTGGTACAGAAATGTTTCAGGGGTTCGCCTATACTTTTGGCCAACAAATGTTTCACGGGTTCGCCCATACTCTGGGTACACAAAGGTTTCCCAGCGCTGTTCAGCTATCTGACACATACACAGAATGAATTGTCCTGTTTTGCACACTCCAATTTCTTCATGGTTTATGCTGTCTTTGGAGCGATCAAAGGAATAGTAACTGATTTAATGAGACTTTCACAGGTTCACTGTATACCTGTGTTGGCAACTTTTGCGACACCTCCATCTTCAAGGCAATCTTTTGTTTAAGAAAGGGTTGCTGAATTGTGCTGATGGTTAGAAGTACTAGCAACCGCTTTATGCCCACGTTTGTGGCCGCTGACAAATTTGTGACGAAGATGGCACGGGATTGAAATAATTGTAACACAAAACTCCTTTCTAGGACTACTACTCCTCTCATTGTGTGCATCAGCGGTTTGGCTGCCTGGGACCAGTAGTGCACACAAGGCATTCGCAAGCATGCCGGCTGTATAACAGGACAACTCGTTGTACACTGCCTGTTTTTGGATGTCCGCTGACGTATGATGTTCTGAGTGGTAAACAGCCGGATTGGCTTGGGTCTGATAAATGCACGCATCCCTGGGGGTCAGCGCCTGTCGCCATGTATTATCTCTCAAGTTACCACAGTTATCCAAGATACTGGATTGGAGCATTCACAGGAAGCGTGACTGATTTCATGAGACTTTCACAAGGTCACTGTATACCAATGGTGGCTACTTTGGCGACACCTCCTGCTTCAAACAAATCTTTGGTTTAAGAATGCTTTGCTGTATTGTGGAGATGTGTAGAAGTACTGGCATCTGAGTCCCCTTTATGCCCAAGTTTGTGGCTCCTGACAATTTTGTGACGGACGTGGCACGGGATTGGAATTATGATTGTACGGTAATTTATCAGCAATTCTCATCAGCATTGTGGGCTATCGCCCACAATTTTAAAGAGGGCCGCTGGCAGACCCTGCCAACCCTCTGCAGTGTGTGTCTCCTGTTCCTCCTCATCCAATACACACTTATAAATAGATATGGTGTGGCTATCAAGCGAGCATGTGGCATGAGGGCAGCTGAACGCTGCGCAGAGAAAATTTTGAGTACGCTGTGGGCGCAGGCTCGTGGGTGTGTCCTGAGGGGATTGGACAGCAATGCCAGCATGTAACACAGGAGAAGAGGCAGCGGTGTCACCCGTAGGCGGTGATTGGCCTTGCTTGCATCTAGTGTGGTGCTTAGCTAAGATGTGCCAGCGTGTGTGCCTTGCTGATTATGGTCTGGCCCAGCAATGCCAGCATGTAACACAGGAGAAGAGGCAGCGGTGTCACCCGTAGGCGGTGATTGGCCTTGCTTGCACCTAGTGTGGTGCTTAGCTAAGATGTGCCAGCGTGTGTGCCTTGCTGATTATGGTCTGGCCCAAGCGCATTGTTAGAGGGGTGACCGCCAGGCTCTTGCCCCCAATTTGGCTTAATAGTGCGACCTGGGAGCTTTAGATGCACCCATGCATGCTGCCCCTGATGTTCCCCATCCGTTTCTGTGGTGTTTCCATCACTTTCTGATGTTTTTAAGTGATTCACACAACCTCCCCTATGCGTAGCATCGGTAACCTTGAAAAATGCTCGAGTCTCCCATTGACTTAAATGGGGTTCTTTACTCGAAATGAGCTCTCGAGCATTACAAAAAGTTTGAGTCGAGTAACGAGCACCCGAGCATTTTGGTGCTCGCTCATCTCTAATTGTGAGGGCTTCTTTAGACAGGTGTATGTGCAAATACGTTCGCCGCTGTAGAGCATACATGCGCATAAACCTGTAAAAGTTTTTTTTTTCAATAATTTTTTTTATAGGGTTTAATAATAAACAAACAGACAAAAAATAACAGAAGGTTGACATATTGGTTGCTGGGTTTTTTTGTCTTTTTTTTAAACCTTCAAACTTCATGCTATTGCGCTCAGAAAAAAAAAATCTAAAATCTAGGTCCTACCTTGCCCTACCTTTCCTCTATAAAAACTATGTGCGAGAAAGATAGGGCATGGCCCAGTTTTACTTGCATGTAGTAATATTGCGTGAAAATCATGGGCAGAACAGTGACCATTGATGTGCTACTCTTGTTTGAAAATCAGAGAAGAATAGGACAGGCTGCAGTTTTTTTCCTTGCACTGAGTAGTTTCAGAAGGCTGTATGCACAACTAGGCTCTCTGGTATGGAGTGTAATTGCACATGAACAAGGGTTTTTTTCCTCAACGGCCCTTCAAACTCCGCGCCATAGTGCTGGAGTTTGAAAAAAATTGTGGGAAGATAGGTCCTGCCTAGTGATGAGTGAGCATACTCGCTAAGGGCAATTGCTCAAGCGAGCATTGCCCATAGCGAGTACTTGCCCGCTCGAGAGAAAAGGTTCGGCTGCCGGCGGCAGGCAGGGAGTGGCGGGGGAGAGCGGGGAGGAACGGAGGGGAGATCTCTCTCTCCCTCTCTCCCCCCCTCCCCCTGCTCACTGCCGCAACTCACCTGTCACCCGCGCCGGCAGCCGAACCTTTTCTCTCGAGCGATCAGGTACTCGCTAAAGGCAATGCTCGCTCAAGCAGTTGCCCTCAGCGAGTATGCTCGCTCATCTCTAGTCCTGCCCTATCTTTCCTACACGTACTATTAACTATGTGCGGGAAAGATAGGACAAGTACTATCTTTTCTCGCCCGTACAATTAATAGTTGAGAATCCCGATAGTGAAAAAGAAACCGCTGAAAGTAATTGAAATCAGTAATTTTGTTTTGTCCCATTATGCAGATGGGATTATCACGGCCGCATAACGGAACTAAGCCCTCAGTCTGAGTAAAAAAAATTCTGTGTTCATCCATACATTCAAATGAATGGGTGCTATTTCCGTCTGATCTTCAAACCGATTTTGCATGTGCATGTATCCTAGTTTTGAACAAAAAAAGCTGCACCAAAATCCGCTATGAAATCGGCACCTGATTTTGTTATTTTATTGAAATGAATGAAGTTCCTAGTGAATTTTCCACAACAAATAGAGAATGTTGCGAATCTGGAAATCCGCCACATGGTTCGAGCCGCAGCAGAATTTTTCTGCTGTTAGTAAATAGGGTTTCTTAAAACCCCATTTACTAACATTATTCTGCATATAGTTGTGAAATTTTGGTGCAGAAAAATTTCACAATTAGTACATGATGACTTAAATTGGCCTAAGGGTTCCTGCAAGCAGGTGACTTTTTGCGCGTTCTCATACACAAAATTGCTTGTGCAAACTGCTGACAATAGGACCCATTGAATTCCTTCGCGTTCAGCATTTTTGCAAATGCATTTTCGTCAGGTAAAAAAATCCGCTGTATGCTCTATTTTTGTGCATGTTTGCGCACGAAAGACACCATAGGAGTCTATGAGAGTACACAAATGCACACCCCATCTGCATTAAGTTGCGCACGTAACTGCGTAATTTTGCAGCATTAATTGATAACACCGGGGACTAATTAGGCTGCTCAGCTGGTTCAACACTGGTGCAGAATACAGTCATGCCAATATGAACCGGCCTGGCAGCACAAAAAAGGACAGTACAGATACTCCCCTACTTGCCGACGTTTGAATTACAAACTTTGCTAGATATGAACAAACCTGTCCTGCAGTATCATGTAATGCCATAGCATTACATCATACTATATAGTGATCGGACAGGCATTCTATCAAGCCATCCCATAGGTACAGCTTGATAGGCACTCTACATAGGAACCCCTGGGGCCCTTCAGAAGGCCCCCAGCTGCCATGGCAACAGCACGGCATCCTGCACTGCTCATCAGTACTGCTAACACTTTAAATGCCACCGCGGCTTGTCAGAGCTGCTGCGGCCGGTTACCTGCTGTAAGAACAGCCGGCACCCGACGTTGTATGGAGGGGGATCCACCCACGATCCCCCTCCATACAAGCATTTGTAAGTGCTGCGGATTATTATTTTTTGTTCGGACATACGAACAAATGGACTTACGAACAGCTTCCTGTAGGGGATTATCTGTAAGCAGCATGCATACGCTCACACAAACAGGTGATACACTCCATTTACAGTACAATCATGAGCGTATATACGCATATCCTCGTGTGCAGAAACCCTAAAGCTAATTTTCAGTGACTAGAAGAAATAACATCAAGTTGTGATTTAGGTCATCTTCACACAAGTACAGTAAGGGTGCAAGTCCCAGCATGGTTGCAGGCCTAATGACCCAAAATAACAGTTTAATAGGTTATGTTTGTGTGAAACTGGCCTTACAGAATAGGTAATAAAAGCAGGGACGTAGCTGTAGGGGATGCAGAGGTAGGGGTCACACCTGGCTCTGGTGCCTGAGGGGGTGCAAAGTTCCTTCTGACATACAAGACAGCAGTTTTATAAATGACACAGAGTATGTTACAGATTTAGCATTATGGCTCTGGAACTATAAGTAATACGCTTAGTAGAATACTCAGGTGTATAGCCGTGCTTTTTAAGTAATCTTCTTCTAAGCTATGATCTCCACCAATTTATGCTGATACTGTAATAAAAGATATCTACCGTGTTTCCCCGAAAATAAGACAGTGTCTTATATTAATTTTTGTTCAACAAGGTTTTACTTGTTTACATATATAGCTGCTTGGACACTATTTAAATTGACTTTTTGAATTAACTGTTAGCAGGGCTTAATTTTGGAGTAGGGCTTATATTTCAAGCATCCTCAAAAAGCCTGAAAAATCATTTTGCATCCTAAAAAATTCTGGAAAATCATGCTATGTCTTATTTTCAGGGTATGTCTTATTTTCAGGAAAACAAGGTAGTTGCAGCAGTTCCTTGATGTAGGGGGTATTTCCATTGTGTGGAGTCTTTGTGATTAAACTAAATGTAAGACTTTGTTCATACTAGTGACAGTGTTTTCCATTGCTTCTCATAGGAACAGAACAACGAAAAAAACAGAATTGTCGGATCCCGCACATGATGGACTCCATTAACTATGATGGAGTATGTCGGTTACCATCATGCCCTCTTGTATTTTTCCAGACAAAATAGCGCAGCATGGTTCAGTGTTAAGTCTGGTATCATGTGGTGGAAGCTCCTCATGGAGCCTCCGACGCAGATGTAAACACTCACACTGATGGATAGGGACATTATGGGAAAGTAGAGAAATTAGAAGAGGACAAGAAAAGTAATCATATAGGCTTGTAGGCTGAGCTGAAGACAGTAGAACAAGCCTGCAGCTAGCCCATAGGTTATCTAGTTTTACACACACCTGCTGGTCTTTCTGAATAGACACTGACAGGTCTGTAGGGAGAAAAAGAGCAATCTGAGATTTTCTTTTTTTGGCGGAAGGTACAATATGTTTTATGAGTCACTATGTTCATAATGCTGGAAATAAAATAGCTGCGTATAATAAAAAACTGAGCTGCCGCTTTCTCATAATGACGAGGCTCAGTTGCAAACTAATCTGAAAACTACAGCGGAACAGATAACTTGTCGGAATTCATCTACTTTTTCCATTCTTTCACAAATAACCGATATGTCCTTTGGCCTACGTTTTGAATAGTAACAGCGGTTGAGAAATACAATTAAATACAATTGCATTGGAAAGAGAATATATATGGCTCTGCATAGCTGCAAAAGGGACCGATACTGTTGTGCCTTGTCAACACCGGAAGTGATGGGTGTCGACAAGGGTAAGGCTGCTGGACAGCTAGGTGACGCCTCCAGTTCCCGATTGGCTGCAAGGCTGGCTCCCGTCCAGGTCCTGGCACTTCCGTTGGCCTCTAAGGTCCTTGGTTTTGGCTGCCTTCACTGGGTCGTGCACACCTGCCGCCCATTTACCTTCTGTCCCTCCTATTGGAACATCTATATGGTATCCTACCCTCCCTGGTTTTATTTGTAGGCTTAGTCCCAAGAGAGGAGCATTCTGAGAGGTAGGAACTCAGCTTTCCCAGGTTAAAGGGGTTGTCTCGCGGCAGCAAGTGGGGTTATACACTTCTGTATGGCCATATTAATGCACTTTGTAATGTACATCGTGCATTAAATATGAGCCATACAGAAGTTATTCACTTACCTGCTCCATTGCTAGCGTCCCCGTTGCCATAGTTCCGTCTAACTTCGGTGTCTTCTTGCTTTTTTAGATGCGCTTGCGCAGATGCATCTTCTCCCTTCGGCTGGTCTTGGAAGCATCGGCGTTTTGGCTCCGCCCCCTTTCGCGTCATCGCGTAGCTCCGCCCCCGTCATGTGCCGATTCCAGCCAATCAGGAGGCTGGAACCGGCACACGTCATGGGGCGGAGCTACGCGATGACGCGAAAAGGGGGCGGAGCCTAAACGTCGATGCTTCCAAGACCAGCCGAAGGGAGAAGATACATCTGCGCAAGCGCGTCTAAAAAAGCAAGAAGACACCGAAGTTAGACGGAACCATGGCAACGGGGACGCTAGCAACGGAGCAGGTAAGTGAATAACTTCTGTATGGCTCATATTTAATGCACGATGTATATTACAAAGTGCATTAATATGGCCATACAGAAGTGTATAGACCCACTTGCTTTCGCGAGACAACCCCTTTAAAGATACACCACCTGGTATTAATGTTAGGATCCATCTGAGAGCTTGGTCACCTGGACGTTGGTAGATGGGCCAATGTAATTTGATCAAATTATATACTAAAAACCTTGCATTATTTAATGTGGTTAGATTATAGGTATGTATATTATATATATAGGTATGTATATTATAGGTACGTGCTGTTGCCATTTTTGGTTTCGGCCTCTAGGGTCCTGCCACTCACCCCCCCCCCCCCCCCCCGCGGTCTACCTTCTCTGCTGTCACTCACCCCCCCTGCATCTCCGTTCTCCACTCAACGGATCTTTCTACAAAAATGATATTATGTATAGCCAATCTCATGTCTACAGTGAAGGAGAATATTTTGTGCGATAAACCAGTGTTCATCATTCTATATTAAGAAGAGTGTGAATGAATCAATTATGTGACCAGAACAGCATCCTAATGGAATTAAGTTTGGTGTAAAGAGTGGACGGCTTCTGATGACCTTCCACTGGTTTACTCATGAGTTGCTCTTCATAAATTATGTCAAAGTTCTCTATGTGCCGCCTTCTATGTCATACAGAAAATATCTCAGAACTGTTGGATATTGGCCACCAATTATGGATTTTAATAGGACCTCTAGAGTTACCTCTTCCTTTTCAGCAGACTGGAGATCCTGCCACTCCTCAATGACATGAGCCAGGTCCACGGTGTTCATGTGTACTCGGGCTTCACCAATAGCATCATGTTTAGAGAATCGGTCAAAATCATATACTGACATCACTAAGGTCTTTCCTCCAAGTTCTGCATAAGGAATCTGCATGAAGGAAATGAAATATAATTGGGTAAAAAGAAACAAAATTGAATCCAAAATAATGAGTTAGCAGCATGCTCATGAGCCATCTGCATGGGAAATATACCATCTGCTGGATAACACAGGAGTTTGCTAAGGGAGTTTAGGACAGCTTAAGACAATACCGCTCAATAGTCTTGTGCTGAAGAGAACAGGGACAGAGAACCGCCATCATCTCCTCAGGGTGTAACTATTTGCAAAATAAGTTTATGGACTTAAAGGGAAACTTTGAAAAATGGTAAAACTTTCAGTATTTGCTTTAAGTTAACTTATTTTCCCTTCTGTTCTCTCCGGCTCAAGTTTCCTCATTATTTTTCTGTTTGTTTTGAGTCAACGCCAGGAGTAAATCCTAAAGGGAGAACCACATATATGACATTACACGGTGCCTATATGGCCTTTAATAGGAATGATGAGAGCAAGAAAACCAGGATATGGTGCAATTGTCAGATAACATGGCACAAAACACTGAGTAAAGGCATGAACCTGACTTCTCCCTTATTAAACCAGCATATATAACACGTTTTGGGATATACATTCCTTCATCAGATATGCTGGCTAGTAGACATTTGTGGCTCAAATGAAAGTTTTAACTATGTAAAATGAATCATAGAGAAGCAAGACTGTCTGGGGCCTGGCTGTTAGTGGAGGGCTCCATGGATAGTTCCACTGACAGACGGACTGGCCTTCATGCAGAACCAACCAGTCCTGCTTCTCTTGAATTCATTGCGCATGGTTGGGCCTTTCATTTGAGCCACAGCTGTTCATTGCCCAGCACTATCTTGAAGGGATGTATACCAAATAACGCATTATATATGCTGGTTTAATAAAAGAGGAGTCAGGTTCACACTTTGACTCAGTGTTTTGTTCCACGTTTTCTAACATGTGCGCCATACCCTGGTTTTCTTGCTCTCATCGCTCCTATCTTTCTTGCTCACTCATCATCTGTGTAACAATCACCCAGGTCAGCAGCACCGTCTTGTTGGTAAAGTCTTCGGCTAGATATTTCACCACTGCCCCTCCGAGGTGCTCCACATTTTATCATTTCTTTCTTTCTGTACTGTTCCTTTAGCACAGATTGATAAAGCCTCTGTGTAGTATATTGTGAAGTGGACGCCCGCATATAAGCAATGCTTCCTTACACCTGTACCTAAGGTGTCAGATTAAGGCCTCGGTCAGACGACCGTTTTTTGCCACGATTTGCGGATCGCATGACGGATGCGCATCCGCAAATCGTGTGACCGGGACCGACGATTCGCCGAAAAATCTGCAGCTAGCAGCGTTTTCAGCGAAACGGGCCCGATCAAAGGAGCGCTGTCTGCCCATTGAAATTCAATGGAGCCGGCAATATAGCTGGCTCCATTGAAAGCAATGGGATGCCGGCAAGCGCAGGATGAATTTTCGGGAAGGGCTTAAGCATATAAGCCCTTGCCTGAAAACCATCCAAAAATGTGTTAAAAAAAAATATATATCAGAGGCAGCCCATTCAGCAGGTGGGGATTTTACACATTTTTGGATGGTTTACAGGCAAGGGCTTATATTTTTAAGCCCTTCCCGAAAATTCATCCCGCGCTCGCCGGCAGCCCATTGCTTTCAATGGAGCCGGCTGTATTGCCGGCTCCATTGAATTCAATGGGCGAACATCGTTCTTCTCTGCCACAGCTGTTACAGCTGTGGCAGAGGAGAATGATCTTTATAGTATATGTTCTCAATGGGGTCGGCGCTGCTGCCGCCGGCCCCATTGAGCGCATATATAGAACACAAGGAATCGCAGAACACAGATAGGCGCGATCTGCGATTCCTCGTGTCCTGTAATTTATCGCATATCCGCATAAAATGCGGACATGTGACCCATCCCATTGCGAAGCAATGGTTCTATATATGCGCAGATCGCATGCGCATCCGCAAATCGCGGCAAAAAACGGTCATCTGACCGAGGCCTAAGGCCTCAGTCACACGGGCGCATCGCCACCCATACACCAGCGCCGATGCGCCCGTGTGACTGACACCAGCAGACGGATGTACCTACAGACGGCCGTCTCTCTGCAGCGCTGGAGGAACGAACATGTGACCGGCTTCATTGTCAGTCATACGTTCTTTCCTCCGGTACTGCAGAGAGACGGCCGTCTTTAGGTACGTCCGTCTGCTGGTGTCAGTCACACGGGTGCATCGGCGCTGGTGTACGGGTGCCGATGCGCCCATGTGACTGAGGCCTAAGTATGAAACTTTTTTGTGTTTGCATCAATCCAAGAGAAACAAAATGTTCATATGCCTCCATGTGAAATCTAAAGCATGTGGATTTACGGTAGAAGCCCTATTACAGCTCTGTACAAAGCAGTGCCACAATATAGCTGCATGCATGAGCCCTAAAGCAAAGATTATTTCTTACTTTTCCTCTTTTTTTGTACCCAGTTCTGCAGAGGCGCTCTTACTTCTCTGCTTCTAACAAGGAGGTCTTTAGAGGGGATCCTCTTTAATGACATACATAAGACTTAATCGGGCATATTGACAGGAGTTGCCACCATGAGGCAACCCTTAACTAACAAAACCATTTAATCCCAAAAAACCTCTTTAAGTTTTTAGTTTTTGCAATTAATTTTCTGATCACAAGTTACACTGCATATCTTTGACTTTATTTATTGATTGCAAATTTTCAAAAATATCAGATCAGCTCTTACCTTAAAGGTGAAGGACTCATTAAAGGTTGGATTAAGAGTCTTGCGATGCACTTTTGTTTCGTACTTTTTCTTTTTGTCTGGCATGAGAAATACTTTCACATAGGGATCAGACGTTCCACCGATATCCAACGCTGGTAGATCTGCAGCTTGTATAATTCCCACAACCAGCTGAATAGGGAACAAAGAAAATATTATACTCATACTAACACTTTTAAGACAAAGTGACGTTTTTACATCAATAAAAATAATCCAAAAAGTCCTGGAAACCCTTTTAACATATACTTATGGTAATATAAAATAATCACCAGGAATGTTGGCATATTCAAATCCTTCAAGTAGCTTGCATGTGCAAGCAGATTGACAGTAGAGTTAGGAGGTACGTCTAAGGTTACCAGAAGCCAATTTTTAATAATTGAGGTTGATCACTGGGGTTCTGTACATGGGACTCCGGCAATATTGAGAACAAGGGTTTTCCTTCCATGTTCCTGATAGACTGGAAGTGCAAACTTCTGGAACTCATTCATTTTAGTGTGGCAACCTCCCCATAAAAAATCCTGAAAAAGAAGCCCCTGCCTTTTAAATTCATGGGGGTCTGGGCTGCCTACACTGATTATAATATTATGGTATATCTGGTTGACTTATCCTAACATTTTTTGGTAGAAATCTTCATTTAACATTAACAGAGGTATAGCTACTGGGCCCCAAAGCTAAATCTGAATGAAGCCCCCCATTTATCATTGCCATTTATGATATGGGTATCTTTTGATGTTACAGATGGACCTTTAGGGTCTATGTACTGCTGATATCTCTACACCTATCTGTTTTGCACTAGGGGTGATCAATTCTAAATTGAGTATAACTGTCCAAACAAGACCAGATATTGTGGCAGATATGGATTAAGGGTGTGTTCATACATAGCGGATTTGGTGTGGATTTTTTGGAGCAGAAATTTAGCACCAAACTCTATGTCAAAATTTGCAGATTTTGATACAGATTTTGACTTGGATCCGCAGTAGACTTTAACCCTCCAATTGAAAGGGTGAAATCTGTTGCGAATCTTCTCAAGATAGAACATCCCACAATTCGTTCCTGCATAACATCGCATTTCGGTGCATGCAGGAAAACATCGCTCATGTGTTTGACCCCATGGGGTACATTTACTTTGTCTCGCAAAACGCACAAATTTCACACAATTTTCTCGCCTGTGTGAAGCCGACCTAAGAGTGATTATAAACAAAACAATTATTTCCAGCCATGTTGGGCAGTGTGTGAATGTTTTCCACATGAAAGGTTAACCTTATGGTCATACACTTTATTGTAGAGCAACATTCTTGATGGTGGGTAAGTATGGTGAAACTGGATTAGGGTGGGACGTTTCTTAAGTTCTGAGATTTGTACCCAGTTTTTGCTGAGGGCTCAGTCACACGGGCGCATCTGCACTTGTACACCGGCGCCGATGCGCCCGTGTAACTGCTAGTTAGAAGACAGTTGTACCTGAAGACGGACGTCTCTCTGCAGTGCTGATGAAAGAACACATGACCGGCAATGGAGCCGGTCACATGTTCTTTCTCCCGACGCTGCAGAGAGACGTTCATCTTCAGGTACGGGCGTCTGCTAGTTGCAGTAACATGGGCGCCGATGCGCCCATGTGACTGATCCCTAAGGAAAAATTCATGCGGAAACCAAAATGATGCTGGAGTCCTAACAGATGAGTGACATAGTAAAATATTGTATTTATTATAATGTGAGAACATTTATTCATATAATATGGGAGAGCTGCCCAGGAGAGGACTACAGATATACCTACAGACAATCTGTTACTTGGTACAAACAGTTCTAGAAATGTACCGCTGTATTTAATAAACCTATAAACAACAATTATGGCTCTGGCTTTTCCTCCAATTTCGCAGTTTTAGGGCTCATGTCCACGGGCGATTTTTCACCACGTATTAAGTGTGCGATGTGCGGCTGCGTGATATACAATGTATGGAGTCAAAGAAAGTCAATAGACTTTCATTGATCAATGCACATGCTTGTGTAGATACTGCGTGTAGATACACACAAGAAATAGATTGCAGCATACTCTAATTCTCGGCATACCACGCAGCATGAGTCCTTTACTTTTGTATAGGCAGAGTAGGCAAAGACTGTCCATACCCAATAGATTGCATTTGGGCGGCTATTCATAACAACCCCACTATGAAACAGAGCAGGGAATAAAAAAGAAAAGACAGTCACGCTGCGCATGTCCCTGTGCGTGAGATATGCGGGCATGCACAGTACACTCACTGCCCATACGCAGTCTCTGCTGGCAGAACTGGTATTTACAAATACCAGTAAAATGCTGCAGGGGGTATGGCTGTAGACTTGAGGCCTATCGGTGCATTTACATGGGCATTTCTGTATTTCAGTCTGTTTTTACATACACCCATTGATTTCAACGGACTTCTACGGTGCGCAATTTGCACCAAGATAAGAACATGCCGCTTAATTGTTCATGCAATCGCACATCGTGTGAAAAAATACTCTCAAGTGAACAAACCCTTTGAAATCAAAGGGTTCTATTCATTGTGTAATCTGTGCGTAAAAACCGGTCATGTCATACTCACCGTATTTGCGCTCGTGAGAATGAGCCTAATATAGTTTCACATTTACATAGTAGGTAAAGATGAAAAAAGTTGGGTAACTCCAACTAATGATTCCCATGCTTTTCTGATCTAAAGTAAAGATATAGAGGCCTTCATTGCCTGGTCTAAGTTTTAGACCGGTTTGTTTGGAGGTTCCATTGCAGATCCGGCACAAAATACTGGAAGTAATAATGCTGCATGCACCGCATTTTGTTCCAGGTAAGATGCCCTGCAGCTGAGTGGAAACCAAACAGACCTCATTATAGTCAATGGGGTCTGTTCATTGGTGTTTGATTCCATCATAAGACAGATCGCGTTCAGCCAGGGGATCCTCAAACAGAGCATGAAAATGGAATCCCGGACACAAATGTAAAGCAGCCTTAGGGCTCCTGCACACTGGTGAGTGATTCATGGTCCGATATCGCACTTGCCAACATGTGACAGCCCCGTGGATGCGAGGCATTTTAATGAGAAGACAGACTCGCATCACTTCGGGGATGAAGGGAATTCCCAGCCACGGCTGTCACAGCCACGACAGAGGATCGCAGAGTTCTCCTATTATTTTCAATGGGGCCAGCGCGATGTGATAGAACACGCTGCGATGTGTTTCCCATATAGCATCTAGAGATGAGCGAGCGTACTCGTTAAGGCAAATTACTCGAGCAAGGATCGCCATTTTCGAGTACATGCCTGCTCGTCCGAAAAGATTCGGGGGCCATTGGGGAGTGAGCAGGGGGGAGTGGGGGGGGGGGGACGGGGGGAGAGCTCTCTGCTCCTGTTTCTACTAACAACCGCCAAGCTCTGAGCAATGTTTACTTAGGTCTCAGTCAGACGGGCGTTTTTTACATGCGTTTATTTGCACATGAAAAAAATCGCACTTCACACGTCAAAAAAAAGCGTGACCACGTCCATTGACACCCATATGTTCTATCTTTTGTAGGTGCGAATTTTATGTGCATGTAAGAATCAGACATGTGACTGCTACCAATGAAAAGCATTGGTTCTATATAGATGCGAATCGCAAACACAAACATGCGCAGCAAAAAACGCCCGTCTGACTGAGCCCTTAGAGTGTAGCCTTTCTCTGAAATTGTTCTTTTTGTATTGATGTTGAACAATTTCCAGGCTATGGCAGCCTTGTTGTAAATTTTGCAAAAGTCTCTAATAACGCTATCTTTTCTCCTTAGGGAGAGCAACTACAAAATAAGTGAGGAGACTCAAATGGCCACGCACGCTCCTCTGGGTAATATGCAAATAAGGGAAATGGAATAAATCCTCCACAGTGCCACCTATTGAAAGGCAGCATTCCTTCAAGCCAAAGTCAGACTTTTTATACAAGCCTTGTTACAATGACCGGGAATTACAAGCAAAGCCAGACTCCATATACAGACAGCTGTTTCAGGGTTTTTGCCCTTCATCAGTGTACAGTAGGAGTCTGGCTTTGCTAGTGAGAGGCCTGGGACGGGGGTCTAAAACGGGGGTCAAAAGTCTCTAATAAAAAACACATTTTTAACACACGACTTAAAAAGAGAAAAAAAATCAAGCACCTAGAAGGAGTTGTCGAAATATAGTCATTTAATTATATTATGTAAGGGTATGTGTAGACATTGCAGAGTGAATTTGCACCAAAATCCACGTGCGGATTTTGGAGCAAATTTTCAACGCAAATTCATTAATTTCATTGTAATGAAAAACCTGCTGTGAAAATCCATTACTTTTGCAAGACAGATAGTTGATGCTGTGGATTTAAGAATCCCTACCATGTCTGTTTTCTGCTGCCGATTTTTTCCGCTTTGAGTGAATGGGTGAATTAAAATGACGCCAACTAATAGGCCGGACAATCTAAAGATACGGCAGATTTATCATCCAGCATGAGTTACTGTGATAAATGTAGCACTTTTTAGAACTGTCCAGTCTGCACGGTCTAATAATTAGACAGGTTTATTAAATTTGCTTAGTTGTCTGTGTTTTTTTTATAGTAGAGAGGACCTATTACCATGCATAACATGTCTACATACATTGTAAAAAGCAAATCAAGTAGACCTCTCCAGCCCGAATGAGTTGTGCGACAGCCCTGGACGAAATTACCCATATGGAGGAACTCAGAGCTAAAGACGACGATAAATGGATGGCATTTTGTACAACATCAGAGGTCTGGATGACGTTTCACACATCTACCGGCTATGACCAGTGGTTGATGATTGGGGTTATACCCAACTAATAGAAGGATTGGGTCTGTGTTGCTAGAGTCGGACTGAGGCGACTTCTCAATCTCTTTTGCCCTTCCTTTCTTCTTCCCCCTCTCACTTTTCCCTCTTGTACTTCTCTTCCTTTCTCTTATCCCTACATATGCCCCCCTCATCCATTTTTTTCCCCAGCGTATCTGGAGGCTCTAGTATCCCCCCTTCCCGCTGCTTCCCTTGTTCCTGCCCCTATGCAGAGATCTCTAGGAGGTAATACCAGTCCACAGGCATTGAAACTGGTTCACATATATCTCCCGTATGGGTTAATAATGTTTAATAATAATTTCTCTGCTGTTTCACCAGCTGTTGACCTAGCGTTAGCAGTCAGTTAGGTGTTAATTACATAAAACACAGAGACCGCAGTCAAATGTTTTCTCTGGAATTGTTCTTTTTGTATTGCTGTTGCACAATTTCCAGGCTATGGCAGTCTTGTAAATTTTGTAAAAGTCTCTAATAAGAAACACATTTAGACAAAAAAATAAATAAAAATCAGGCACCTACAATGAGTTGTCGGAATCGAATGAAACTTTATATGTGTGATTGTAACGTCGATAAGTAAATGGCTATAATATCAGAACATAAGGATTATTTGTTGTGGAAAACTGAACTTTGTTGTACCACCTCTAGCTTGAATTCAAGATGTTATACAAATGGGCATGGAGGCTCTTAGTACCCTGTTGTACCGCCTCTAGCTTGGATACAAGATGTGATATGGGCAGGTATGGAGGCTCTAGCACCCTGTTGTACCGCCTCTAGCTTGGATACAAGATGTGATATGGGCGACCATGGAGGCTCTAGTACCCTGTTGTACCGCTTCTAGCTTGGATGCAAGATGTGATATGGGCATACATGGAGGCTCTTGTACCCTGTTGTACCACCTCTAGCTTGGATGTGATAAGGGCCAATAGGGGCTGTAAAGAAATTAATAAATGTCGCTTATCAAAGTACCGTATATATGCTTATCAATCTATTTTAGCAAAAAGAATATTTTAGCAATATATTGTATGTGTAACAGAAGTCATGACTGCTTTGAGGAAGTACGTCTGATCTAAGTGGAATCAGGAAGCTAAGGCCAGATGTCTTGGAATTTAGCAAAGACATAGCCTAACCGCAAAGAAGTTGCTAGCTCTTACATGTGAAATCAGCTATTTCTTAATGTCATTTATCACAAGGATTAAGTCACAAGAGCAGATGTTCATAACTATAGTAGAATTATCAGCAATTTCTTAAAGATGTGTTTGTCTGAGTCATATATCACACGTCTAAAGTTTATTGAATGATTATGTCATAAGTTTATTGTAAGATGTATGGAAATCACGAGGTTTTTCCCTGTTTAGCCACACGTCCCGTCCTGCGAGAAGGGGCTGGCTATAAAAGCCAAGAGATACAGACAATAAAATAGAGTCACTTGTTTCAAACCATATACTGTGTGTATAGGTCTGTGCATGGTCTCTCAAAGGAGCGCTCCTCCTGTTTAGGTCAATTTGGAACCGACAACATAACTGACCAGTCTGTTTGAACAAATTAACCCTCGACAGTTCTTGGCGCCCAACGTGGGGCGGGGCTTACCTTTACGGGACATCGCAACCAGTAGACTGAAACAAACTCCTGGCCCGTTGACGTGGATACTGGATTCGGAGACCCCAGACTGCAAACACCGGTGTAACAGGTAAGAGCTTATCTTACTATTATACAGTCTGGATTCTTTTGATCTGTGTGTCTCTAACGGACTAGAGGTATGTTGTTGCCTGTTTCCTATATTTTCTGCCCCGTCCATATTTTAGAGTGAATAAGTTCATTTAACTGTCCTAGACGGAAGAACTCACTCATTGGGACTTAAAGAGTCATGTTGTCTGTATTGGAGATTGAAATAATTGTTATTGTTATAGTCTCATTTCTGGCAGTCATATTCTTACTCTGGATCTGTTATAATATTACTAAAAGTTCCCTAAGAGGCGAAGTCTGGTCTCCCCTGAATCCTAGTGTTTGAAGTTGACCACGTTTTAGTTCTGTAAATCTATTCCGGGACAGGGAACTGTGTGTTCCCAGATAATCTCAGTGATTATCTTAGTTTACTGTGTGAAATATACGTCCTGTATACTTAGTGAAGAATAGTTGGAAGTGGTCAAGATGGGGTCTGAACAATCTAAGATATATCAGACTCCTATTGAGATAATTAAAGATAGAGAAGGGGAGGACATTTGCAGACAAGCCTATAAAGTTTACAAACGTATAGGCCTTAAGAAGGCGGGAACATTCAATTATGAATTTTGGTCACAATATGAGGATAAGCATAGAAAGGAAATAAGAAATAAGGGTTTGGAAAAAGGCATGAAGGCTATTCTGGACTGCTCTAAAACAGCAGAAGACGAACACTGGGACTCCGAATCCCGAGGCGAGGGCATTTTAGTTTATTGTCCTATGCCCCGGCCACCAATAGACGTTCCCATGGAAACCCCTACGGTTCCATTAGTCTCTCCTGTCGTCCCGGCCGTTCCACCAATGTCTCCTAATAATCCCTTTAATTCTCTGTATCCCAATTTGCCACCCTTGCCTCCTACGTATCCACAGGCTACTGCCCAGATGGATACACCTCCCTACAGCCCTCAATCAGGATCCCCGGGCCCTGAAGTAAATAGAGGTCCGGCTTGGGACTGTCCACGTTGTGGTCAACAGAATGCCTGTTTTAAAGAACTCTGTACAGTATGTGGGACTCCACGTCCCAGGGATCAGTGTAGACAACCGATTCCCTTATTCCCAGTTACAACCTCCACTACCCATTATAGAGAACCAAACAGACCGAGTCCACCATTAGGCACGGTCAGACAAGAGGACACTGACAGACCATCGTCTTCTAATGACAGACCTACGGACGCACATAGACCAACTCCCGGGTCTACAGTCACTACATGGCGACCCTGGAGCGCCACAGACCAGATGGCACTGTGTCAGCAACTGCCCGATCCCCAGACAGAGCCAGCAGCTTTCCATAGAAAGTTGGAAGTCATACAGAAAAACTACTCTGCCACTTGGACAGACATGGAATGTCTTATGAATGTAAAATGTCCTCTGGGCCTTTACAATAGTATTGCTCAATTTTGTGGTCTTGAAGATCGCCCAGATGACCCCCAGACATTACTTAGTGGTACTCAATATGTGGACAAGGTTAAGACCTGGTTTAAGGATAAAGCCCAAGAGAGACGTACAGCCCTAACCCAGTGTAGACAGAACAAGGGCGAGTCTATTGAATGTTACTTTGGCCGTTTAGAGGAAGTTGGCAGAGATCTGGGTTTATATGATTGTCCAAAAGCAATACGTAATGCTGCTTTTTGTGAAGCCTTTATGCAAGGAATAGATAAGCGCCTGTCTGAACGCGTTAAAGCATGTACCCCCGATTGGCGACAGGCCAAACCGCGTGATCTATATAAGAAAGCTGTAGGATTTGTCATGGATACAGAAGACCACGCAAAGAGTGTTATGGTTAAACATTACACCATGGAGGGGGACACAGTCCGACTTAACGACCCCAGGCGGGAGACCCGTAAGTGTTATAACTGCGGGAAGACTGGACACTTGGCCCGTAATTGTAGAGCCCCTAAACGCCCTAGACAGAACATGTCAGACGAAAGGGGGCAACAGGGAAGTACGGCCAATACCACATCATCCCGCCCACAGGGAAACAACGGGTATACCAATTACCAATGAAGGTCTGGCACTCCTTCCCCCGTGTCCCTTATAGTTACTGACGCACGTGGGCCACAAATTTTTCAGCCTCTAAAAATCCAGGGGAAGGAGGTGCCCTTTTTAATTGACACAGGGGCCACTAAATCATGTGTCAGTACCTCACAAGTCAACGATCTTAGTATTCCCCTCTCAGACTCCATAGCCATAGCCGTTGGAGTGTCCGGTGAACCAACACCCATGCGTGAGACCGAGCCCATAGAAGTCTCCTTTCAAGGGTCACGAGTCCTCACTCGCTTCCTGGTGTCACCCGCTGGGGATTGCATCATGGGAACCGATGTGATGGGACCCCTGGGGTGCTGTATTCAGCTCCATCCTTCCGGTGAGGCTCATGTCAGTACCTCTGCGGCCGACCACCAAGTATTCTGTCTCATGGCAGCAGACTTGGTCACTCCGCCTCCTTCTTGTACTGTATATGTGTTGACCCCAGAAGATACACAGGTTCTCTCAGCAGTGCCAGAGACCCTTTGGGCAAAAGGGAAGACAGACTTGGGCCATCTCCACGTACCCCCAGTCATGGTATATCTCAAAGATGGGGAAAAAGCCCCCATGATCCGCCAATATCCCCTAGCCATGGCACAGGAAGACGCAATAGCCTCCACTATTACAGAGTTATGTGCCTTGAATGCTTTAAAACCTTGCGTCTCACCCGCTAACACGCCACTCTTCCCGGTTAAAAAGAAAGGGAAGAAAGGTGAACCTGATACCTACCGGATGGTTCACGATCTAAGAGAAATCAATAAGGTGACCATCCTAGAAACACCTTTAGTCCCCAACCCTTACACTCTGTTGTCCACCATACCTTCCGGAACCTGTTGGTACACCTTGATCGATTTAGCCAATGCATTTATGTCCGTCCCGATCCACCCCGATTGCCAGTACCTGTTCGCCTTCACGTTCCGAGGAAAACAGTACTGCTGGACTGTCCTACCACAAGGGGCACAAAACAGCCCAAATCAATTCACCCGATGTATGAGGCTTGTACTTGATGCATGGACGGTCCCACCAGGTGTGGCCCTGCTTCAGTATGTTGATGATCTCCTACTCTGTGCACCGGACAGACCCACCTGCGTTGCGGCCTCACTCAGCCTTCTTTGTTTTCTTGCAGACAGTGGGTGTAAAGCCAGTAAAGACAAATTACAGTTTTGCAAATCTCATGTTGTGTTTCTTGGTCACTGCCTAGGTCCTGGTACAAAACACCTCACGCCAGAACGTACCAAGGTGGTGGAGGACATGCCACTCCCTACCTCCCATGCTCAGTTGCGGACATTTCTGGGGTTAGTTTCATATTGTCGGCCGTGGATTTGCTCTGCCTCCATGACCATGCAGCCTCTGTACGACTGCCTGAGTTCTAAGCCATTTGCTTTGTCTCTGGAAGCCGAGTCAGCTTTTCATCAGCTGAAAATACAGATTACCAGTGCTCCAGCACTGGGTCTGCCAGACTATGATAAACCCTTCCAGATGTTCGTGACTGAGATGGCGGGACATGCTACTGCCGTCCTCACACAAGAGCATGGTGACAAAAAGCGCCCTGTAGCATACTACAGTGCACATCTTGATGCAGTAGCCAGGGGTTCACCCTCCTGTGTAAGAGCAGTTCTGGCTGTACAAGCACTACTTGAGAAAGCTTCTGAGGTGGTCCTAGACTACCCTCTTGTGGTCCTCACGCCCCATGACGTACATGGAATTCTGACACAGGTGAGCCGTAGACATCTTTCTCTTGCTAGACAGGTTAAAATGGAACTTGCAGTACACTCTTCATCCAATGTCTCATTTCAACGTTGCACAACTTTGAATCCGGCCACCTTACTGCCATTAGGTGACACTGATTCAAAAGGGGGAGTAAGCACAGGGGATCAACTTTTTGTCAATTCCCTAGGCGAAGAGGAAGCTTTTGACACCGAGCACCAGCATGACTGTGCTGCTCTGATGGAGCAGGAGACAGCTGGATTTGCTCATGTCACAGATAAGCCTCTCCTGAACCCCCACCTTGAAATGTTTGTGGATGGATCACGATACCAGAATGAGATGGGCAGATTTGTGACAGGGTTTGCTGTAGTATCAATGAATGAAGTACTGATAGGCCGCGCCATGCCCCCACATATGTCAGCACAGGAAGCGGAGCTGTGCGCTCTGACCGAGGCCTGCAAGTTAGCCCGGGGAGTCACTGCTAATATCTACACGGACTCCAGGTACGCGTTTGGCGTTGCGCATGACTATGGGCCGATTTGGCGCGCGCGGAGCTTCCTAACAGCTCAAGGCAGACCGATAAAGAATGGTGAGGCAGTAAGTAATTTAATGTCAGCTATCATGCTCCCGAAGCAGGTAGCCATAATAAAGGTAAAGGCACACACCCGAGGGGACTCCTTGGAAAGCAGAGGCAACGAGAAGGCAGACGGAGCAGCAAAGGCTGCAGCCCTGCTGGACTGGAGGGCACCCGTGTGCAGAGTTCAGACCAGGTCCTGCCCAGCGGAGGAGGATCCTGATCCCCCTGCCAAGGACCAGACCCTCTCTGTCCCACCACAGAAGGAGGTGGACCTACTCCCCTCAGGGCAAGAGCAGGAGCGCTGGGCAAGTGCAGGGGCAGTAAAAGGAAATGAAGGTTGGATAATGGGTTTCCGTATGTGTTTACCTGCGGCTGCCTATCCTAGTATGGCCCTTTTGGCTCATGGAAAGGTGCACGCTTCTCGTAATGCCATGGTAGCCCTGGTGGAGAAAATGTGGTACGCTCCGGGATTTGACAGGATGGCAAAGGCATACGTCAAGGCTTGTGAAATCTGTGCACTACACAACCCCGGTCAAGTAGTAAAGACCCCTCGGAAGTGCACTCCGCGACCTTTGTACCCCTTCCAGAGACTACAGATAGATTACATCCAGCTGCCCAGATCAGGAAGGTATGAGTATGTCCTGGTATGCATTGACCTCTTTTCCGCGTGGCCCGAGGCCTACCCGGTCACGAAGGCCACTGCCCAGGCCACTGCAAAGAAACTTGTGTCAGAGTTAGTGTGCAGATTTGGGGTACCAGAGACCATTGAGAGCGACCGTGGTACTCACTTCACTGGTGAGGTAATGAAGGAAGTCATGTCCGCCTTAGGAGTAGAACAGGCGTTTCACACCCCCTATCATCCGCAGAGCTCCGGAAAAGTAGAAAGACTCAATGGCACCCTCAAACTTAAGATACAGAAAGCCATGGTTGAAACAGGAAAACCTTGGCCCGAGTGCCTACCTCTGGCCCTCTACTCAGTACGGACCACGCCAAATAGGAAAACAGGACTGTCTCCTTATGAGATTCTCTTTGGCTCCGTGCCCAGGTTAGGACTGTATCACCCCCAAGCTCTATCCCTGGGTCATGATAAAGTTACTTCCTTTGTGCAGGACTTATGCCAAAAGCTAAAAATAACACACGACCTAGTCTTCTCTTCTATTCCAGACCCTGATAGTTTGGAAGGATCCCACTCTCTGAATCCCGGAGATTGGGTGGTGGTAAAGAGACACGTCAGAAAGACTTTGGAACCTCGCTTTGACGGACCATACCAAGTGCTGTTAACCACTCCCACCTCGGTCAAGCTAGAAGGCAAACCCACTTGGATCCATGCCTCACACTGCAAGAAAGTTCCAACGCCTCAGCACCACGAGGGGGGTGGAGAGTAAGCCCAACCCAGGGTGGGGGAGGAGGATGGCAACCTGGACACCAGCATTGATAGTCTGGATAGGTGTATTATTTACCCTTTGTTTTCTTGGACTACTCTCTTTTCGGGACAATTCCTCATCAACTGTCGATGTAAGAAGAAGATGGACTGTTTGGGCGGAAGGACACCCCAACATGTGGGAATACTTTGCAAAAGACGTACTGAATATTTCCCACATGTGCATGCCTAACCTGCGGAGTGGGGAAGATATTTTACGGACTTGCTTACTGCCTATCCCCACTCCAATAAAGACACTTCGCGATATATATTCAATAGTGCATAATGATAGTGATGTAGAGGAGAGCAATGTTATTCAGGAAAATACCTTTCTTAATGTATATGAATATTGTTCCATTGTGATGCGGTCAAACATACACTTTATGTTTCACATAAATGATAAGAGATTTCTTTAGATTCATGAAAACAATAATACATTTTAAAAAGTCAGATGTCGGCTGTGATCTTGGGACTTGTTCCGATCGCCATATTTGGGGTCAGGAAGGAATTTTTCCCCTTTTATACAAGGATAATTGGCTTTTTCCTAAAAGGGTTTTCGCCTTCCTCTGGATCAACTCAGCCTCAAAATTCCCCATAATTGTCATTCCTGTGTGTGACTTCCTGATGTCCAAAATGGGGGAATGATAAGGGCCAATAGGGGCTGTAAAGAAATTAATAAATGTCGCTTATCAAAGTACCGTATATATGCTTATCAATCTATTTTAGCAAAAAGAATATTTTAGCAATATATTGTATGTGTAACAGAAGTCATGACTGCTTTGAGGAAGTACGTCTGATCTAAGTGGAATCAGGAAGCTAAGGCCAGATGTCTTGGAATTTAGCAAAGACATAGCCTAACCGCAAAGAAGTTGCTAGCTCTTACATGTGAAATCAGCTATTTCTTAATGTCATTTATCACAAGGATTAAGTCACAAGAGCAGATGTTCATAACTATAGTAGAATTATCAGCAATTTCTTAAAGATGTGTTTGTCTGAGTCATATATCACACGTCTAAAGTTTATTGAATGATTATGTCATAAGTTTATTGTAAGATGTATGGAAATCACGAGGTTTTTCCCTGTTTAGCCACACGTCCCGTCCTGCGAGAAGGGGCTGGCTATAAAAGCCAAGAGATACAGACAATAAAATAGAGTCACTTGTTTCAAACCATATACTGTGTGTATAGGTCTGTGCATGGTCTCTCAAAGGAGCGCTCCTCCTGTTTAGGTCAATTTGGAACCGACAACATAACTGACCAGTCTGTTTGAACAAATTAACCCTCGACAGATGCAACATGTTATACAGATGGGTATGAAGGCTGTAGTACCCTGTTGGTCTGCCTCTATCTTGGATGCAAGATGTGATACGGGCGGGCATGGAGGCTCTAGCATCCTGTTGGGCTGCCTCTAGCTTGGATGCAAGATGCGATATGGGCGGGCATGGCGGCATACAAGTTCTGTATGGCATTCTGCGGCATATTGATCCACATTTGCTGTAACTGAGCCTCTAAATCGTGCAAACTTGTAAGCTTTTGGAGTTGGCATCCCAGATAGTCCCATGCATGCTCTATTGGTGATAAATTTGGTGACGGGGTGGCAATATTGTGGAGGCGTTCCTGTAACACTCTTGCTGTGTGCACCAAGCATTATCCTTCTGGAAGCCCTGCCATGAGAGGCAACAGGGTGTCCTGAACATATTGCTGAGCTGTTGTTGTCCCTCGTACCCCAACTACCAACTGTCACATGCAATGGCCCCCAGACCACCACACCACTGGGGGCAGTATGCCACTCCACAGCAAAGGCAGAATTAAGCCACTAAACCCTACGTCTACAGACATAAACACAACTGTCGTCAGTACCCAAACTAAGCCTAAATTTGTTACTAAAGATAACCAGGCTCAACTCCATAGTAGTCTAGTTTCATCGTTCATGACACAACTGCAAATTGAAGTGATTGTGGGTGGGTGTCAAAGGCTGTACATGTAATCAGCACTATAACACCAAATGTCCATCTGCCAAGTGCCTGGAAATGGTTCTGACAGAAACAGGGGTCTGTAACAATGGTGCCCTCTGTCTCTGGATGGCGGACAACGAAACAGTTGGAGCTGCCCATGCTTGTCGGATGATCAGATGATGCTCTCTATTGGCTGTCTGTTGAGGGCATCCTGAGACTGGTCACCTTTTGTGCATGCACTCAAATATCCACTGGTCTCTACACCTCCTAACAATCTAGTCAGAAAAGTCCAAGTGGCGGACAGTTCGCCAATACAACCATCCAGCTTTTTGCATTATGTAAAAGCATGCCTAGTGGTCAATAAGCTCTTCGAAAGCGGAAAAGAGGTCCACTGCACACACGTAGACTCTGAGGCCAAGAATGGAACCACATTTAGAGCCTCAGGTGACAAGACTACTCATCTTATCACACCACAACTCTAATCATTTGTATATCTGCATATAATGAGATGTAACTGCATGCTGAGTTTTTCAGGAAAATGACAACTTCTTCTAGGGGCTTGATTTTTTTTTTTACAAAGAGTGTATTTTTGTAAATACATGTACCCATGAAATAGCAATTTTGAATTATGTGTTCTTAGAACTCAGTGTTGCGCCATTGGGTTGTATCCCTATAAGTCTGATCATCAGTACTGATTGGACAGTATCAGGGTGTATAGGGACACAACCCCAAGTAGTAACATCCAGTTGTCAACTCGCTCATAAGCTTCTAGGAGGGATAACAGAAGAACAGCAAAACTAACAGTTCTAAGAAAAGATGCTCTAGAATTACTTTTTCATCGGAAATACAAACATTTACTAAAACAGACATGTCAGGAGAACAAACCTGCACCCTTTAACCTTTTCCTGATATTGACTGTACATGTATGGTGGATGTTAGGTGCCATTGTATGAAGCAGTCTCAGAAATTGAGCCCACTCAATACACAGCAGGTGCTGGCTGTAAACAACAGCTGACACCCAGCCATAGCAGCAGTGTGATGGCAGAATTTAAATAGCTGGATAGAGGGAGGGGGCTTCTTCTGTCCCTGGTTGCACCCATACCCCGTAATGATTGTGACATGCTGTTCGGTTGCCAAGGTAGCCTAGGGTCTGGTGAAGGCTCCCAGGACTGCCATGGATCTTTTCCTGTTAAGTTCTAAGTTTTGCACCAGGTCTTATTCTTAGTACAAAATACTGAACATTGAACAAGTGATAGAATGATCGCAAATCCCACAGTGGTACATAAAAAATGGTGAAATAAAGACTTTTTAAAATTATTGCAAAAAAAAAATTGAAGTTTTTAAAAATTGCTTTTCCTACTTGTTGCCTCAAAAAAATAAATAGAACTGGTATTGCCATGTTTGTAAAGGTTCCATATATTAAAATATAGCATTTATTATCCTGAACAGTGATGGTCATCAGAAGAAAAATACACAATGCCAGAATTATGCTTTTTTGGTCACCCTGCCTCCAGGGAATGGAGTTAAAATGGAATTAAAAGCAATCAAAAAGTTGTATGTACCCCAAAATGATACCAATAAAAACTATACCTTGCTTTGCAAAAAACAAGACCTGACACAGACCCTTTGACAGATGAGTAAAAAATCAATGGGTGTCAGAGTATGGAGACAGAATGCAATTTTTTAAGTAGTACAGCATAAAAAAAATAGATATAAATTTGGTATTTCCATAATCGTACTGATTTACAGGATAAAGTTAACAGACATTTCACCCCACTGGAAAAGTTGTAAAAGTTTTTCAATACAGTACCATTGAAGGGTACAACTTGTCCGACAAAAAACAGCTTTCACTTGACTTATGTCCACTACAAAATAAAAAAGTTATGATTTTTGAAATTGGGGATGAAAAAGCGAAAACAAAAAGTTGCTGCAGCCAGAAGAAGTTAATGACTATCATTCTATCTCCCAAGAAAATATTATTTCTTGAAAACATCATCATTGTGTTTGCTATGTTCATATGCTGATAGATATACTTCTGTATGAACCTTAGATATGATCACCAATAGTACTGATATCACCTTTCAAGCACCTTCTGCCCTTACAAGCAGATCCAGGGAAATTCCCCTATTGAAACCTTAATATTGTCATAGTCACAAGATAATTTAACCATACCTGCCCAGTCTGGAAGTCATAGTCCAGGGAGTACTGCAGTTTTCCCAACTTCTCCTGTGGCTTGTCTTCTTTTCCATCTGCTAGAGAGGGATCCAAGTCTTCAACATCTGGTTGGACCTACACAAAACACATACCATTATTTATCTTGACTTAAACATGTGTATTTCCTTTTATTGACAAAAATTAAAGATATTACATATAATGAGGAATTGAAATACCATGTAAATTGGAAAGACGTATATTTGTAGATGGACTTCTATCTATGTAACAAATAGCTTGAGGCAGCCAATGGTAAACGTTTTCACTTCTCTGAATGAAAAAATAGGGTTATTCTGCATATTCTATTGAATCTCAAAGACAACCTCTTGATCGTACTGTATGTAATTTCACATGAAAATGCACCTATCAGACACCAGTGATACTTGGGCTTTTCTTACCCTGTTTGGGATTGGTGTTAATTACTTTATATGACATAGGTATCAGATGTACAGTTGTTGGCAGGTCTGCATAGTTGGGGTAGTGTTCCTTAACAGCACTGGTAGCTGAGTGCCATCTCTTTTTTTTTTTGTCCTGTCTTGCAGGTGAAGAATAAGGCCATTGTAAAGTGTTGGTGGCTGTAGCACTCTGCAATACTTGGGTGTAACTATAGGGGATGCAGTTGCACCCGGGCTCAGGAGCCTAAGGGGGCCCATAAGGCCTCTCTTCTCTATATAGGGAGCCCAGTACTATGACTAAAGCATTATAGTTGGGGGCCCTGTTACAGGTTTAGCATTGGAGCCCAGAAGCATCAAGTTACACCTCTGGTTATTATGTTATGTATAGGACTGGAGCCTAGGGGGCCCTGTGATTATGTCACATGCTAATTCAGTGTTATGACACCACAGCGTGGAATTTGAAAGGTGGATTTTCAGGGGTTTTCTGCTGTTTTGAGTCAGGGTGAGTCCTTCAAGTGAGAAAGTGTAAGTAGCGTTGTTGAGGCTAAAGAGTACTGCAACATCTGTGAAGAGGACTGTATTGAGTGTGGGAAGCTATGGCCCTGCTAACGAAACTGAACCTGAAAGAGTTGTCCACATTTGTGGGAGTGAGTTATAAAAGAGTGCTGTGTAAGTTATATTAACCTTGTAATACTACACCTTCCTGGACAGATGAAAACTTTATTTTTCAGAACTAGTTATAGAATAACTGTCAAATATATCATCATTTATATAAGAAATTAAATTAATAGCGCTCTGGCTGCACCAGTTTGAAATTTTTGAAAATTTGATAGGGTGAATTTTCACCCAAGGTAGCATTCCAGGGTTAAATTGCACCCAGAGACAAGACCAGCCTGTGAGTGATTGCTACCAGCTGCCATTGACTGTAATACTTTGCACCCTCTATAGGACAAAAACTATTTGAAACCAGCAAACCTATTATACTTATTGTAGAAACCGCCAAGCTTGTTGCCTTGGAGGGCGTAAAGAAAGGTGACTATCACCATACGACACGCCTAGTGTCTGATTTCTTGCTAGGAGATCCAAATATTCCTCTGCGCCTTTCTCCACTTGGACCCTGTCCCGAGTGGAGGGTTTCTAAGCTGCCCCTTAGCTGCAATAGGCCTGGTTCAGTCTGCACAAGACGGGCTGGTAAGCAGGGAAGACTCCTGGTTTGAGAGCAATAAAAAGAGAGGATATCTGCCTAGAGAACTGAAGAGAGCTTCCTGGTCTGTGAGCAGTGGGCAGAGAGGACATCTGCTCTGAAAACTGACTCTAAGACATATCCTGTAGAGACGTTCAGGGTGAGTGGATTGGCGGAGCGCAGAAACAACCCTTCTCCTGAGTGTTAAAAACCAAATGGTGTGGAAGAGCTAGGGTGCCTTCACACCTGCCTTGGGGATTCCGCTTTCCTGCTCCGTTCGTGGCCGAATGGCTCAGTATCTGGACGGAACCTAACCATTGACTATTATGGGGTCTGTCTGCTTTCCGCCCAACTGCCCAGCTTTTGAACAGAAGAAAAAGTGTTACATGCAGCACTCTTTCCCTGGTATTTTGAATCAAATCTGTGACGGACCCTCTAGACGGAGGTTCCAACGCAGATGTAAAGCCGGCCTTATTGTCACCAGTTGATACCATGTTATCTAGCAAGTGTTCTGCAAGTTATTATTTTGATGTTTTTATTATTTTACAACTAAAGTGGAATTCTGGTGCAGTCTTTAGATCAGGATCCATGAAAGGTAGTGATATACAGTGGCCTTTCTGACCCAAAGAGGTGCTAGGTGATTCTCCTTAAGATAGCTGGTGCACCCCCACAAGTAGCATGCATGCAGAGCAGGCTGTGGTAGAATGTAGCCTCTGAGAGACTCCTAGTATCACAAAAGGAACAGCCCTCATAGCCGGCAGTCACTTTGACACAGAGCAACTTGAAGGAAATGCCTGCAAAGTCAAGATCCCTGGCCCCTGTGTAAGAGCTGCATTTTAGGGTCATGTCACATGTATTCAATAAATCAGCTGTGCTGCAATGTCAAAATTCGTCATAATACAGCCATTAGCATGAATGCTTAAAGGGGTTTACCAGAAGAACATGTGTGCATGTGTGAATGCAACTCCAATTATGCGGGAACATTCCAGAGCCCAATTTTGGGATTGGTGGAGGTCCCAGCGGTAGGACCCCAACTGATTAGCAAGTTATGGGACTTGTTTTGGTGGTAAAAACCCCATAAAGTTTGTAACTGCTGTGATACTTTTGATTATACAGTACAATTAACCTCAAATGTCATATGGAGTTGACACTGTTCCCTACAAGCCAAGAATTCTAGGAAAGCATTAAGCTGTGAACTTGCTGGGGAAAAAAACATCAAATTGTGAATGAAACTTTCAGCCAAGATTCCTCATTAACCTTTTAACTATTTATTCTGTAAATTGCTCAGCTTAGGGGAAGCATTAGTCTTGGGTCATATGACATAAGGCTATTAAGTGATTAAGTAAAGTGCATTTCACAGTGCTAGAGTATTGCCTGCAGACTAGTCTTCTTCTTTTCGGCAAATATTCAGTTAAGAAATGTTTTACATGAAAAAATGCAACTAGACAGGAAAATGAGACACTCAGAGTTGACAGGTAGAGGTGAAGACGAAGGGAAGGCAGCCAAGATCACAAGTGACAGCCTGAGTGACTAATGAGCATATACTGTATGAGCAGCATTGTTCTAAGTAATTCTCAAAAATGAAAGAAAGCTGGTAAAAGCAAGATTGAGGAGGACAAAAGATAATTTCATTTTCAAACAGAAGCAATTGCTGAACCTTCATGTGAAATGAAGTGTCAAGGAACAGTATGATGTCTGGCAAGAAACATTCAGATTTCACAGCCAAAAAGCATTTAATTTTAGTAGAGCGGGAGGTAGACAGGGAGAAGAAATGAAGTTGCATTGTTTTGGCGATAGCTGTTTTCTTGAAGACTTATTTCGTACATAATAAAGCAGTGAAAATTTACAGCAGAATGGAAAACTTTTAATCATAGCTCCACAACTCATCCTGTCTGCGCTGAGTGATGGCCACTATTTTATCTTGTTATCCAAGTTGGTTCATTATTTTCACACTTCTAGATACTCACTGGAAACCCCTCCAACATGTTGACTGAAGTCAATACCAGTTCCAAAGAGATACTGGGTGACTAGAAATGAGCGAGCACGCTCAGATAAAGCAGTTACTCGAGCGAGCATTGCTCTTTTCTCGAGTAACTGCTTACTGGTCCGAGCAGGCTCGGGGGGGGGGGGGGGGGGGGGCGGGGGTGAGCGGGGGGCGGCAGGGGGTTTACCTCCCCCCCCGAGCCTGCTCAGACCAGTAAGCAGTTACTCGAGAAGAGCATTGCTCGCCCAAGTAACTGCTTCATCCGAGCATGCTCTATCATTTCTATGTGTGACCAATTTTGAGTTAGTGACATTTCTGTTAGATATCACAAAAGGCTCTGACGCATTGTTGGGCATCAAGGGTGCTTCTTTCTGAGAATACATGCTAATTCCATGAGCTGAACAGCCAGTCCCCTGTGCTGACATCGCAGGCAATGGAAGGGCTGTACTACATGACTTGGTGTAGGAATTGGTCCAGAAGTGAAGGTTCTGGCACTGCTGGAACAGGTAAATATTTCCCTTCCCTGAGCAACCCCTTTAAGCGTAAAGCTACATGTAGTGGAGGGCAATATGGCCAAAATGCAGCATTTCTGTAGATTAACGGAGCAAACTTTCACAGTGTCTAATAAAACCCAAATGGCATATATTGCTTCCTTAACCCCAAATTTGGTTGGGATTAGTACAGGAAATCATACCTAACAAATATAACAAAAAGAAAAATCCCCCAACATTTGCTATTCTATGGCAGGAAAAATCTACCACTAAACTGGAACCCTCTGAAATCTCAACTGTTACCCAATGGATGTTATTGATGAGTCCCAAGCCCTGTATAAACTTAGTTGTCAAAAGACAAATTCTGTAAGCCATCTATACCATCTATCATACCATACTATCAGTCTATACAGAACATGGGCATAAACACTTTTCTGAAGAAGTCTAAATGATTAGACCATAGTAGAACTGTCAAGGTTTTCTCACATCACTATGTGTTGCTGTCTTGTTTCTGGTCTGGATTGGCTACTCAATAGAATGTTCCGCCCCTCTTCTATTTAAGAGTTATCAGTTCAGCACTCGGCTCACTATAGCCCTGGTTGTTACCCCTGAGGACGCCACAAGGCGAAACATGTCGGGTGGCTATAGGTTAGATATTTGTAGGGTTTTGGTGGTGCAGATTTATTAATTACCACATAGGCTTTTGGAGGTTGGCCATCCAGGCCTATATTTTAGTGTGTGTATGCACAATTACACACGATACTAATTGATGACTGCTGGTCACATTTCATTGCTACCACCATTTGCCCCTTTATTTTAAATATCATTCAATGTTGTCTTTGTCTCTTTTGAATAATAAAGTATTTATAAAATATTTTAGGGGATGTTACCTACGGGTATTTTTTGCCTTTGGCAATTTTGAATTGTGACCACAGTAGAACTTGGCATGTATGTGATAAGTCAGAAATTACTAGAAATTCTTGACAGCTTGATTTTTCTTAGGGCTTCCCTCAGGTGTCTTTGCTATCTTTTTGTACCCTTTTCTTTGTTTGTTCAAGATAATAATCTCTTAACCCTTTGGACTTATTTCTCACATGTAATCAAAAGTCCAAGCCAACAAAGCCCTAGCCAGTCTAGGTCCTTAAAGGGGTTGTCCAGTGAAATCAAGTGGGGTTATACACTTCTGTATTGCCATAATAATGCACTTTGTAATATACATTGTGCATTTAATATGAGCCATACAGAAGTTATACACTTACCCCCTCCGGTGCTGGCGTCCCCGTCTCCATGGCTCTGACTAATTTCTGTATCTTGTGCCTTCTTTAGACGCGCGTGCGCTGTCCGGTCTTCTGCTGTGTTGACTGGGGCCACTCCGGCGTGCTCGCGCCGGAGAGCTGGTCTGCGCATCGTCATCGTAGCTTCGCCGCCGTCACGTGGTGCCGATCAGCCAATTAGGTGGCTGTAATCGGCATTGGAAAGCAAGACAGGAGAAGATAATCCACGGTGCACCATAGGAGAAGACCCGCGGTGCACCATGGAAGAAAACCGCGGTGCACCTTGGGAAAGGACCGGCGGCCATCTTTAAAAGAAGAAACTGCCCGAACGGGGATGCAGGTAAGCGATTTTTTTTTTTAAATAACAAAGGGATTGTTTTTAACGGGGCACAATGTGGGGGTATGTAGAAAAAATTTTTTTTGATTTCGCCGCGGGACAACCCCTTTAATGTGTTTTATCTCAAGCGCACCTGATACAACTAGTGAAATGATTAGTTGCATCGGGTGTGCTTGAGACAGCACCAGATTTGCAAATGTGTGCCCATCTGAGGAATTCTATTCTGGGAGTTGAATAATTTTGAGACTGCAGTAGTCAGTAAAAGTTGCATTTTGTGTTGAATACGGAGAAACTACTTGTTATATAAGTTGTGTTAGCTATTTAAATCGTTCTTGTTTTTCTTGCTTTTTTTGGCAAATAGCTGACAGTTTGCAAGGTTTGGCAAATAACCGTAATTTGCAATGGGGGTTGAATAATTTTGATTGCAACTATAATTCATGGCAGACTATTCTATGCTATTATTTAACTGGTGAATATATTCCTTAGCAACTGTGCCTTTTCTATCTATGTCATCAGTGTGTTTACCAGATAATCAGACAACCTACACTCTCTCCCTTTGCTTCCGATTTTTTCTTTAGATTATAGGTTAAACAGCATGGACCTCTTTGCATGTTGTTTGGGTCTATACCTGTAATTTTTTTTCTAGTTCAGTGTAATGTGTTGAAGCATTGAAAATGCAAGATGATAATAGTAATACAGAGCACCTGTCTCATGACCACCCATGACGATAATTGCATAGGTAGCAACCTGCAACTGGGATTTGGACAGCTGAATCCTTTGGCTCATATTATACCTACCAGCTTGCCAATTTATCATGGAATTTCAGAGTAAGTGTTGCTGCAGCTTTCACAACATATTGCCAATTTACTGCTGTCTAACAAATGGTGACAGTAATGAGATATCACAATGATAGATGAAAAGAAGGAAACAAAACTCGTACTCCTCTGGGTATCATGGAGCAGAAGTCATCCAACTGGAGACAGCATCTGATAACACAACAAATGCTTCAGTTCTTGTTCCGAAAATACCTATTGCACACATGTAGTTTGGACCTACTCCAGATTGTCTGGCAGCCAAATCAAAAGGATAGCACCTTAGTGCAGAAACAATTATGATGTTCAGTATGATGGCCACAGTCCAAACCCAAACATGTTGGTCCAAAAACAAATGTAGGAGAATGAGAAATCTTTCGCGTTTAGGCTTGGTCAGAATTTTTGGATAGAGTCAGATTATGAACAAATTGGACCAAAACTTTGTCTCTTCATAGCTTTAACGAATGTCATAGCTCGAAATTTAGCCAGGTATATAGTCATTCAATATTAATACTCTTATTCCCTCTGTCTGGTAAATCTGTGCAGTTTGACAAATGTGTAATAAAATGCTACATATTGAAAGGACAGATACTGCAGTTTACCACATATTTAGTGCTATTAAAAAGTTTGTTCCTACTTTTTGACCACAGTAAGTGATTTAACTACCTCAGTGATGTCTATTGTTAAACACTTTCAAGTGGCATGGGTTACTTTTAAGAAAGGCCTAGCAAAAATTAATGGCAGGTTTACCTTATCAATGTAGCTTTTCCCCAAGTCCTTCACCTCCTTCATGTTAATTTGGGCCTTGACCTTATCTTTGCCTTTCTTGCCTTTCTTCTTCTTGCCACAACACTTCTTACAGATGCAGAAGCAACAGCATAGCAGCAGCAGTCCAGCCACAATGAGAATGGTGGCCAAAGCCCATGGAGGAACTGGTGTTAGAAGAAAATACAAAAAATACCTAATAACTAATTACCCATGAAACAAACTTTTACAGACTGTGATATGGATCAGTGGTGGGAAACCTGTCACTTTTCTAACATTGTAGAATTAAATTTCGCAGAATTGATTTCCAGCCAGCTGAAGAGCCACACTGATTATGAGCTCAAACAGCTTTATCAGGGCTGCACCTGTTCCATGCACAGATAACACAGCATGAAGCTAGGTAACAGAGATCAATATTACATTTACACTTTCCTTTAGGTCAGATCCAGTGATGAGTGATTACACTAGCGTTTGCTTACTTTTTTGCTACCCACCTGAGAAGGGTTAGTGTTGTCCTTTTTTGCGATAAACGTGCTTAAAATTATAATAACGATAGTAATAATATCATTGGCTATATACCGTAATCAGCAGGTATAAATATAATGCATCTTGGTAACATGCCCGGATCATTCCTTCTATTGGGAAACTGTCAAGAATCAGCCATTCACACATCACATTATTCATATAAGTGCACTGTTTCTCTAATTAGTACTTTGAGTGCACAAGGGTGAATTGTTATGAATGAGCTAGGTGTTCAATGCATCCCTGCACATTTAGGGCTCATGTCTACGAGCATGTTTTCACCGCCTACCACATGACGCGTGATACGCGGGAATGGAGTCAATGAAAGTCAATGAACTGTCATTGATCCATGCACTCCAGCGTGTGGGCACTGAGTATCGATACACAAGATAAATAGATCGCAGCATGCTCCATTTATCTGTGCACGTATGCAGCGCGAGCCCTATACACTGGGCTGCGTATGACCTGCTGTATATGCACAATGCAGCGTATATGGGCAGTGTTTCCATACACATTCTTGAATTCTATGTACGGTAGTCTCTGCCAGAAGTGCATTTGGCTGCAAAATGTGTGAAATGCTGTGGGGAGACCTGCAGCATTTTACACATACGCCCATGGGCATTTGCCCTAATACCTGAATATCCATGACATTTCTACTTGCTAACTTCATTCATATAAGCGTTTTTTATGGCCGACCGGTATACGCGCCCATCTGAGGCATTGGTTTCCAATGCATCTGTTCACATGAGTGAATATACAGCACGTGAAAATATCGAACCATGAAAAATGGAACATACATGATCGAAATATGCACCAACGCATATATGCTGGGCAAAAAGATAGCTCTGGAACTATCTTTTGCCTGATATACGTTGGCGGCTCCCATAGACTCCTATGGGAGCTGGACAAAGAAAGGGAGGGGAAGGCATTTTAGCAGCGTACAACATTGGAAAAAGCTTACAGGTGCCTCTATGTCGGCATTGGAAGGCACCCCGAGGATTTTGAGAGAGCGAAAGGTTTTCCTGGTTGCAGCGTATTTTTTCGCTAAAAACTACGCTCACGGTCATGTGAATGGGTGAGAAAACACTGGCCGTGATTGTGGAAAAACATCCATTCATGACAATAAACGGCGTGGACGAGAAAACATAAAAACGCCTACGCTCGTGTGAAAGAGCTCTAAGGATGCTATTATACGAGTGTCGCTAATGCTTGCAATTTACTGTTAATTGCCGGGCCACACCTGGATTTACAATCTCAGCTGGGCAATTATTGGTAAATTGCAGTAGCGACGACCGCTAGTGTTCGTGTAATAGCAACCTGACATATGAATACTTGTTTGTAACACGTAATAACACAAAAGTGCTATTAGATGCTGGATTTTACATTTACGCTGATTAGAAATACAACAACAGCCTAATTTTCAAAGCTCATACCGCATTGTGCTCCTGGGACTTGTAGTTCTGTGGGTTCGAAATTCCCACTTTTTTTTCAAACTAGCGTGCAAAAGCATGGACTTTGAATAGTCAAAAAAAAACATGCATGCGCCCATGTGTTTTTGCCCTTAATGTGTAATAATAAACCTGATTGAGCCGGTAAACATAGCCATGGAGTGCAGAGAGGATGCTGCTGTCAGCTCAACTGCTTTAAAGTAAATGTAATTTTCGGTTCCTCTCACTTCAGGAAGTCGCCTTAGGTTTACTGCGCTATTACAGCCGATGCCACCTCTGCACATACGCATTAATGGACCGAGTGATCTTTAGCGCAGACAAGACCAAAGCTCATAATTGTTGCTTTAGTAGGACAGTGCCTCATGTAAAGGTCAGCGCACAAATATCTTCTGCTCGCCGCCTTTCCTCCTATTTTAAGTCTTCACACTCTGTGATTATATTTGTCCAAAATCCGTTTGTTATCCTGGTATTGTGATACATGCTCAGTAAAAAATAAATAAAAAAAAACAGAATATAAATCCATTGAATGATGCAATTAATTTTAATAGGAGTTAGGGCGGTTTCACTATTGCACACGCTTCAGTGCAATGTATTTGCGCAATTGACTTTTTTTTTGCGTGTGTATCGACACACAGCACTGTACTTTTTGCGCACACAGGGCCAGTTCACATACGTGCGACATTCGTGATTTAAAAGGCCTAATGAGGTCCAGATGTGTTCTTTTTCCCACGGAATTGCGCACCCAGCATAGACTTCTATGGCGCCACTGGTGTGCAAATACGCAAGAAATTTGAGCAGGTCCTAAATTTTGCACACGCAGAACACGATCATGAGGACAAACCTATTGACATCAATAGGTTTTGTTCACTATGCACTGTCTGCGTATATATATTATAAAGCACCAAGTGAAAGTCATTTGTATCTAAATTACTTTCACTCCCTGCTTTATGATGATAGCTGTTGCTACTTTCCATTCTGAAAACCATTTAATGCAAGTCACTATGTATCATACAGGAAAACAGTGCAGTAGGTTCCTCGTGGGCGGGTGACATTTCTACAGCACAGATGTTTCAGAGTAAGTGATGTGTGAGACATCCCTGGATCATTTTTATTGAATGTAACGCCAGTGTTAGCAATTATCACAGGAAGAGAGGATATTCAGCTGGCATCTTACCATGATGTTATCATCTACTGTCATTATGTTAATCCTCTTTGTAACGTGTCTGAATGTGGAATCTATTATTACTGGATTCCAGCTAGTTGAGAATAATACATTCCTAAATCAGTTCACAAGCAGGTCCATATTCTCAACAGCTGCCCTGTAAGTACATACTGTCCAGCAGAGAATGTCTGAGCACAGAATTATTCTATCTCACTGCCGCCAACATCAGGGTTGAGCCCTAACTTGACTGCCCCACCACGAACCATAGACCACTGGACAGCACTAATTAAAGCAGACATACAGTACATATAGGGGCATACACACAGGGGCAGCAGTGGAAAGACAACAATGGGGCAATCTCTGTCTGTCTCTGTACAATGTAGCACCTATATTGTCTTCTTTTATATGTATTACTGAGTAATATTACGCATATCTTAGCTATAATATTTTTCATTGAAAAAGGCCAGCAATGGAAAACATGGATGGAAAAGGTATATTTTTTGAAGAAGTTAACAAAAAACCTAAATACACATAAAAGATCATTTTAAAAAAGTACAGAATGATGGATATAAAGATGATTCTGAAGGTGGGATGGGTGGTATGAACGCTTACCTTTCCTGGCATGATCTTAAATTTAGAGAATGAAAGCAAATAGAAAAGAATGAAAAATGCACAAATGAAATGATAAAAGAATGAAATAGAATGAAACAAAACAACTGAAGCTGAAACAATATGCTGTATATGTATCCATAAGCAAAAGTAAAGAAACAGCTAAAGACTAGTTTCACACCTGTGTCAGAACCTATAGCTGGAGGTTCCGTCACAGATTGGCTGATTGTATCGGAAGAAAAAAACGCCCAAAAGCCGGGTACCTGAGCGGAAAGTGAACCCCTCGGCGCTGTTCAGTTCCAGAGCAGGAAAGCAGAACTCCTAACGCAGGTGTGAAACCACCCAAGATAATTTTAAATATTTCTGTACTAAAACATAATAATACAGAATTGTACATGTTATGCCAATGCTTACTTACACATGATATCCTGAGATTCCAATATCTGATAGGTTATACTCTCAAACCATCTAAGATCTATGGGAGACTTATGTGTACTTATTTCATTTACTTATGAGTCCTGCCCATGCAACTTTAAGAGTGACATCTTTAAAATGAATCTGTACCCTAATATGATGGAAGGACAGCATATCACAGATGCAGGCCCACTCTATTGGTGGCTATAAAAGGGAGGCAAAAATGTACCTCTATAGCAGTCATGTGAGACTGGTCTTGTAATATTAAGCCATGATTCTGTTGAAAAAGTGATCATGATGGATATGTGTGCTGTAGATAGGGCTTCTGTACAATTTCACTGTAAGGCCTTATCCACAAAAACTCTATTTACCACCTTGTAATGCTCTGTGCCATTTGTCAGACAAGCAATGCTTCCAGGCAAGAATAGGTATGGTAAAGTCCCCTGGTGCAAGCACCGAGTCGGGACCGACTCCTAAGGTGACATCACGTTGTGACATTTTCTTGGCATACTGTTTTTGTGGGGTGGTTTGACATTGCCTTCCCCAGTCATCTTTACCTCCCCAGCAAGCTGGGTACTCATTTTACCAACCTAGGAAGGCTGAGTCAACCTTGAGTCAGCTACCTGAACCATGCAGAGATTGAACCCGTAACCTTCAGGTCATGAGTGAGAGCTTAGGACTGCATATCCAGGCAAGAATACCTCCCTAATATAGTAACTGGGGGAGCATGTCATGGGATATAACTAAATAAATGTGGCAGACATACACTAAAGTCACATGACCACTCTGTGGGTACTTTTTTACCAAAGCCAGGAGTGGATCCAAAATCTTTACAGTCTGATTTCACAAACAAATTAATAATTAGCTGATTCTAATATCAGTGGTCTTGATAGTTTGCTTACATAGTGAGATGTTGCTTCTTAAAGTGCCCGTTGGGAAATGTGATGTTTTTATGTGCTTCACCCTGAAGACCACAAAATCACTGTAATTCAGGGTAAAGCCATGTTTGGTTATTCCCATGCAGTTATCGACCCCGTAGCACATAATCGCCACGTGTACAGGTAGACTTATACTTCCTATAGTACTTTCATTCCGCTGTCTATAATTAAACAATAGCAATCCTGTTCTTTGCAATATTCCTGGAGAAATATAAGTGCGTGGTTCTACTAGACTGGTTCCTGGAGTTATTATAATTGCATCAATGCTAGGATTATTGTAAAATCAGAAGCATTTTGTTAATGCTTATATTATACTCTATAATAATTCCCTTCCAGCTTTATGCAAAATTGTCTGAGTCATAGTTTATTCTAATTATGAGTAAAACTAGATCCATCCAAATCAATATAACATGATAATAGCATGATTAGAACTCATATGCTGTGCTAAAGGAATTGTCTGCAGGCACATATGTAAATTGAGGCGTTCTTTGTGTAACACTATGTATTCACGTTCAGATTTAGTCACTGTTTTTTGTGGTATTTTTGGTATTTTTCTGTTTTTAAATGGTGAAAAATTATTCTGCCATATATTTCAAAATGTTTTTATTAACTTTTTCGTAAATGGGGTAGGGTATAGATGCATGTTATACAGTAATATAGGTATAATAGAGTATTAGATTCTTAGGATTCATTTTCAAACATTGCAGTACATACTTCTGGTAATCCCTATGCGGCTTGAATTCCCCACCTACTAGCCTATCAGGTATTGCATTATTGGCTTTTTCAATGAATGTTTTTGTTTTTTCTCTCACCTCTGTGATTTGAATGTAGTTAATAGTGAGTTAGCCTAGGTTCTGATGGATGCGTATTGGCCTTGTCGTTGGCTCGTCAGCTTATGCGTCTTGGCCAAAATGCAGTACTAACACCCGGATTTATTAGTGTACATCAGTATTTTTGTGTATGCAGTTTGCTAGAGATTTTGGGGGAGCCCAAGATGTCAGCCAGTGCGACCCACTTTGGAAATACAAGGCAACCCACTACTATATCAGTGAGAGTTGATATCCTGTATGGTTGGCCACATCCATCTTTGGCTGGCCCCTTTGGCATTGTTCACATGTGCAGGCTATGTTTGTTTGCAGTCACTCCTCCTTAATCTGGGCTGGGTTGAGTGGGTGCACATTAGTCTGCATTGAACAAGCAGCTCCTCCATGTCATAGTCTGGCTAACTGCATTTTATTAGGGTTTATGGCGATTGCGCCTGCCCTACAGCAATTGTGCCTGTTTTGCTGCCTATCAAGTATTGCATTTTTGGCTTTTTCAGTGAATGTATTAGGTAGCAGGGAAGCAAACATGCAGTAGGTCATGGCTACGCCCCATTATCTTTAAAGGGGTTATCCCACTTCTAGCCATTTTGCTATCTAATATCTATCTCAAATCTATCTAATATCTATCTTTCTATCTATCTGTAGCGGTGGTTCTGGAATTGCTGCCTTGTTGATAGTCTGGTGCTGGGTTTGTATGTGTTCCTACATCTTTTCGCTCAGTGGGTCTGGTACTAGGTGTGACATGATTGGTCGCACCTGTGGGTAATTCTAGGGCTGTTTAACCTGACCTGTTACTAAGCTGAACTGCAGTTGATTGTCAGTCTCTGTCTGGCTGAGCTAGCATTCAGAGCCTTGGTCTTGGAGCATTCAGTTACCGGCTGCATCTCAAGTTAAGTACTGTTATCTACTGTATTGATAACAAGCTCAGCATGCTTGTTATCATTTTTAGTTTTAATATGGAAAAAACTGGAAAAAAGAGGCTCGGCGCTTTTTCCAGTTTTTTCCATATTACCTCTAAACGGACCGACTTGGAAGGGGGTACGATTGGCCAGGCAGCCCCCCTGCTTCACCTAAGTAGGAGGAAAAAGGGAAGGACATGTGGATCCACTCATATGTGAGTTAATTTATATGCAAACCTGGACGTGGAGGGGTTAGTGGGGGACCTAGGACGCAGGCCATTCCACTGACACCGGGTAAGTCCTGTTAGTTTTTTACTGCGCATTTCCCTATTGTGAAGGCTGAAGCGCTGTTCCTTATATCTATCATTTCTAGTTTTGGTTTTCTTATGTTTTCCCTTTCCCACGTAGGATTAACTAGGGGCCGACCTTATCGGGGCGAACGCCCTGCATTCAGGTAGGGCACTTCCCTGTGTTTGGTTATATAGGGACAGTGTTTCTCATATTTTGGCTCTATCCCTGTTTTGTTATTTGTCCATTTGCATTTGTGGGAGATCTGTGAGTAACAAATCCAGCATGTTCTGGTTGGATATAACACTATCTATCTATCTATCTATCTATCTATCTATCTATCTATCTATCTATCTATCTATCTATCTATCTGTCTATCTATCTATCTATCTATCTATCTATCTATCTTATATCTCTCTATTTATCTGTCTATCTCTCTGTCTCTTGCTCTATCTTTCTATATACCTATCTATCCAGGGGTGTAGCTAAAGGCTCATGGGCCCGGGTGAAAAACGTTTATCTTGGGGCCCCCCAACTTCTCTTAACCCCTTAACAGAGATGTAACTTGAAGCTTCTGGGCCCCAAATGCAAAACCTGTAACAGGGCCTCTAACTATAATGCTTTACTGATAGTACTGGGTTCCCTATATGGAGTAGAGAGGCCTTATGTGCCCCCTAAGGCTCCTGGGCCCGGGTGTAACTGCATTCCCTATAGTTACGCCAGTCTATCTATCTATCTATCTATCTATCTATCTATCTATCTATCTATCTATCTATCCAGCTAGCTAACTATGATGTATCCGCCTACTTGTTTATCTATTTTGTGATCAGATAAGAGCAATGTATATAAAATACATTTTTTGTATTAATGAAGAATACAGGCAGTATCAACCATTGCATAAAACCTCACATTTTTCTTCCTAATAAGCACACATTCATCAATTACATACTTTGTATATTCCTTTCACCTGTTTTGTAGTATTAAAAAGTAGAAAGAGATAAGGGTGAGTAAAACAGGATGGCAAGGTTGTGAACATGTGTGTATCACCAACATCAATTGTTAATGCATGGAGATCATTTAAATCAGTTCTCAGTAGAAGCCATATTAACTGGGAATGTATTGCTGAATTATTAAACGCTTAGCGCTTCATACATCAGCAGAGTGTCTTACCCACTGATCCAAGCAGCCAATCCATCACATAGAGTGATTAGCAGTCAGATTGCAGGGCACTGATATAGAAGATAGAAGGAGTATGACAACTTGAAGACTCTGGGCCTCAATTCTTCTACCATGTGTCATTTATAACCTGCTTATGTGGCAGAGAGACGTTTGGGCTTCTTCATTTAGCAGAGCCTGAATGTGACTACAGACATGTCAATTCACCCAATCTTACAGGGAGTCACCCTATTTTCGGCCTCTCTCACCCAGTTACCCCATGATATATAGTTTCTACCCTGTTGTCAGTGAAGGATGCTAAAAATTAGAGGTAAGCACAGAAAATAGTGGTGTATATATACTTACTCTCCTCTCTTGTTTAGCTCTGGGCACTGCTGCTCTCCGTCTTGACTCCATCCAGCACCAGGATGTAGTGATGGGAGGTGCAGACAATATCCTGGTGATGGATGCCATCAAGATGCAACCTGTCAGTGCCCAAGGCTAAGCAAAAGTTGGGAGCGAGGGGGTAAGGATTTCCTCTGGTCTGGGGACTAAGTATTATTTTTTGTTTGAGTCTGAATAAAGTTTTTGGGTCCGAATAAAGTTAGGGGTCTGTGGTCTGAGTAGATTCAGGGGGTCTGAAAATTTTGAGGGGGTCTGGGCTCTAATATAAATATAGGTGGTCTAATAAGCAAATATACTGTATTTATCGGGTCCGTTCTGGTATTAATATATGAGGTTTGAACAGGGACACAACTATAGGGAATGCAGGGCATGTGGTTGCACCCGGGCCCAGGAGCCTTAGGGGGCCCATAAGTCCTCTCTTTTTCATATAGGGAGCCCAGTACTACAAATAAAGCAATATACTTGGGGGCCCTGTTGCAGGTTTTGCATTGGGGTCCAGGAGCTTCAAGTTACACCTCTGGGTTTGAATATATTTAGAGGGTCAGGGGGTTTACAAATTAATTTAAGGGTCTGATCTGGGATTTGATGTTAAAGGGAACCTGTCAGCAAATTTTAGTAATGTAATCCTAGAGCACTGCTGCATTACTGACAATGCTCTATTTTCTGAAGTCCCCTTGGTTGGTCTGATAATAAAAGCATGCCTCAGTAATTGGAGCTCAACATTCCACCATGCCTTGTGTTAATGGGGCAGAGATGTCCAGTGAGCATGCTGGGCTGTCTCTGCTAGCAACCTGTTTATTGCCAGAGTCCTCCCCTCCCGCCTCTTCCGATTCACGTAGCGCTGCTCAGTCAAGTCTTGCGTGAGCGTAAGCCTGTGCATGCATAAATGAACCATTCCTTTTGTGTGCAGATTGGCATTCTTCATTTGCTCATGTGCCGGCTGACAACTGCCCGGCGCTCATGCACGACATGGTAGCACTACATGGGTCTAAAGAAGCAAGAATGGCAGTCTTGCAGTGGTGCACTCGGCTTACTTTTCTAAAATCTGCCTCCCCTTAATATAGGGGATCTGAATATATTTAGCCTCACCCTTAATATATACCAAACCAAACTCCGATTTTGCCATGTCCTGCTACTCAAGTATCACCCTGCGAATGGATCTCCCAGGTTGACATCCCTGTTACTGCTACTTTGCATCCCCTATAGCTATGCCGCAGGATCTAAGAGGAAAACTTGTATGTTAGAACATACATCTCAGTAGGATGTGCACAATTCATGATAGATGTCATGCAAGCTGCTGCTTCCACTATTACCAATTCATGGGAGAGCTTTAATGTAACTGAACTCACACCTCAGCCTTCCACTTCTCCATAGCCTTTCAGCAACCTTTTAGCACACTTGCCGGCGCAGACTTCCTGATTAATGTCCCCTCACAACTATTATTTCCTTTGAAGCTATATAGCCGTAACAGTTCAATGTGGCAATCTCTCCTCCAGGACAAATGGAGATGCATTGATTCTTACAGTTCACGCTGGACCACGACTGTCACAGGCTGAACATGTTTTTTTAGCTGCCACTTTCCCCAGCAGAAGAATTAACAAATACATTGTCTTACTTGGTAGTTTGCTTAGTTCATTCATAAATTTGTCCTTCATGTCGGAGAAGACATTGTGCTTGGTTGATATATCCGTGCCATTTTGGTGGGGCTCTGGCAAGGCTGTTGTGTGCGTCGTCTGCTCAGATGCATACTCCGCAGATCTACGCTCTTGGCTCATTGTTGAGCTGTGGGGAAGAAAAATGGAATTTTAAAATATGCAATGACTTTTCACATCAACAGAGACAAACCCCTACTGGGAAACACATTAGATGTCAGTAAATGTAGTGATAAAGGTCATGGCTCAATATAATGTATTATATGTAGCGCAAACATTCTATAAATGCTGAATGAGAGGATGATAGACATATTTATATCATGTGCTTCAGTGGATGAACATGAAGTTGCTTTCCCATTTGCAACATGTCAAATTGATTTTCAGGCCCCACTTTACATAATACAACAGACTAAGTGTGAATGAATAAGGCTACATGCATGCAGCAAAGGTGTATGCTGGGAACCGGTAAAGCGGCAAACAGTTTGCAGTTTGTGTGCTGCCATCTGGTGTAGGTTCTGTATCAACCTGCATGTTGTAAAGAACAATAATATACTGAAATGAATTTGGTGGGGGAGCTTGAAATATAAGCCCTAGCCATTCAATGCGATGGATGTGATTGGTTCATTGAGTTCTGGCTCTGATTGGCTGAGCCATGGTGCTCCAGAACCAATCACAACCAGCGCTTCTAGAGGCAGAGATTTTGAACCTCCAAACCAGGTAGCAATTGCTAAAAACTACAAGCAAGTCTGCCAGGGATGCAGAGGAGACGCGCGGCAGAGTTGACAGCGCCTCTTAGGTAATGTAGTCTTTATGCAGATAGGCCTTGTTTTAGGGATTTTATGGTAGGATATTTAACTGTAAGGGGGGGTTCACACAGGGCGGATTTGCCGCGGAAATTCCGTCCGGAATTTCCGCGTGGCAAATCCGCCTGCGGCCGCTAATCTCGGGTTTAGCCAGCCATGTGGATGAGATTTCTCAGAAATCTCGTCCACACGGGACGGCCAATCCACTGCAGTTAATCCGGCCGAACCGCGGCAGCGGCGCAGCTTTGCCGACTGCAGCCACGGCTTTGCCGACCGCAGCATGTCCAATCTTTTTTCTTTCCATTGCGGCCGCGCTCTCCTCTATGGGAGCGCCGGCTGCAGCGGAAGAGCGAGCGGCCGGGCTGCTTCAAAGCCGCCGCGGGTTTTTCCGTGGCGCTTTTCCTGGCGGAAATCTCGCGGTTTTTGCTGCGGACAAATTGCGAGATTTCCGGCGGGATTCCGCCCCGTGTGACCCCAGCCTAAAAGTTGCATTGCACCACACGAAAAGCACGTTTTCGTGTGATGCAACAGAAAGGAAGGCTCTATAGGGAAACATGGGCTACCAAACCTCGCAAATGGCGGCAATATTTAGCAACCCGTGATTTTTTTTTCTCTCAATGTAGCAGCCTACAAAACATTGCTAATGTGAAGGAACCCATTGGAAAACACATGTTATTTGTAGCAGTATCGTATCGCGAGAAAATCACGCAATTTTGTCACCTGTCTGAAACCAGCCTTACACATGAGCGATAGTCATTCTGTAAATGGAGGCAGAGTAGTCGGAGATCATTGCAGTCCACCGCCTCCACTCACAGTAAGTAGAAGTCACTCAAACATTGAGCGACTCCTGTTTATACCGTCCCACAGTTGGTTGGCTTTTAGTTCTGTTAAAATCCAAGTGACACGACAGTTGGGCGATTTCTTGCTCAGTGCCCTGAATGCGTGTATACAAGATGATTATCACACAAGTTCGCTATTTCCAGAGATAATCCCCACATGTAAAGAAAGGTACCTTAAGGCCAATAGACACAGATCAGATAAGTTTCATCACATAGAAAAACAGAGGCTGGAATGATGTTTGTGGGAATGAGTTGTCAAGCTTTACAGTGGATTTCACAGCACTAGCACTACGGTAGTTATTGCACTTTGTAGTATGCTCTTGCCGTGTCATTTCTTTTTGCCCAGGAGGGGTTGTACTATTGGCAATATGGCTTCTGCATCTGCATTCGATAACAAGACTAGGGAGCCTTCTACTTGCTAAAGCACCACTGGCTTTTACAAGTGTGCTGTCACATTATGTTTCCTGCACTACTAGAAAAATACTAGATTTCCTCATTCATTAACTGTCTTACCACACATGTTGTGTAGACTATTAAATGTACTTCTTACAAGTTACAGTATGTAGGATCTACTATTAGGTCCTTAGGTACACACATTAATGAACACACTTTTGATGCCACACACGCAGATAGTCAGAATTTGTTGACTGCTTCCTAATATTTTGCTACAGTAGTTCATGTTTATCCAGAGTCATCTTGGGTTCTAGGCATAGGGAAGGTCATAAAGAGCTGGCACATGGGCGACTAGGAGACAAAATGCAAAATACTGGATTCTGTTGACTGACAGTGGATACCCTAAGGGTCTGAACTTTTGTTCAGACTTTATATATATTGATTAATACTCTCGTATGTTGGACAGGTCTTCTATGGACTAACATTCATTATATGGACAGATTGATACATGTGTATCACACAGAAAGAGTTAATGATGAACATCATTTAATTAATTACCATGCCCATGTGATCAGGAGTCGTTGCTGCTTTTACAGAAGGAGCAGCAATTAGGGACCTCGCTATGACTAAGAACCTGTCTACATGGCTCGAGACATGTAAGCGCGTTCGTGTTGTTAGCTTCTTTACAATTTGGGTTTTATTTTCTGTTACTAAAATGGAATAAAGTTTATAACTTTACCTTATAGAGTTCTGGAAGATTATCCTGTTTTAGGAATGCTCATGCCTTCACAGTTTCATGCATGAACTTTAAGATGGTTGTTTAGAGGGAATGTGTCATCAAGACCCTTTTAATTTAGGTTATCTTCAACTGCTCTTAATCAATGGCTTCTCAAAGTGGAGGTACAGTATTTCTTATATAGGAAGTTGCAGCATTTGTTTTCTCAGTGAGCCCTCATAGCTAACGGCTTATATGTCATTTTTTTATACCCCTTGACTCTTTTCAAATGTCATGATTCAAAGGAGTATGGAAGTGTGTCTTATGAGCCCTGTGTGTTCAACCAAAAGGGACCAATAAATGAAAGATAGTTACTACATATGTTGGCATATATGGAGCTCTTTATTTGTGATCTGCATTTAAAGGCATTTGGATGTCAGAGATTATCCATTCAGGATTCTCCTCTATTAGCATGAGTTGAACGCAAAATGTGATTGTTCTCAGTAAGAGAAACCAAAAAATTTTGTACATATGATACCTTTTCATGGCTAACAAAAATACATGATGTTATAGCGAGCTTTCGAACCTACGCAGGGTTCTTCCTCAGGCATAATGGAACAAATCTAAAGACATATTTATATTAAAGCATATACATATGATCACATGGAAGGGCACAGACATGGTGAACTTAATTTGCACTAGATAAATACC